>NC_046303.1:52777529-53381695 GCF_004115265.2 Rhinolophus ferrumequinum | reverse complement strand
CACCACCATACTTTCCAAGGGCCTCTGATGCCTGCCAGCAGATGACACTACAAGGACTGTTAGGAAGACAGTGTCACAGCTTGGACAGTTACTGTCCCCTTGCCTCCCTATAGCCCTTCGTTCCAGTAGGTTTTGGACTGTGTTCTACAACTTGCTCAAGACATCAGCTAGGAGGGAACAAAGTAGATATGTATACTGTGATGTTCAATGTTACCTTTCAAAATCCCAAACACACTGAACTTTAAAACACATTTTCATTAATACTTTCAAAAACATTTGCGTAACTTTAGAAAAAACTGGCATACTGAATAGAAATCTTGTAGCATTCACTTTGTACAGATTTCTTGGACCTATAGAAATCTGACCACGTGACGAAAAAATTAATCAGCTTACGACAATAATGACACTGTCGTTGAGATCTACAGTAAATGAACAGAAAGAATCGCTAATATTTTTAACCTAAGAGTTTTCGGATCAGGGTTATGAATCTGCAGGTATAAGCACTAAAACCTGAGGACACCTCGAGCCTAGGAATCTGTGTTTATCAAGCTGTGTAGCCATTTTTCAATTAGAATTTGAGAGGGAGCTGATGGGCCTAGATGGTTGGGGGAAAAAAGGCCCCACCTGGAGGGCTCTCAGCACCTGTGTGGCCTCAGCCCGACGGGCAGGCTTCGAAAGACTGAAGATGGCCTCAGGCAGCAGAAGGAAATGCACCTGGGAAGGCTCCTAGAGGCGAAGTAAGGGTGTCCCTCAGTAAGGGTATCCCTCGTGTTCTCCAGGAAGGGCCAATCTGAACAGAATGGGAAGATAAAGAGGGCGGAGGGTTTCCCTTTCCACTCAGGGAATAACAGAAGTTGAGGGTGGGGAGTGTAGCTGTACTAACAGAGATCTGAAAATCCTCTAATCTAGGGCTCCTTCATCTGGGGAGGTTCCTTGACATCTGAAAACTTAAATGGGGCCAGGCAGTTGTCAGATCTGAGGAATCACACAATTCCTTCTAAATTATCCAGCTCATCAAGGGGTGGAAAAAAAAAAAGCAGGGATTCAGATCAGGAACTTTGTCAGTACTAAAAAAAAGTATATTTAGCTGCTGTGTCTCATGTTTTAATGCCTCCCAGAAACCAACGGACAAGGTGAAGTCACATGCCTACAGTGCTGTACTTGAGCATTCGGGGCTGATAAAGATCAACATGTGTTAAATGGCTATTTGGAAGTCTCACACCCTCCAGACAGCCTAGTTACAGCAAACAAGCCTACTGTAACACCAGCAGTAAGGAGAGTGGCCTTTACCTTGTCAACATTAGCACGAGTCTTAGCCGATGTTTCCACATAGTTAACATTCCACTGGTCGGCTCTGGTTTTCGCCTCTTCTACAGAAACCTGCCTTTTATCTTCTAAATCTGATTTGTTACCAACCAGCAGAAATGGAACATTCTCATCTTCTTTTACTCTTAAAATCTGCTCCCTGGATAATAGAAAATGAGAGAGAAACATTAACATCACCTCTGTATGTTAAAGTAACAAAATATATTCCATCTGCAATGAGCATTTATTTATGTTTGTGTAGAACAATCAGCTCATTTATTACACGGCAGGAAATGAGCAGCACTTCTTGTTCTACCACCAGTCATTCACTTCACTGACAAGGAGAAATACACCAAGAAAGACAGTATAAATATGGCAGATCAGGTACGAAATGAAAGTGTCAAATGCAACTTCCGCTAAATGCTTTCTAGGATCCCATCCAGGATACGAGACATTCAGTCATCACATCTCCTCAGATTCCACTTGGCTCTGACACTTCTCGGACATTCCTTGTTTCTGATGACCTTGACTGTTTTCAGGAATGCTGGTCAGGTAATTTGTAGAAAAATGTCTCAACTGGTATTTGTCTGATGTTTTTCTCATGATTAAACTGGGGTGATGGGATTTGCGGAGGAGGACACATAGCGAGAGGGTGCCTTTCTTATTATATCCTAACACATCAAAGGTCCAACTAAACGTTTTCAAAGCCCCACACATGTCAGGGATATCTGGAAGTCAGCTCTTGAGTATAGATTTTGTATTCAGAGATAAGTTACATGCTGTGAAAGTGTCTCCAATTTTAAAGGTATCATGACCCTGCCCTTCCTAGTCACGTGACTCTGAGCAAAGTCCTTCTTTGCCTCAGTTTCCTCATTTGTAAAATGGAATAATACCTTCCTGATCTGAAGTACTAATGGACTTCCCACTCAGCCTCACTAACCACCAGGAATGTGACACTGACTCAGGTATTTGTGACTCTAGCACTTCTGGTCATATTATACATAGTCATTGATTTATTTCTTAATAAATCCGTACTAAGCTACGAGTCACGTGCTTCAGGAAACCCATACTGAAATTACAGTGTTGAATAATGCTACCAGAAACATGGCCCTGGAAAGCTTGGACCTACAGGTTCAGAGGCGAGAAGACAATGTTCCTCAGAGTTAGTAAGTTGGGTTTTTTATCAGCTACTTCCCTGGATGTCAGAGAAAGAAAACGCTATGTCTATAACCTTCAAACGCATTCTCTTAACATGATGCTCCCTTTAAACAGAGTGTGAGAGGCTATTACAGAATTTTAGAATAGGAAAGTACCTTTATACACTGATCCAGCTTCTTCATTTTTGGCATAAGGAAAGTGAGGACCAAAAACGGTAAGCGAGTTTTCTAACATTTCTTCCAAATGTTTACTAAGCATTATATGTCATATGCTAGCAACTGTGCCAAATATGGGTACTAGGAACACAGATATGGGTAAGAAACGGGTTCTGCTCTCGAGAATGTCTATCCTGTCAGGAAAAACACATACAAATCAAGCTCAGCAGAACAGTGTGGTAAGTATGCTGGGCAAGTGCACCACACAGACATGGGGAACAACAGACTCTGCTGGGTGGTCGGAGGACCAGGAAGGCCACAGAGAGGAGCAGACACTTGTGCTGTACTTCGCAGGTTAAACCTCGTGGACAGCTGACTGTCTCAATAATCCCTTCCCTATCGCTGGTCAGTCACTAAGACATTGTTATTTATGGGAAGGGCAACACATGGGCGATCCAACAGAAGTGACGAATGACTCACTGCAGCAGTAACAGCCAAGATTTGTTCTCTTGGCATACAAATAACTTCTTCCCTTGAGATAGCACTTCGGATTTCATGACTACTGTGATAAAGTTTATTCCATTACCTACAAGAGGACCTGCTAGACATAATAAGCACTCAAATATTTGTTGAATGGATGAATAAGCACTAACATTTATGTAACTTTCAACTTGTCTTCCAGGATTACAAGTTCTCAGAATCCGCCACCCTTTGCACTTCATCACATATGAGTACAAAATTCCTTCCTTACAGAAACCAACAAACTTAATTTTACAAATAAATCTGTATTTTAAAACGTTCTCAGTGACATGCTTTTTTGCAGAGAATATTCCCTTAGAATCCTTTAAGTTCCTGAGGCTTTCAAGTATACATAAAAAGGAATACTTTGCATATGTCCAGGTTCAGTTTTTTGCTCAACAACCTGAAAACACTTCTTTCCTCGTCCACAGAAATCCTTCTTATCCTTCAGGCTCATCTACTTCACGAAGGCCTCCCGGCTTCTCTCCTTTCCTGGGTCCCTTGGAATGATCACTGTCCACGTCTCCTACTCTGTCACTAATTTACTCTTAGTTTCATGCCTTACACAACTAGGTTGTGTGAATCTTGAAAACAGGATACATTACATGCTTCTTTTGTGTTCCCCATACCCAAACAGACACTTAACACAAATAAAAATATACAATTAAAGGATACAATTAAAGGATCCCCCCACCAATGGATGACAGATTTTGATTAAGGAAACAGTCAATAAGAGATAAAAGATATTGCACAACACAACCTAGTATGTCAAGCTATGGTATTATTATTTCTATTAAAAAATTCAGCTGTCAGGGCATTTATATTGTGAGAAGGATGGTGTGTGCCTGCTGAGCATTACACTAAGCCTTAGTTACCGGGCTGAGAGTAACCAGTAACTAATGTGGAAAGATTTAAAATCTGGGTCAGAGCTCCATTATGTGATCCAAATGTCAGCTATTATGGCAGCAGCAGTATTGTACTCCAACGAGCAATACTTCCGTAATGCCTAAAGACACTTTGGGTACTGAGACTGTCACAAACTCAAGCTCCAACACAGCTGGCACTGGGCAGCATGTCAGTATAAGTACACAGCAGACAGCCACATACTGATATCAAAAAAGGGAATAAAAACAATTAGACACAGAGTGAAAGATGGCCAAGTTAAGAACCTCTAGCTTCTTCTAAGAAGAAGAAACAGGCAGGAAGTCAGAGCTATAACATTACTCGCCAACATACCTGAAATCAGCTGTGGCTGCAAAGGATTCCATTTCTGTAATGGAGAAGACACAGAGGAAACCCTCCCCGCTCCGGAAGTAGTTGTCTCTAATCGCAGCATAGTCCTCCTGTCCAGCTGTATCCAGGATATCAATCTGTACTTCCTCCCCATCCAGCACCACCTTCTTCCGATAGCTGTCTGCTTTGGTAGGCTCATAGTCCTCCACAAACTAGAAAAGACCAAAAGCATATCCATTTTTAAATTATCTTTACTTTTCAAAACTTATTTTGAAATATAGATTCACATGAAGCTGCCAAAATAGTACAGAGGTCCTGGATGTACCCTTTATTCAGTTTTTTCTCATGGTAAAAACTATGTTAATTAAATGTTCTTTTTAAAAATTTTTTCCATTTTTTAATTAGTTTCAGGTGTGTATAAAACAATGTATTAATTAGACATTTATACCCCTCACAAAGTGATAATACCCCTCCCCCAATCTACTGACCCCCTGACATAGTATATAACTGTTACAATTCCAATGACTATATTCCCTATGCTATACTCCACATCGCATGTATATATATATATACATATATATATTAATTATAGTTGACGTTCAATATTATTCAGCTTCAGCTTCAGGTGTACAGCTTACATTTTCATTTTAGACAATTTGGTGACTTCCTCATTTGCAAAAAAAAATGGGGGTTGAACTATCAGCTCTAGGCTGTTTACAGTTTGAAATCTGTCCCTTTTTTCTTCCTTATTGCCGGTTCGGTTCCAGACCACCACAATAAAGCGAGTAACGCAATAAGCGAGTCGTAATCTTTTTGCAGATGGAGGATTTTACCCTCAATTTGTAAAAAATGCAACACTGGTGCTGCGTGGTAAAGCGAGGTCTGCCTGTACTTTATCAAGTGTGGAAGAATCCCTTTGTATGTGACTAAATATAAATTTTCATGCCAGAATTGTGGAAATATCTTGAAAGTAAGTACATATTTAGGTATGCATTAAAAATATCATTAAATCCTTTCTTTCTCCAAAAAGAACGAAGTCAATAAAGTTGCTTATACTACTCTGCAGAAGGTCAAATCTTGAACTTTGAGATTTCTGCTCAAACTTCTGATTTTTAAATTAGTATAATTAAACAACTTTACTTTCCCACTTCTGTTTTCAGCCTCATAAATCTCACCTTGATATGTTGATCAGTGTATTATTATTAGCATGTGTGTATGTATATACACACTTTTGTGGGGTTTTTATTAGTTTCTTATAAATATCTTAATTTTCTAATATTTTCTTATTGATTTGCTCAATGTCTATATCTTCCTGTTAGAATTGAACCCCTGGAAGCAGGGACCCTGACTACTGAACTCATCACTGTATCTCCAAAGCCTACAATAGTGCTTGGTACATGGTAGACACTCAATAAATAGTTATTTTAAAAAAAAAAGGAAAACAGTGTATTTGTAACTGTAAAAGCTATAGACCATTCTACCATATTTACATGCTAATAGTTTACAAATATTAAATACTTATGAACCTGTATGAATATTTTAATGAATAGAAATATTCAGGTATATCAGATATTATGACTATTAAATGAATATTAAATATTTATGAATAATAAATGAAGGCTTACGCATTTAGCAAATGTCAGGCATGTGAATATTCTTACTTTTGACCTCCTTAGTGTCAAGAAGGAGACTAATTTAAGGATTAGTTTGAAAAAAGAATAGCTAGTTCTGGTCAAGATGGCAGAGGAGGTAAACTCTGTGCTTGCCTCCTCCCACAACCACACCAAAATTACAACTAAATTACAGAACAACCATCACTGAGAATTACCTGAAGACTAGCTGAACACAATTACTATAACTAGGGATATAAAGAAGAAACCACATCGAAACTGGTAGGATGGGCGGAGATGCAAAATGGGCTGGTCCCACAACCATGTGTTAAGATTAAGAATCTGGAGGGTTATTTCGGCTGTGAAGGGTTCCCTGAGGAGCAAGGGGTTCCAGCCCACACCAAGCTCCCCAGCCTGGGGCACCAGTGCCAAGAGGAGTCCCCAAACATCTGGCTGTGAAATCCAGTGGGGATTGTGTTTGAGGACAGGGGGCTGCTGGAGACTGAGGCAAAACTCTTAAGGGGCTTGCACACAGACTCATTCACAAACTCACTTGCTCTAAGCTCCAGTGCAGAGGCAGTGGCTCGAAGAGCACCAAGGACATACAGAGAGAAACTAAATTGACTAACTTTAGGACAAGGGCTGGAGGGGTAGGGGTTGGGGCAATTCTCTCTGGGGACAGAAGTGCTAGCAGGCGCCATTGTTCCTTTGTTGAACTCCCCTTCCACCGAGCTGGCCAGGTGCAGGTGGGAGTCAAATCTGTGCTCTCCATTAACTTGGCTAATACTGCTCACCTCACCCTGGTGTTTCCCTGAGAACCCACCCACCCAACTCACCTGACTGGCCCAAGCCCCTTCCAGAAGCTCCTCCACACAAGCAGCCTGCCTTGGTTCATGCTGCAGACTTTCCCCAAATCTCTCAAAGACCCACAAACCCCAAACAAGCAGCGGCTGACCTCGGTGTACCTTGTAGCTTTTGCTAAGTGGCCCCAAGTCCAGCAAAAACAGCAGGCAGTCTTGGCCTGGAACACAGCTTCAATGAACCAGCCACACACCCGGCAAAAGTGGCGGCTGGCCTCGGTGCACACTGTGGTGCCAACCAGAGGGTCGCAAGCCTGGTACAAGTTGCAGCTGGCCTTGGTTCACAGAGTAGCCTCTCCCAGGCACCTTGAAGCCCAGCACAAGTGGCAACCATCTGCAGATCACTTTGTAGCTCTCAGCAAGAGGCTCCGAGTATGGCACAAGCAGTGCCTTGGACTGCACTGAAGTACGTCCCAAGAGGCTCCAGAACCAACACACCTGGGGACTGGCTTCAGATCACACCAGAACACCACCCAACTCACTAGCTTCACAAATGACATACACAAAGGGCAGACTCAGCTGGCACCAGAGCCCCACTGAAGCAAATCCCGTTTGGTGAGGACAGCTCCCACACTACAGCTCATCCGCTGCAGTCAGACAGCCCTCACAGCCGGTCAGCCTTAGCGTTAACCCAACCCACTGATGTGCCAACAGTAATCGATGCTGAACTACAACAGGAGAGGACACGGGTTGGGTCACCTCTCTGAGGGTTTGTTTTCTCATCTGTAAAATGGGGATAGCATCACCTATCATGCAGGACTGTTATGAGGATTAGGTAAGAAAGAGTAACCACATCGCTTCTGTTGGGAGGACGAACTGAGATAAATGCTTAAATTAGATTACCAACTCTTAAATCAGTTAGACCTGGTAACAGTCCTCTAGGGAGAGAATCTGGGTCAATAAGGTCTGATATAAATACATGCACACAAATATGTTAACTTCTCTAATCATTTTATTTTAGGGATATAGCCGTTACCTGTTTAATGGTGAATGTAATGCCATGCCAAATACACAGTAAGATTTTCACTGAAGTTATTAAGGATACCTTATGTATGTTAACCTCAAGTATCAATCAGGTATTATATCCACCAGTTCTACTAATTCAAGGTGAGAATTGCCATTAAAACACTAAAAATAAAAAAGCCAGAGTTAGATTTCTCAAAAATAGGTACTGTTTTCAGTTTTGTTTTGCATTTTAAAGCATGAGATTTTTATGAACCTTGAGTTCTTGACTTGTTAAATCAAGTTGTGTATAAATGTTGGCTCTAAATTTAAAAATGGGGGAAAAATGATTAATAGCTTTCAAGGATTCAAGGAATCCAACTCCAAACAGCACCAAAACTAACCTAGAGAAAAACTCTCTGGAAGCCCAAGCTGTGATGTCAATGACATAAAACCAGCACTTACCTCGTCGTACATGAACTGCAGGGTCAGAGCTGACTTGCCCACACCACCACTGCCCACCATGATGACTTTGTGTAAGGCCAGGGAATTCTGACCCTTGGGCTTATTCGTGGCCATCTTGTGACAAGAGTTTTCACCAAAGGATTAAGAAGAATCTAAAAAAGAATGAGAGGAAAAGTAATGGTCAGTACATTCTTCTTCAGAATTTCAATGTAGGAAAGAGATATGATGTCCTCAGTCTTCAAGATACTACTTTTCATTCTGCAGTGATTTTAAACAGATGGCAAATGAAGTACGCTCACTTAGGGTAAGGACTGCTTACCACAGAACACCACGGCAATAAAACAAGTCTAGGACTCAAGGGCATTTCTCTTCTAACAGTTTCCAGTAATGAGCTGTGACCAAAAGTGAAAATTTCGCACTGCAACCATATGCTGACGATAATGGAGTATAGTTTCATGAGAATATAATCACACATTATGAAAACAGTACAACAATCACTTTGTTTTCCTATTAACCCCTCCTGCCACTAGCAATAATCAGAGATGTTTCTTCTAATTTCAGTAAGAAACTGACCAAAAACGAAACAAAACAAAAACACCACCAATTGAAAGGCTTACTTACTGCCAATTTATAAAAGGAGAAACGGCATCCCAACAACTGGGTGGTAAGATTACCAACAGAGGCCAACACCACCTGCCAATTCCCAAGCGTCTTACACGAGCATCTGAGTGCGCTGGGGTGGATGGCCCGAGGTCCTGGGTCTCAGGTGGCGCCCCTTCTCTGGACTGCGTGTCATGTTTACTACATTTCTATGCTCAGTGTGGGAAGACCAGCTTCCTCCAGAAGCTGCCGCGGTGAGGGACACTAAAGGCACCCAGTTACCTTTTGCCATGGTACCAGGCATAATAAAAGGAGGCCAAGGGATCACAAAAAATACTGAGTCTGCGTGAGGCCCAACAAGGAAACTGTTACTGGAGGACGCAGGGCGCTGCCCCTCTCTGACTTGCTTTGGTCACGGATCACACCCCATCCTGCCAGCCTCCCTCCTAATCCTGTGCCAACCTCTCCCAGCATGGCCGTATCGGATCCATCCTGGGCTCCTTCAGTTCTCATACGCTCTTCTCCCCATCCTGGCCTTGGCCACGCAGCTTCCCCCACTTGGCATATTCTTGTTCCAGCTGTGTAACTCCTCTCCGTTTTTGGGTCTCAGCCTTACCTCAAACTCTCGGCCTAGATTAGACTCTCTCCTGCCCTGTACTCTGTCATTATATCATCTGATACTTTTCCTTTATAGCCATTTTCAAGTTGAAATTACTTGAGTGTGTCAGTTGTATAATACGGGTCTTCTTCCCTAACATACCAGAAATACCTGGAGTACAAGGGCCATGTCTATTTGGTTTACTTTACGCTTAATGTACTAACATGACTTGGCAAAATCAGCCATTCCATTCCGATGTGCTGAATGAACAAATGTTTGAATCTGACTTAACCTCGTGCTTTAGACTAGACTGGTGTAAAGCAGCTGTTGTTACTAGAGACTCAACCACAAGCTGGGCAAGGGCACGTCTGCAGTCGGTCCCACACACTGCACTGGCCCTGAGAGCTGGGCACTGCTTCAGGCTGCACTCAGAAACCACGCCCGTGTGCCTACTTCCCAACCCAGGAAAACATTAGGAAACAGACTCCACAATCTGCTATCCATTTAACAACATGAACATATTAAGATACTTCTTTTGAGACTGCTTTTAATCCACATGGAGCATAATTGAGATCACATTGTATATGCATTTTTTTTTTTTTAAAGATTTTATTGGGGAAGGGGAACAGGACTTTATTGGGGAACAGTGTGCACTTCCAGGACTTTTTTTCCAAGTCAAGTTGTTGTCCTTTCGATCTTAGTTGTGGAGGGCGCAGCTCAGCTCCAGGTCCAGTTGCCATTGCTAGTTGCAGGAGGCGCAGCCAACCATCCCCTGCAGGAGTTGAACCGGCAACCTTGTGGTTGAGAGGACACGTTCCAACCAACTGAACCAGTTTTGAACCATCCAGGAGCTCAGCAACAGCTCAGCTCAACATGCCGTTTTCCATCTTAGTTGCAGGGGGCAGAGCCCACCATCCCTTGTGGGACCCGAGGAATTGAACTGGCAACCTTGGGGTTGAGAGCCCACTAGCCCATGTGGGAATTGAACCGGCAACAGTGTGCACTTCCAGGACTTTTTTTCCAAGTCAAGTTGTTGTCCTTTCAATCTTAGTTGTGGAGGGCGCAGCTCAGCTCCAGGTCCAGTTGCCATTGCTAGTTGCAGGGGGCGCAGCCAACCATCCCCTGCAGGAGTTGAACTGGCAACCTTGTGGTTGAGAGGACACGTTCCAACCAACTGAACCATCCAGGAGCTCAGCAACAGCTCAGCTCAACATGCCGTTTTCCATCTTAGTTGCAGGGGGCAGAGCCCACCATTCCTTGCGGGACTCGAGGAATTGAACTGGCAACCTCGTGGTTGAGAGCCCACTGGCCCATGTGGGAATCGAACCGGCAGCCTTCGGAGTTAGGAGCATGGAGCCTTAACCGCCTGAGCCACCGGGCCGACCCCCTGTATATGCAATTTTTGATCCTGTTCTTCTATCATAAACATTTAACAGAAGCAGCTTGAACTGTAAAACGTATGGTAAAGAATCCACACTTGGAGGCTAGAAGTTCAATTCAATTCAACTTAACCCAACAGACAAGGCCTGGGTGCCTCTTTCCTGGGTACCAAGGATGTGATCATTAGATTCCGAATGACTAGCAACTGCTCAGGAACAGTGAAAACAGTGTACGTCAGATAGTAAGTAAAAGTCTGAAATATACCAAGTCTAAGCAGGTTTATCAAGTATGCTGTTGCTGGTGTGTCGAAATAAATCAGGAAATAACTTCTTTGTCACTAATTATGATCCTTACTGGGCAGTTGTAATCATTTCACTGCTTCGTAACTACTGTTTTATTTTTGAAATAGTAAGTGCCACATGAGCTCAGGGTGTTGCCATATCAATTAATACTCTAAGAAGTGCGCGCGTGTGTGTGTGTGTGTATGTGTGTGTGCGCGTGCATGTGTGATGAGCAAAACATTTAGCCGTTACGCCAACTGGGTTAGAACATCTTTCCTTCCAGAACAATTTACTAGTAAACTATAGTCTGTGACTTAGAAAAGGCAGAAGTCCCAAAAACATTTTTCCAAAATGCAGTTATTCCCTAATAACTATGAGCTGTACATCCCATACTTTCAAGAGGCTATCCAGGAAAAGCAGTTCCCACCAAGCACGTACTCCTCTCCCCCCATTTCAAAACCGTGGCATTCCACAGGTGAACTCCCCACCACTAGTCTAGATGCCATTTTGATGGTAACAAGCCAAATCTCCTGCCTCCTGGAACTTCAGAAAAACACACATATAAATAAGAAACTTCCATTTGTCATGCTAAGTGCAACAAAAAAAATAAAGGGGCACTGGGATAAAAAGTGGGGCTGGGTCAAGGATGAGTCCTTTGAAGAGGGAGCCCCTGAGTTTCACGAAGGACCCAGCCAGCTCTGAGAAGGCAGTCTAGACCCAGGGAATAACAAGTGCAGAGACCTCCGATGGGAGAGGGTCTGACATGTTATGGGACCAGAGGCCGAGTGGATGGAGCTTTGGGAGTGAACAGTGTTGAGACTGAGAGGTAGGAGAGGTCAAATCACAAAAAGCCTTGAAGGCTGTGGAAAGGTGTTTGGGTTTTATTATAATAGTATTGGGAAGCCTCTGGAGAATTTTAAAGCAGGACAGTGACATAACTTCATTTATATTTTTAAGAAGATTGCCCTGGCTGGTATATGAATGGATGCTAGCACAGGCTATCCCACAGTCCCTGCAAGAGAGGATGGAGACGTGGGTGGTGGCGGTGACGGCGGAAGCAGCAGCAGAAGTGGCACTAGTGCTGGTATAACCACCACTACCTTCTATGCCAGGACAGCGACAAAAAGCCATTACGAGTCCTCACTGCTCTGAGAACCTCATGCGTATTAACTTAGTAGGGCACCACATTTCCTGTGTGAACAGTCCTATGAAGTGTGTACTATTTTAACTTTATTTAAAAGATGAGGAATCTCATCAGAGAAGGTGACTTGCTCAAGTCTGAGCCAGGATTCAAACTGAGGCAGCCGGGCTCTCCTCGCCACTCTGCTGTTTGGGATACTTTTGGAGAAACAGTCAACAGGACTTGATTGACTGTTGGGGATAGGGACCACTGAAGATGGGGAAAAACAAGAGTAACTTCTAAAACTATCTGAATGTGTGGTGGTACCACTACCTAAGACAGAGAAAGACATGCAAGGAACGGGCCCGAGAAAGTTCTGCCTTAGATATTCAACTGGAGTTGTTGAATAGGAAACTGGATCTTCTAGTTGGGAATTCAGGGGTGAGGGTAGAGATGGAGGCAAAAATGTGAATGTCAGCTTACATACGGTATTTAAAGCCACAAAATGGAATGAGCTCCTTGGGGATAAGATGAAGATGGATAACAGAAGGCAGCAGAAGACAGATACCTGAGACAACTCAACAGTCTGGTTCAAAAAAGGAGGAATTCTAGTGATCATACAGTCATAAAAGTTGGGTAACTGTCAAATCCTGCTGAGAGAATAGATGAGCAATGAGGAGGTAAGAGATGAACAGAGAACTGACTACTAGGTTTGGCCAGATGGAGATTGCTAGCGCCTTTGAGAAAAGTCCTTTCGCCAGTGAGGTAGAACCACAGCCTGCAGGGGGTGGGCTGAGGAGAAAACAGGAGGGGCAGAAATGGACTTCTACTCTGAAGATGAATGGAGATGGGGCCTTCGACAGACAAGGGCTTTTGTTTGGCTGCTTTTTAATTATTAATAAGAGATGTTTATGTGATAATCACCTAAAAGAGGCAGAAATTGATGATGAAGGAGAGGCTACCTCTAGCAGCAAAGTGCCTCTAGGAGCGGACCCAGGAGTAGAGACCAGGGCACAGAGGGATCGGGACATCTCTTTGTAACAGGAGGTGACCTCAAACTAAGAACACGGCATAGGTGCTGGCTGCAGACAGATTTGGTTATTTCTTTATTAACTGTACTACAGCTCCTCAAAGAAACATGATCACACAGCTAATTTAGTGAGAGAGTTGGAACTCCAAAGCAAGCTTATCTAGATAGACAAATAGAACACAGAGAAACTGATCCAAATATATACTATAATATATTTTATAATTCATTTCAAAAGCAAGAGATAATATCCCTATACAAAAAATTACTATAAGACCAGCAACTATAGGAAAATGGGCAAAAAATATAAATAGTCACAGAAAAACAAATACAAATGGCTCTCAATATGCTCAGGCTTGCTGGTAAGAGAAATACGAATAAAATTATATTGGGACACTACTGTTTCACCCAACAGATTGATAATGTGTTTGCAAGGCTCAGCAATATAGTCCCTTGGCCTGCTTTTTGTGTGGCCTGTGAGCTAAGAATGTTTTTATGCTTTTGAAAGTGTGCAAACCAAACCAAACCAAACCAAACCAAACCAGGAGAGTGTGTAAGGCCCACAATGAGTTGCTTACAGAAAGTCTGCTGACCCCTTACTCATCGACTGCCGTGTTAGTATAAATTGGATACATGTCAGGATGCTCTTGACCCATTTATTTGGAGGCAGCTCAAACATACTATTGAAAGTGAAAAAACCAAGATATTGAACAATGTACCTTGTATGCTATGAACTACATAAAAAGGTGAGTAAGAGGATTATTTAGGAATTTACTTGTTTATATATCTGAAAATATATTAAAAACGGTAATACAGGATTGCCTGTGAGGATGGAAAATAAGTCACCAGGGAACAGAAGTGGGGTAGTGGCTTTTTGCTGTGTACCATTTTGATTTTTGTATCATGTGAACATATATTTGTTTTAAAAATTAAAATAAAAATTAGTTATAAAGTAAACCAATACTGTAAGCCTGTTTATTTCGTGCACTCACTTGGCAAAAGTCCAATTAACTACCCTCCTGGCACTTTATACAAACTAGGAATTGGAGGACTGAACCTTAATTTTTAATTAAAAGATGACTTCTCCATGTGTACGTGTGTGTTTGTTTTCCCCTTTAAGTAATAAAATAGGGATCCTTGAATTCCAAACAGTTTGGTTTATTTGGTTCCTCAATTAGTTTCTACCTTTTACTGTTCAATTGTTTAAAAGTTATGTCCTAGAATAATACTACAGAATCTATTTGGCTATGGGTAGGCTTCAAGTTTTCAAACTTACTGTTTTTCTCTGCTCCATCCAGAAACTAGACCCTACCGTGTTTCCCCGAAAATAAGACCTAGCCGGACCATTCACTCTAATGCGTCTCTTGGAGCAAACATTAATGTAAGACCCAGTCTTATATTAAATAAGACCCGGTCTTATATTATAGTAAAATAAGACCGGGTCTTACATTAATGTTTGCTCCAAGAGACGCATTAGAGCTGATGGTCCGGCTAGGCCTTATTTTCGGGGAAACGCGATACACCATGTTTACAAAGTTCATTTAAATTACGAATTACCTGATTTTTTCCTTCCCTCCTTCCTTCTTTCTGCCATCAACAAATATACTGAGTAGGACAAGGGTAAGAGATTTGTACAGCACTGCTCGAGGTTAGGGAGAAGGAGTTGAATTCTATAGGCCTAGGTCCCTGCCCTCGTATGTGCAGTCAGCGGGTACCCACACTGTGTTAGTTTCCTGTTGCTGCTGTAAAAAATTACCAATGACTTATAGTGGCTTAAAACAACACAAACTTACACATATTGTCTTCCGATTCCAGGGGCCAGAAGTCCAAAATGAGTCTTAAAGGGCTAAACTCAAGGTGTCAGCAGGGCAGGCTCTTTCTGGAGGCTCCGGGAGACTCTGCTCCTCACCTTTCCCACCTCTGAGACTGGCTTTCTCTAGTTCCCAGCAGCACAGCTACAATCTCTTTCTGTGGTCATACAACCTTCTCTACTGTGGCCAAGCCTCCCTCTACCTCCTTCTTTTAAGGACACTCGTGATTACGTCTAAGGCCCACACGGATAATCGGAAATCATCATCCCATCTCAAGAGCCTTAACTGAACCACATCTGCAGGGTCTCTTCCACCACAGAAGGAAATCTGCACAGGTTCTGGGGATTCAGACGTGGTGTCCTGTCGGGCCACTGTGCAGCTTCCCCCACCCAGGAGGTGGGCCACGGACTCCAGACCACACGCCTCCAATGCAAACTCGAAGCTCTCTATTTTAAACATTAAGAAATTGTCTAACCAACAATCAATCTAGTTCTCTAATACTTGATAAGGAATACTCTACCAAAGTATTTCATACAAAAAATTCACACATGATACACTCTATCTGTATTAAGAATCTCTGCTAAATTTAAAAAAAAAGGAATTTAGTATAAAATAAACAATTTTAGAAGAGTTAGAATATACCTGACCAAGAAAACAATGTACACAATTCTATTTTGAAAGGGATTTAAGACTATTTAGGTTTATTACCAGGCACAGATAATATCACTGGTGTATTTTTCCAAACATTCAAAGAACAGGTATTATCAATACTATTTAATGTTCCAGAGCACAGAGAAAACTTCCAAATTCTTTTCAGAGAGTTACCTTCATACTGATGCAAAGTTCTAACCCAGCAAGACTGAAGGAAAAGTAAACTGACTGACCTGTCATGTGAATGTGGAGCAAGAACTTAAAATGCTGCCAGATGGATAGATCCAAGCTCCCAGGAGCTGTTCAATCAGGTATGCAAGAATGTATTTTAAGGAAGTCAATATAATTCTTTGTATTAATAGAAAAAACATATGATTATCTCTACAGGATATGGAATGACACTTGATAAAATTCAAAGTCCACTGCTTATTAAAACCCTTAAATAAAGAAGAAATGTATTGGTGTTCACTTAATACATCCAGAAACTGGCTAGCTTAAAACCCAAACGATAACAATACCATAAGCTTAATGATAAAATAAAACCATTCCCACCACTGTCAGAATAAGATAAGACTGACCACTCTCATCACCCTTATTTAGCATTGTGCTGGAAGTAATATCTGAGGACGCTAGAAAGGGAAAGGAGGGCAAATGAGCATTATAAACTGACAACGTGATTTCACACTTAGGCCAAAGAAATCAACTGAAAAATTGCTATAAATAAGAGATTTAAAGGGTAATCAATATAACCCATTATAATCAATGTTATATGTAAAATACGTTATATAATCCGCATATTATATAAAAATAAATATAATACAAAGAGTCCATAACAGAATAAAATTAACGCAAACTATGTAAGATACATGTGAAGACAATAATGACATAAAGCGTGACTTGAATAAATATAGACCCCGTTCTTGGGACAAGGTTGTATACTGGCAAAGGCGCAAAACCCTGAAAATAAAAGACTATTAATTACTAACATATAAAAATTTCTTCATGATTAAAAAATAAGTTAAAAGACTTTGGGGTCATCTGATCTATCTCCTAGAGTTTTCTTTACCCTTAATCTATGAAGAGAATTTGTGATGTTGAAAACTGGCTTTAACTTTTTTTTTTAAGGCAGGTTGATTTACGTACAATAAAATCACCCTTTTAATGAGTTTTGATAAATGTAGTTATGTAACCACCACCATAATCTAGATATAGAACAATTTCCAACATTTTAAAGTATGCAATCAAGCTCTACAGGAGCAACATTCAAAGTCAAAAAGTCCCTGAGGCAATATTTTACTTTTGAAATGTAACCGTATTTTCTAACTACCCAAACTGCAATGAATAAGGAGAACACAAAATTATAACAAAGACTGAACTAAGGAAGGTACTATTCTGTTTTAAGGGTACAGTAATTGAAAACTGTTCAATGAGGGCTTAACCTTTTGCCTTGTCTGCACAGTCAAATTTATTTAAATGCCTTGCCAGGCATGCTGTCAGGCATCAAAGCACAGACTCAACATCACAGAAGCTCAAAGTACTTTATCTCCTTGGGTCTCAGCCTGATGTTAAGATGAATAAAACAGCATATGTAACATGTTCAAGTACACATAGCAAGGATGGGTAATGTAAACATTCAGGCATGTTTACAGAAGACCCTCCCTTTATATGCAATATATTCAGCCCCCAGTCAGTGCAAAATTCTTACCAATAACACAAAGGTAAAGCCCTCACCACAATTAAAACTAACAAAAAATTCCTAGAATGCATGAGGAAGTGATGGCTAAACTGAGACCTGGAAGACTGCATCAGCGGACCAGGTGAACCTGCAAAATAAAGCTCTAACAAGGGTCAGAAACAGAACTTTACATGCCAGGAATTTAGATGTTTATCCTCCGAGTAATGGAAAAACCACCAATTTTTAAGAGAGAGACCACGACCCAGAAGGCAGGGAGAACAGCTGGGAGGCTACAGGGCAACTATGACCTGAGTTTGGACTAAGGAGAAGATGTGGGTGGATTCAAGAGATATTAAGGGGAAAGAGTCAACCAATCTGGGGACAGATCAGATGTGAGCGGTGAAGGAAAGGGAAAATTCAAGTGAAATTACCCAACTTTCTGGCTTGAGTGGCTATGGGTAAGGAAAAGAGGAACAAGCAGCTTTTTTAGAAGGTGGTGAGAAGAGTTGGTGAGAGGAAATGATGGAAATCAATACTGATCTTTTAACAGATCAAAATATTTTAAAAGAATCTAAGTACAGCATAGCACAAGGAGAGGTGGTTTAGGTAAAACCACCACATTATGACTTAATTTCAGCAATTATGAGAAATAAGAGGGTGGAACTTGAAAGGTGGACGAGTACAAGACCAACAAACCACTATTTACAGCAATTTTAACATTTGTCTTTGAACCCCTAAATCTGCTTTTAAAATAACATTATGTAATTTAGGAAAACATTTAATAATTATTAATCATAAAGAATATACATTTTGCTTCTGTATTCCTGTAACCCTGGAAGGATACATAACAGTAATCTTTTGAATTTTAAGCCATGTGAACGTACTACCTATCTACAAATTAAGGACATCAAAAGTAATTGAATTTACAGGCTAAAAAAATTGGATGAAGAAATAATATTCAAAGCCTGGATGTTTAACAGATCTAATAAAAAAAGTGTCATTATATCTGCTATAGGTTCTACTATGTATGAGCTATAAATTAAGTGTATACATACTGTTAAGACTTTCTCTTGCTGTTATCTTTATGAACTTGATATTGTCTATGAAAGCTCTGCTAATTTAAAAAATGCAACCAGAAAAAATAATTGAATTAACCATGTCTGAATGATACACTTTTAAAATTATTCAACTGAATAAAACTTGTATTTTTATTTTTTTAATAGCTTCAAGTGTACAAAACTTAATGATTAGACATTTACACCCCTCACAAAGTGATAAGCGCCCCCCGCAAGTCTACTACCTATCTGACATCGTATACAGCTGTTACAATACCGTTGCCTATATTCCTTATGCCTGTACTACACATCCAGTGTGACTAAGACTTATATTAATTCACACACATGAAGAAATACCGACAAAAAGTTTAACAGTAAATAGTCATTAGCAAATGAAATACTTTTAAAAAATCTAATACATGAAAGGGCGGTCGGGTGGCTCAGTTGGTTAGAGCGCGAGCTCTGAGCAACGGGGCTGCCAGTTCGGTTCCCACATGGGCCAGTGAGCTGCGCCCTCCACAACTAGACTGAAGACAACGAGCTGCCGCTGAGCTTCCAGATGGCTCAGTTGGTTGGAGCGAGAGCTCTTAACCACTAAGGTTGCCGAATTCGACTCCTCCACTCCCGCAAGGGATGGTGGGCTGCGCCCCCTGCAACTAACAACAGTTTTTTGCCCCCTGCAAGAAACTGGACCTGGAGCTGAGCTGCATCCTCCAGAACTAAGACTGAAAGGACAACAATTTGACTTGGAAACGTCCCGTAAGTATACACTGTTCCCCAATAAAGTCCTGTTCCCCTCCCCCACCCCACCCCCAAAATCTAATACATGAAGACATCTGTTAAATCCCACTTTTTAATGCAGGTATCATTGGTAAGTTAGCTCTCTCTTTGTATAGTGGCTTCTTGATCTTTCGGTTTGCTTTTGGGTTTCCTTTCTGTTTCTTTTTCCTATGCCCATTTTCTGAATCGACATGCATTTACTGAGAGTCAGACAGTGTGCTAGGCACTGGGAGGGGGTGTGAGTGGGTCAAGGACGAGCCAGTCAGGGTCACTGGCTTCAGGAACCTTACAATCAAGTACAGAGATGTGGGGAGGGGTTAAGTAGTCAGGCACGAGTCTGCCTTTTGCACCCCTTTCCGTTTAAGTCACACTTGCTTTTCTATGGTGTTCTGTTGACTTCTTAGCTGCAGGTTTTAATGGCTGTCTGTTATGTCACCCTGTAGATGTACAGCAGTTTACTTACGAAACCCTGTCATGTAATCAGAGCTGTTCAGAATTATTCAATATTATCACAGACGACCTTCTATTTCTACATTTAAAATGCTTTCCATGAGGTAGATTCTAAGACATAAAAATGAATGAATGGGTTGTTTAAGGTTATTAGGCAGCCCTGTGCAATTGCTCTTCTGAAGTGCCATGCAATTGTTCACAACATCCTACTATTAGCAATGGGCATTCTTTTCTTTTAAAAAACGATGTTTGATTTCATTACACGAAAAGGGTGAACATTTTCCCTACGTATTTATCTACTTTGTGACTTGTTCATTCAAAGCCTTTACTAATCTGGCAGCAGTATCTTGTATTGCATTTTGTGTCATTCCTTGTCAGCGCGGGCCAGGCTCGCTCTCCTCTGCTCTCCCGTCCACTGTAGCAGTGTCCCCTGCTGCTGGGTAGATCTGCTTCCTACACCAGATCAGAAGAGGTAACGAGCTCTGTGTTCACTGACATTTTCATGGACATGCTTCACTTCAGGGTTCACGGATAAGGAATAGGTTGATACTAGGTTGGATCCTTCTCCAAATACCAAACCAAGGGGAGTATACCATGGGCCACTAACTCTTTCATTAGAACTCCTATTCCTCCTCACCCTGAGAGTTTCAAATAATTTTCTGAAAGCAGATTTCCAAAATTAGCATGGAACCAGTGTTGCTGCAATCTATGTCTAGGCCGGGTGTGTGGGTAGGAGATCCAGTTAGCTCTTAGTAGATCCTCTTTGAATCAATCCCATGTCTTATCATCTCTTCAGCTCTCTGTCCCTACTGACGTGAGCTTAAATCCTCCTCAGGACCTGTGGGAAGAACAGATCCCACTCACAGCCTTCCCTCAGTCTGCTAGACGGGCTTCCTCCACTTGGTTCACCCGTCTCCTGGAGCCTGGAACTCCTGTGATTTGCTGATGGTCACTCCATCTGTCCCATTCTCAGTGCTGTTCTGGATTTACAAATTTCTGTCTGTAAAATTTTTCCCCTCTGTCATTTCAGGGAGTTGGGGATACATGAGTTAGATACATGAATTTAGACTATTGGCTTTCATCGTAAATGAGTTAAAATCCTAAGTTGACTTGATTTGGAATCCAAAAATATTTCAAATTTAGAAACTATGAAAATCTCAAGTAGAGACACCTAATTAAAATTAACCTGAGTTTTAAATAATACAATTATTCAGTACCAGTTTTAAGGATAAATCTGTTTCCTGACATGGGTGACCAAAGAATCATAAATAAAGAAAAAGGTTAAGATTAGGCAGTATCTGGCATAAAAAGGAGTGGGAATGAGGCACAAGTGGGAGAGAAGAAAAAGGACAGCCAGTAGTCTTCATTGCTACCAAGGGCTGAAATGATTTCTTAGAAATGTTTTCTTTACCATATTGGGACAGGTTAGCTAAAACTGAAAATGTGTATGGGGACATATTGATCAGTCGTGGCCCTGCAAATGATGTACTGAAACTATTTTTACTTAAATAGCATTGATTACTCTTCTCACTTTCACTTCCCTTACATGATGCATGCATGCATGGGACTTCTGCTCCTCCTTCTCCCAACAATTTGTCATGATTATAAAAGTAACAGGTGCTCATCATATGTAACTTGGAGAGTAGAGAGAAGAGGGGGGAAAGTCACTTATGTGGTCCTATCACCTAGTGGTAATGTTTTTGAATTTTTATCTTCTATAGGACTATCTTACACAAGGCATTCAATCAATCATATGGTTCGAAGATCCACAGCAATCAGACAAGAAAAAGAAACACAAGGTATCCAAATTGGAAGAGAGACATGATACTATATAGAGAGAACCCCAAAGACTCAACCAAAAAGCTGTTAGAACTGATAAATGAATTTAGTAAAGCAGCAAGATACAGAATTAATATTTAGAAATCAGCTGCATTTGTACACACCAATAATAAACTATCAGAAGGAGAAATCAAGAAATCAATCCCATTTACAACTGCTTCAAACACAATAAAATACCTGGGAATAAATATAACCAAAGAACTAAAAGACCTGTACTCAGAAAATTATAAGACACTGAAGAGAGAAATAAAAGATACAAATAAATGGAAACACATACCACACTCATGGATAGGAAGAATTAACATAGTTAAAATGTCAATACTACCTAAGGCAATATACAGAGTCAACGCAATTCCTATCAAATTACCAATGACATTTTTCTCAGAAATACAGCATATAATCCTAAAATTTATATGGAACCATAAAAGACCCCGAATAGGCATGGCAATCTTGAGAAATAAGAAAAAAGTGGGAGGTATCACGCTACTGGACATCAAATTATACTACAAAGCTATAGTAATTAAAACAGCATGATACTAGCATAAAAACAGACACATAGATCAATGGAACTGAATAGAGAGCCCAGAAATAAATCCATTCATATATTGTCATTTACTCTATGACAATGGAAGCAAGAATTTACATTGGGATAAAGACAGTCTGTTTAATAAATGGTGCTGGAGAAACTGGACTGGCACATGCAAAAAAAATGAAAGTGGACCACCTCCTTACACCATATACGAAAACAAATTCAAATTGTATTAAAGACTTAAATGTTAAGACCCGAAACCATAAAACTCTGGAAGAAAATATAGGGAGTAAATTTGTAGACATTACCCTGAGTAATATTTTTACTGATATATGCCCTCGGGCAAGGCGAGTAAAAGAAAAAATAAACATATGGAATTACATCAAACTTAAAGTCTTTTCACAGCAAAGGAAGCCATCAATAAAACAAAAAGACAAACTACTGAAAGGGAGAAGATATTTGTCAATGAAACATCTGATAAGGGGTTAATATCCAAAATTTATAAAACATTCATTCAACTCAACACAATCCAATTAAAAAATGGGCAGAGGACATCAAGAGACATTTCTCTAAAGAGGACATACAAGTGGCCAACAGACATATGAAAAAATGTTCAACCTCACTAATCATTAGAGAAATGCAAATGAAAGCCACCTCACTCCAGCCAGAATGGCTATCATCAATAAATCAACAACAAGTGCTGGCGAGGATGTGGAGAAAAGGGAACCCTGGTGCACTGTTGGTGGGATTGCAGATTGGTGCAGCCACTATGGAAATCAGTATGGAGGTATCTCAAGAAATTGGAAATGGAACTACCTTATGACCCAGCCATTCCACTCTTAGGTATCTATCCAGAGAAATCCAAGACGCTAATTCGATAAAATATACGCACCAGTATGTTTATTGCAGCACTATTTACAATAGCCAAGACTTGGAAACAACCGAAATGCCCATCAGTAGACGACTAGATTAAGAAACTGTAGAATATTTATATGATGGAGTATTACTCGACCATAAAGATGAAATCTTACCATTTGCAATGATATGGATGGACCTAGAGAACATTATGCTAAGTGAAATAAGTCAGTTGGGGAAAGACAAATACCATATAACCTCACTTGTATGTGGAATCTAAAGAACTGAATAAATGAGCAAAGTAAAGAGAAACAGTCTCAGAGATATAGAGAAAAAAACTGATGGTTGCTGGATGGAAGTGGGTGGGGATGGGAGAAGGGGAGGGGATTAGAAAGTACAAATTGGCAATTACAATATTGCCACAGGGATATGAAAGACAGTTTGGGGAATATAATCAATAATGTTGTAAAGATTTTGTAGAGTGTCAGATGGGCACATGTCCTATTAGGGAGAGCACTTCAGGGATGGTGCAGTTGCCTGATCACTGTGCTGCTGTACACCTGAAGCTGAAGCTGAATAATACTGTATGTCAACTATAATTTAACATATATGTAGTCACAAGGTATGGAGTACAGCATAGGGAATAGAGTCAATGGAATTGTAACAGCTATATATGATGTCAGAGGGGCAATAGATTGGGGGAGGGGGTTACACTTTGTGAGGGGTGAAATGTTATACACCTGAAACTAATTAAAAAAAATCACAATGCCTGGAGACAGGCCAATAACACTGGAGAAAAATAGTATTTTCATTTATTGAGTGTTTGCCCTACATCAGATACTTTTTCAACTACTTCATTATCTCACAAGACTCTCAAAAGACTTTATAACTATTATCCACATTTTACAGGTGAGAAAATTGAGCCATATAGAAATTTTTAAAAATGCCCCAAATTGCATTGTTGGTGTGAAACCAGGAGTTTTAAAAATCCAGATCCTAAGTGTTTAGCATCTAAACTTTACAACCACTATAGAAGAAATTGGTAGGAATGACCTTTTTACAAAGCTGAGGGCCAGACAGTTTTTAGAGGAAATTTCTTTTAAATATAAAAAGGTCATTCTCAGGGGTAGCACAGAAAAGCTACCTAAATCATTTTATTTGGGTAATAAAAGTCAGTGGTACCAAAATAGCAGTAATCGTACCCCTGAAAAAGCAGTATGACAATTTCATTCATGAACATAAACATTTCATAAAATACAAACACCTGAATTTTACTTCTCAGTAAAAAAAAAAAAAAAAAAAAAAAAAAATCCATTAGTCATGTTTTATCCCAGAAATAATAGCTTAGGAATGCCATAATATAATCACATGAATAGGCCCAACGAGAAAAGCCACGTAATCAACACAAAAAGGCATTAGATATAATTCAATATTCCTTCCTGGTAAACTTTTTTTCTGAGTTAAAACACCAGAGGCTGCCAGTTGTTTATACACACACACGGCGCCAAAAAAATGTTTGCTTATTTTTAAGAAAGTAAAAAACTATTAAAATCGTAATACACAATATATACTGATAACAAAAGATGAACACAAGTCACGTTTCACTTCTACAATTACAAGAGGTGCTCAAAGTGGTTACCATCAGTGTCCAGACACTTCTGATTACAGCAAACTACTGCTTGAGATCAACGTTAACCAAAGTGTCCACTTGTATGCATTTTTGGCACCCCTGGAATGATTACATATATATGAAATCTTTCCAGGGGTGCCAAATATATACATATATATAAAATGAAATGCTTCACAAAACTGAAAGTCAATTTTGTACAGGAGCCACACTAAACTTCTCTGTATTTGAAAAACGTATATATACCCAGGGACAGCCAGATGGCTCAGTCGGTTAGAGCACGAGCTCTGAACAACAAGGTTGCGGGTTCAATTCCCATGTGGGATGGTGGGCTGCACCCCCTGCAACTAAAGACTGAAAATCGGCAACTGGACTTGGAGCTGAGCTGCGCCCTCCACAACTAGATTGAAGGACAATGACTTGGAGCTGATGGGCCCTGGAGAAACACACTGTTCCCCAATAAAATTTATAAAATAAAAAAAATAAAAAAATAAAAATAAATAAAAATAAAAAAGTATATATGCCGATTTTTAAGGAATGCAAATTAGAGTGAACATGAGAATGGGAGGTAGAAGAAAAGCTCAGAATTCTCTTTCCTGAGTTTTAATATTCTTGTCTACAGTTACCAATGAACTAACAGAAAACTTTTGCCCACAATTTTGGGCTTATCTAGAGCCCACTTACCTAGAGATTTCAAATCTGGTTAATAATAAGAGCACAATACATAAATTACCATCAATGAAGGGAGACAGCTACTGTTCAAAGAAATTTGCCCCGTTTTCTCTTGGCTATATTACAATTACAAATCACGCAAATAAGCTGCACTGTCAGCCACCTAAGTCAAGGCAAGTAATCCTGAACTGTGGCCTGCTTACTACTATTGATTCCGTTTTATGAAAAGGCAAAAGAGTATATGAAAAGTGCCAAATGCTAAATTTAACTCATATGAGAAATAATGTGAAGTTACAAACTAAAAGAAAAATGACTCAGAAATTCTCTGGAAATCATGGAAACACAGCAGTCCAGATTTTTCCTTCCCAAGACTCAATACTGATAAATCTTGAGATTTGATCATATCTTAAAGTTAAAAATGACAGTAATTTGTGGAGTCATGAAACTAAAGTTTCAGTTTGTGACCTGACCACTGACTATATAAAAAACGTACTTATCTGTATAAAAGAACTTTTACAGTAAAAGAAAACCTAAAGAGAAAATTCTCTTACCGGTGTTTTTAAGCAGGGGTATGAATCAGAATCCCTGCGGAGCTTTTATAAAATTTACCCCGGACCCATGCATGAAGATTCTGACTCACTGGGCTAAGATGGACACAGAGTATATGTGTTTTGTAAAAAGCTGTCTAGATAATTTTAGTTTGCATTCTGGTTAAGAACCATCACTCAGTATATCTATAAAATTGAACCACATGAAACTGACAACCTGAGGTTTTTGTTTTTTTTTTACACATAAAAACAGCAATTTCATATGGTCCATCTAATAGAAAGTGGCCATGGATCAAAAACAACTAGCATTCACTTTGTACCCTGCACTAAGTTCTTTATACCTGTTGTTGACAGTTTGGTAACACTAGGCAAGAGGTGGGCAAAAATAAGCCTGGGGTTTGTATGAGGAGGTCAGGGGGACAGAGAGAGGAAGCTGAGAACGAGGAGGAGCTGAGTCAGGGATGACCCCACGGGCAGAATAGTGCTATGTTCAGGATAAAGACACTGGGTTTCAGAAGGACTGACAGAGGCAGGAGAAGAGACCGGAGAACATTAATTTAAAACAAGTCCCACATTAAACAATTTTCCATGGTCTTAAGGAAGGGACAGCCCTCCTCAGTCATTTCCAACGTGTTTAACAGCAAGAATATGGACTAGAGTGCTTGTCCTTTACTCGCAGACAGAGAGAGGGGAGGAGATGGGGGGTGGAGAGCAAGCAAGAGCGTGCCCTCTCTTTGAGGAGCTTATTGGGTACAGTCAGGACTCATCAGGAGTGGTTGGCAATCAGACTGGGCAGCAGGCCCATGCACAAGCCAACCTCCAATCTTTTCAAACTGTATTACTAAAAGCCAATTACACATTTTAAATGAGAACATTAAACATATGCACCTGGATTCAAACTAGTGGTCAGAAGCAAAGCTGTAGCATCTCACTATCACATGAGGCCCACAGGCTTCAACCAGTAATATAGAGGATACTTTGATTGATGATCAAAGAGAATATTTGGAAGGTCTGGGTCCCATAGAAAGTGAGATTTTCCTGGGAAACCTCATCCAACAATAGCCTTAAGTATATTAACCTATTTCTTCCAATTTTACATGTGATACGATTTCAACAAGTTACTTTCACGTTTACCTAGAAGTTTCACCGCAAGATATTTTTTAAGTCAAATAAATATGATGCAACTAAAGAACCACAGGGGTGGATGGGCGGCTCAGTTGGTTAGAGCCCGAGCTCTGGGCAGCGGGGCTGCTGGTTCGATTCCCACATGGGCCAGCGAGCTGCGCCCTCCGCAACTAGAATGAAGTCAATGAGCTGCCGCTCAGCTCCTGGGTGGCCAGATGGCTCAGTTGGTTGGAGTGCGGGCTCTCAACCACAAGGCTGCCGGTTCGACTCCTCCACTCCCGCAAGGGATGGTTGGCTGCGTCCCCTGCAACTAACAACGGCAACTGAACCTGGAGCTGAGCTGCACCCTCCACAACTAAGATTTAAAGGGCAACAACTTGCCTTGGAAAAGTCCTGGAAGTGCACACTGTTCCCCAATAAAGTCCTATTCTCCTTCCCCAATAAAAATCTTAAAAAATAAATAAATAAAGAAGCACAGAAGGCAGTCTTAAGATATCCAATTCTCTCATTTTTCATATGAGGAAATGAGGGCTTAAGAAGAGTTATGTCACTTGCAAGAAATTCCACAGGAAGTTGTGGTAGAGTTAAAACTGAAACTGACTCAGGATGGCATGATCCAGAAGATTCTATGTACCTGTGCTAGTGTGGTTAGATTAGCTGTGAAATCACCGTGTACTTGCATATGACTTCTGAAGCTGACAGAATACCCCTTACCCTCATTCTTTCACTCTACCCTAAATCTGAGGTTCGATTCAAGGGGTGGGGTGAGCATGTTTGTTGTACTTACAACTGGTACCCACTTACAGGCTTCCACATTCACCAATCCATCGTCGGTAAATGCTGAGTTTAGACAGTCGAATCTGAGTTTAACTACCTTCCTGAGGAACTTGGCCTCAGTGTGATCCAGTAGTGTCATGGCAAGTTTTCAAAAACACGGTCTTGGTTACACAGTGATAGGTGCTGTGTGAAGACAGAGACTTGTTACAACAGACTCTTTAACAACAAAGTATTCTGGTTGCCAGATAATTGGCTGTTTCTTGTAAGTCACCTTTCCTCCCTTCTGGGTTCCTGCTGTCATCAAGACTCAGCAGTGGCTCCACAGAGAATTATAACCAATCCTAAATTAGTGAACCTTGATTCTAAAGGTTTGAAGGGAAGAAAAATAAAATATTAAAGCTCTTACATGCTATTTTACAAGATTTCATATTGAGAAACAGCAAGCATGAATAGATGAGGTCTATATTTTTTAATTCCAGTGCACTAAATTCTTAGGCCTAAAAATAGCAGTCATTCTCATAAACCCAAGAAAGAGTCAGAAGCAAGAAAATTCAGGTGGCTCCGAACTTTGAATTGCTAGTTATGTTTCAGTTGACCAAAACAGGATGCAAATATAATGTACAAAGAACATGGGAACAAACTGAAGGTATCAGGAGTACTGGCCCTGCCACCCCCCAAGATTACATACTAACTAAAATACCAAAGGACTCATACAAACCCCCCACCCCATTATTAACACTACCTGTCGTTCATGTAAGTGCAACTTAGCACAATAAAAAGTGAAATTACCTGACACGGCTTACTTAAAATTCTTCAAAGTATTGCTCTTAGGTACAAATCTAAATTCCTTACTACTGTCTGCCGATATTATCTGCCCCTGCTCGTTTCCTCTGTCATTCTTCTCCCCCTTAAACCTTGTATACCATAATCATGATGCATTTTTCAATTCCTACTAATGAAATATTTGTGGACAATTTAGGGAAGTTTGGCTTAAATGGTAATCAGTAAAGTTACCATTTGTAGGTAGTTGAACAATGGTACCAAGAAAGGTTAACAGACCTATATGTCGGGACTGGCATGCCAGAATGGGAGAAAATTTTTAGAATTTAAAACTAAGATTACTGAGGAAAAAAGGCATATTTTGGCTCACTGGCAGAATCTTTCTGATGACTTACTACAGTCAAATATGGAATGAACTGTCTTTAAGTTCCCATAAAAGAATTCACACAGAGAAAGGCAGGTGGTGCAGACTGGGCTGATTACACTTAAACTTCAGACTCTATAAATACTCATTGTAGCTATTTATTTCTAAAATGACCGATTTCATGCACATTGATTTCATACTAAATCAATGGTGAAAGTTGCTGATCTATATGACTCAATCAAAACACTTGCAATTAAAAGGTTTTTGGTGATGTTGAATGTACATAAAGGTAAAGAAAGCTATTAAAGAGAAGCTCTTCCGTGAAGCATTTCCAGCCTCCTGAATGCTCTCCAGGCCTGAGTGGTGAATTCCTTGGTGGTTCCAGAGCATTATGGACAAAACTTCTATCCGTGCTTCTCACCATGTTAATTATGGGAGCTTTTCAACAGCAAATAACTCTTCAGTTCTGTAACCCCAGCACGTAGCACAGTATCTAGCAGATAACTAGTACAGACATACACATTTGAAAAGGAAATCAAACCCTAGAAAATGACTTTGGAGAACAGGTAATCAGTCTGGGTAAAATTCCGAGGCATCCCCCCAGGAACAACAGGAACCCCAGCTAAGAACAGCTGATTGAGGACATGGGCAGGGAAAGGAGAACCAGCAAAGGAGACAGACTGCTCCCACATCTGATAATACTGTTGTATTACCTGGAATTACCATGTATTATGCATTATAGACAAATTGAAAACTGGTCTCAGAAGCTAAGTTTGGTTTTACGAGACTAATGTTCAAAAAAAGCCCCTGAAAAAAATAAAATAGAATTGCCAGAGAGAATTCTGCTACGTTGAGCTGATAGTTGATGCTAACTTTCTTAATAAATTAATACAACCATGTCAATGTTACATGACATTTGACTAGAAAGAAATTCAATAAGGTCATTTAGTAAAATCACTACAGCAAGTAGCAAATCTCTGCAAAATGTTTTTTGCTTCTTACCTATATACATATTAGGAGGCTTAGGCGTTTGAGGGACATTAGATGTGCTGTGTTCTCATATCCAACCCAACGGGTTTATGGGAGACATGTTTATAGTGACTGAACTCCATCTGCCAATTAACTGAGGAGATGAAGAACCCGATAAAGTCTATGTACCCTCAACACAGAGCCCCACCAGGGTCCTAGTTGAAAACTAATATAAATGTTACAAAGCTCATACTTAAGTCATTGCTTTTGCTAAACCTGTATGTGAACTATTAGTAAGATCTGATATTTGTTTTTTTAAAAAGGCTGTCATAATTATGGTTGTGCACACAGAATTAACAGCAAGGCTATTTCTTGTAACGTGAAATGTTACAATTTGTAAGATTTTGTTACAAGTTGTAACATAAAATGAAGGATTACATATGGATAGCCATACAATGGAATTACAAAAAAAACTATTAAAAAATGACACCAAGCACTGAAAGACACTGAAAAATGTTCTCAAAATATGTGAAAGCAGCTTACAAACAGTATTTATGTATGAACTTCTTAAACAGATAAGCACTATAGCAACAGGAAAAACATCAGATCGTAAAATAAAATTTCAGTAGGAAATTGCTCAGAGGAACGCGAACAATGTTTAATTTCCAGGGCTTTTTGCTTATCTGTATTGAGTTTTCTACCATGAATATCACTTTTGTAATCAGGAAAAAAAAAAAGCTTAGTAAAAAAGAAAAAAAATTTTAAAGTGTTTGTGTTTGGGCTTTAATATAACCAAACCGCCACAAATAGCTGCTGTGGACCAATTATGAAAACACTGGTCACGTGGCAAAGCTGGCCGCACACAAGGTAACTAATTCACAAATTCTGCAGCCTTTCAAGCCAGCCTCCAAGATGGCTCCCAACCATCCCAATCCTCCTGGTATTCACGCCCTTCTATCGTACCAGCTGATGTGATGCTGCAGCAGGTTGTAAGTCAGGCTTCTGTCCTGCACACTCTCTCTCATTCCTCTCTGCCGGGAAACCATGCTGTGAGCAGACCTGGGAGACAAGTGAAGCCTATTGCCAACAACCATGTGAGTGACATGGGAAGTCGAGCTGCAGACCCAGCCGAGCCCCAGGTGACGGCAGTCCTGGCTGACACTAATGCAGCCTCAGGAGAGACTGAGTCCAAACCATACAGCTAAGTAAGCTGCTTCCAATTCTTGACCCACAGAAACTATAACATAGTAAATGTTGTTTTAAGCCACTAAGATTGGGGTAATCTGTAACACAGCAAAGCTGACTAGACAGTGAGTTTACACCTTTGGAGAATAGAGCCCTTCCCAAAACCTGGCACCTAAGCTGTGTAACTAACTCTTTTTGCTCTAAATTCCAGGTCCTCATACCCTATTTCGTCTGACCCAAACCACAAATTGTATTTGAATACCTTTTCAAAATGTCCAGTTCCCTAGATCTGCCTTCTACTTCATCCCCTCTCCTACTCATATTTCAGCCCATCTTCTCTTTTAGTTACTGCAAATCTAGGACTAGCAAACTCTTATAAAGAGCCGGATAGTAAATGTTTTAGGCTTCTCTGTAGCAACTATGCAACTCTGACTCTGTATTTTGAAAGCAGCCATGGACAGTATCTAAATAAACAGGCATGGCTGTGTTCCAATAAAACTTTATTTCAAAAACAGGCGGTAGGCTGAATTTGGATCTGGAACTGTAGTTCCATGCTAGAAATGGAACTAGTGAGACCAGTGCTTCCACTCACGCAGTGAATCCCACTACCTCCAGCTGCCTCAACAGACACTGCTCGGAAATGCCCGCACCACCACGCACCAAGCTGTCCTTCTCTACTGGATGCAAACTTATTTCTCCTATCTTAAAAAACAAAACAAAAACTCTAACTGTGCTTCCATTTCTGGAACTTACTGTGTCTGATTTTGCTCCTCTTTTGTTAAGGCCCTCAGTGATCTTCACATTGGAAATCCAATGATCAATTCTCAATCTTCATCGTACTTCACTTAGCAGCAGCTGACTGAGGTGATCACTGCCTTTTTCTTAAAATACTCTGATTTCCAGGGTACTACAATCACTTGGTTTTCCTCCAATCTCTATGGCTGTACCTTTGCCATCCCTCTCACATTCTAAATGCTGGTGTCTCTCAGGGTTCAGCCTGGACCTCTTTTTTCTGTCTCTATGCATTCCCTTCATCTCTCGCTCAGTATACTTCCATATGGGATGACACCGTAATTCATACCTCTAGATTTCATCTCTCCCCTGAACACCAGACTCATATTCAACTGCCTACTCAACATCTTCAACTGATTGTGTACGCCAAACTTAACTGTCTAAACTCCATGCTGTCCACAACGATCTCCTAATTTCACCACCTTCACGTGCTTTCCCCTTTATCAGTAAATGGCAACCCCATTCTTCGAGTTGCTAGGGCCAAAACCCTGGAGTCATCCTTGACTCCTCTTTCACAGGCAACATCTCATCTGGCAAATCTGTAAGCTCTACCCTCAAAATATATCAACTCTTGAGAAGACTTCCCATGTTACTAGGAATAAAAAGCCTTACAACGGTCTACAAGGTCCTAAATTATCTTGCCATTCCTTCTACTAGATGATTCACACAAAGCTCACTCCCTCACATCCTTTAGGACTCCCTGCTGAAGAATGGAAGATTCATGAGAGCAGAATTTTTTTGTTTTTGTTTACTGAGATATCTCTGTTATCTTAGATAATGCCTGACTCATAGTAAGTCCTTAAGAAATATTTGTTGACTGAGTTAACATGAAAAGAGACGAAAAGTACTTTCTAACTTGATGGAAAACTTATTGGCAAAACAAATTGTGTACATTCACTTTTTTCATTTCCCATTTTCATAGTGCTTTTTACATAAAGCCCCTAACATAGCAGAAAGACTACTACAATGTGAATCAACGGACATAGATTCTGCCACATGCTAGCCTGTACAGACTAGTTTTTTTTGCCTTACTAAACTCTAATGACCATGGTTTTCAGAGCTGTAAAATAAGAATTGTACCAAGAAACTTGGACTCCTTTAAAACCTATAAATTTCCACAAGTTTGCATATGACTTCAGAGGCTTATGCGATGACAGATGCTCCCTAAACCCCCAAGGATCTGACCACAGGCTCTGTAAAGGTGTGTTGATAGGGAAGCAGGAGCCTGACTTTCTGGAAAAAATGTCATGCTGTGTAGAAGTGTCACACCAGCTGATAAGCTGATGACACAGAAGTGAAACAAACAGTTATTTAAGTACTTAAAATGTCCAAGGCTTTATGTTAGATACTGAAAGAGTTATCTTCCAGTCTTCAACAATAACACTGGAAGGTAGGTAGGAGTTTTCATTCTTTGTTTAGTTTTGTAATAGACCATGTAAATGAGGACCCAAAAGTTACGTAACATGTTCCAGATCACACAGCTAATAAATGGCTGATCTAGAATTCAAACACAGGCCTCTGAAACTCCAATCCTACATCATTTCCAATGTACCATATATCAAAAGTTTTCGTTACAAGGACGTAACATATCTGGGATAGTCACAGATACCAAAGGAATCTTCTGACATACAGACAACTGGCTGGACTTTACCTCTAGTATGTTTACAAAAACCAACTTCATAGCTGAGTAGATTTCCAACTAGAAAGAATCTGCTCATAAGCTCAGTTATATTTCTTCATACAAATAACAGATATTCCTGATTATTTTTAAAGGAAAGGAAGCTAAAATTTGTGGATGAACGCCTACTGTGTTCTTATATTTCATAGTATTTATCAAAATGGCCCTACAAGGCAGGCCTCAGACAAGAGAAAAAACAAGACTCCTAAGATTGCACAAGGGATAATGCATCTTCGATATTAACAATCAGCTGAGAGATGTGAACAGAGTCCATCTGTTACCAACTGTGACTGTTCATATCTTGGATATGCACAGATAACTCAAACTTAAAATGACTAAAACCACCTGTTCTTTCTCCTAAACCCCCCACTTCAACGAAGGGCTTGCATCACCAGCCTGAGGCTCAGGGACCCGCAACGTCGTCGTCGGTTACTCTTGATGCCTCGTCCCTGACTCTGCGTGTGTAATTCATCACTAATGTCCTATGTATCCCACCTCCTTAGGATTTCAACTCCAGCTGCTTTTCTCAACCCCATCTCCGACTCAATTTAGGACATCATACGTATTTCAGCTGACACATGTCAGAAATATTTGTACTTTCGTCTACCAGTATAAAAATGTTGTTCTTGTCACCTAAAACCTGTGTTTTCCAGCAGTATTTGTTGATAGTGGGATATATTTTAAGTTGCCTTTTGTTTTCTCCATGTTATTTTAGCCACTTTTATGGCAGGAAGAACAAGTGTTGAAGGTGTGGAATGTGAATTTCATTATTAAGAGGCCATAATGGATGCTTCTGAGCACTTACTGAGTTCAGAGAAATTATATGAAGTGTTTACTCAGCATTGCATTACTTTGAAGGTTAGTAAATACGTGGAGGTTTTCTTGTTCTGGATATTTAGTTTTAAGCACTGTATTAGCTTTGTTTCACACTACAGTTCCATAATACTTTATCTAAAACTTCCTGGGCTTGATTTGTTTTAGGATTCAGAATTCTTAGAATTTAATAAAGATAATTTCATGCATACACTAAATATTACATAATTTGGTGCAGTGCCCTTTAATCAAAATCGTATTTCTGTGGTAAAATGCATCACTATCCACACTAATACAAATAGTCTTTTGTCTGTTCAGGTCAGGTTTTGCCTCAAATCAATTTGCACCAAAATTACTTGGAAAAAACTTCAATTTTCAGACCTTTCTGTGTGTTGATATTGTAGTTAACTATTGGGTAATACCCTAAGAAACAAGGTTTATCATTTACAATATACATCAGAGATCGTTGGTCTCAGTGTTCCTCTTCTTTTGTAAAAGAACTTCCCAGAACTTTGCAGGGCATGCACCTGCCCAGAATAATGACTACAGTTAACTGTGGCTAGGTGACTAAATTGTGACCAGTGAGATAAAAAAGAAATGATGTGTGAAACTTCCAGGAAGAAGGGCTCTAAAAGTAGGGGAGGGTCGCTTGCCTTAAACGTATTTGGAATGACTGGAAATCCATGTTGTACCATGAGGACAACCAATCGCTCAAAACCCAGAAGCATGCTGGTTGCTAGGTAATGCAGGGGCCACAACATCAGCTCTGGATTGCCTTATGATATACTTATATCATCACAGAAATAAATTTCTATTTTTAACTCTTATTTTGGGTTTTTTGTTATTAGCAGCCAGACTTAAACCTAAGACACAATTAGTTGGTAAATCCATATTACATTCTCCCATTTTAGTCTGGCCTACTTCGCAGATCTGATTACTTTGTCATTGTTTTCTTCCATGCGGCTGATAAAGAACGCACACTAGGACTGAAAATAAGTTAGAGCTCCACCATTGTCTTGTTGCCGACCTGCACTTGCATGAATCTCTTCATGATTTCGGTTCAGAAATCTTATTAAATTATCTATTTCGTAAGGGTGTTTTAGGTAAAACTTAATTACTTACAAATCTACCTGCCTAAGTAAGGTAAATTAAAAATACAGTAATATCCTGAAAGTAAGCGAACAGCTAGTGAGAGCACTCCTCTCCTCCTCTCTCGGGATGCCCACTCTCTTCCCTAGGACCTCCTGAACCCCACCTGTGCTGTGTGCACCTGACAGACACCCAGTGAGTATGTCAGGGTCCCTCAGAATGCCAGCTATCAGTAAAGCTTCATTTCTCAGTTTTAAGTTAAAAACGTGTAAATACAAGTGCTAATATTTTCCCATATTCCAGTGGCTTATTTTGTATTCATCCTGGGGTGTACGTAAGCCTGCTCTCAAGATCACTATTCTAGAGAATGCACTAGAAGCGGTAAGGCTATCGGGCTGGGATAACATGACTCTTGGAACAATTCAGGTTGACTCGTAATTCACAGCTATCACAAAAAAACTGAAACTGGAAATGCACAAAATGTTATGTCATTATAATAAGGTTCAATCTATAAAAATAAGACCTTTAAAATATGAAAGAGAAGAGAGACCATATCCTCATTCATTTGTGACACCAAGATAATATTGGTATGAAAACCTGAAAAGGGCAAGGAAGAAAATTATAGGCCAACTTCTCATGAACATAGATGTAAACACATTAAAATATTAGCAGATTGAACCAAATTATATATATAAAAAGTTAATACACCATGATCCAACTGGATTTATTCAAGAATATAAGGCTGGTTTATACATTTCACAAATCAGTGTTAATTCACAAAAAGGGAGAAATCATCTCAACAAATGCAAAAAAATGCATCTGATAAAATTCAATATTGACTCATCCATAGCAAACTAGAAATGGAAGGAAACCTCTTTAAACTGATAAATAGTACTTACAAAAACTTTACAGGTGAAACAGTAAGTGGTTTCCCCAGGAGATAGGTCAAGACAAGTGTGTTCCTGATCATCGCTTCCAGTCAATAACGTCCTAGAGATTCTAATCAGTGCAATAAGCAAGAGTGAGAAATAAGAGGCAAAAGACTGGGTAGGAAAAAGCAAAACTGAGATTATTCATAGGCAATATTCCAAAAGAATCAACTTATCAATATTCACAAATGAACTTAGTGAAATTACTGGAAATAAGGTCCTAACTTATAACACATTTCAATATATAAAAAGTAATTACTGGATCAAGGACCTAAATGTTAAGACCTAAAACAATAAAACTCTCAGAAGAAAACACAGGACAAAAGTTTCATGACATTGGATTTGGCAATTTCTCGGCTCTGACACCAAAGGCACATGTAACAAAAGAAAAAAATGGACAAATTGTACTTCATAAAAATTAGAACATTCTGTGCATCAAAAGACACTATCAATAGAATAAAAAGGAAACCCACAGAATGGGATAAAATATCTACAAATAATAAATCTCATAAGGGATTAATATTCAGAATATATAGAGAACTCCTAATTAAGACTCAACAACAAAAAAAAACCAATCTGGTTTAAAAATGGGCAAAGGACTTGAACAGACATTTCTCCAAAGAACAGAATGAATGGCCAAAAGGCATATGAAAAGATGCTCAACATCACTAATTAGGGAAATGCAAATCAAAACTACAAGATACTACCTCACATCTATTAGGACGGCCACCACAAAAAAATCAAAAACAAACAAACAAAAAAACAGGAAACAAGTGTTGGGGAGGATGTGGAGATTAGAACCCTTGTGCACTGTTGGTGGGAATGTAAAATGGTGCAGCCCCTGTGGGAAAGAAATAGCACGGTGGCTTCTCAAAAAATTAAAAATAGAATAAACATATGATCTAGCAATTCCACTTCTAGGTATACGCCTACAATAACTAAAGCAGGGCCTCGAAGAGATATTTGTACGCCCATGTTCCTAGCAGCATTATTCACAATAGCTAAATCATGGAAGCAACCAAAATGTTGGTGGACAGATGAACAGACAAGCAAAATGTGGTGTATATATGTACAATGGAATATTACTCATCCTTAAAAAGGAAGGAAATTCTGAACTGTACTACAACATGGATGAACCTTGAGGACATTATGCTAAGTGAAATAAGCCAGTCACAGAAGGACAAATACTGTCTGATTCCACTTATATGAGGTACTTAAGAGTAGTCAAAATCATAAAGACAAAGTATAATGGTAATTAGCAGGGGCGAGGAAGAGCGCAGAAAGAGGCGTTATTGTTTAATAAAAAGAGAGTGTCAGTTTTACAAGATGAAGTTATGGGAATGAACAGTGGTCATGGTTACACAACAATGTGAAGGTAGTAGTATTAAATATACTACTAAACTGTACACTTAAAAAGTTAAGGTAGTAAATAGTACATGTATTTTACCACAAAAAGGTATAAACAAACAATAATGTAAGTACATACAATTAGAAAATAAAAATTTTTAAATAAAATATGTACAGGAGTACATTCGTTATCTACTGCTGCTTAACAAATTACCCTAAAACTTAGTTGCTTAAAATAACATTTATTATTTTAGTTTGAGCAGCTTCGCTGAGTTCTAGTTCAAGGGCTCTCGTGAGGCTGCAGTAGGATGTCGGCTCAGGCAGTCATCTGCAGGCTGAAACCGAGTTGGAGCATCTGCTTCCAAGACGGCTCAGTAACATGGCTGCAGGAAGCCTCCGAGTGCTCACCATCTGGGTCTCTCCACTAGGCTACTTGAATGTGCGCACTACTTGACAGCTGGCTTTCTCCAGATGAGTAATCCAAGAGTACAAGGCAGAAGCTGCAGTGTCTTTTATGACGTAGTCTTGGAAATCAGACGTCATTTGGTCGACTCTATTCAATGTGTGAGGGAACTATACACAGGGAGTGAAGGTTAGCAAGAGGAAAAGAACTTTTGGTGGACATTTTGGAGGATGGCAACTTTACATAGAAAACTATGAAACATTGCTGAGAAAACTTAAAGACGACCTAAATGACGCTGTAGGTTGTGTTTCTGGGTTGAACACTCATTATTATAAAAATGTTAATCCTCCCCAAATGCATCTATAGATTCAATGCAATCACAATAAAAATCCCATCAGGGTTTTCTGTGGAAATCGATAAACTAATTTTTAAATATATACAAGAAATGTGAATGCCAAGAACATCCAAGACAATTTTGAAGAAAAGCATCGAAGCATGCAGGAGTTGGCAAAGTAGGCTGCTTGGGGTGGTTTTCTCCTGTAATGTTTCTTTTATTTAGTTTTAATCATACATATTTTCTTAAATGTTGAAACAATCTCAAATTTACAGAAAAATTGCAAGTTCATACAAAAGGTTTTTCCCCAAGCCATTTGCGCTTAAGTTACTGACATGATGCACCATCTCACCTGAACACCTGTGCTTATTCCCAGCAAACACAGATAACCTACTACAAACCATAACACAGCCATCATCCCTAGAAATAAACATGAGCACATTCCGACCACAGAATCCTCAGGCCCTACCCCATATTCTGCACAGGCTCAGAATCACGTGTTTGTTGTGTTTAGTTGCTGCATCTGTTTGGTATCCTTCAGTCTGGAACAATTCCTCATTCTTTCTTTGATTTTCAAAAACTTGACAATTTTGAAAGATTACTGGCCAATTATTTTGTAGAATGTCCCTTGATTAGTTCTGCCTGATTAGATTCAGATTGTGCATATTTGGCAGGAACAATACAAACTTTATGCTGTTTCTTCTGTCTGCATTTCTGTTTAATAGACTATTTTTTTTAAAACAACTTTAGGTTCATAGCAAAATGCTTCTTTTTGTATGTAATGTTTTACTAGGACACAGCCACTCCCATTTGTTTATGTATTGTCTGGCTGCTTTCTATTTACAACAGCTGAGGTGAACACATAGTTGTAACAGAGACCACATGGCTTGCAAAGCCTACAACACTTAATATTTGGCCCTTTAAGAAAATGTTTGCTGGCTCCTACTCTATTGACTATCAAGACTTACTACAAAGCTACAGTAATTCAGACAGTGTGGTGTTAGTGAATGGGTGGATAGATCAGGAGTTGGTACATGTGTAAAACGTGCCCACTTTAAAAGGTAATCTTGCCTGAACACCAACTTGAAAATTAATTTCTAACCTGTTTAAGTCTACAGTGTCACTAGACTTTGAAAACATTTATTAAAAACACACACATGAAAGGGAACACATTTTGATGAGTTTTCAAGAAATGATTGATATCAGGGAACATGGAATTAGCAAGACAAATTTCATTTAAAAATCTGTTAATTACCCATTCTGATATTATATATGTTTATGAGGCATCTATTTCAATTATGACAGCCATTAAAACAAATATAAAACAGACTGAACCTAAAGCCAGGCCTTTGAATCATCATATTACATTCTCATGTTACATACAACATTCTAGTGTTAACCTCCACTAGAATGAATGCTCCACATGAGCAGGATGTTTGTGTATCTTATGGTCTATTATAGCCTTAGCACCCGGAAAAGGGCCTAGAAAACTTATTTTAATTTTTTAACATTTCCAGCCTATTTGAGATATAATTGACAAATATAAATCCGCCTGCAGTCCTCCCAGCCCTCTCTTCTCAGGCTCTTTTCACTTCACCCTTCTTATCCCTCAGGAATACATCACACTCACTCTATAGCCACTGCATGAATTTTATTCCCTGGTCCTGAACACTCAACATCCGACTCAACCTGAACCATCTCTTTCACCAAACTCCTACTCATCCTTCTTGCGGTCACTTCTGGAAGGCTCTCCCTGTTCCTTAAGCCTAGGTTAGGTGCCTGTTGCTGGGATGTATCTAGCACAATGCCTGGCATACAACACGTGCTATTCATCCAACAAATGTTCTATTAAACAAGACCTATGCTCACCTCACCACAGCATGCGGTCCCCCCAAAATGTCCTATACTGCTCTTCAAAGCTTTATACTCTGCTAACGATAAAAGATATCTATCAGCTTCAAATAGAAAAGAAAAAGCAAACAAAACAAACTATAATTTCTAAAGATTATAAAAAAAACCTCAATTACTATCATTCTGCCCTTTCTCATTTTATTTGTGAGACTATTATTGCCAATAAGTCCCAGTTTGGGAATGAAGCAAACAAGTATTAGTAACACTGTGATCTCAAAATTACTTTCACATGACTGCCTTAAAATGGAAAGCTGCTTTCTGAACCCTTCTGCCCTACCTCTGCTCCACAATGTGATACAGATTTTAAAGAGGTTTACCGATTAATGCAAAAATAAGCTGCAACAAGGAAATGTCCTGCTGTTTGTCCTTGGCCCTACCTAGTATTTTAATGTTTATGGTAACACTTTACACGGACATTAATTTGAAAAATGAGTCCCGAGTCCCAACCGCAAATGATGTTACAATCTCAATATTTTAACCAAAGAGCACTTCACATTTTTAAGGTTTAGGAAAGTTTTCAAAACTTCTAGCTGAATCGTATTTCTTAATCTATCAATGTAAGGAAACAGCAAAAAGTAATTTATAAGCAGAAACTGGATTTTCCACATTTTGCACAAATCTGTCAGGTGATGACATACATTGCATACTGCACAACGAAACTTCTTAATATGAAGTTACTAAAATGTCACTAAAAGCACCGACAAGCTTACTAGTTTACAGTCCTCAATGGTATTAATGCTCTGAAAAGGATTACTGCTAGGTTTTAAACAACCAAAAAAAGAGCCCATAAATATTCTAGCACTATACATTTTAACAAATCTTCTTTAATTGAAGAAATTGTTAATATTTGTATCAAAGACTTAAAGATGTAATAAAATTACATAGTTTAAATTCATAAGGGCAGTAGCTATTTGGCTACTTACAGCAAGACAGCCACCAAATGAATAGCTGGGGTTTGGAAGAAAAGATGAAGGATGAAACCTAAAGTATTTCTGGAGTAACACAATCTTATTCCTTTACTTCCCAATCTAAAAGAAAGCAACGCTAACTAGATAACTTAAAAAGTACTCACATATATTTTTATATGAAAATTTAAACTATGTTTCGCTTAGCCTAATAATCTCTAAATACTGAAAAACTGATAGCAGGGGAAGTGGGCCAGAATACTCTAAAACACAAAGGGAAGTCAAGCTGTGATAAACCTTAACACATCCAAGACGGGAAAACCCTGCTAATTCAGTCAAGGTGGTAAGAAATGATAAATTCTCACTGCATAGATTACCTCCCCAAATCAATCATCAGTGCGTAAAAATACCTACAATTTAACAAGTACCTTATTATACTTAATACTTAACATAGACACGTTAAAAAATAATCATGGAAATATCCCCGAAAAACAATAATCAATGAGAAACATGCAATTTAGCCATCAGAAACAGCATTTGGGTAAGACAGTATTTTAATTTTTGAATTGTATTTGACAAAAATTTTGAGTTCAAAATTTTATCTGTCTCTCAAATTCCTCAACTTTACTGAATGATTTTTTTTAAAAAGACTGACAGCCCAGAATCATGACAGTCAATAGTTATCCTGTTCTCAGAGGCTATTAGGGATTCAGGGCAGTTTTCCTGGATTCAACAGCCCTGGCACGCGGAACTCTGAGTTTTCCTCTCGTCATTTTGCAGCCTTTCGGCCTCTCCCCTCCTTTCATATTTGTCAGTCAATGATCACTACTGCTAGGTGCTGCTTCCACAGCATCCCTTCACCCCTTAGAACTGTTTGGAAGCAAACTACCAGGCACATTGTAATCAGGTATTAAGTAAGAGGCAGCAGGCTCTGCGTGATGGCCTAATCACTCTCCTGAAAATCGATGCGTAACAGTCTTTAGCGCTAGGACCTTGCATTTCTACTTTGGATGCTCAAAAGTATGTTGTTTTTTCTTATTTGTTTTTAAACCTTCCTACCTAACAAATGCTCAAATATGTTTGTGTACAAAGTGCTTCCCCAGAGAGCAAATCAGGAACAAAAAGAAGTCACAGAACAACAGACTTCGGTTTGAAACAAGGATGGATTTTTAAATCAAAATCTAAAAATGATGGAGATTTATACAATACCATGACAAGTGGTAGGGGCTGGGTAGTTTTGAGATTTTTGCAAAGGGTGGAAGAATATACTAGCGACCTTTTAAGCCCATTCTAACTCTATGAGAGATGATACATAGAAAATCCAAAACTAGAAGTTCTCATTTTCACATTTAATTTTCACACTGAAAATAAATCCTGAAGAGCATGGAAGCAATGCAACAGCCACACCGTATGCGAAGTTACTTATTCAATGTCATGACAGTATTAATATACCAGTTACATCAGTCTATTAAGAGTGTAGATAAGAGACAGTCAAGTGATGAAATTTATTTCTGTTCCATAACAAAGCTACTAGCACTTACCAAAACAACAAGGTTTCCATTTTTGAGCAGGAAAATCAGCATCGTCACCATCTGTACACACATCATACACCCAACGTCACAGAAAGAAACTGCGAACTATCCTTACTTTTTTAAAAAAAATCATTTCAAAGATGAATCACATAACATATGGATACTGACAGAGCTTGAGAGTCCAAGTAAATGAAAGAGAAGGAAACTAATTATAAAAATTGATTTCAGCAATCTGAAGGAATGTAGGAACTCCAAGACAGTTGGTATAACCCCCACTCAGAGAACTAAAGAAAACTACATAAAGGAACACTCAAGAGAAGTGCAGAAAAACCAGCCACAATTATCAAATAATTATCACTGTCAATGTGGGCTGTCATCCCCCCGCCTCTAAGGGAGGCGAAAAGAGGTCTGTGGAATATTTTAGCTTAAACCAAAGATCACACGAGTTTGTTAAGAAAAAGTGCTACCAGTGAAGGCTAACTTAGAGTTAATCAGATAACAAACATGATTTCTTCCAAATACTCCACATATTAACCTTCTATTTATTACTTTTGGTTTAATTTCATAAAAGGGGGCCAAAAGTGGCATGATGTTCCTAAAGCATCAGACATGTGACGATCTGTCTGGCCAGCACCCTTCATCCCTCTCCTTACTGCATTCTAACAGGACTGCAGACCAGGCTGCTCTAACTCCCTGAAAAGCAGGGCAAGAGACCCAGGCTGGCCAGAGCACTCCATTCCTTGGGCTTTTCTGGAAGGGCTAGTGAGGAAGACTGCCTCTTTCTGCTACTCAGGGAAGAACTGCACTGGGATGAAGGTGGCCGCCGTATAAAGAGAGTCGGCCCCAGTGGGATGAAGAAGGAAGCGGCGCTGAGGGCGGGAGAGAAAAATAGTAAAATCCTGTTTTGCTTCAAGTAGCCTAATCTGGATTTCTGGCTCTTGCAACTGAAAGAGCCCTAATACCTATAGTGTCTCTATTTGCTTCTCATGGTTAAGAAGGGACCTTGCTTACTAACTCTGCTTTCTAATCCCCTCACTTTCCCTCTTCTCCTCCACCCCCCTCTCATTTAGCAACCCTCAGCTTTTCCTCTATGTCTCTGAGATTGTTTCTGATTAGTTCATTCATTTATTATTTTCTTTAGATTTCACATATAAGTGAGATCACATGGTATTTGCCTTTCTCTGACTTATTTCACTTAACATAATGTTCTCTAGGTCCATCCATGTTGTTGCAAATGGTAAGATTTCTTTCTTCTGTATGGCTGCGTAATACTCCATTGTATAAATGTACCACAATTTCTTAATTCAGTCATCTACCGATGGGCATTTCGGTTGTTTCCATGTCTTGGCTATTGTGTATAGTGCTGCAATAAACATAGGGGTGCATAAATATTTTTGAATTAGAGTTTTGGATGTCTCCGAATAGATGCACGTGAAACTAATAAAAAAAGAAAAAGAAAAAAAGGCTAGGAAATTGAAAGGCAAGGGAATAATAAACACAAAATTTAGTGTTTCATCACTTCTGTTAAAGAAAGCAGGAAGGTGGACTAGGAAAAAAGCACACAGTTGATGCAATGTTTCGTATGCAAAATGTTTTAATTATTAAATTCTTTGGCATGTTTGTATTTTAAAAAAATTAAAATGAAAAAGAAGGAACCTTGCTCACCACTTAATTGCAGAATGAAGGTGAAAGTAACTGTCACTGCCATTACTGATTTCTTTAGTACTAGGCACATGGAAGGATTAAGAATAGAAGATTTAACTTTTATTCCAACCTTTCAAAAAAGCCCCATGGCAAATTAGAAAAACACATCAGGGTGTATGGTTAACAACATCACACAAAAAACAGCACTCTCTGGGAGAAAAATCTTTGCAAATCGCCTTATCTGTTGAAGAACTTGTATCCACAACACACAAAGAACTACTTCGACTCAATAATGAGAAGACAACCCACTTCTAAAAAACAGGGAGATCTTGGGGGTGGTCGGATGGCGCACCTGGTTAGAGGGCGAGCTCTCAACAACAAGGTTGCCGGTTCAATTCCCGCATGGGATGGTGGGCTGCGCTCCCTGCAACTAGATTGAAAGCGGCAACTGGACTTGGAGCTGAGCTGCGTCCTCCACAACTAGACTGAAGGACAATGACTTGAAGCTGATGGGCCCTGGAGAAACATACTGTCCCCCAATATTCCCCAATAAAATTTGTTAAAAAAAAAAAACAAACCAGCCTTCCACTTCCCCAAAATGAGCAAAGGACGTAAAAAAGCAATTCACAAAATAAAATATATAAATGACCAAGAATGTACAAAAAGTTCAAACAGCTTAACCAAATAAATATAAACTTCAAAACAAAATAAAACCTAAGTCAGGAATGTGTTTTATGATCTAAACCAAAGCAAAGGATAAGAAGAGATAAACAGAGCAAATGATCAAGTTTTATTTTATTCTGAAGGACCAAGAAAACTACTAAAAACAACAAGCAGCAAATAAGATTAAGTGAAGTAACAGACATAGAGAATTCTCTTAGTTGTAGTATTTAGACACATGACGGAGGGAAACCTTGGTGACTAACAGGGTAATGGGAAAATCACCCGTAATCTAAGCATTAAGAGACCAGGGTTGGTGTCCTAGAATCCTGAATTGTCAGGGGATGGGGATTTCCTGTCAGACAAAATGTGCTAGGCAGCAAGATGAGGGGAGACAGACTGTCCTCAGACTAAAATGGTGGGGTTTGGGAAGTAAGGGGGAAAAAGAGGGAACACAAAAGATCACCCTCCTAAAAACCAAGCCCTGCCATTGGAGTGGCAGCATGTACCTACCAGAGGATGAGACCTAAGGGTCTTCAAGGTAGGGAAGCCCCCTACCCCTCAAGGCTGAATGGCATGTCAGTTAGGAAGCTACACCCAGAGAGTAAGAGGTAACATGGGTGCCAGGAAAAGTGGGGATGGACAACTGGCCATGCACCAAGAGTCCTCTCCTGGTGAGTGAGAGCTCCTCAGCCTAGGGACAGAAAGAGATTATTAAATACCCCACCTACCAGCACTCTTGGGACAGTGAAGATGGACAACAGGCCATGAACCGAGAATTCTAGAAACTTCTAGAGAGGAGCTCCTCAGCATAAGGGACAAGAAATTAATAAATATCCTACCACCCAGCACTCCTGGAAAGGAAATACTTAGACTGGCAGAGATAGACAATGAGATGTGGGTTAGGAGTTCACATGCGGACCCAGATAAATTTGAAAAACAATGTACAGCGAGTACGCTACTTGAACTTTCTGGATGAATTAGATGGCAGTGTAATGAAAATCCTCTCCAGAAGCTGGGAGACTGAACACTGAACACCGCCCATAACTGCATGAGGACGGAATGTATGCAGGATGTTGGGCCAGCACGTGATTCCACACCAACACATCACTGTCAGCCAGAGAACTGGGTCTTCATAAATGAATTGTGGAGAAAACACCGCCTCGAAGTCAGATGATCCAGGTCCTACAAACTTGTCTAGAACCCCCCACAGCTGTGTACTCTAGACCACCCCAATGGATAAGATAAACTCATCTATAAACCTGCCTTGCCATACGACCTATAGACCCAAGGAGCAAAGTCATAACCACATCAACAAAAGGTGAGCCTAACTCATCTGCAAAACACAGAAACCACTTAAGACTGTGAAAGCCTAGAAGGGAACCCTTAGATTTGCACCCTTAGATTTGCACCTACGGCAGTTTCAGCCTAAAGGTCACCCTATGGCATCCATGGCTGGTTGAGCACAAGACTACAGTGATCTACGGCAGAACTGTGTGGAGAGCAGGAACAAAACTCAGGGCTGGTGTACGAACCGGGACACCACGGAGCAGTCTTACATTGCTTATCATTGTACTTTGCTGCTGCCCACCAAGAAAGTCAACCTATCTTGACTCGTAACATATCAATCTCCATTAAGCATCTCTTACATAGACAGTGAAGGATTGCAGTCTTTGAAACACATACCCATAGCTAAATTAATATACAAATGTACATCTTTGTATATCCACAGAACACAATAAAGCAATCAGCATATCTACTAAAGACACTGTAGCACAGCTATTTAACATTGTTCTGGAGATACTAATCAATGCAGTTAGATAAGGTAAACAATGAGAAGCATAAACACTGGAAAGAAACGGGTAAAATTTCTATCTCCTGGTGATATAACAGTATATCTGAGTCTAAGAGCAGCAATGATAAATGAACTCAAACAAGAATTCAGCAAGGTAGCAGGAAAACTCCAGAAGTCCGCAATATTCATATACATGAATAATAACCAGTTAGAAGATAGAATGAATACAAAAATTCTATTTATAATAGCAACAAAAAAGATTAACTACTTATGAATAAATTTAACAAGAAATGTTCAAAACTTACATGAAGAAAACTGTAAACCATTCCGCAAAAGTAGATTTAAAAAAATGAAGACATCGCTTGGTCTAGGTCAAGATGTCTCAGTATCATCAAAATGTCAGTTTTCTGTAAGTTAAATCATAAGTTTGATGGGATCCCGATGAAAATAACAATGAGCTTTTTAATGGACTTAGACAAACTGATGCTGAAGTTCATATGGAAAAATAAAACATGCAAGAATAGCAAGGAAAATACTGAAGAGGAGTAGCTGTAATGGCCTACTAGTCCTACCAGATATTAAATCACACTGCAAAGCCTCTATGGTTAAAACAGTGTGGCACTTGTGCGTGGACAGGAAACCCAACAGGATAACATACACCCAACTACATAAAAAATCTTTTGTATGATGAAGGGGGAAATTATTTTTAAAAATGGCACTGGACAACTGGATAATACTGTGGAGAAAGATAAAGTTAGATGCATTCCTTACACCATATACCGAAATATATTCCAAATGGATCAGAGACTAACTGAAAAATGAAACTCTATTAGTTACTACAAGAAAGCATGGGTGAATTCCTCTATAACCTGGGAGTAGGAAAAGGCTTTCTAACTATGACTAAAAATTCAAATGTGATAAATTTAAGATTAACATATTTGACTACTCAAAAACAAACTTTTGCTGGCAAAAACAAACCAACAAAAGCAATGCCAACAGATGAGTGGGGGCAAAATACTTGCAATGTGTCAAAGTTAAAAGGCTAAGTAAGATTCTTAAATATAAACAACTTATAAAAACTGAAGAAATAAAGACCAAACATTATTTAGAAAGTAGACAACATGAACAGACACTCAATTTAAAATTGTAAAAAATGGTCCTTAGGGGTGGCTGGTTGGCTCAGTGGTTGGAGCGCGGCGCTCATAACACCACCATCGCCAGTTCAATTCCGACATGGGACAGTGAGCTGCACCCTCCACAACTACAATGAAAACAACGACTGGACTTGGAGCTGATGGGTCCTGGAAAAACACATTGTTCCCCAATATTCCCCAATTAATAAATAAATGAAAAATGGTCCTTAAACACACAAAAGATGTTCAACTCACTTGCAGTACAAGGAAAACAAATTAAAACTACATCAGGAAACCATTTCTCATCGATCTGAAGCTTGGTGACATACTCTGTTGGTGAGATTGTGGCACTCATACACTATTTGTGGGAATTCAAAATACTACAACTGCACAGGGAGAGGAATTTGGCAAGAGCTAACAAATCTATACATACATTTATCTCGAAGCCACACCTCCAACAATACAAATATACACACATGCAAAGTTTTTCATTATAACATCATTTGTAATTAAAAATATTGGAAATTACTTAACCGTCCGAGTACAGGAGATTGGTTGAATAAGCCATGGTACATACAATGGAATACTACGCAGTTAAGAATGTAAGTTATTTAATTAATGTGTTTTTTTTTCCAAATAGCTTCTGAATTGCTAGGACATAAATACTTATTAAGTTGCTTGGACCTAACTATCTAAGACATTAAACTGTTACATGTTTCTTTGGGATGCTATGAAAATATTACTGACGTAATAAGGCTGCTGTGAACTGAGAAAGTTTGGGAACTTTTGATGAAGACCTGTGAAGCGTGCATGTGTGTGTGTCGTTATGAGGTTACTGTGGAGAGTAGTCAATGAAATTTACAACAGGCTAATGAGGCACTGTGCACAGTATAGTAAACGCTGTGATAGATTTTATGGCAACACATAAGAGCAGCCCAGTCTTGGTTGTTTTTTGTTTTCAGGGTTATTTGAGGGATGGGGTTGAGAGAAAGAATCCAATCTAGATACAATTTTTGGAGAGGTATAACCTAAGCTGAGTTCTGAAGGACCAGTAGGAGCATACTAGACTGGGCAAAGGAGTGGCTAAAAGTCCAGGAAGACGAAACGGGGGACTGAGGAAATGCTAGCATTCCAGAAGCTTGGTATTGCTGGAATGGAATATACTGGAAGAAAAGACATGAGGCTACTGGGTTAAGGAAGGAGAAGATCTTGAAGATTCTGTCTATGAGATTAAGAGTAAAAGGAATTTGGTTGTTATTAATGAGCAAGAAGGAGCTGCAAAAGGGTTTTAAGTAGGGGGGGATCACGCCTGCTCTAACCAAGTGTGGAGAAAGATGGGAGGAGGAGAGCCAACCAGAGGTTAACCAGCTGCTGCAGCAATCCAGAGCAGACCTAGACAGTGCAGCTGAACTGAAGCACTTGCGACCACTCAGTGGTGTAGCAACCTCCAATTTCAATGGGTTAGGTTACTCTGCTAGCTACTCAACTGCTTGAGGAAGCAGAAGAGATCCTGTGGCTGAGACGACCAGAATTATGATTTTTGTGAAAACCAGGGATCTGTGCCCCAACCAATGCATCTGGGAGTAGAAGTCATTTCACAATCCTGCTGTTTTATTCTTCAAGACGACACTGTCAAACCCTGATATTTAGTTTCCATAAGTGAATTCAGCAATGAAATTGGATCGTACACTTCAAAGAGATTACTGTATCAAGCATTATGTCTACTGCATCTCATCCAGGACTAGCTGTTTAAGAATAGCATCATAATAATTTACGGAAGCTTGTTTTGGCTTGTACAGACTACCTTCTTAACATTGAGGAATGAAGTCTTCACGTTCAGGCGTAATTTTCTAAAATTTGTTCACAAATCTTTTACAAACTCAGAGCTTTACCTTAATTTCTTCTATATTATAACCAAATCCTTACGAGTAAAATAATAAGAAAGGTGTCTTAGAACTAAAGAGAAAAACAAAGAATAACTGTTACTAATGAAGGCTAGATAATGAGCTGCGTTTTTTTAAAGCTATGTTTTTTACGTAGCTATATACTTTTTTAAAACTAAGAGATGAACACATCCTTCAAATTAAGCCCATTTAAAAATGCATTAAAGGGCCGGCCCGGTGGCTCAGGCGGTTAGAGCTCCGTGCTCCTAACTCGGAAGGCTGCCGGTTCGATTCCCACATGGGCCAGTGGGCTCTCAACCACAAGGTCGCCAGTTCGACTCCTCAACTCCTGCAAGGGATGGTGGGCAGCGCCCCCTGCAACTAAGATTGAACACAGCACCTTGAGCTGAGCTGCCGCTGAGCTCCCAGATGGCTCAGTTGGTTGGAGCGCCTCCTCTCAACCACAAAGTTGCTGCTTCAACTCCCGCAAGGGATGGTGGGCTGTGCCCCCTGCAACTAGCAACGGCAACTGGACCTGGAGCTGGGCTGCACCCTCCACAACTAAGACTGAAAGGACAACAACTTGACTTGGGAAAAAAGGCCTGGAAGTATACACTGTTCCCCAATAAAGTCCTGTTCCCCTACCCCAATTAAAAAAAAATGCATTAAAAAAAACAAAACAAAACAAAACTGCACAGACTTGAATAGTGCAGAGAATTCTTCTAGCACTGAATAGCAATTAGACCCTTACAAGAGTTCTGCCCTCTTTAAGACTCCATATTAAATTCAAAGAGAAAATGATACATGGTCTGAAATAGTAAAAACAAACCCAGTACATCTTTGCTTCTTTTACCATGCTTCCACTTCCCTACAACCTCTCCCTCCACTGCCTCCTTTAGTGAAAGAAAGGAAAAACAACATGGTTTCAGGAACAACTAGGTTTCCAATAGTTCTCTCAAATCTCAAATACGTCAGAGGCAAAAAGCAGTCATCAAATACCAGAGATGAGTTCCTAATACTCTGCTTTTCCAGGACACTTACAGGAACAATGCACAACCTTTTTTTTTTTTTTTTTTTTTTTAATCACAGCAGCCATAGAAGGTGATAACGCTGTATTTGTAGGCACACTGGAGATAAACAGAAGACTGGCTACTGCCTGAGGCCACCTGGCCAGGGTCACTAGTAACCTCAGGCCCCACTTGATAATCAACAGTGCTGAGATCAGTATCTTCACTTTCCTCAAGCTCAGATCAATCAAAATCTCGTTTTCCTCAGCCTTTTAGGATTAAATGCAATACCAATGCCCTCAGAAGTCGTTAACTGTTACTATCAGGAGGGTTGATGGTAATGTCAATGAGATAAATTGCAGGCTTCCCTCTCCTTAGTGTCTAAGAATGAAAACATTTTATAAAACAATGGAAACCATGCACTGTCTCCCTACTTCTTCTAAATGATAATCTTTTTCCTCATTAGCAGCCTCTTATTAAAGTATTTTTAAAGTGACTGTCTTTGCCACCCATCTACGTAAAGGTTCCAAGTATATATACACTAACACACACATATACAAGAAGTGATACTGGTACACTTATTTACGCTTTGTAGAAGCTGAGCTTGCAAAACCAGTGCAGGACCACCACCTGACATTTGGAAAGGAAAGAAGATATAAGCGCTGCACTTTTTTATTTGGACCTCCATTAAGTGAAAATAACCCAACCATCTACAGTCAAAAACCATCTCCCACACAATAGCAGACAAGATCATTCCGTATAATGAGCCCTTTTTCCCCTGAAAGCCCTGCGAAGACAGTGTTGTATGAAGAACTGCTTCAAAATAGATGATACAGATGACTGCATACTCAGCAGACACACCAGAGAACAGCACCTGAATCTCTGAAAAGAAATGTGAAAGTGCTGTTGGTGGGTAAATCATGCCAAGGGCGTATCAGGACGTCAGAGGATTTCATGTATCCAGGGGGAGAATGAGCCCCATAAGCAATTCTGTGATGCACCACATTTCCCAAACAGCGGTAACTCCCAATTTCCTCTTTTTGATTAAGATAGGGTATGGTTATCAACTCCAAACTTAAATCTACTATCACCAGAAAATCTCCTGATAACCTTGGACAAACATGCTCAAGTGGTAAACATTGAACAATGGAATACAAGTTATTATGATCCCCAATCACAGTACCCTACAGATAATTTTAATCTTTCAGGTGAGGACAGTATTTTGAGAGAACAGCAAAGGATTCTTCTCGAATTGTTCTTTGGCCGTGCTAAAGAACACAAAGTCTGTATGTATCAACAAACTGGAACAAAAACAAACAAACAAAACACCTAACCCAAAATAAATGACTCCAGGAAGGCAACTGTGAGATCACCTACACATTCATTCATTCAGTGAAGAAAGAATGAATAACTTCTGTGTTCTAAGCCAGGTATCATGGAAACACAGAGATGAATAAGACATGGCTTCTGCCCTGAAGAAATTCAACGTCTAAAAATAATGTTTTTAGAGCCACAGTCATTATATAATAATAATGGATTAATACACAGAAAAACATAAACCAATATACATTTAAATGTATTAGTAAACATAAGCTAAAAGAAATGCCTTCTACAGTGAGTTTACTAATGAAATTTGTTATCCAATTTTTTTGGGAACGTGATTAAAGTTGCAATTTACTTTCAAGACCAGAATTAACTTACGCCCTGTTTTATAAAGGTTTCCCCTACCACCACCACCATCAAACACAATTTGTAAATTAGGTGCTTTTCAGCTTGACACACCAGTAGGGCGTGGCACTGGAGTTCTCACACAACCTCAATGACACTTGGATGAGCTCACACAAGTCTGGACATTCTGGTTTCCGGGCAAAGGCCAGTTAACTCCTTACTTCTCTCTAAACCTTGAAACAACACTGCGTGGTCACCCCCGCCCACTTACCACATATACCCAGGCTAACGCGTACAAACCACGTCTTCCACGGGAACACCTTCAGGAAGGAACCACGGAGGAAACACCCCCTCACTCCAAACATCTATATTTTCCCCGTTTTAAAGGCTGGGTTACGCGAATATGGGCCAAACCCGTGCAAGAGCCCAGGACCAGCCATTCGGTTCAGTGCGAAAAATCTAATGACTTCATTCTGAAAAAACCATTCCTTCAAAACTGGCACAAAACCTTGGCAGGGATGCTTAAAAAGCGACTGCTCTAGTACAGGCAAGAAGTGGAAAGAAAGGGACGAGGGGAGAGGGGCGGAGTGAAGCACGGTGGCGGCGGGTCCCCCAGGTCGCGGGCACCGCCCAGACCCGGACCTACGTGCTAGGGCCAGAGGTGCGGCGTGACCTTCCAACCAGGCCAACTCGGAGCAGGTACCCGGCGCGGGGACCTCGCCGCAGCCTCCCGTCCTCCGGGGTGCACTCGCCCGCACAGCGGCGAACACGGCGCCCGGAATTCCAGCTCGTCCTGCAGCTCGTTTCGGGCAGAATACGGGATGTGCAATCTCGGCGGCCGGCCCTAAGCAAGGGCCTCCGCCCGCCGCCGCCAGGACACACCCCCGCCGCCGCCCCTTCGGTGGCCCCCGCCGCTCCCGCAGCGGCCCGCGCGGGCATCGCTCACCTGCACCGCAAACCAGTCCACCGCCTCCAGGGCTCCGGAAGCCGCGGCTGAGCTGACCTCGGCCGGAGAGTGCTCGGCCGTTTTCCGGGAGGCTCCGCGCCGGGAGCGGCAGAAGGAGGAGTCCGACGGGCGGCGGCGCGGAGCCTGGGCGGCAGGAGGAGGAGGAAGAAGAGGAGGAGGAGGAGGAGGAGGAGGAGGAGGACTTCGGGCGCCCGGCTCGAGGGAGTTCCACCCTCCTCCCCAAGGCTCTGCAGCAGCCGCCGCAGATCACTTCCGGGACGCTGGGGAGAGGGGCGGAGCCCCAGGGGGAGGGACTTCCTGTCCTCGGGCAGAGAGTAGGGTATGGGGGGCTCGGGCTGGAGAACAATGGCTGGAAGGGCGTGGGCTACCCAGTGTCCACCCTCTGCGTGTTGAGGGCGGGTTGCGTTGCCTTTCGGGCGGCCTGAACCACAGCTGCCTCCGCCCGACAAAGTGAAGTCACCTCCTAAGGGGCCCGGGAGTGGCCGCCGCCTCGTGGAGGTCCCCGGATCTCGGCGTCGGTGCCGCGACGTCCTTGTCTCTCTTCTAGGAGATTAAAGGGAGTTCTTGGGGGAAGAAAGGGGAGACCGAAGGCCGCCATCTTGCTTCTAGGGGACAGCCCCTTCTCCCGCGGCGTCCTAGTATGGAGGCCGCTCCGTCTTGAGGCCGGGATTTCCTGGAGTGGAGCCAGCGATGTGGCTGGTCACCGGATTGGTCAGTCGCCTGCCCTGGCTGGAGGGTCTCGGTGGCTGCCCCTGGCCTCCCGTCTAACTGCTGGTTCCTGGAGACCTCGCCTCCGCGGGTTGTCGAGCCTTTTCTGAGGGTCTCAATCCCCCTAGGGCACTGCGGCTCTGGGGTGGCGTTGAGCTTATTCTGGTGTCCCACCCTGTGATTTGGTAGCTTAACTTGGAAGTAGTTCCACAAAATCGGTTGCTTTATTTAAATTCTTTCACAGATTTGAAATAGGTGGTTTGCCTAACATTCGTTAGCAGCTACAGACCCTTATGTCTTGACATTCTCTCATCTCCCTCCACCCCCAAATTTGGTACCAACTCCCGTGCTTTGCACAACCCATTCAAGGAATGTCCAGTCTAGTGGGTAGACAGACGTGGAAACATATAATTATGATTGCGAATATGGTATATAACGTATACAGAGGAAAGAATTGATGATACTAACTGCGTTCGATTTTAAAGATAAATAGGGGTTTCCCAGCACAAAAAATAGGGGATGGGATGGCAAATCCATATCCTGACAGGCCATGCAGCACAGGGACAAATAATGTGTGTTGAGAAATCTGAGTGGTGATTACAGAACTTAAAAGTTCAAACCTGAGTTGCTGAAAAAGATGAGGCTGGAGAAGCAGTCAGGAGCCAGATCATGAGAACCATCTTTCCAACCGTGGCGATGCAATGACTAAAGTGGAGTAATGTCCCAGGATAGTTGTACAATTTAAACTGTAGGTGGAGGGCAGGTTAGCTGGGAGGAGCACGGCAAGCAGAGAGCTTATAGACAAGCAATTGCAGAAATGAAAAAGGATAAAAGGACCATTATGTGAGTGGCAGCCAGCATCCAAAGATGGATTCCTAAAATAGTCAGGAGGCCAAATCAACTGATTTTGATAATTGACGGCCGGGGTCAGGTGCTGGATAAGAGAAGGGGAGTGGCAATGATGCCATGTTTTGGTTTTTGAGGAGGATTACGATAGATTTTACCAAACAAGATAAGGAAAGATTGGAATGGGATGGGTGAGGGGGTGCAGAAAATGAGTGCCATTTTGGACCTGGTGAATTTGAAGTACCAATGGTTCTATCTAATGGCAGTTGTTATATGGATCCAGAGTTCTGGAGAGGATCTAGGCTGAATTTAGAAACACTCCAGGTTTGTATTACCACATCCAGGCAGACTGCAGTCTCACTTCACTGAGCAGTTTCAAAACCACTTCTCCTTTCTCCCTACCTTTTCTTAGGAAAATTGCTTAAATATTACATTAAAAACACCCACATGTTGTGATATATGCCCCTCCATCGGCTAATATTCAAATGCTAATGGTCTAAGGATCATAAAGGTTAGGCTTACAGAGAATTGAATATGACAGTGGTAAATAGTATAGCATCATAAATTCATAAAATGAAATGTAATTCTAATAAAAAGGTTTTTAAAATTTAATCATTGACAGTGGACATGCTGGCCACAGATGGATTGAGAAGGAGTGAGTAGGTCCTGCAAATACCTGCTGAATGGAGAACTGGAAGGAGGATGACTTCAAAAATAAGCAATGGGAACACAATGCAAGACAACTTTAAATTCATTTATCAGCTGCGTCTTGGTTGTTCACAGCCATGCGAATCTGTCTTAAAGCATTCAGAAATAGAATGGATATTTTGAGCAGACACTTCAGAAAACCACAAATAGCAAAAGCCCTATAAATAATAGCTACAGTGTCAAAGACTTAGTTTTTATTCTGTAGCATTTTGAACACGAAAAATGAGGAACTCAACATATCTTTAGTTTTCAGATTATTCAAATACATTATTTTCAATTTTCCCAAAATAGAAATACATTTAGGTATATTAACCATATAATGGATAATATACTGAACTAATATACTGAACAGGACATGAGAACAATGATCTTGAGTCCCTTTTTTGTTCGTTGTTCATTGTATGACAATAGCAAAGTCACTTACCCTCTCTAATACCTAGTTTCTTTGACTCAGATAGAGATAATAACTTTGTACCAGCCTGCCTCTCAGAGATACTATAATAAGAAATTAATGCTTTATAAGCTCTTCGAAGTACTTGGATGGAAGGGCATAATTGTAAATGCATGTTAATAATTAGCACTAATATCAGTAGAACTCATGAGCATTCCTAGATTTGCTGCCTGGGCAACTCAAAGGTGTTGAAACAGAAACATGAAAGAGTCTGTGTTAAGATTTCTTTTTGATTTGTAAGTTTAATTTTTATCTATGATCAAACCTGTATTTTAAAAGATAGATTGAGTAAAATGTAAAAGGAGAGAAGTTTTAATAACTACTACAATTCTTAAGTTCACTGCTACTTATAGATAATAAATACTTTTGGGAGAAGTATATGGTAGGTATGCTTTTGTTAGAATCATGTTTCAGGTTTAACAATTTGCTGCTGTTATTGAACTGAAAATTTCTGTTAAAAGTGTTACTCATGTCCCTACAGAATAATAAGAATTTATATGCAGTTAACATGTTTGTCTGAATCATCATGAAGGTGAACATTCCTGTGAAGCTCCTGTCATTTCCATCATTGTTGAACCAGAAATACAAAAACATAGTCCCGTGAGGTTTTGTCCAATGTCATGTTGATGTAAGAAATGTCCGAAACTGTAGAAAGATTTTATAAAATTTTATTTGAGCCAAATTGACAATTATTGGGAAGCAAGATCTCAAATGCTCCAGAGATTTGACAACTTTGCAGTTTCTTTTATGCATTTGAAATTGAGGGAATGTAAGGAAGATTGCACGAAAGTGGGAGAGAGCAGGTGGGACTGGATTACAGGAGAATTAAGGTTATGTTCTCTCTTGAGGTGGTTACATTTATTTCAAAGGTGCATTAACCTAGGTGGACGAAAATAATGGACAGCATCTGCTTAGAGCAAAGATAAAGAAGTTATATGCCTGGGTGTGACTAGCCACCATGACCTGCACAGTTAGGGATTTGATCAGATTGCCTGGGGAAGTTACTTTCAGTAGGACCCTTTTTGTCCACTGTCTGTCCCTAAAATAGATGAAATTTTACCCATTAGATTGGTGGCTTCTGAATTTCTCTTGAAAAGTGTATGCATATATGAACACATTTAAATATATTTGTAGTTATATAATATGTATATATATGTGTACTTATCATATATCAATTTATAAAAATATTATGAATGTATATTAACTATACATGTAGTAACAACAACAAAACTTCTGAGGTGTGTTAGAGGCCAGACAAGAAAGTAGTTGGTTAATAGCAATTTGTCACTATTGAGGAAAAACAACTCAAAATACGTTTTATTATTAGAATTATGAGCATTGTTTATAACACCTTAATATTTGTATTATTACATTTTGTTTTCACTACTTTGTGAGATAAGCATTGTTCAAAAAAAAAAAATAGAGACAGAGCTTAAAGACTTGCTACAAATTGTCAAGTAGTGTCGAGCGTCCAGCTGCAACATGGGCAGTGAGAGAATGAGAAGGTGTGGCAAAGGGTTAAAAAAGAAACAAAAATCAAGAAAGTTTTGAAATGGGCCAAAGATCTCACAGCCTCAAAGGACTGAGAGCCCCAAACCGGCCACCTTGTGGCTTTTATTGATGTACATACAAGGAAGTAGCATTGTTTTTTCTAGGGTCTGCGAGTCTCATACATCATACCAGAAAACTGGTTCAAACCAATCACCCTTGCCTGCCGAAAGTCCCATGATGTATAAATAATTATTGTTTGTACCTCCCCAGGGGACAAAACCTTTATGTTGAAAACCTACTGAGATGGAGAACTGATGTTATCACATCTAGAATCACTTCTCAAGCAGGTTGTGGGAAGGAATACCCTGGGAAGCCACAGAGGCAGAAGCTCTCCTTAGATGGGGGAAGGTAGGTGGGGGTCTATACCCACCTCTATCAACCCCATGAATTCTCCTGGTGGTCCCCACACGACTGTGCCTATCTTAGGTTGTTCCTTTCTTGAGGAATCTTACCCGTCATTGGCTAGCCAGCCATCCTTTGGGGCCAAACAAGGAGATGGCATAAAGGTGAAGCAATGTCCCTGAGAGGAATAGTCTCACAGACTCTTCTTTTTTTTTAGGGGTAGGCACGAGGGGACAGACAGCCAGGCAGCTGCATGACAACGAAGTAGCAGAGTCAAACTCAAATTCTTATCATGAGACTCAAATGCACTGTTCCTTCTAGTAGTTTATACCAGGGTTACCAGCTTGATATGACAGTTATGCGAGAGTATGTATAGTATGGTTTATAATATGCATATGATTAATTGCCTGCAGAATCTCTAAAATTCAGCCAAACTTAAAATTTTTAAACTTCTTATGTTTATGACTGTATCTTCACTGCCTTGAAAACAGGCACTTAGTCTTATTCATCTTTGTATCCTTCATGGTATCAGGCATAAGTATCTAAAATACTTTAGGGCTGAAAATAAATATATTGTAATGATTAAATAATTTAAGGGAAAAAAACCCATATAATCACCTCTAAAACTTTTAAGTGTGTGTGCGTCTTTTCTGCGCATCCAGGTAAAGAGCATTTGTTTTTGTGTGTTTTGTAACAAATTAGTGAGGCCATTGCCTCAGTTTCCTGCTTCATTTTCATTGGCATCAGGCCTTGGAGGGATAGGCTTAAGTAGGTGCCATAGATGACACTCACCAGTATACCATTCTTAATGTTTCTTTTGGATGCAGATATTCTAGATGAACCTTTTGTCATCCCACTCTAATGAGAATCTAGAAAGAGTGGAGGTGTGACAATTTAGGTCTTTATAATGCTTGCCTTCATATCCACCCTTGTGGACCACATATTTCCATATTTTTTTCTATCAGGATTAGAGGATGAGACTACTAGAATAATAGTTCCCAAGCATCGCTGATGATCAGAATCACCTGTATAGCTTCAAAGGCAATTCAGATTCTCAAGTCCCACTCTAAACATAGTCCATCAGAAAGTCTTGGGTAAAGCCCAAGGTACCTGTAACACCCTCCTGTGAATTCTGATCACCAGTCAGGTTTGAGAAGTTTTGGTTTCAGTAACTTACCCAAAGTCACGCAAAACCTTAAATAAAGCTGGAAACTAACTCGAATTTTATGAGCCAAAGTAAGTTATCGTCACTGGACTTTTGCTGTTGTTTTACTGACTGCATGTGATGGGGTGGAAAGGTGGAGAGGAAGACAGCAATTTTATTTATTTTATTTTTAACATTCTACTACATGGTTTTCAGAGTAAATGAGTTAATAATATCTGTAAAGTGCTTAGAACAATGCCTGGCACATGGCAAGTACAGGTAAGTGTTAACAAATAAATCTCCATTGTCTAATTCCAGCATTCACTTTGTCCAGGGTTAAATTAGGTAGAATGTATTAGATGTAAACATTTTCTATGTAGAAACAAAATGTATGTAAATAATGGTGGAATCCTCAGCCTTTTTTATCCACGGAAACTATGAATTTGTATAGCTGAAAAAATGTCTATATTGTTTCTTTTAATATTTTTGATGTATTAAGAGAAATTTTAATATACTAAGTAAAAATTTGTATTTGCAGCTGTGTAGTATTTTTATATCCTTTTATTTAAGATATAGTTAAGGTACATGGGATAATGTATTTTACCTTGTCTTATTACTGAATTAGCTCCAAAATTGATTCTTATTGTTATGTAATCAAGTATTTTTAGAAGCCATTGTCTATTTGGACTTATTTTCAAAATGAAATATTTCCCTTGAATGAGGTAATAGATATCCTTGATTCTATTTAATTTCTCTATTTCTCTATAGGTTTCTTCATAGTCTTTCAACCTTGCACTAGTTTTTGTACTTGTTAACTATTAATAAAAGTATGCATTTTCATCACTGGTAAATGAAGAAATCAGTTCAGTATTTTTAATGGCTCTTTGATACATGTTGACAAGGTCTGTAAAAGGATGTGTTTGGTCAACATCTGTCGCTATGAAAATTGATACCCATTTTCGTTTTGGGGTTGTTTGTTTTTTCCAGTTTTATAGGTTGCAACACTTTCCCACATACCCACATCAATTTCTAGTGGCTCCTGTATTCTTGTGTATGTATGTGCATACACACAGAATACCTTCATATCTTCATGCTGAATACTAATTTAGTCTTTAATATACTTCAGTAAAATGAATTATTCTGTCATACATGACTTGATTTGCCCTGGGAAGGGGTAGAGGTAGGAATAGACCAGACAGAAGGTATTTATAAAGTCAGGAGGGATCTAGTATTTAGGATGGATTAGACCAGAAGGTACAGATCTGAGAAGCCAGAAGGAAGAATCAGATAAAATCATCAGTGAAGCAACTATTTAAGTCCAGAGACAGCTAAGAAAAGGGAATTAAATTAGCATTTATTGAATATTTACTATTAGACATTTTGCAAAGCACCTTATAAAAGAAGGAATGACTGGCGAGATCCCATAAATCTAGGTGGTTTAACCTAGGGAGTCAGAGAAAATTGTTTTAATAAGCAGGACACTTGAACAAATTCTATTACTCTCTGCCTTTTAAAGTACTTACACTAAAAAAAGAGGAAAAAAACAAAAATAAAAAATACTTATACTATATAGTTTATTGTAAGAATTAAAAATTACATGAGATAGTACATGTTGATCATTTTAATCAAACTTACAACTTTTGAACCATACCTATCCCTTTTTCATTCTTTTCACAAGAGAAGGCCATTATCATTCAGTTAGTATTTGGGATCTGAACTCCTCTGCTACTTGAGGGCCTTGCTCCATCAATTATTCGCTTTGTGTTGTGTCTTCAACCTCTCACAGTCCTGGTTCCTTGCCATTAGCATGCCCATTTGTTTAAGTGTCACTGTCTTACATATTTTTCTTCCCTCTAGCTTCTACCCAAATTCTCCTTCCTTTCAGTGAAGACATTGAAACTTTCGAGAGAATTTTCTGTGCTTTCCATCTCTACTTTTTCATTTCCAAGTGACTCCTCAGTTATTTGTAGTCAATCTTTCCATTCCCAACACTGCTGTGAAACTATTTCCAAAAAGTCACCAATATCATCCCTATAATATGATATCTCTTAATTTTTAATGTTTCAACAACATTTGAACTGTTGACCATTCCTTCCTTTTTGAAACAATCTTAGCTTCTGTAACACCACAATTCACTGTTCCTTTCTGGCCACTCATCCTTGTCTTTTGGACACTTCTGTTTTTGCTGAAATATGGCCATTCCAAGGAATTCTAAGGCTCATCACTCTAGTCTACACATTCTTCTTGGATGATCTTATCTATACCCATGTTTTTATTTTCTCTACATTGCTGACTTCTAGCCACAAGCTCACTCCTAAGCTTTAAAACCAAATATCCAATTCCCTGCTTAATGTCTCCTGGGTGTTTTATAGGCACCCACCTCAAACACAGCATGCACAAATGAACTGATGCCATCACACACCAAGTGCCTAAAGCCAGAAATCTAAATGTTCACTTTGAATTTCTGTCTTTCTCTCAATATCCACTCAATCACCCGGCTCTGTGAAACTTTCCCCCTTAGTATATCTCAGAATCATCCATTCCACTCCATTTCTACAGCCACTTCCCTAATTCAAGCTATTATTACCTGCTTACTGTTACTGCAGTATAGATCAAATAGGTTGTCTTTTCCTCCTCTAACTCCATTATTCACACTCCCACCATCATGATCTTTCTAGAAAGCAGATAGGATCACAGCAGTCCTATGCCTAAACTCCTCCAATACTTCCGTTAATGTCCTGATAGTCTGAATTCTTTCATGTGTCTTATACAATCTAATTTCTGTTTATCTCTATAGTCTCACCTCTGGTCACTTACCTCATTTACTGTTTCCCTTACTACAGACACACACACAAACACACACACACACACACACACACACACACACACACATCTAGCTCCAAGAATATAAGCGCCTGTTTTTGTACATACTGCAGTCCAAAAACCATGTATGAAAGTTAAGTGAGCAAAAGTTAACTAAGACATATTATACCAGGTTTTAAAGATTATAATATAAATATTATAAGATTCCCAATTGTTATATAAAAGTTTTAGTTTTTAATGCTGCCATATTTATACATATATATTTAAAACATAGATTAAACACTAAATATAAATTAATTCACATTTTCATCCTCTCATTTGTGGTCACGTTTAGTAGACAAAATTTATTTTCATGTTGAAAAGAAGTTGATGTAGATTTTGCAAAGTATTGATGCCATTTTATAAGACATTTTGTTAATGTCTTATAACTTTGAAAAATTACTGAGAGAAATTTGAATTCCAGCTTTCCCTTGATAACAGATTTTTTAGTAAGTTGCATCCCTATTTCCATTTATACTATGTTCTTTCTGTGTTTGAATCATTGGAACACTTATGGATAGTAATTATCAATCCATAATTTTAATAACATTTTCATTTCTTTTTTTCACTGTGTTTTATGTTTTAGACATAATTGTCAAGGATAAATTTTCATTATTTCCCAAATGTGCTTTAATATATTAGTTCTTTTCCTCCATATTTGAATTCATAGACAATCAACTTCAAGTCCATTAAGCATCTGATTTAGGCTATAAAGATTCACAACTTCAGGCAAATCTAATGATTTCTTTTTGGCCTTTGTCTCAATTATATTGTTAGCAGCACTTTCAGTTTTTTCATTAAGTTTTATAAAATATTAAGTTCAAATGCAGTAAATTATTTAAGCAATTGTATAAACACTGCTGTACAAAGATGGCATTACTCTGAAGTTAAGCTATTAATTGGTAATTAACACCACTATGTAATAAGAGCTTCACATTTTTATCAGTGGATATGTTCCCAGTTCAGCCTAGAAAAAGTAGAAGGTGGGGTGGGAGGGCGTTAATGGGTGAAGTCCAAGACCACCTGTCACGTGGGGCGGCCTGCGGAGTCTCTGGGCCCGCTCCCCGCATAAGAACACAGGATACGGTGAGGCCAAAAAGGAACACCCATGGAGCCATAGATAGGGGAGTCATACTACCATATTCTCACTGGTGGCTGGGTTAGAAACACAGGAAGCAGGAGCCATACGATCTGCAACCTGCCGTCCACTTCTCTGCCAACCCACCTCACTTGCTAGCTGCAATCCACTCTTGCTAGCTCAGCCACCATCTTGCTTGCTAGCCCCCATTTGCTGCTAGCGTAGCCACAGCAGTTATATTAGTGGCCAGTGGCTCACTGGTTACAGCTGACGGCCAACTAGCCACAGCTGATGGCCATCTAATCACAGTTGATGGCCATTTACTACCTGAGCCAGCACCTTTCCACGTGAGGCTGAGAGCCTGGAAACTGCACTCCTGGCTCTGTCCCCACACCACCTCTTTGTGTTCTTATCCCTGCTGTTTCTTCTGCCTGGAGAAAATCTCTCTACTCTTTCCCCACCAACCTCTTACTTCCCCTTTGCTCATCTTTCACATCACAGCCTAGATGCCACTTCATCCAGGAAGCCTCTCCATACTTTCCTTGATTACCGTAGGTGGTAGGTGACGGAGGCATGTGGTGCTTTGTGCCTTTTACTTTTCTTGGCACATGTCACACTTTATTGGAATTGCTTGTTTGTCTTTTTTAGGAAGGACAGGAATTTTTTCTATTTTGTGTGCTGTTATATGCCTATATTAAATCAATATTATTTTTTGAATGAATCATGGGGAAAATTATGAAGGTAAGTGTCCTCTGTGTAAGATAAGATTATACTGCAGTAACAGAACACAGAAAATCTCAGTGGCTTAACATCACAAAAGTTTATTGCTTGCTCATGCTACATGTACACTGCCAGTTTGCTGGGATTCTCTGCTTCTCCCTGTCACTTAGGAACTCAGCTGTTGGAGGAACCAAGTGACGTGTGTCCATAATCACTACAGGCACTGAGAACCTGCAAATCTTGCACTGGTTCTTAAAGTGACATACTTCTGCTCGTAGTTCATTGACAAAGCAAGTCACGTAGTCATTCCTATTCAAAGTGGGTAACCCCACCATGTGTCCAGAAGAAGAGGGAAACATGAACATTTGTATACAACCCAACGATATCATACTCTCTATCTTAGTCAAGACTTTTAGCTGCATGTGACATAAAGCCAGCTCAATCTAGCTTAGGAACAAAACAAATGATAAGCTTACAGAGGTGAAAGAAATTAAACCACTCAAAATGCAGGAGCCTCTGGGCCTCACTGATAATTGGAACCAAAGACTCTTCCAAATCTTGCCTCTATTTCTTTCTGTAGGTTGGCTTCAGTCTCTCCCAGTACAGAACGACTGACTGTTCATATGGCCACTGATATCTTCCAATCTTTACGTCTCATGGCTGCCACCACACCAGAAGGCCAAATGTTTCCAGTTTCCTTAGTAAATCCTGGGTAAGGCCTCCGATAAGGTCTTGTGGGTAAAGTTTTGTAGGAGTGATGTTCCACTCTTGAACCAGCCATCTGTGAGCAGAAGTCATAGAGCACAAACATGGTGCCTGCTATTCACCCCTCAAGAATTGGGCCTGTAATAGTTAATTTTATGTATTGACTTGGCTACACTGTGGTATTCAGTTATTTAATTAAACTCTAGGTGTTGCTGTGAAGGCATTTTGTAGAGGTGGTTAACATCTATAATCAGTTGATTTTAAGTAAAAGAGATTATTCCTGATCATGTGGGTGGGCTTCATCCAATCAGTTGGAGGCCTTAAGAACAAAAACAGAGGTTTTTCTGGGAAAGAGGAAGTTCTATTTCAAGTCTGCAATGGCAGCTCCTTGCTGGTTTCCAGCCTGCCCAAGTGATGTATGGATTTTAGACTTGCCAGCTCCCACAGTAACGTGAGCCAATTCATTAAAATAAATCTCTCTCTATATAATTGCTTTTGTTTCTCTGGAGAATCCTGACTTATACAGGGACCATTCCAGGATATGATAGAATCACTGGGCTGGGAGCCAGACAGTTATCTCAACAGTGTATCAGTGACAGGAAGAAAGAAGATACACAGAGGAGTGGGAAAGAAAAAAAGGGAGGATGGATAATGAAAAATATATATGGTAAAGACTATTACAATATGGCAAAGCATTGACTCACATATGACTAGCCTTATGTTACCTAACCTTGTCCTCATGCATAATAAGTAACTGTATCATCATTGAAGTATACTAAAATTATCCATTTCTGATTCAGATTAATTTATTCCTTCATTTTGAACTACCTTGTCAGTAGATAGTAAGTTTTCTATAATTAATGTCTTGGCATGTTTTATTTTTTGTTATATAACATTTTTACACTTTATTTTCTAAATAAATGTGTTAGTTTCCTCTTGCTGCTATAACAAATTACCACCAATTTAGTGACTTAAAGCAGAGCAAGATATGATGTTACAGTTTTGGAGGTCGGATGTCTGATGTGGTGGCAGGGCCGTGTTCCTGCTGGAGGCCATAGGGAGAAACCCTATGCCCCTCTTTGGCCAACACGCAGAGGTCAGTCACATTCCCGAGCTCATGGTCCTCTTCAGTCTTCCAAGTCTGCAGTCACAGCACTCCAGTCTCTGATTTGTCATCATATCTCCTCTTTCACTCTGCCCGTCCTGCCTCCCTCTTATAAGGATTCTTGTGACTGCATTGGGATTACCAGAAAATCCAGGATAATTTCCTGATCTCAAGATCCTTAACTTACTCAGGTCTACCAAATTTCTTTTGCCGTGTGAAGTAACATATTTATAGGTTCCAAGCACTTAGGACGTAAACATCTTTGGGTGGGGGCAGTATTCAGCCTACCACAATTAATTTTATACTGTAAATAAAAAATCAAATAATGTTGAAAGCCCCCTTTCAATAATATTGAAAGGCAAGTATTTCTAGCTTTTATATCTGCTTCTTCCAATATTTATCTTCATCTTTCTCAATAATGGGCTTACACTGTCATTTCTTGTTTTATCAACTGTAAACATTATCTGTTGACTTACAATTTGATAGATAATTTGGCTGTGTTATAAACAACCTCCTAAACTTTCTCCATCTCCCCAAGGGCTCCGTCACATGTATCATCCCAATTTTAACTTATTTGGAGTGCTGTACTGAATATTTTGTAGTCATTCAAGAAATTATTGGCTATTGAAAGATTTTAGACTATAGGTAAATAGTATTTCACTTTTATCCTTGCTTCTAAGTCAATTTTTAAAAGTTGCATACCTTTATAACAATAGGCATCTTTGTTGACTTCAAGATTATTCAGTAGTTTCATTAACTAAATTAATTTTGCTGACAGAAATAAAGAAGTAAAGGGAGATTGAACAGATACTGTGGTTTTTGGATTTGGCCTGAAGGTTATCAAGGATTTGAATGGAAATGGGATCAGCACAAGATGTGACAAGTGATTATAAATGTAATGGCTTAACACACATTTATTATCTCAAGGTTCCGCAGATGAGAAGTCCTACACAGATCTCTCTGGGATAAGATCAAAGTGTCTGCATAGTGCATTCTAGAGGCTTCCTGATTTCCTTGTCTCATAGCCTCTTTCCTGCACCTTCAAAGCCAGCAACATCATTTGTCATCTCTTTGGTCCTCATTTCCATTTTCCTCTTCCAATTCTCAGGACTCTTGTGATTACATTGAGCCCATCTGGGTAAGCTGGATGGCTTCCCTATCTTAAAAATCAGCTGATCACCTAATTAATTCCATCCGCAGCCTTAATTCCCGTTGGCTATGTAACCTATCATATTCACAGTTTTCATGGATTAGGACACTGATACCTTTGAAGGGGAGGAGTATTACTCTATCTACCATAATGAAAAAACAAAAGAAAGGATCCAGGCAGCCCTAAAAAAGGGGGAAATTATGGCATTAAGTAAACACCATAATTTGGAGGACTTTTTGGTAACAAAGATTACTGAGGACCAGATAGTCCATGATGTTGGGAATATTTAATATTCTTACAGACTGGAAAGAACTTTGAAAGTGGGTCTGTCTCACTGTAATTTCAGCCATTCGTCCTACTTCTAACCTGTGGAACTATTCAGAATCAGTCTATATTCTACATACTAGATTTTCAAATAAATTAGACTTTTGTTGTATTCTCCCAAGGTTTTTTTTCCTAGTGAAATATTCCCAGCTTATTTTTCTAATCCTCATAATATGATTTTTTTTGATGCACTCTAGTTTTGTCAGTTGTCATAGAATGTAATGCCTTTGTGGGGACAGAGCCAGGAGTGCAGTTTCCAGGCTCTCGCCCTCACATGGAAAGGTGCTGGCTCAGGTAGTAAATGGCCATCAACTGTGTGATTGGATGGCCATCATCTGTGACAAGTTGGCCATCAGCTGTAACCAGTGAACCATTGGCCACTAATATAACTGCCGTGGCTACACTAGCAGCAAATGGGGGCTAGCAAGAAGATGGTGGCTGGCAAGCACGGATTACAGTTAGGACGGCAGGTTGCGGACAGTGTGACTCCTGCTTCCTGTGTCTCCAACCCAGCCACCAGTGAGAGTATAGTGGTATGGCTCCCCTACCTATGGCGCCGTGGGTGTTCCTTTTTGGCCTCACCATATCCTGCGTTCTTATGCGGGGAGGGGGAACAGAGACCCCGCGTGACTCCCTGCGTGACAGCCTTAAATTAAACACATTATTTTAAATGTGTTCTAACTCTTTTATACTAAAAAAAAAAAAAAAAAAATCAACTTTGAGTGTGTTTTTATATTCTTACATAAAGGAAATTTTTGTTGAGTCACTGAATTAATTATTTATGATGATATATTAATAATCAAACTAGCCTTAATATATTGCAAGCTGTCCAAATACTTTACATGAATGATCCCCCAAACTCTCTATATATTTGTTCCTTCAGATTCAAATGTCAGTGGATACCTAGCAACGCTGATTTTCTTAGGTATCTATCATCCTTGTGACAGCCTTGTGACTCAGAAGGTGAGTCATCCTTAGCGCAGGAGTAAATACTGATTGGTCTAAGCCAACTAAGGTGTTTCCAGATGGGAGCAATCCCCCTCGCCAGGAGACTGATTTAATGGCAGGCATGTGACACAGTTCTGGTCAACTAGACATGTAGGAAAGTCTGCTAGAGTTGCTTCTTGGAAATATTTCCTTATTCATAAAAAGGAGATTCCAAGAAATGGCATTTCTTCCTGCCTCTGGATGTATTGCCAGAAACTGCTATAGTTTTGCTATCAGCTAGTAATGTCAGAGTAAAGATATTAAAAGAACCCGAGTCCTTCATGTCAACGAACTCCTCCTCCATATTTCTGGCCCTTTCTCTACACTTCCTATTATATGAGATAATGAACTCATTTCCTGTTTAAGTCAAGTTAAACTCTTCACTTGTAATATAGTAATAGTTACTGAGAAAGTTGTTTAGGAACTCTTTATTCATTTATTTAGATATTATTCGTTCTTTAAAAGAAATTAGAGTATGGTATATAAATTATATCTTAATAAAGCTATTTAAAAAAAGACATTTACAGTGTACTCCACTGGGTCCCACCCCCACCTCCTCCACCTCCAGAGATCAGCATAGTTTGGCACGTAAAGATTTCTTAGGTTGACGGTGTTGTGTCCTGGTTGTGTCCCTCTGCAGTGTTCTCCTTTCCTCTGGCAGATGTCCCAGGGTGGTAATTCTTTTCCCTTCTGTGATTGTGCCATTGGATGTGAACTCAGATCCCCTTTATTCAGAAATTTACTGTGAAACCATCCAGAAAAACTCTGTATAAATATCCTCGTCACTAAAGAGAGAATAATTGAATGGAATGCTTGGAAATGTTCCTAGGCACTTCCTCAACCTTGGAAAAAAATCCCAGTCTATAGTATTTCTACTCACTAATCCACAGGAATAGAATTGGAAGAGTAAGTCAGGACAAATGAAAGCCCTGTTAGTGGGAGGTTCTGGAAAAAAAGCAGTCTGATTTTTCAGCAGAGCAATGAGATAGGAACACCAGAACATGAGGGATGTGGTTCTCTTTCCAAAAGACTTATCTCTAAAAGGTAAAAAATTCAAAGCATGTTTTAATGGGGTGCAACAGGGTTGGTATAAATAGAATACAGACGCCTACATATGGAGCAGATTTTTTTTTAAATTGGGGAATATTGGTGGACAGTGTGTTTTTTTCCAGGACCCATTAGCTCCATGTCAAGTCATTGTTTTTTCAATCTAGTTGTGGGGGGGCGCAGCTCAGCTCCAGGTCAAGTTGTTTTCAATCTAGTTGTGGAGGGTGCAGCTCACAGGCCCATTGGAAATCTAACCGATGACCCTGGTATTATGAGCACTGCGCTTCAACCACTGAGCAAACCAGCTGCCCTGCAGATTTTTCTTGGATAAAGGAAAAGTGATGTTCCACTTCCATCAATGGTTGAGTAGTTTATATCAGACCAACCATTCCACAAGTAACACTTGTAAATGCTGGACAAAATATAAGAAAACAACTAGATGAAGGCATTAAAAAGTGACCAAGACAGGCAGAAAATGGAGAGGAGTCAACACTTGTAAGAAAGGAAAGAAATCGAGTGAATTTTCCATTTGTTATGACTCTTTACCTCAGGGCAGAATCCAGTCAACATTATACAGAGTAGTTAAGGCTCAGAAACTGTTCATACATGCATAGCCATGGAAGAGCCCCAAAACTGAAAATCTACCTCTGTAGGTGCAGGGCAGGGAAAGACTGAAGAAAGAGGCTGACCACTCCAGTCTGGTAATTAATAGAGTTTATTAATGGAAACTTACAAGGCATGTCTTGGGCAGCTGCAAAACGGAACGGATCCCCGTGCCACTTGGCAGGTGCCACAGAATTATATAGGGTAAAGGGGGATAGTCACTGTACTAGTACATGAATGACACCAGTTAGGGAAATTACATGCTTGACGAGGTCGGGATAACAACATGTTCCAGGAACCAGCACATAGCAGGAGGCAAGGGAAGGGTGCTGATTTATGTCAGAATGAACATCAATTGTGATCAGATAGTCTCTAAAAGGGGTTTGCAGAAAGCGACGTCTGTTCTGTCCAGGGTCCAATTCTCTGGACAGACAGTGGTTACATCATGGAACAGTTTCTCTTCCACAAAAATTTTTAATTTTACAGATTAAGTATTCACAGTCAATGATTAGAACAACCATGGCTGAAATGTGAAGACTTCCAGAAAAGAAAGTCATAAAGAGGGCCCCCAGTTTATGAGTATAAATTCTGCCTGAACATCTGGTTGACCCCTGCACTATGTGTGTGCAGGGCAGAATCCAAGTAGCCTCTTAAGGCTAGAACAGAACAGAATTTTTAGCTGCTGCCCAACATGAAGGAAACAGAGTTTGAGGTTTGAGTTCTGCCTTGTTAATTTTCTACTGAAAACAAATCAATATTCTTTAGAAGAAAATAACAGAGATCAGAGTCTCTACAATGTATCATTCACCATGTCCAAGATACAATCCAAAATTTCTAGACAATAGAAGAAACAGGAAAATGTGACCAATACTCAAAGGAATCAATGGAGACCAACCACAGGATGTCTCATACTGATTTAAAGGTGGTTATAACTATACCCAAGGATGTAAAGAAAATATAACTTTAACAAATGAACATTCAGGAAATCTCAGGAGAGAAACAGAAACTAAAATGAAGTAACCAAATTGAAATTCTAGAGCTAGATATTAAAATATCTGATATAAAAAATTGACAGGATAGGCTTAACTGCAGATTGGAGATAATAGAAGAAAGAATTAGTATCCTTAAAGATAGGTCAATAGAAATTATTTAATCTGAAAAAACAGATCTGAAAGAAAGCCTTGGAAAAAATGAACAGAACCAGAGTGACTTGTTAAACAATATCAAGAAGTCTAACATTATGCGTAATTGAAGTCCCATAAGGAGAGAGAAAGAGAGAGATCGAGAGCCCAAAATTTAAAGAATCAATGGCCAAAGTGTTTCCAAATATAGTGAAATATCCAAGATGCTTGGCAAACCCCAAGCAGGATAGGTACAAACAGAACCGCACCCAGGCACATAATAATCAAACCACTGAAATCCAAAATTAAAGAGAAATTCTTTAAAGCAGCCGGAAAAAAAAAAAAAAGCACATTGTGAACAGGGCAACAGTGTTACATAATGACAGCTGACTTTTTACCAGAAGCTAGAATGCAATTAAATGGCATATTTAAAGTGCTGAGAGAGAGATGTCATCAAAATGGTGGCGTGAGGTGAGCCTCTGTAAAGCTCCCCTGGAATTTACAACTAATCGAACAACAATAACTCCACAAAGGACTCCCTGCACAGCAGACAGGCAAGACGAAGAGACGCACTACAGAATTCACCTAAAGGTGGGTGGATCGTGTAGGGGTGGGGAGGAGGGAAGGGAGAAGTGCGGAGACGGAGCCATGGGCGCAGGACGCAGACCTAGCTCAGTGCTCCAAGCTCACTGCATCCTGGAAATACCATAGCTGGGGGAGAGGGAAGAACTCAGACTGCTAGGGCTCTGCTTATGGCCCACAGGGCTGAGGGGACAGCATATAACACGGCTGAACCCAACGCTCACGGCAGAGACCTTGGAGCAAAGACTGAGGGAAGAAGGCTGAAAACGGTGGTTTAAGACCTCACTTCTGAGCAGAGAACGGAAGCCTTAGGCACTGAGAATAGCCGCCCCTCCCTACCCTCCCAGAGCTCGCCCCAACCCCACCTGTCTGGTGCTAGAAGTGGAACAGTAGCAGTGTCAGATCAAAAGAACAGAATATTTGCTGTTCTGAGAACTGTGGCCCGCAGACACAGATTCACAGCCCAACTAGTTCCGGCAAAGGGGAGGGAGCTGTGGAAGCAGGACCGGCTGTGGTGGTGGTCTCTGCCATTGCCCTGGGCCACCTCTCACAACTCACCCTGTCCCTGGCCCCACCTATCTGGGCAGATCCCTGAAGAAGTAAACAAAACTGCTGAAACACATGGGCTCTGAACCTGCTGCAGGAAGAGCTTTGGAACTTCAAAAGCTCTCCGCATACCCACACGGACACTATGCCCTGTGACCCACGTGAACTATTAACAGAGGAGAAGCCCGTCTCCCGGGGAATCTCCCCATTGTATGAGAAGCTGGAATAGTGCAGAGAAAACATAGCACTACCACGTGAGAGAGAAAAAAAGGCTGCAGTCGGAGAGAAAATAAAACATTCTACCAACAAGTACTGGAAAACAAAAGAAAGACTTCTTCCTATCAACCTGTTGCAGAAGCCACTCCTGTAGATGTCTAGGAAGAGAAATGATAAATCAGTACTTGCCATGAATAACCAAGACAACAAGACAGCTCAGATAGAATGTGAAGTCTCCAGAAAAGGAACTTAAAGATAATGGAAATATGTGACTTAAATGACAGAGAATTCAAGATTGCAGTTCTGTAAAAAACTCAACGAGATGCAAGAAAACACAGAAAGGCAGTTTAATGAACTCAGAAACATAATCAAAGAACAACATGAGCATTTTATGAAAGAGATTGAAATTTTAAAAAGAACCAAATAGAATTTCTGGAGGTTAAGAACTCAATAGAAGAAATTAAGAATGGAATAGCCAGCTTAGGTAGTAGAGTTGACCAGATGGAAGAAAGAGTCAGTGTCATCGAAGATAGAAACTTGGAAATTACACGGATGTAAGAAGAAAGAGACTTAAGACTTAAAAGAAATGAAAGAACTCTACAAGAATTTTCTGACTCCATCAGAAAGAGCAATATAAGAATAATGGGCATACCACAAGGAGAAGAAAGAGAGAAGGGAACAGAGAATATATTCAAACAAATTGTTGATGAGAACTTCCCAAACTTGTGGACAGAACTGGATCCTCGAATCCAAGAAGCAAATAGAACACCTAATTACCTCAATCCCAACAGGCCTTCTCCAAGGCACATTGTATTGAAGCTGTCTAAAATCAACGACAAAGAAAGAATCCAAGGCAGCCAGGGAAAACAAAATGGTTACCTATAAAGGAAAGCCCATTAGATTATCATCAGATTTTTCAGCAGAAACTCTACAAGCCAGGAGGGAGTGGAACCAAATATTCAAACTATTGAAAGAGAGAAATTATGAGCCAAGAATAATATATCCAGCAAAGATATCCTTTAGATATGAAGGAGGACTAAAGACCTTTCTAGACATACAGAAGCTGAGGGAATTTTCTAATACACGACCTGCACTACAAGAAACACTAAAGGAGGCTATTCAATCGCTATCAACAGGGACAATTTGTGGCAACCAAAACATAAAAAGGGGGAGAGTAAAAGCCTGAACCGGAATATGGGAATGGAGAAAGTAAGTGTGCTAAAGAAAATGGAATACTCTAAATATCAAACTTTCTTTTACATAAACTTAAGGGTAACCACTCAAAAAAAAATCCAGAACTGAAATATATACTGTAATAAAAGAAGAAACAGAGGGAAACATCATAGAATACCACCACACAGAAATAACAGACAACAACAAAAAGGCAAAGAAACAATGGAGACACAGTCTTACCAGAAAACTAAAGATAAAATGACAGGAAATCCTCACATATCAATAATGACCCTAAATGTAGGTGGACTGAACTCACCAATAAAAAGGCACAAAGTAGCAGATTGGATCAAAAAACTAAACCCAACCATATGCTGTCTCCAAGAGACACATCTCAGCTACAAGGACAAGCATAGACTCAAAGTGAAAGGGTGGAAATTGACACTCCAAGCAAATGGTATCCAGAGAAAATCAGCTGTAGCCATACTGATATCAGATGAAACAGACTTCAGGGTGAAAAAGGTAACAAGAGACAAAGATGGACATTTCATAATAGTAAAGGGGACTATACAACAAGAAGACATAGCAGTCATCAATATTTATGCCCCCAATCAGGGAGCACTGAAATATACCAAGCAACTACTAACAGAACTAAAAGGAGAAATTGACCAAAACACAATTATACTAGGGGACTTAAATACATCATTGACAGCTATGGATAGATCATCCAAACAGACAATAAATAACAAAATAGCAGCCCTAAGTGACACATTAGATGAAATGGACATAATTGACATTTACAGAGCACTTCATCCTAAACATCAGACTATACATTTTTTTCTAGTGTACATGGAACATTCTCAAGGATAGACCATATATTGGGACATAAAATCAGCCTCAGCAAATTTAAGAAGATTGAAATCATACCAAGCATATTCTCTGATCACAAGGCTTTGAAATTGGATATCAACTGCAAAAAGAAAGCAGGAAAAAACATGAATAACATGGAGATTAAACAACATACTTTTAAAGAACGACTGGGTCAAAGAAGAAATTAGAGGAGAGATCAAAAGATACATAGAAACAAATGACAATGAAAATACATCCTACCAAAATTTTTGGGATGCAGCGAAAGATTTTTTAAGAGGGAAATTTGGGGCTGGCCCAGTGGCTCAGGCGGTTAGAGCTCCTTGCTCCTAACTCCAAAGGCTGCCAGTTCGATTCCCACATGGGCCAGTGGGCTCTCAGCCACAAGGTTGCCAGTTCAATTCCTCGAGTCCCACAAGGGATGGTGGGCCCCTCCCGCTGCAACTAAGATTGAACACGGCACCTTGAGCTGAGCTGCCGCTGAGCTCCCGGATGGCTCAGTTGGTTGGAGTGCGTCCTCTTAACCACAACGTTGCTGGTTTGACTCCCGCAAGGGATGGTGGGTTGCGCCCCCTGCAACTAGAAACGGCAACTGGACCTGGAGCTGAGCTGTGCCATCCACAACTAAGACTGAAAGGACGACAACTAGACTTGGAAAAAGTCCTGGAAGTACACACTGTTCCCCCAATAAAGTCCTGTTCCCCTTCCCCAATAAAATCTTTTCTTTTTTAAAAAAAGAGGGAAATTTATATTATTACAGGCCTATCTCAAGAAACAAGAAAAATCCCAAATAAATAACCTCACGTTATACCCTAAAGAACTAGAAAAGGAAGAACAAATGAAACCCAAGGTCAGCAGAAGAAAGGAAATAACAAAAATCAGAGCAGAACTAAATGAAATAGAGAACACAAAGACAATAGAAAAAATTAATGTGACAAAGAGCTGGTTCTTTGAAAAGATTAACAAAATTGACAAACCCTTGGCTAGACTCACTAAGATAAAAAGAGAGAAGACACTCATTAAGAAAATCAGAAATGAAAAAGGGGACGTTATCACGGAAACCACAGAAATACAAAGGATCATCCAAGAATACTATGAAGGACTATATGCCACCAAATTCAATAACCTAGAAGAAATGGACAAGTTCTTAGAAACATATAGCCTTCCTAGGCTGAACCATGAAGAACTGGAAAATCTAAACAGACTGATCACCAGTAACGAAATTGAATCAGTCATCCAAAAGCTTCCCAAAAGCAAAGTCCTGGACCAGATGGCTTCACTAGTGAATTCTACCAAACCTTCAAAGAGGATCTAATACCAATCCTGTTCAAACTCTTCCAAAAAATTGAAGAAGAGACAGTACTCCCTAACTCATTTTATGAGGCCAACATTACCTTGATACCAAAACCTGGTAAGGACAACACAAAAAAGGAAAACTACAGACCAATATCTCTGATGAATACAGATGCAAAATTTCTAAACAAAATTCTAGCAAATCGAATACAACAATGCATTAAAACGATTATTCATCACGACCAAGTGGGGTTCATTCCCAGGGCACAAGGATGGTTCAACATCCGCAAATCCATCAATGTGATACATCACATAAACAAAATAAAGGACAAAAATCATATGGTTAGATCAATTAATGCAGGAAATCATTTGACAAGATACAACATCCATTTATGATTAAAACACTTAATAAAATAGGTATAGAAGAAAAATATCTTAGCATAATGAAGGCCATATATGACAAACCCTCAGCTAATCTCATAATTAATGGTGAAAAACTGAAGCCCTTTGCTCTACGTTCAGGAACACGAAAGGGCTGTCCCCTATCATCTCTGCTTTTCAACATAGTGCTGGAAGTCCTTGCCAGAGCAATCAGGCAAGAGAAAGAAATAAAAGGCATCCAAATTGGGAATGAAGAATTTTAATTGTCACTCTTTGCAGATGACATGATGCTATATATAGAAAACCCTAAAGACTCCACCAAAAAGCTATTAGAAACAATCAACGAATAAAGTAAAGTTGCCGGCTACAAAATCAATGTACAAAAGTCCATTGCATTCCTATATACTAACAATGAAATCTCAGAAAAAGAAATACAAAAAACAATTCCTTTTGCAATTGCAGCAAAAAGAATAAAATACCTAGGAATAAACTTAACCAAGGATGTGACAGACCTATGTGCTGAAAACTATAAGACATTTTTAAAAGAAATTGAAGAAGACACAAAGAAATGGAAAGACATTCAGTGCTCATGGATTGGAAGAATCAATATAGTTAAAATAGCCATATTATCCAAAGCAATATACAGATTTAATGCAATCCCCATCAAAATCCCAATGGCATTTTTTAAAGAAATAGAACAAAAAATCATCAGATTTGTTTGGAACCACAAAAGACCCCAAATAGCCAAAGCAATCTTAAGAAAAAAGAACAATACTGGAGGTATCACACTCCCTGACTTTAGCTTGTACTACAGGGCTACAATATTCCAAACTGCATGGTATTGGCAGAAAAACAGACACATAGACCAATGGAATAGAATTGAGAACTCTGAAATAAAACCACATAAATATGGACAGATAATTTTTGACAAAGAAGCAAAAAACGTACAATGGAGAAAAGACAGCCTCTTCAATAAATGGTGCTGGGAGAATTGGATCGCCACGTGCATAAGAATGAAACTGGATTGCTATCTGTCACAATGTACCACAATTAATTCAAAATGGATCAAAGACTTAAGCATAAGACCTGACACAAACTGCATAGAAGAAAACATAGATACTAAACTTATGGACTTTGGGTTCAAAGAGCATTTTATGAATTTGACTCCAAAGGCAAGGGAAGTAAAAGCTAAATAAAATAAACGAATGGGACAATATAAAGTGCTGAAAGAAAAACAAAAAAACCTAGAATTTTAATCTAATATATATCTAATAAAAGTATCTAGAATTTTGCATCTCTACTGAAAAGTACCCTTCAAGGATTAAGAAGTACTACTTGGCAGTTACAAAATAATCATAGGGATGTAAAGTACAGCATAGGGAATATAGTCAATAATATTGTAATAACTATATATGGTTTCAGATGGGTGATCACTTTGCGAGTTACATAAATGTCTAATCACTATGTTGTACACCTGAAACTAATATAATATTATATGTCATCTGTAATTGAAAATTTTTAGGGCCGGCCCGGTGGCTCTGGCGGTTGGAGCTCTGTGCTCTTAACGCAGAAGGCTGCCGGTTGAATTCCCACATGGGCCAATGGACTCTCAACCACAAGGTTGCCAGTTTGACTCCTCAATTCCCACAAGGGATGGTGGGCTGTGCCCTCTGCAACTAACAATGGCAACTGGACCTGGAGTTGAACTGCACCCTCCACAATTACGATTGAAAGGACAACTTGACTTGGAAAAAAGCCTGGAAGTACACACTGTCTCCCAATAAAGTCCTGTTTCCCTTCCCCAATAAAATCTTTTAAAAAATCTTAAAAAAAAAAAAAAAGAAAATATTTTACAAATTCAAAAAAAAAAAAAAGAAAGAAAAGAACAAAAATAAAATAAAGGCATTTTAAAATAAATGAAAATGAAGAGAGTCCATTGTCAGTAGTCCAGCGCTAGAACAAATGCTGAAGCACTATTTAGTACTATGTGCCAAACAGCATCCTCCGTGTTTTATGTAGTAGTCTGTGTTTCCCAAAAGCCAAGACTGGAACCAAGTTTCAAGTAAAGTAGTTTATTTGGTAGATGTCTTGGGCTGAGTTGTGTCCCCACTCAAAAAATAAATAAATAAAATAAAATATATATGTGTGTGTGTGTGTGTGTGTGTGTGTGTTATATTAAAATATATCTATATCTATATCTCCTAAACCCCAGTACCTCAGAAAGTGACTGTATTTGGAGATAAAGTCTTTAAAGAGATAAGGTAAAATGTGGTCTTTAGAGTCTTTAGGGTGGGCCCTCATCTAAGACGTCCTTCTAAGAAGCGGAAATTTGGCCACACACAGAGACACCAGGCACGTGAGTGCACAGACAGAGATGACCACGTGAGGACACAGCAAGAAGGCAGCCGGCTGCAAGCCAAGGAGAGCGGCCTCAGAGGGAATTAAACCTGTTGGCACCTGATCTCACATTTCTAGTTTCCAGACCTGTGAGAAAATAAATTTCTGTTGTTTAAGCCACCCAGACTGTTGCTATTTTGTTATGACAGCCCTAGCAAACTAGTACAGTGGGTGATCCCAGGAAACATGGTAATGAGAAGGAGAAAATTCTGAGATGTTCTAAGTTAGAATTACAGCTGCCAGAGGATGAGAGAAAGAGAGAAGAGTTAGCCTGTTAATAGCTGTGGACCAGCTCTGACACAAGACTGTTCACATTCCCGTGTATCTGTTGGAATTTGGGATTAATTTCCAGGTGGCTATGTCTGGGATTATCCAAAAAATTAGAATAGTCAGGCGTCTAGGAACCCCAGGAGCCTCTGCTTATTTACACACACGAGCTTTACCGACTGTTCTGTGGACCCTGCGGCAGACTTTGCTGCCGCTACCCCAGAGCTAGCCCCATTCACCTTCTCCTATCCCCTTTGTCTATAGCTAGTGTAAGTTCCTTCAGAACAGCTTACACCTTTCTCTCCTCTGCTTACAAAACTCCTACCGTGTTTCCCCGAAAATACGACCTAGCCGGACCATCAGCTCTAATGCATCTTTTGGAGCAAAAATTAATATAAGACCCGGTCTTATTTTAATATAATATAAGACCGGGTCTTATATAATATAATAATATAATATAATACAATACAATACAATACAATTTCATATAATATAATATAATACTGGGCATAATATAATACTGGGTATAATATAATACTGGGTGTAACATAATATAATATAATATAATATAATATAATATAATATAATATAATATAATATAAAAGACTGGGTATAATATAAAGTAATATAATATAAGTTAATTTTTGCTCCAAAAGACACATTAGAGCTGATTCATCCAGCTGGGTCTTATTTTCCGGGAAACATAGTAGGTGTCGAACTTGTCTTTTGCACCTAGCTATGCTGCTGCTGGTGGTTTAGACTCCGTGCCCCAGAGCTGATCTTTCTTTTCTTCTCTTTTTTTTGCTAGCAATGGCCTAATAAACCCTTTCTTTTAAATAGACTTTCAGCTCCAGAAGTTAAGATGTTTTGTTTAACAGTAGCGAAGTGGGGAAGGAAGAAAGGGAAAGAAAGGCAGCCAATAAAATGTATTTTATTAAGCTCTGTGGGCAACAGCTAAAGTGGGCTCTCCAATGTAAAGGCCGAGAAGATCACAGTAGTTGAGGGGACAGGCTTTGGAGTCCGGCAGAGAGGGTTCAATCTTACTGGCTCTTTATGTAGGGATAATATTACTGCTTAATAAAAATAAAATAACATAGTCCATGTAAAACCCTCAACTAGTATTTGAGATATTGTAAGGGCTCAATAAGTACCATTATCTTATTTAATTTCATGAAAACTCTGTGAGATGCATATAAATGAAGATAATTTCTCTTAAAATAGCTCCAATAATTAAAATGACTAAATTTAAGTTCTGTTTGATTGATTATGATTTTAACTCTGTTATTGTGGTTTACAGTGCTTAGTATAGTGTCTTAATAAATACTTAATATACTAAATGTTTATGTAGTATATAGTCAATAATAATTCATTTATATACACATATGATTTTCACATTGATGGGGCTGGGCTGTACTGAAATTATATTCCCTTGTATTCTGAACCTCCTGTTTCTATCATCACATACTGTAAAGCATAACACATACATATTTTACCAGTGACATGTCAGGTGTTTTCTTCCGGTAAATCCCGAGGTTTGGAAAGGGGCTTTTGGTGAGTCATTGTCTTGGTGTCTTGTGGTGACATGTGACCTTTTCTTTTGCCTACTGCCTCCAAGCATGACTTCCTGAAATAAGGCTGCAGTTCCCTAATTGCTGACGGTCCCAGCAGCCTTGGTAGATGCATTCCTGGAATTACCCTTGATGGGCCTCCTGAGGCCTCCCGGCAAATAGGAGAGTATTTTGTTACAGAGATGTCAGGTACTTAAGTAAATTACCTTTCATTATGGATAACACAAAGACTCTTTACAGCATTAGTTATCAAAAATGGATTATCCTTTTATTTTCAGTAGTTAAGAGGAATAACAATTTAAATACAGAAGTTCTATCTTGGCATTTATAAAAATAATATTCAGATCATATAACTGAGACTGAAAGATCCAATTTACTTTTAAAAAAATATATTATTGGGGAAAATGTTGAAAACATACTTTTAATAATTTTATTTCTATTAAAAGTGTAGACATTTTATTGATTTCAATAAAAGAAAAAAATCAATTTGTGTGTGTGTTATAACCAATATTGGGGTTCGGAGATTTAAAAAAAGGATTTAAATTAAAATATTCATTCATTCATTCAACAGATATTTATTTATTTATTTATTTATTTATTTATTTATTTATTTATTTATTTTCAACAGATATTTATTAAGGAGAAGTATTATGAAGCAGTAGTCCAGAAGCTACAGTCACAGCTGTGAATAAAATACACTAACAATAATTACTGCCTCATATTTGAAAGAAATATTTCGGTAAACAATCCAGAAAAATTATGAAAAATTAATGACCCCAAACAATTGCTTACAATCAGCAAATTCCAAAAGAAACAGCCAATCAAACCCCAAATAACGAGTCAGGGATACCCAACTTATTTTCAATTTAGAAAATGATTTACCGAAACAAAACAAAACTAGAAAATTGAAACAATCACACATTACAGATAACTAAGAAAACTACCATGAAAATGGCTAAGGCAATAATTGAACAGATTAGTCAAAGATTGTCAGCCATTTAGAAACGTTTATACCCATGCACCAACAAGCAATCCAAAATGGGTCTATATATCCAACCGATCCAATGAGATAAGATTCCAGAGATAGAATAAAATCTAGAATGTTCCCACAAGATCTATGCCTTGGTGGGTTCCCTTGGATGCTTGATAGGCCCCTACTATGTGTTCAGGAATTCTATTTCTTCTGTTTACTCAGAGCAATCAAGTTCTGGTAAATTAAGTCATATAAATGAAATCCAAGAGACCTAAACAAGTCAGACTGATTATGTCACTTTATTCATTAATAAGTTTACAGTGGTCAAAATCCTCATATACATTCAAGACACAATTCCCACCCCTCCCCAAAGGGGACTTGGATATTTTAAGGAAGTCTCATCTAGACTGTGGGAGAGCTAAAAGAATGATCCTGTGGAATGCTATTTGTTCAATACATGTATGAGGTGTGAAAATTAAGTTTGCGAATTTGCCACCGTGCGCTTACATTGGTAGCACTGTACAAATACCTCGGTAAGCTCTTGCATCACGACAATGTTCCAGCTCACACAGTACTGTTTATGAGGGAGTTTTTGGCCAGTAAACAAATTACTGTATTGGAACACCCTTCATAGTCACCTGATCTGGCCCCCAATGACTTCTTTCTTTACCTGAAGATAAAGCAAATATTGAAAGAAAGACATTTTGATGACATTCACAACATCAAGAGTAATATAACGACACCTCTGGTGGCCATTCCAGAAAAAGTTCCAAAATTGCTTTGAAGGGTGGACCAGGCACTGGCATCGGTGCATAGCTTCCCAAGGGGAGTACTTTGAAGGTGACCACAGTGATATTCAGCAATGAGGCATGTAGCACTTTTTCTACAATGAGTTAGCAAACTTAATTGTCAGACCTCATAAATTGAGCACTCACTATGTACCCAGCACTGTGTTACATGCTGAGAATCCAGATTTTAATAAAATCTGTTTAATGCCTCAAAAAGCTCACAATCTAAAAGGGGCAACACTAAGGACTAATTATAACACATTATGTGGTAGGTAGGACGTACCAGGGAAGCAGGAGAAAATGATTACTTTAGCCCTGGGAGAATGAGTAATGAGAGGAGCTGATACTCCAGTCAGATTTAAAGACGATTGTGGAAAAAATTCATTCCAGGCACAGTAGCAAATACAAGGACATGGAGTATTTAGGAAACAACATGTGCTTTTATTACTGATGTGTGAGGCTTTTGGTTGTACTTACAGGGGATGACATTGGAAAGGAAGGGTGGGACCAGTTTCAGTCATGAAAAGATATGGAAGAGAACAATATGATCAACCTTGTGTTTTAGAAAGATCTGGCAATGTTGAGGACGGGCGGGAACTACAGAAGTAAGTAAGGAAGTTAAGAGGGTATTCCCACAGCCCAGGCCAAAACTTACAAGGCAGTAGACGTTAAAGTCAATGGATTTTACAACTGTCCCTGAGCATGACTGAGCGCTCGCTAAAGAAAACTTTTTTTTTTTCTGGGACAGTGTTGGATACACACCAACAGGTATTTCCACATTGATTCTCCTTTTTCTCAAATCCATCCAAACAATCAGCAAACGATTAAGTCAATATATTTCTCTCTTATTAGATATTAGACTTCTGTCTCCCCATGGAATTCAGGAGATAACCTAAATCACTGACAAGATTTTAAGAGAGATTAGGCTGTAATAATATTAATACTACCTATTACGTATTAGTCTAACAATTTCCTTACCAGATAGGAAACAGGCCTTTTTTTATACCAGAATTCCTCGGAAGTTTGGGAGTTAGATGGGATTACGGCCTTGGAATGGGGGTGTAGGGGTGGGGATTGAGACCATGCTAGTTAAACACTATGGAGAAGAAAATGAGGTTTCTTACACAGCTAAGAACCAGGTTTGAGCTATATTCTTTATCTAAAATGCATACTTTCACTAAGACCCAACAGGATTTGGGGTTCCCAATTACAAAGGAAAAGAGAATTTATCTCTGAGTGTTGTTACACACATCAACAAGACTGAACACTACTGATTCTAATTAAGCAACCCAGATAGTGCAATACTGATGCTCCAGCAGGAGGACACATTTCAGATTTGAAACACAAGCACTCCTTTGTATGTGTTCAAGAATGCTATTCCTAAACCATCAACAAATAGCTTGAATTTCAGATTCTAAAACACATGTGCTCTTGAAGCCACTGGACTAGCTATATAGAAAGCTATAGCAGATTTTTATCTAGTGCTATCATTTTTCAAAACTCATCTATTTGTAAGGTAAATTAATTTCTATTGCTTCTGAAATTACTGTGAATTATTTTGAGAATAAATCATTTATTTTAAACTAAATTAAAATAAAACTAACATTGTATACGGTTTACACTTTTAAAGTAAATTCTAAAAACTGAGTGTGATTTCTCTAGAAATCAGAAGCAGGCACAGAATAAACAGGAAAACTTGTTTAATCCATTGATATGACCGTAAATGGATGCAGTGAGCAAACAGCTTCTAACCAAATAGCCACAGCGTTGATATAAGGGGGGAATCCTTCTTTTTGGGAGGAGACTTACCAGGAAAGAAACACTGGGAATTCCTGTCACTGCTGTGGAGTACGTGGGGGCAGCTATATGTTTTTCCTTCTTCCAAGCTCCCTACACGTACAAAGGACTAAGTAACACCAGCTTTTCAAAACCAGAAGTCCACAGTAACATGTTAATGAAATCTAAGCTGGAGCAAAAGAAAGATTGGAGAAATTTTAACATCTCTAAGAGACAAGTATAGCAGTTTGGAGCTTTTACAAGTCCTGGAAACCAGCAAAGATGAAGGATAAATTGGAGCCAATTAGCTAAGAAAATGAAATAAAAAACTAAACAGTGATTAAAAAAATAAACAGTAAGGAAGAGATAAAAGTTTTTGTTTTCTAAGTGTTATTCTAAGTTGTCGTATTTAAAGCAGAGGTTTTTAGACACAATACCCTTTCCCATAACGAACATATTATAATGATCCCTTTACTGCCTTGAAATGAAATTTATAGATAATATAATTTATCCATATACATAATTAAAAAATTATGATAGTGCACTAGTTGTAATATAAAGGAGAAGTAAAAGGAAGAGAATTAACAGCAAAAGAAGCTGTATTTCAATAGGTAAGTGCGTGGGCACAAACCACTAAGGCATAACAGAGCAATCTGCACAGAAGGGCAGACCGACTGGGAAGAGCCCAGGGCTTGGTACCAGGAGCAGTGTTACTGCCATTTGGCAAATTTCCAAACACAACATAGTACTACATCCTTCTATTTAGACAGTCATTGTACCCCCAGAAAATTCAGTGTATATTACACCATATTCCCCCCACCAAAAAAAGATAATTTGTATTTTTAAAGAAACCATGGTACAAAGATGGTAAAGAAAGAGGTTGTAGAAAAAATTGAACCGAAAGTCAGGACACCTGATTTCAAGTCCTTAATTGTCCCCTTTTTAGTGGACGTTGGCTCTTTGAGGTGCCCAGCACCTGAATCTCCTTCCTTGATTTGGAGATCCCCCACAATGTGAAGCTTGGTGGGAGACACAGCTCTTCCTCCCAATGTCAGGTACCAGATAGTCTCTATTCCTGCCCCAGGGAGAACAATTCACTGGACACTCTTGCCTGGGCTTAGAATTGGAGGGGAGTAGACCAGCGTTTAGTTACAGGTTAGTCTGGGTGGCTGTGGTGCTGCTGTGAATCAAGCTGGCTCCAGGGGCTGGTAGTGGCTGGCTGAGCTCTGCCCCTCTCTTGGCTTTCTGAACTTGGTTCTCCCTTGATTCCTCAAGTTCCTGCTTCCGTTGACCAGAATCAATTTACTGATCACAGCCGAGATCTCTGGCAGGTCCCATTTTCTCTGGTCCTCAGTTTCTTCACATGCATGATGCATAAAGGCTCCTTCCAGGCTTGATGGCTGGTAGGCAGTGAGTGTTTGTAGGCTGCTGTTGGGGGGAAATCCTTTATCTGTAGCTTGAGCTTTAGATTCCAAAGGCCTTCAAGTCTATCACCACATTTGGCTTGGAGGGACAGCGGGTACCAGGGGCACGCTGTGAGCCGTGTTTATCCCAGTGCCTGGCACACACAAAACCCCCATAAGTGACATTGCCATAACTGACATAGACTGACATGTAGGACATATTTCTAAGTGAAAAGATAAAGCTGCTTTTTGTATATCTGGTATGATCTCATTTCAGAATGCATTTTGTTTTGCATGCCAGTTATCCTCTCTGAATATAGTAGGTATTTAATAAATATCTGTTGAAGCGATAAATTGCTATAAAACTTGTGCCCTTTGCTACTATTTATATAGAAAGAGTCTGGAAGAATTTGAAGGAGTGGTTCATTAGTTCTCTAGGGCTGCCATAACAAGATACCATAGACTGGGTGACTTAAACAACAGAAATTTATTTTCTCATAGTCTGGAGACTATCAACCTGAGATCAAGGTGTCAGCAGTTTGGTTCCTTCCGAGGCTCCTCTCCTTGGTTTGCAGACGGCCACCTTCTTGCTGTGTCCTCACATGGTCTTTCCTCTGTGCACACATGTCTGATGTCTCTTCGTGTGTCAAATTTCCTTTTCTCATAAGGACACCAGTGAGACAGGATCAGGGCCCACTTAAAGGCCTGGATATAGCTTAATCACTTCTTCAAAGGCCCCGCCTCCTGACACAGTCACATGCTGAGTGATTAGGGCTAAGGTTTCAAGCATGAATTTCCGGGTGACACAATTCAGTCCATAATAGGTGACAATATGGAAGGCTTACTTTTCCTAAATAATATTTTCTACAATGTTTCTATAATGTTTCAATATTTTACAAGGAGCCTAATTATTTTATAATTTGGAAAAGCCATCATGTCTGAACAAAACAAATTCTTTGTGTTTATATTTAAAATATAGTTAGATTCTAGACTTAATTATAAACAGATTTTTCATTTACATGAATGTCTTCTGGGCATTCGAAAGTCGTGAGGGAGGCAGGACAATTCTTCGTTGTGAAGGATCGACCCAAGCGTTACAGGATACCCAGAGACCCCTCCCCACAACTATTGCCAGTAGTACCTGTACCCATCACAACCAAAAAATGTCCCCATAGTTCTCCAAACTGCCCCCCCCACTGACCATTGCATTTTATTTATACTTATATTTATACTTATATTTGCAAATGTTTAAGAAGTTTTCTTCTTGTCTCTCCGTTTACTTTCTCTTTTAAAATAATAGCAGAGGAAGAAGTCATGCTAATTACCTTTAGCTATGCCAGTGGGAAGGTTGGCTGAGTCATGGCAGAGTTTCATGATAGCTAAAGTTGTCTAAAGAGAGTTAAACCTCGTTTGCTGCAGGTTCTCCAAATTGCAGGCATAGTGCTCAGGAGAAAATACAGAAACAGCAGGCGTGCAGTGGGCACTGAGCATGTGCCAGGCACTGTCCCAAGCGCTCTCCATACAGATTCATTTATTCTTCATAACCACCCATGAGGTAGGTGCTATTATTTGATAGGTGAAGATACAGGCACAGGCAGGTGAAGTGAGTTGTGGGTGATGGCGTTGTGCTTTGAAGCAGGCAGTCGGTTCCAGGGCTGCCATGCTTAGCCGCCACAGGGTGCCGGCTCCCTCTTACTGAGCACTTCTGGCACCTGCGGTGAGCGCTTTACAGACATATGGCACGTGGTCTTCACAGAAACAATGAGATTGCCACCATTTCACATTTTTGGAAACTAAGAGGCCCAAATCTCTTTTCAGAAGCACACAGCTTGCATGCAGTTTATTAACATATACAAAATAATGGCAAACTTAACCAAAGTTATCCCCATAATTAAAATGTGGAGAACCAAAGAAATTATAAGAATATATTTTCTCTTCCAAATCCATTTAAGTTAGTAGTCAGTCACTTCTGATTGAATTTTCTGATGTTCTAAGCATCTTATTACTGGATAAGCTATACTGTGGAAAAGTGATTTATATGTGTAATACTGGTTTTCTCCAGGAGATAATGAAAAATAACTTCATGGGGCTAATAGTAGTCCCAATTTTTGTTGTGGTTTCTATCTTTATTTTTTCAATTACAATTGACATTCTATATTACTTTACATTAGTTTTAGGTGTACAGCATTAATAGTCCCAATTTTGTGAACTGATCTTTCTCTTTTAAAACAGAAGCAATATTATGACAAATCCAATAAAAGCTTCATTTTTATTTATTTATTATTTTAAAAAATTTCATTAAGAGAAAGCAGTCCAAGAGATTTTTTACGAAAGCCAGTTTTCATGCTACTGAGAATATACCCCAAATCTTGGGGCACCACTAGTTGGTGTAATTATTAGCATCAGCGGAAGTAAAACCTTATAAAGGCTGTCAGAAAATGCATAACAGGCCAATAGGAATGGCTTCTAGCTTATCCATACTCCTTTCTCTTCAACTGGGGTTTAAAGTTGATTATGAACAATACTTCAAGAAATAAACTTCACGTTTTGATATCACTGGAAAAAAATGAAAAACTTAATTAATAAACCTTTTCTGATTTCTTGTTGTATTCCCCCTTACCAGATAGTAAGTAGTCTGGGGATCTTTTTCTGGTCCTCTATTTTGAATTAAGTGCATTTGCTTTTTTTCCAGATTGCTTTTCAGGATAAGGCACTCATAGTTCTTTCTCTTAAAAATGAATCCTTTTCCAAATATTTACACATTATTAATGTACAACAGCACATCTACATAAAATTCTGAAAAAAACCCTCTTCAATCCACATTAATACCACATTAATACATTGTTATATCTGAGAATACTTTTCCAGGTTTTATCTGCAAAATACACATTTTTGAACATAATTTGTCTACATATGGACATAACATTTTCAGTGACTTTCACTTAAAAATATATCGTAATTATTTTCCTTATTCCGATAGTTCTCAAAATGATAACCTGTAAAGGAGTGTATACTTTTCTTTGAGTAGAAGCAATTTTTATTGTTGGTCATTCAGGTTGTTTCTAATTATTCTCTACTCTCGATGGAATGTGGCAATGAATATCTTTCTACTGTTATCACCTGTTTATTTCCTTAGATCAAATTTCTAGAAGTGGAGTGTCTTTCATGTGGCACACACCTCGCTATATCAGACCAAAAGCCATACCAATCTTCAGCTTGCTTCTTTACCAGCCTTCGCTGTTCATTCTTTCCACCAACCAAACAACTCTGTCAGTGGCCACCTACTCTGCCTCATCTTCTCTAGCTGTCCCTTGGGGACTTCCTGGGGACAACAGTAACCTGTGATGAGGTCAGAAGTCTCATGTTCACCGTAAAGAGGCGGAGCCCAGAGCTGCCGAGTGAACATGGGTCATATCTCTGATCTCACTGCTGCTGAAGGCAGGCCTTTGTTTTAGCAACTGATAGAAAGAAAAATGGTCTCTGGCCTGACAAAGGGTCATGACCAACACTATGTCAGATTCCAGACATCACATGAACCTCACACAGGCCTATAAGAAATTATAGCATTCTGAACAGCAAAACAAAGTAATTTCAAATGAAAATAGTCTGGCTCCCACTTGAGATTTAAATGTCTAAAGGCATTAAATGAGTTTTCCTTTCATAATCAACTCCATGGCAGTACTTTCTAGTACAGCTGATGGAGTGAAAATTTATGGTTAGTTTTTAACAGGTAAATTATCATTGAAGGTTCCCAAGGATAATGTGATGTTTCACGGTATAGTTTATAATCACAAATTAGAGTCCCTGGTTATTTTAAGATCTGGTTTTGGAAGAAAGGTGTTCTGCAATATTTCCAGTAAAAAAAAAAAAAAAAAGAAAGAAAGATATTTCATTTTCAGGTTACTTACATTATATCCTCATTTTAGTCCAGTGTCACTTGATTGGCAAGGACTGTCAGTACTAGCGTTGTCAAATTACTCTTATTTTATTATTACAAGGGATTTGGCAAATCTTTTATGTTTTATGTTTAAAAATTCCTTACAGAACCATGTACTTATTTTATAAATAACTAAGCAATATTACATAATGGTGACTATGCAATTCATAAAGAAACAGTAGCTGGAATGAGTTGTATTGGATGTGAGGAAAACTTATTTGTATATTTGTTGACTAAAAAAAGAAGGGCTGTGACATACTTGATAGGTGAACAAAGTAAGTTGTTGCCTTTCCATATCTTTAAATTCTGAGATGTTTGCGTGTGTGTGAGATACAGAAATTTATATACATATATGAGATTGAGATTGTTTTTTAAAGAGTTTAGGTATAGTCCTGCCTGACAAAGTATAGGTGCTTTAAGCACGTGAAATTATAATTTTATAATCACTTCTGATTAAAGGATGTATGCTTTGAATTCTAGGTGCATATTTTTAGGCCTCAGGGATTTGGAGAATAAAAGATGCTTTTTTTCTTGTGAACGAGTTTCCTGATGGTCAGTTACTTTGATTTATAAAAATTCTCAGCCTAGAATTTAAAAAAATGGGGGACACCCTAATTTATTGAGTTTTGGGCATACCTCAGAAAACTCTCCCCACTCTCCCCACTCACCCAAATGATTGTTAGGCATAACTTTAGGGATAATCATCAGCTTATTGTCCATGTGACCAGGAAGACTAAGCAGAGTTACATATCAGGATGCATCAGCACCACCCAGTGGCCTTAAACTAATCTAACAGCTTTTCGGAAACAGGATCCAGAACCCCAGGACTGCTTTGCATGCATGAAAGCACCGGGGTTCAACTTTTGCAGAGTTGAATCCATTGTTCTCAGTTCTGATCTTACTTTGTTACTCTACTTTCTGGAAAGATAAGACTATATGTTTCAGGGCAAGAAAATGGAGTTTGGAGTATCTTAAGGACTCGGCTCTTTTTCGCAGATCTGTAGCAATACATACTACATTTTTAAGTAGTAGGCTAACACCGTTTTTGAAAGTAGGAATTTAGGAAAGCTAAAGAAATCATCACAAATGAGTGATACAAATTATCCTCTCCACCAGGAGTGTAGAAAGTCTAAGGAGTCCAAGGGGAATTTAGTTTCTATATAAGCCAAACAGACTTTTCTATACCACTTCCTGGATGACAAAGATTCTCTCCTCCCAGCAAGGAATGTTATTTCTCTTCTAGGTGTGCAGCAAACAAACTTCTGGTAAATTTTTTGTTCCTAGTAGCTGCTGATTGCTATGCACATCGTATTATAGAAAGATACTTGTTGGCTGGGTCAGATTTGAAAAATGCAGCAAAGTAGAAATTAACAGCAAGGGGGATATATAGTTCCTAGTCTCTCTGCTAAGCAGTCACCACTACTGTTGTCATGTTGTGTGCCTCTGTCCTCAGCAAACCCTGGAGCTAGGTTTGCCGTGGCTCAAATCCCAACCGGGCCATTTAGTAGCTGGGAAATATACAAGTTAGTTTTCTCGGTGCCAGGGTTTCCTGATCTCTAGGATGGGGATAATTCAGTTCCACTGCATAAGGTCATTATAAGGATTAAACATATTAACATATGTAAAGTTTTCAGAATAGTGCCTGTATGTGTTAGCTAGTATTACTTTTCCATGCCTCTATTCCCTCCAACTCCTTCTTACTGTTATTATACTACGCACCAGGCATCCTGCTAGAAACTAATATTTTTGTGTCCTTCCAGATTTTTTTTATAGTTTTCCTGTCCTTTATTAGCTGAAACCATACTATAAATATAATTTTGTATCTTTAGAAATTATATTGTAGTATTATTTGTTCACTAGTGCAATTTTTAATGATAGGTTAAGTATTATTGTCTATTACAATTTAGCCTGGTACTAGATGACAAAATTTATATACCTGGATTTTTATTGCCATGCAAAACAAAAAGGAACATTTTAAAAAAGGCAAACACAAAATTTTTCTAAAAACAAAAGAATATAACATGATGTATTTTGGAATCTTAAATTTCTGGTTTTATTTACATTTTGGCTAGTAGATTCATTTACTTTTTTTCTAAGCACCACCATGCATCTATGTACAGGGTCTATGCTCATGATGTTAACAATGAATAAGGCACTTTCTTGAAAAAAATTGAAGTTTGAGATACTCAAAATGATGCAGAGGGAACAGTGGGAAAAGCAACTAATTCTGCCTGAGAAAGTTGAAATCTGAGCTGGTATTGAAGGATAAGTACGACTTTTCTAGGAAGGCTGTGGAATAAAGTATTCTGGGCAGAAGAGTCAGGGATGAGTAAAATTAGAAGTTGAGAATTATCTATAAAACATTGTAGTAGTAGCATCCGTAAAGTATTGTGTGCAAGGGGGAGGAGGAGGCAGGATGGGCGATCCGGTAGACAGTGCTACTTGGGCCCAGAAAAACTCAAGTGTGTAATTTATCCAGTAGAAGTAAGTAGTGATAGGTAGAATAAAAAGTGGTGCTGCAGAAGGAGGGATTATGAAAGTAGGGATGGTTCATCATGTCCAATGATGGACTGAAAACAAGCCAGGGGCAATTGTGTGGCTTTAGCCCTCAGGGACCTTAGCCAAAAGCAGATTGAAGCTGAGGGGTGAATGGGCAGAAAGCAATTTGAGACAGTGACAACAGACTCCTCTTCCAGTAAGTTTGCTGAGAAAAGGCAGTAAATGAGAGCAGAAGCAAAAAAGGCAACATGCTGGGGTGGTATCTTAATGATGGAGATTTGAAAATTTCTGGAGAGCAAGAAGTCTGACTGGTAGTTTATTAACACAACATATTTACTTCATCCATTGGCCTGAAATTAAGAATAAGGTTTAAAAAATAAGTTATACCCTATTCCTATATATCTACATACTTTCTGTCTCCATATTTATGTATTCCTCTGTATCTCAGACTAGAACACAAAGCTTTAATTTTCGTTTGAAGATGGGTGAGAATCACAACTTCGACTTGGTGCAAGGTTTTTATTTTGCTTTACCAGAGAAGCAGTTAATATGCAGTGCTAGGGATACCAAGGAGATAAGGATGAATTCAGCTGCCCACTTCCTGTTTATCACAAAAATTTTGGTGGCCTCAGCAGCTCTAGCAACTGAAATGTCAGAAAAGCATAGTATTGTAGGCTTCTCCACTCTCACCTTTAGAAAAAAAAGAAAAATGCCAGATACATCGGCATCTAGAAACAATGTATTTCAGGTGAGATTTCGGTTTTTAAGGAAGCTGAATCCCTCAGACGTAATGACTGTCCTAGGCCTTGAAACTCTGGCTGTGCCTGCTCTGGGGTGATCCTGCCTTACATTTATGCTTATGTAGGGCCTTTTCCTGGCAAGACTTGGCAGGCCCTACAGCATGTAAGGCAAGGTAAAAGACATAAGGTGAGTGGGTTTCTTTCCCTCACCCTTGTTGGTTCTGGCAGACCCATGTTCCTGGAGCACAGGTGTGAGCATACCATTCATATTCCTCTGTAGTCCAGGAACTTCTGTATTTTGTAAAAGGCAAAGCAAATGTTAAGAGATGTTTTCAACCCGACAGCCTCATCAACTCAGCTAATTCTCTTGCCTTCTTTTTCTATGACCATCTACATGAAAACACCGTATTTCTAATGGTGGCATGGGGTTACTTTCAGGGAATCTTAGAGTGAGCCCCGATAAAATCTCAAGACTTGCTGCACTCATGAAATTTTTTACACAGTGTGACTTTCTTGAGATGTATCATTAGAATGGACAAGGCAACACAAAGACTTAATAAAGACTGCTTATAATATTCCATGAGGATGGGATTTTTCCTGTACACATACATGTGAAAAAAGATTAAAAATTAGTTTATCTAGAGAGAAACTTTTAAAAAAATCCAGCTGTCAAATGTGACTTGGTTTTCAGCATGTTTTAGTAAACCCTGAATCACTGTCTAGTCTTTCGATTTCAAATTTGTTTCAATTCCTTAATGTTCTGTGAACTTTGAGGAAGTTGTTAAGATCACAGTACTACATTTACTCAATCCCTTGAAAGACTCTTTATCAGATTCTCTCATTGTCTCAGTATGGCCTTTTAGATGGTAGATATAAATATTGGTGAAAACTAATTAAGGCTATCAATGAGGGGTGATTATTTGGGTGCCTCTGACGTCAGGCACTTCACATAAATTTGTTTCAGGCAAAAAAGTGATGTAAAATCTCTTCCTGATCTTATATGCTTAGGTCCTAGAGCAAAGGTTTGATTATAATTTTATCTATGCCAGACTAAGAATACAGGTCAGTGGTTTTAGTGTCTTATTCCTATGTGAACATGAAACAAAACTACAGTTTAGATATAACAATTTGGCAAATTGTTAGGCAACACTACTAACTCCTTAATACTTGTAAAAACTAAGTAGATTAAAAATGAAATGTACTTTCTGTATTTTTCAAGGAATTGTTTTTACTTTTAATTAACAAGAAACTGAAACAAATATTTGTATTTTTAGTGTTTTTAATGATCAGTATAAACATTTTTCGGTTTCTTACATTTACAACCTCATATTTTCAAAATATGTCTTCATATATGTTTTATATGTGTGTGTGTGTATTTACAATATTAGCCATTAGGTTATTTTTACTAACTCTGGTCTGATTAGCTGGTGATGAGATCCTAACCACCTGTGGTGACAGAGCAAGAAAGTAGGGTTAGGTCCTTATGAAATGTTTGATTTGTGTTTACTTTTGCTAGTGAGTCTGAAAATGCTTGGTTTGGATCAGAAATTTGAAAATGACAATACAACGAGAATTTCTGAGCGTATCTTAAACTACACAAAAATTATCAGTGACAGAGAAAAAAGACTTATGTTACATTTAATAGTGTTAATTTTGAAGACATTTCAAACTTCCATGAAGGATAGTGAAGTGTTCAATGTAGACACCAGTACAAATTTTGGTAAGCTTATTAAGAAACAAAACACTCTAAGAAATGTTCTGAACGTTATTTTCATTAGGAAAGTGAACTTTTACAGCTGTTTGAGGTGCTGTAATATGTCTACTGACACTCCCAGCTGTTTTACTAAGCTGGCTGTTTGCTCTAAGATCCAGGAGAGACTTGGGTTTTCAGAACGTGTGTGCTCCCGACCACATTGTGAAGATGAACAGTCAAGGCTCTTGTTACATTTTTTGTTCAACTCAGCATTATTTTCACAGAGTCTTTCATCTTTAGCTTTATCACTCTCTTTCTCAGCTGGAACTACATGACAAAGGTCCATATCCTGAATGGAGTCCAATAAATCTACAACATGGGGCTGTGGGGTAACTGATTTCAGATGTTTGAGAACACACTCTTCACACTGGCCAACTGCATCCAGAAGATTATTTATTTTACCGATCAAAGTCGAACTGTTATCATGAAGGTGACACCAGGAGAGCAAAGCACTGAATGAAAATATAAACAAGAGTTAAATAGGAAAAAAATGAAATAATCACAGGCTTTTAGATTTTTTGATACTAAGCCCTATATGTTTCTTTTCTAGATAACAGCATGCAAAACTGAATTAATAATAATGCAAGTCAAAATCAGGAAAGTAACAATGGTAAAAACAGGATTTAAATATATATATATAAGGATATTATCTTTCAATAGAAATTAAACAATTGGACTCAATCACATAAACTGTTTATAATTCATAACCCCTCCTTCACATCTACTTTTCCTCATTTTAGATTTTCCCGTTTATGACTGTGTAGCTCCTGCTGATAAGGGATACAACTTAGAGAAAGATACACCAGTTTCCCCTTTAAGGATATCAAACAACTTCTAAACTAGTGAGTCTCAATCTTGGATGCACATTAGAATCATCCGGGGAGCTTTTAAAACTATCAAGGTCCGAGTCACACCCCAGACCAATGAAATCAGAATCTCTAGAGGTATTATTTTTTAAAACGTCCTAGCTAATATCAAGGTGCAGCCAAGGTTGAAAGCCATTGTTCTAATCACATACAGCATTTGCTTGCCATTAAAACTGAAGCTTAGAAAAAAAATTTTGAGGCAACTTCACTTTCCCAACTTTGTTACAAACAGACTGTTTGCTGAGCTAACCATTTTCTTGAAGAAGGTTGGAATTCTTCTAGTCCTAATAAATATTTTTCTTTACTTTTCTAGTACAGACAGCACTTTTGATTTTTGGTATTTTAGATTGTTCAGATAACCATGACATAAAATGGTTGTTAAAAATAATGATGTTTTAAAAATGGAATCAATTGATATAAAGATTTAGCGATAAACTTTCTAAGATTATAAAAGATTAACTTGATGTGAAGATGAACACTTGATCATTTTCCTACTGTAGTAAACTACAAATTCTGATTCCTGAGCATTGAATTTTCTAAAACCTTAAACAGTCATTAGTTTTTTTGTTTTGATGATTTTTATTTTTTACCCTTTCACAAACCATAATTCCTTGCAGCATCTTCTCTATCAAGGTCGGTTTAAAAGGTGTAATGTATCAAAGAGGACAACCCTGTCACGCTTCTCGCTCCATATGCCATTATTACTATGGGGTCTTGACAGGTGTTCAATGTTCAGGACTAAGGGAAATGGTATCATTTTTCTCTATATACCAGCCGTAATTTTTGTCATGTACTTCTAGTCTAGAAGTCTGTAATACTGCGTTCTGTCACATGTGCAAGACTAAAAGCTTTATTCAAAACCTGAAAATCTTTTAAATTACTTTGATATATAGATTGGTGGTAGTTCAGGTTGCAAAAAATACACACCTTTCTATCATTGCTTTGCCATAAAGGACAACACCTGGATCACTTATTAAAGTGGATAAACCCACAATTTTGACTTTTTGAAGGCATTATCATTCTATGTTCTGTAGCACTCGTGTGGATTTAACACTAGGAAAAGCATTTTAACACTTTATTTTTACACATTACTTTTATAAAAATCCTCCAGTAGTACTGAGGTTAAAATGATTCAGCATTTAAGTTTAAGGTAAGTTAAAGGCAAGTTTTAAAAAATTACCTCAAAGTTCCTCTGAGTTGTCCATAGTTTATAATGACTTCTGCACCTTCTTTATAACCTTGATTGAAGCCTTGTTGCAGAGTAACTGCTTTGCCAGCCTCTAGTCCATCTCTATAACCTTCCTAAAAATAAGTAATGAAGAATTGCAGCTGTAACTAACATCAAGTGAACAACTGTAGATTTCCCCTGAAAGTCATAGAACCAATTTAGAAAATTGATGAAATAAGACTTTCCTGTGTATATTTAACATAAGGTTCTATAACATATGGCACAGCCACACAAAGTAGGCTATGCTCATAAAAACGTATTATTGGTTTATCTCGTTTTTGAAGTCTAGACTTATTTGCTACACTTTAAAAAGTACTAATTCTTATACAGTTTTTAAAAAATCCTGTGTTAGCAATGGCATCACAGAAAAGATACACAGAAAGAAGAATTATGTGTCTGGCCCCTTGGCAACTGATAGGATTGGTGTGGGAGGGTGAGGAGGCTGAGCAGTAAGTAGAGTTATTGAAAGTCTTGAATAATTAACTGGAGTAGAGGAAGAGGAAACTGGTTTAGCAAAAGGAAAAAGACAAGTCTGGTTTTAGAAATTTTGCTTGATACCTAAATTCAATCAAAGTACAAATTTTCTGTGGGCAGGGGTTTTGTCCTGCACCTCCTCTGGTGCCACAGCACTCAAAAGATGCTCAATAACAGATGTCCCCGCCTCATATAAAGTATTCCTGAAACTGACAACATGGTTGTTGGGCTAAACAAATACTATTTTAGTGAAACATTAAACAAAAGCAGATTTACGGGCAATTTAATTAATTGTTGGCAAGGATATTAAGTAGAAGTGGACCTCACTATTTGGTCCTGACTCTGGAATGCTCCACCTAGAAATTGGGTGTGTGGTATTGAGCTCAGTCTTATTGAATAGTTAGACAAATTAGAAATGGACAAATCACACCTAAGAAATAAAAAAAGAAATTAACTTTAATATTTCCTCACTTAGCCACCGGTATTCCGTATTAACTTTCCCTCATTGCCCTTCGACAACATTCTTATGTTCACTTTTTCCGTACAGATTAATACCGGCTCTAACTTTCGGCTCCTCATCCATTCGAGCAACCCGTGTAAACTGTGTACATATCCTCTGACAGCCATAATTAGTACAGTCAGTTTATATATTATACACTTCTCCTCCACCCCCTTTCTCTGTGGTCCTCATTAAACTGTAATCTGTTCAACGTTTAGATAGTTTATTTTGGTCGGACCCAGCGTCTAACGCACCCCACAGACCATCGCGGAACGCTCCCTGTGGTTTCACACGCTTTCAAGTAACCCCTTGGGAAATCCTAGCAGGACGCGGGCGGACCGTGTAAGCGGTAGGAAGGGCAGCGCCTGGCCGGGCCGGGACCACTCTGGCCTCTAATGTCCGGAACCAGCTTCTTCACAACTTCGCGCCCCTCTCCCCACGACCCAGCAGATCAAGGGATCCCCGCGCCCTCCACACAGTTTTACTTTGACGCGTCTCTGCATGTGGCTCCGCCATTCCCGCTGCACCAGGAGCGACTCGTCCGCTTCCTCATCAAACACTTCGCCCTGTTCTCCTTGATCGCCCACGAAAGTTGCGGCTTGAACCCACGACATCACCGAGGCAACCACAAGGCCGCTGAGCGCAGGAAACGCCCGCAACTCCTTCCGGTCTGAGGGGCGGGGCGACGTCTGCGAGTCGGGCTCGCGGGGCGGCTGCGCGTGCGCGTGCGCGTGCGCGACGGGGGCGGTCTCCGGTGGGTCCGGCGTGCCGCCCGCGCTTTCCGCTCCCTGGTGGTGTCAGCCTCCCTCGGTTGACTCAAAATGTTGGCGGATTCCTGTGGTGGGCGAGGCGGATTCTTTCCTCGCTGGGCCCGCCGACCTTGACCTCTGCGGGTCAAGACAGCCTGAACCCTTTGCGAACACTTCATTTTTCCTAGGGTCTCCCCAGTAAACTGGGTTTTGGAGTCGTGCGCGTTTGTGAAACCATTCAATGTAGTTCAGTTGATGGGCTATTACTAGGCAAAGACTCTGGTGTCTTTTAGAATCTCCCTCTGTGCATTTAAGGGATTTGACAGCCTGACGTTTTAATTATTAGGAGCGTGGAGCAAAGGAAAATAGAATCGAAAAGTTAGACACAGCGGCCATTTTGAATTCAATAAATGTAGAGTACACTTATGAAACTGAAATATTTCTCATTGATTCACAGCATCCTTCACTGGTTTCCTAAAAGTAGACTATTGGCTCGGTGAGGGCGGAGACTTGTTTACAATATACTCAACACCAGTAAGGTTCTGACTCTAGTAAATGCTGGAACAGATGCTAGTGAATGAATGACTCCAGTAGTATTCCTGATTCGCCTTTTTCTGCATGGTAATGATTTATTTATCTAGCAAATTTCTTTGACTACCTGCCGTGTGCCAGGCAACGTAGGCTTTTGGGATCCATCAGTGAATGATACAGACAAAATTTCCAAACTCTTGTGGACTTTACATTCTTGTAAAATTGACGGTAGATTAACAATAAGCACTATATAAGTAAATTATATAGTTTGTTATAAGATCATGAATGATATATGCTGTGAAAAAAAGTAAGGGGAACCATTGTAAGGGTGATGGAATACTTTTAAGGATTTAGCAATCTAGCTTGGTTTACTCAATTATAGTTTGATTTACTTTATTTTGTAGTTTATTATTATTTTTTTGTCTTCTTTGTTTCTCTCCCTCACTGCCCCATATAACTGTTTCCCAAGGCTACATGCATACCTTGTTCATCTAGTTAATCAGCAGAACACTAACTTGCAAGAAACTGAGTCAGCCTTCAGCCATCCCGACACCAGCAACCAGGTTGAGATTCCAGACTGTGATTTTCTGTCAGATGATATATGAATCACCCCTAAGACCAGGTTTGAGATAACCGAGGGGGAATAAAACAGACCCCAGGAGTCGTCCTCCCAGAGGAGTCACATGACTAACTCCCCCTTTCCTTTGTTCTCCTTCTTGTGTACCTACATAACCTTCTGACTGTTCTAGGAACAGAAAGGTGGCCTTTGAGACCGTAGTCTGCCATCATCTCAAAATGCTGGCATTTTGAATAAGCCTACTTTTCTATTCACAAACCCTTGTCTCTCAATCTTGGGCATAGGAGCAGTGAGCAGCTGAAACTTAGCTCAGTAGCACCATGAATATGTGAATGAAGGTGGGTGGGTGGTGCAGGTTATAAATTTAAATGTTCAGAGAGTATTTGGTAGATCCATGGAATGTGTATAAAAACATTCCATACTTGACCACAAAAAATACCTTGATAAACTTAAAAGAATAGGGATTTTACAGGTCATATTCTCCGATCATAATCCAACAGAATCAGTAATAAATAATAAAAATAACCCCAATAATTTAAACTGTAATATTGGACATTTGAAACACTCTCCTAAATAACATTTGGATCAAAAAGGAAATAAAAATTAAAATGACGTACAATAATCAAGTAAAATCAGAATACGTCCAAAAAATGTGGGACTAGAGGAAAGCTGCTTTCAGGGGCCCTTCCATAGGCTTAAATGTCTTTATTATTAAAGAAGAAAAAAAATACATAAACTTACTGTGTATCTTAATTAGAAACAAAATGGTAGTATGGGGAAGCAGTAAAAATAACAACTGAAGTTATAAAATAGAAAGCTCCAAAACTTGCATAAATAAGTCCAAAAGCTGATTCTTTGAAAACACCAATAAAATAGATAATCCTCTCTTGATCCTGATTAAAAAAAAAATTATACAAGATAGACATGAGAAAGGAAGTAATGATGCAGAAGGAAATTCAAATATTACAAATTACTAACTGAAACTAAAAAAAAAACACATTTGAAAACCTAGGAGATATGAATGACCTCCTAATAAAACTGACCCAACAAGTAGGAAACATGAAGAGACAAATTATAATATCGTGTTTCCCCAAAAATAAGACCTAACCGGAAAATAAGCCCTAGCATGATTTTTAAGGATGACATGCCTTGAACATAAGCCCTAATGCGTCTTTTGGAGCAAAAATTAATATAAGACCTGGTCTTATTTTCGGGGAAACATGGTAGAAAAATTGGAGATTAAATATCTATAAAAATAAGATGGAGACTTGATAATTTTATAGTTAAATCCTTTTAAAAGAACAAAATATTAAAAAAAATATAGTTACATTCTAAAGCAAAGAAAAAGATGGTAATTCCCTAAATCATTCCATGAAGCCAGCCTCACTGTCACTTGATAAAGTTAGTATCAAAAAAACCCCAACGTTCAAGTTAGCTTATGAATATGTATTCAAAAGAGAATCTAGTACCTTATCAAAAGAATAATTCAAGAGGTTTTAGTCAAGGAAAGTAAACTGTGGCAATATTAGGAAATGTATAAGCATATTTCATTGCTTCAGCACTTTTATTTTTTTCTCTCCCCTTCTTCTGCCTCCCACACTCCCACTCCAGTTCAAGCCATTGTTTCTCAGTCTAGTTGTGTAGGACACAGTTCCCTGGCCCATGCTGGTTATTATGAGCCTTACGCTCACCCCGGGCTGAGGCATTCGTAGGCTGCCAGCCGCTCATGTTGGCCACCGGCTGTTCCTGGCAGCTGTACAGCAGCTCAATGCAGCCCTGCTCCAAGGAGAGCTGTGGTTCACAATCTTAGCTGTAGAGGGCGCACCTTACTGGCCCATGTTTGAATCAAACCAGCGACCACAGCGTTAGGAGCATGGGGCTCCAACCACCTGAGCCACTCAGCTAGCCCTGCTTACCAGTTTAAAGGAGAAAAGCCATATGTTATTTGATAAATGCTGAAAAGTTACTTGACAAAATTTAAAAATCACCCTTAACACAATAAAATAGAAACTAGAAATTTACACTTTATGAAAAATCCAACAGCGAGTAGTATTCTAAACAATCAGATGTTGAGATATTTCCTTTAGAGAAAAGAGAGGACACCTGATGATCACCATTATTATTTGACATTCTTTTGGAGACTAGTGAATGCAATAAGAGAGGTAAAATAATCTATATAAATGTTAGTTAGTAAGAGATGAAGTTATTCTTTTTGCTGTTTATAGATCATGTGCCTAGAGAACCCAAAGGGCTTCAGATAAAAATAGAATAAGAGACTGTGATAAAGTCTTTGGGTATAAAAAAGTAGACCAATAGCCTCTTTATTTTCTAGCAATAACCATCTAGAAATGTAAATGAGATCAATATTCCACTTGCAATATCAAGAAATACTGTTAGATATAGTATTTACATATTTGTTTAGTATCCTGTATTTATTAATATAGCATGTATAAATGTCAAGAATATAGTTTAAAAAATCAACTCTATTGAGGTATATACATGCAGTAGTATACATATATTTTGAGTGTACAGTTTTGATGTGTTTTGACAAATATATACATCAGTGTAACCACCACCCAATCAAGATATAGACATTTCCATCACCCTAGAAATTTCCCTCATACTTCCTTGCAGTCAATTCCTCACCCCCTGAGGCAACACCCATCCAATTTCTATCATTCAGGATTAGTTTTGCCAGTTTTAGAACTTCACAGAAATGAAATCCTATCTGTCTTTTTGGTTCCTTTGACTCAACATAATGTTTTTGAGATTCGTTCATGTGGTTGCACGCACTAGTAGGTTGTTCTTGATACTTGCTAAGTACTCTTCATTGTACAGACGTACCATAATGTATTCATTCACTTGTGGACATTTGGATTTTTTCCAGTTTTGGGCTATTTTGAATAAAGCTGCTATGAACATTCCTATGAACAAGTCATTTTGTGTACACATGTTTTTATTTCTCTTGGGTAATATGTAGAAGTGGAATTGTTGGGTCAGATGGTCAGTAAAAATGTATAGGAAACTGCCAAATTGTTTTCCAAAGTGGTATTACACTCCCACAAGAATGTATGGGAGTGCCAGTTGCTCCACATCCTCTTCCTTACTTGGAATTGTCGGTCTTTTTAACATCAGCCATTCTGATAGATATGTAGTGCCATCTCACTGTGTTTTAATTTTTGTTTTCCAGATGACATGATGTTGAACATGTTTTCCTGTACTTATTTTCCATTTGCCTATCTTTTTAATGAAGTCTTTGCCCATTTAAAAAAATTGGGTTGTCTCATTGCATTTTATTTTATTTATTTATTTCTGTTTTGCAGGAAAGCAAAAAAAAAAAAAAAAAAAAAACACGTTATGTTGAAAACGAAAGTATACCCTTGAGATGAAAGTGTGAGTGAACTCAGAGAATGAGTTCACTTGCATTTTAAAGGTTCTTTATATATTCTGAACTTAAGTCCATTGTCAGATACATGAATTGCAAATATGTTTTTTGCATAGTTATAGCCCATTGGGAAATAGCTGTGGAGATAGAGGTAGGACTTCATGATGTTTTGTGGGGAAGGGAGCATAACGCTTGTGAAAGATAAAAGGAGGAGGAAACGTGAGTAGGCAGAGAATCTGATACCTACAATAGAAAAGGGAGGAGGAAGCGGGACCGGGCGGTGGGTTGGTGTGTTGAGATTGGTATGTAGTCTTGGCCAACATAAAAAGAAACTCCGGAGCCAGCGGCAAAGAGGAGTCCTGGCACGGGGCGCAGGGCCTGGCCCTGGTAGCTCTGCCGAGCTCAGTTATTGGTAGAGGGCGCTATGGAAGACTGCGGCGGTGGGTAGAAATCTGAGGCAAAGCCTGGGGGTGCTCCTTTGTCAACAACCAGATGATCTTCCAAGGGCCTTTCAAATGTGTGATTCTATTTTTTCCAAAATAGCTTTTCTTTTTAAAATGAACTGTAAATAAGAGTGACATCCCCTGCGTAAATTTTGGTGTCACAGTGTGAACTTACAGTATTTAGTAAACTTATCTTGTAGCTGAACGTCTCTCATATAAATACTCTACGATGAGGTCAACCTTCAGGATTCACTCTGTTTTTTTCCTCTCTATTCTTCTGCTTATCGGTCTCCTTGTCTTTTCTTTCACAGCCTTCAACAATTCTTTTTTATGTCCTTCTATTTCTTATCTCCTGCTAAGTTTCATTCTTTATCTCAATCTCTCACACTTTATTTGTGCCTTTTGCAGACTGCTTTTTGTAGCTGGTATCTTAAACTCTAAGAGGGCACAGACCTTTTTCTCGGTTCCTCTTTAAATTTTCTAGTGTACTGGCTTTAATTTACGTTAAGTCTCTGGCAACCAGCCAGCAGAATTCCTGATTTCTATATTCCAAAGGAAGTAGCTTTCTACTTTTCTTCATCCCTTCTAAACTTTCATATGTTCTACGAACCTTGGTGGTATCCAGTGACTAAGCCCTTGGGTGCCGTTTTTCAATTGCTTACATCAGGTTTGCTCTAAGGCTATATAATATGTGTTAACAAATAAAATTGTTGCTAGTGTTGAAAATGGTGGAGGAGCTTCCAAAATATGGCTTCTAAAAAGAGGGCTTTAGAATAAGTACAGTAGATAGTAGATTGATTCTGGGTAGAGTTGCCTCCTTTTTTAAAAAGTATTGTGTCTACAGAAGACCCCAGTGATAATATAGCTGTCAAAGCTAAGAGGAAAATTATTAGTTCGATATAGAATGTTTGTTGAATATTAGAAAGGAAGAAGAAATGTCAGACAGGAAGGATGATTGATCTTTCAAATGGCTTATTGATGGACAGCTATGTCTAATAGCATTTAAGCATATTTAAGTCTGTCTTATTTTTTTTTAAAAAGCCTCCCTCAACTCTGAGCTCTTCTCTGGCTACTACTGCTCTATGCTTCTCTTTCTCTTTACAACTAAACCTCTTGAAAGGGTCAATGTCTCCACTTCTGCGCCTCTACTTTTTAACTGACTTCAATCTGGCTTCCAACCCCACTACTCCATTTAAAATGGCTGTGAGGGGTTAAGGGGAAATTTCCACAATATTTTTCCTGATGACTTTCAAATTTCTCCTTCCAGTCCAGCCCTTCTCTGTGCTTTCGACTCATGTATCTAATGGCCTGTAGGATATCTTCGTTTAGATTTACCATATAGAGTTAATAAATCCAAATTTATCTTTTTTTCTTTTAGTGTTTTTCCTCCTCTTATGTTTTCTAGCTCCTTGCTGCTCAAACTCTGCTGCAGACACTCGCAGCATCAGCATCACCTGGGAGCAGAGTTTTGGTCCCATCCCAGACCCACTGAATTAGCATCTGCATCCTCAGGTGATTCATATGCACAGTCAAGTTTGAGAAGTATTGCAACTCATTGAATGGTCACCACATCTGCCCCTCACTGTGTCCTAATATGAGGTGTGATTGAAAAATACAGTGAATGTTTAAATAAAAAAAAAATTATTACAGTAAAAGACACATTGCCGTTAATCTCCCTCAAAATACTCCCCCTGACTTCGAACATGCTTATCCCATTGTTCTTGCCACTTTCTGAAGCAGTTCTGGAAGTCCTCTTTCGTGAGTGTCTGTCATGCGGGGCGGCCTGCGGGGTCTCCTGTCCCGCTCCCCACATAAGAACACAGGACATGGTGAGGCCAAAAAGAAACACCCACGGAGCCATAGATAGGGGAGTCATACCACTATAGTCTTGCTGGCAGCTGGGTTGGAGACACAGGAAGCAGGAGCCACACTGTCCACAACCCGCCGTCCTAACTGCAATCATCACTTGCCAGCTCAGCCACCATCTTCTTGCTGGCCCCCATTTTCTGCTAGCATAGCCACGGCAGTTATATTAGTGGCCAATGGCTCACTGGTTGCAGCTGATGGCCAACTAGCCACAGCTGATGGCCATCCAATCACAGTTGATGGCCATTTTCTACCTGAGCCAGCACCTTTTCTCGTGAGGGTGAGAGCGTGGAAACTGCACTCCTGGCTCTGTCCCCACACTCCACCCCTACAGGGTCTTGCCTCACAATCTACGCGACAAGCATCTTCTGCAAGGGGCCCTGTGCGAGGAGCCTGGAGGTGAATGCAATATCCTGGACACAGCCAGGCTCTCTGGGCACAGCCAGGATTTCTCAGGGCACCACCAGTTCTTCTGGGCACAGCCAGACTTCCTGGGCTTCTTAGGGTACCACCAGTCTCCCCAGGCACAGCCAGGGCCTCTCAGGGCACTGCCACTCTCTCTGGGCACAGCCAGACTTCCTGGACTCAGCCAGGGCTCTCAGGGCACTGCCACTCTCTCTGGGCCTCTCAGGGTACCGTGCTGGAACAACAGCGGCTCATAGTCAAGGTGCTTACATATTCTCATTGATGGCCGGTCAAGACACAAAAGCAAACATCCGCCAGTTCCACTACATGGTGGTACGTTCCCAAGCAAACAGTCAAGAGTTCCATTAAATTAGGGATAGAAGGCCCTTCCCCGTAGTCCACAGTCATTTGCCAGGGCTGTGCGTTAACCGCACAACGTGTGCCCTCGCCGCAGGGCGAGGGCTCCAAGTCCTCCCCAATGTGGGGGTGAGGGCCTCAGCAAGCACTTCCCAGCCCACAGGGCCGCAACGACCTTCGCTTTCTCCAGCCTCTGCTGGTTGGAGAACCGTCCACGTCTTCCCACCCCTCCACGGGGTTCCAGCTCTCCAGCAGCTGCTCCTCCTGGTCTTCCTCAGACGTTCATATGCACAAACTGCTCCACTGCCCTTCGGAGAGCTTTGGCCGGCACCGTACACTGCTTATGAAACTGAGCTTTTATACGTATAAACTGCTCCATTACCTCCCGGAGAGTTTCAGCTGACACCACACCCTGCTCGCTGTACCATTTGTCATGCGGGGTGGGTGGCCTGCGGGGTCTCAGCTCCTGCTCCCCACATAAGAACGCAGGATGTGTGACTAGGCCAACCAGGAACACCCACGGAGCCATAGGTAGGGGAGTCATACCACTATAGTCTCACTGGCGGCTGGGTTGGAGACACAGGAAGCAGGAGCCACACTGTCCACAACCCGCCGTCCTAACTGCAATCTGCACTTGCCAGCCCAGCCACCACCTTCTTGCTAGTCCCCATTTTCTGCTAGCGTAGCCACGGCAGTTATATTAGTGGGAAATGGCTCACTGGTTATAGCTGACGGCCAACTAGCCACAGCTGATGGCCATCCAATCACAGTTGATGGCCATTTACTACCCGAGTGAGCACCTTTCCACGTGAGGCCGAAAGCCTGGAAACTGCACTCGTGGCTCTGTCCCCACAGTGTCTTTACTTCATCCTCCATCATGACAATGTTGCATGTCACATATCACTTCGGGTATGGCAATTTCTGTCAAATAAAAACATTACGATGTGTCGTCATCCACCTTATTCACCAGATCTGGCACTGTGCGGACAGAGCCAGGAGTGCAGTTTCCAGGCTCTCGGCCTCACGTGGAAAGGTGCTGGCTCAGGTAGTAAATGACCATCAACTGTGATTGGATGGCCATCAGCTGTGGCTAGTTGGCTGTCAGCTGTAACCAATGAGTCTTTGCATTTTATATTTAGGTTTGTGATCACTTTGAGTTAATTTTAGTAAAAGGTGTAAGATTTTGCCTACACTCACTTTTTTCCATGTGAATTTCCAGTTATTCCAGCACCATTTGTTGAAAAGACAACTTTTTCCCCCATTAAATTGTCTTTGCTCCTTTGTTAAAGATCAGTTGACTATGTTTATGTGGGTCTATTTCTGGGCTCTGTGTTCTATTCCATTGATCTATTTGTCTATTCTTTTGCCAATACCACACTGTCTTGATTACTGTACCTTTATGGTAAGTCTTGATGTTGGATAATGTCAATCTGATTTTGTTCTTTTCCTTCAGTATTGTGTTGGCTATCCTGGGTCTTTTGCCTCTCTCTATGAAATTTAGAATCAATTTGTCCATACTCACAACATAATTTGCTAGGATTTTTGGGATTTGCCGAATCTATAGTACAAGGTGGGGAAAACTGACATCTTGACAATACTGAGTCTATCCATGCACATGAACTATCTCTTTATTTATTTAGTTCTTCTTTGATTAGAGTTTTGTAGTTTTCCTCATATAGATAATATATTTTGTTAGATTTATACCTAGGCATTTCATTTTTGGGGGTGCTAATGTAAATAGTAATATGTTTTTATTTCAAAATCCAGTTGTTCATTGCTGGTATACAGGAAATGATTGACTTTTGTATATTAACCTTGTATTTTGCAACCTTGCATAATTGCCTATTATTTCCAGGAGTATTTTTGTCAATTATTTTGGCTAATGCTGTGCATTAGATCTCTAGGAATTATTCAACTTCTAACTGCAAGTTTATATCCTTTGACCCAAATTTCTCCAATTCCCCATCCTCAGCTCCTGGTAACCATCATTCTACTGTGTTTTTATGACTTCAGCTTTTGTAGATTCCATATATTAGTGACATTATACAGTATTTGTCTTTCTCTGTCTGACATCTCATTTAGCATAATGCCCTCAAGGTTCATCCATGTTCTTGCAAGTGGCAGAATTTCCTTCTTTCTCATTGCTGAATAATATTCCATTGTATATTTAAGTCACATCTTTATCCATTCATCCATCAATAGATTCTTAGGTTGTTTCATATCTTGGCTATTGTGAATAACGCTATAATAAGCATGGTAGTGTAGATTTAATATTCTGTTTAATATCTATTTAATATTCTATTTAATATATATTTAATATTCTATTCTATTCTATTTAATATTCTATTCTATTTAATATCTGTTTAATATTCTCTTTAATATCTATTTAATATTCTGTTTCTCTTTGGATCTCATTTGGATATATACCCTGAAGTGGTATATATGAGTATTGTTTGATCATATGATAGTTCTATTTTTAATATTTTGAGGAACCTCCATATTGATTTTCATACTGGCTGCACTAATTTACATTCCCGCCAAGAGTGCAGAAGTGTTCCCTTTTCTCCATAAGCTCTTTAACATTTGTTATGTCTTGTCTTTTTGGTGATAGCCATTCTAACAGATGTGAGGTGATACCTCACTGTAGTTTTGATATGTATTTTCCTGACAATTAGTGATGTTGAACACTTTTCAGGTTCCTGATGGCCATTTGTACGTCTTCTTTGGAAAAATGTCTATTCAGTTCCTCTGCCCATTTTTAAATCAGATTTTTTTTGGTGTGTGTTTTTGTTATTGAGTTCTTTATATGTTTTGGGTAATAGTTTGATATAGTTCCACTTGTTGATTTTTGCTTTTCTTGCTTGTACTTTTGGTGTCAAATCCAAAAAATCATTGCCAAGACCAATGTTAAGGAAATTTTCCCCGATGTTTTCTTCTCAGAGTTTTATGGCTTCAGGTTTTATGTTTAAGTCTTTAATACATTAATTATTATTTTTTTTGAGTGGTGTGAGACAGGGGTCCAATTTCATTTTTCTGCTTTTGGTTATCCAGTTTCACTAATAATATTTCTTGAAGAGATTATCTTTTCCCCCATTGACTATTCTTGGCTCCCTTGTCAAATATCAGTTAACCATATATGTGAGAGTTTATTTCTGGGCTCTCTATGCTGTTGCATTGGTGTATTTGCCTATTCTTATTTATGCCAGTAACATACTATTTTGATTACTATAGCTTTGTAATATAGTTTAAAATCAGGAAGCATAGCATATCCAGTTTTGTTTTTCTGTCTCATGATTACTTTGGCTACTTGCAGTCTTTTGTAGTTTCATAGAAATTTTAGGATTGTTTTTTTCTATTTCTGTGAAAAATATCATTGGAATTTTGATAAGGATTGCCTTGAATCTATGAATGGCTTTGGGTAGTATGGATATTTTAATAATATTAATTCTGATTCATGAATCTGGGATCTCTTTCCATTTGTTTGTGTATTCTTCAATTTCTTTCATCAAAGTCTTGTAGTTTTCATTGTAGAGATGTTTCATTTCTTTGGTTAAATTTATTTCTAAGTATTTTATTGTTTTTGATGCTATTATGAATAGAATTGTTTACTTCTTTTTCAAGTATTTTGTTTTTTATGTATAGAAATGCAACTAATTTCTGTATGTTGATTTTATATCCTGCCACTTTACTAAATTCATTGATTAATTCCAAAGTTTTTTGGTTGAGTCTTTAGGATTTTCTATATGTAAGATCTATATATAACATTTTCAAATAAAGACCATTTTACTTTTTCTTTTCCAGTTTAGATGCCTTTTATTTTTTTACCTTGCATGATTGCTCTAGCTAGAACTTCCAGCACTCTACTGAATAAGAATGATAATAGTTGGTGCCCTTGTTTTGTTCTTGATCTTAGAAGGAAAGCTTTCAACCTTTCACCACCGAGTCTGATGTTAACTGTGTTTGTCACATATCACCTTTGTTATGTTGAAGTATGTCACTTCTACACCCAATTTGTTGAGGGTTTTTATCATGAAAGGATGTTGCATTTTGTCAAGTACTTTCCCCACATCTATAGATGATCATATGATTTTTATCTTTCATTCTATTAATGTGGTATATCAGATTTATTGATTTCATATGTTGAACCATCTTTGCATCCCAGAGAGAAATCCCTCTTGATCCTGGTGTATGATCCTTTTAGGGTGCAATTTTATTTGGTTTGCTCAATATTTTGTTGAGAATTTTTTCATCTATATTTATCAGAGATAATGGTCTATATTTTCTTTTCTTCCAGTGCCTTATCTGGCTTCGGCATCTGGTAATGCTGGCTTTGTAAAATGATTTTAGGAGTGTTACCTCTTTTTCAGTATTTTGGAAAAGTTTGAGAAGGATTGGCATTAATTCTTCTTTAACTGTTTTGTAGAATTCAACAGCGAAACCACCTGGTCCTGGGTTTTTCTGTGTTGGGAGGTTTTGATTACTGATTCAACCTCTTTACTCATTATTTATCTGTTTAGATTGTTTTTTCTTCATAATTCAGTCTTGATAGATTGTGTATTTCTAGGAATTTATCAATTTCTTCTGATTATCAAATTTGTTGGCATATAATTGTTCATAGTAGTCTATTATGATCCTAAATATTGTATTAGTTATAATGTCTCCTCTTTCATTTCTGATTTTTATTTGCATATTCTCTTTTTCTTAGTTAATATAGCTAAAGACTTATCAATTTTGTTTATCTTTTTTTAAAAAAAACCCCAGCTCTTAGTTTTGTTGACATTTTCTATTGTTTTTCTCATCTCTATTTCACTTATTTATGCTCTAATTTTTGTTTATTTACTTCATTCTGGTAATCTTGGGCTTTGTTTTTCTTTTTCTATTTCCTTAAGGTGTAAAACTATGTTGCTTATTTGAGCTATTTCTTTTTTCTTTTTTTTTCTTTTTTTTAAATTAAAGTTTATTGGGGTGACAATTGTTAGTAAAGTTACATAGATTTCAGGTGTACAATTCTGTATTACATCATCTATATATCACATTGTGTGTTCACCACCCAGAGTCATTTCTCCTTCCATTACCATATATTTGATCTTTTTTTCTTAATATATGCATTTATTGCTATAAACTTCCCTCTAAGAACTGATTTTGCATCACTCCATAGATTTTGGTATGTTGTGTTTCCATTTTCATTAGTTTTGAGATTTTTTTTATTTCCTTTTTGATTTCTTCTTTGACCTTTTGGTTGTTCAGGAGTGTGTTGTTTAGTTTCCACATGTTTGTAAATTTATTTGTTTTTATGACCTTGACAGCCCTGGCTAAGTATCCTGTAGAATGTCCCCAATATGAATTTGCCTTATGTTTTTCTTGTAATTAGACTGGAATCATGTTTTGTATTTTTGAAAGAATACTTGAGAGGTGAAATGCCCTTTCGTCACATCATACGGGAGTAAATGACATCTGCACTATATTACTGGGGACGTTAACTTTCATCACTTGGTTAAGATAATATTTGCCAGTTTCTCTATGGTAAAGATATTATTTATTGCCTATCTTCACCATTAGAATGTAAGATCTATGACAGTAGAGATGGTATATGTTTTCTTTACTGCTATATCCCCAGTGTCTAGAACAATGTATGGGCCATAGGCACTCAGTCAGTATTTGTTGAATGAATAATGAGTAAATTGAAGGATGAATTAGATGATCCTTAGCTTCACACTCTATTTGAAAATTTGTTCTGACCTTACATGTGACTACTAACAGCAATTATAAAGGGTATATAGTCTATATACATGAAATGTATTATAGTGCCTGCCACCAATTACTCAATATGTATGGCATTAGCGCACATTGGTTGACAGGTGACTTATTAACACTATTTAATTTTGGCTTGAAAAGCCAGGGCAAGATTATCTAGCCCAACTTTGTCCAGGTTGGGAATTTGCATACAGAATTTGAATGAAGTTAGGTTTTAGTAGGAGCTAGACTTTCAAATATCATTTGTACCACTTCTTAGCATTGTGTTTCTTGGCATGTGATCACCTATTTGATAGTTCTCATCTCTGGTATGGGAGAAATGGTTCTTTTTTTGTAAGCTGATATTAGGATTTAGTGAAATCACAGAGCCAGTGCTTACTCAGTGCCTGGCATTCTGCTCAGTAAATGCTGGTTTACTTTTTTCCACAATCTTCTGAAACATGTGGTCAAATCATTTATCTTATTTTGGGACAGTCATTTTCTACAAAAGAGCATATTTTATCTGGAGGATCAGTACAGATAATTCCATTTCATTAGAGAGTCGGTGATTTAATAATTTACTTAGAACTAGGCTGTGGTTTTTATTATAAAAATTATCTGGCATATGTGCAAAGAGTTGTTACTATTTTCCTACTGGCAAGAAAGCTGATGGGATATAAATACTTTACAAATGTGCACAGAACAGTTTACCCTCATGTAATGTCTGCATCTGAAGACATATCACATGGTGCCCTGCAGTGGATATGGCTCACAATAAAATTTGTCACTTCCCAAGAACTTGAAATATTGCCCCATTTCTTATCCCCTTGCACTACATGTGTTTATTTGGTAATGTCGGTCTTGGTCTGCCTCCTTATTTCAGCAGTTGAAGTAAATTTAGTCCTGTTTTATAATTTGCCACATGATTGAAGGAGTCAGCAGGTCTGTATTACCCCGGTAATGCCACTAATCCTGGTTTTTAAAGAAGACAGAGCACTTAGCTTGAGGATAGTATGTTCTGTGGGAATGTATGTTCTCTGCAAGTTGTTTATGATATTTTTCTGTACAGACAGAGGAGTGGAGGGACATATTTCAAATTCCCATTGGCAAGGGCTCCCTGTTCATTTATAAGGATTTGTAAAATTCCATCCCTTTGAATCTTGCCAGCAATCTCTGGTTATCCTCCAGGCTTTCTTTCATAAAGCTTTCAACACACAGAGCTCAGTGAGCCGGTCAGGGAGTGTGTGTGTGAGAATGTGTGTGCATGTGTGTGCATGTGTGCGTGTGTGTGCGTGTGGCTTTGTGAAGCTGCCTTGATTGAAATGCCAATATTCTGTCACTTTCTGGTTTGAATTTACTCGAGCAATAAAACGGAGGCACCCCCTGCATGGGGAAGCGCAGCAGGCGGGTCCTTTCTTCCACTGAGTCGGCTTCCTGTGGGTCAGTGTCCCGGTCTTCCTTCTGGTTGATTCCTGTCTTTCTTCTCCAGAGCTTCTCCTCTCCTCTCATCTCATCTGTTGAGTTCAGAGGAAAATCACTTCCCTGGAGCTCTGATAGCTGTCCATGTGGGAAGAGACAGGGATAACGTTCAATCTTTGGGGATAATAAGTGTGAGTGGAATTTGCCAAGAGTTTTATGGTTTAAAAGTGTCTATATTTTCTATTTTCAACTTCTTTTGGAAAGTATAAGTAACCAAATATTGGGGAGGCAAAGTTTTTACTTCTCAAATCGTCAGATAACGGATAATGGAGGTTGTCCAGCCACACACGTTTTTTATTACACCACAGGGGCAGAAACCGTTCACTTCACAGGCTCGCTAAGGAGCGGGACAACACTCAGGGAAGACTTGCTCTTGTAGGTCTGGAGGCTGGCAGTCCAAGCTCAGGGTGCCAGCCTGCTTGGTTTTGGGGGAAGGTGCCCTTCCAGGCTGCTGACTGGCAACTTCTCACTGAGTCCTTATGTAGTAGAAGTGGGACAAGCAAGCTCTCAGGGGTCTTTTATAAAGTCTAGGAATAGAAAACGGGGTGGAGCTGTGATCTGATGGGCCACGGAGACAGTGAGGGGGGCTGAGTTGCAGAGGTAGGAGGGCCACATCTTGCCCTAATGTGAATGCATAGTAAGTCCCTGAAATTTTCTATGTGGAGGAATGGTCTGATTTCTTTAAGAAGATCACTCTGACTGTAGTCTGGAGAATGGCTTGGAGGGAGGTAAAGAGTGACAAGAACGATGTGCCCCACTCTGGCTTAGGAGTTCCTCCTATAATTATTAAGGCACCTGGTGCTTTTTTTGAGCATAGCACTTATTATCATAATCACAATTTTCTCTTTACTTGTTTATTGCCTCCACCAGTCTGAGCACTCCTTCAGGGGAGGGATTGTGTCTTTTATCTCCATGCCGTACGATAAATGTATTTTTCAAGGAATGAAAAACAAGTGTTCTAAACTGAGTATCTAATGCATTTTTCTCTCTCTAGGTTTATAGTTCTGTCTAAAAAAAAAAGTTTCAACTAAGGAACTGTCCAGCTATAACATTCTGTAAACCATATTTGGTGGAGAAGAAGGGACATTTTCAGTGAGGCATCACAGTAAGAGGCCTGAAGAAGAGTGGATAAACAGGGTGCATATACTCATATGCTGGAGTTGGATGTGGCTAGGAGATAAAGGCAGACTCTTGACTGGAGTAGGTAGCTAAATAGGTTATTATTATTTTTTTTAATTCTTTAAATTTAGTTTCCAATTACAGTTGACATACAATGTTACATTAATTTCAGGTGTGCAACGTAGTGACTAGACATTTATATAACTTACAAAGTGATCACCCCGATAAGTCTAGTACTCACCTGACACAATACTTATTATGTTATTAACTATATTCCCTATGTTGTACTTTACATCCCTGTGACTATTTGAATAATTGTCAATTTATACTTCTTAATCCTTTCACCGTCTTTACCTATCTCCCAAAACCCCCTCCCATCTGTTAACCACCAATTTATTCTCTGTATCTATAAGTTTGTTTCTGTTCTGTTTGTTTATTTATTTTGTTTTTTAGATTACACATGTAAGTGAATTCATATGGTATTTGTCTTTCTCTGTCTGACTTCTTTCACTTAGCAAAATACCCTCTAGTTCCATCCATGTTGTCGCAAACGGGAAGACCTCATTCTTTTTACGGCTGAGTAATATTCCATTGTATGTATGTGCTACATCTTCTTTATCCATCTGTCTACTGATGGACACTTAAGTTACTTCCATATCTAGCCTATTGTAAATAATGCTGCAATGAATATAGAGGTGTACTGTCTTTTGAAATTAGTGGTTTGGATTTCTTTGGTTAAGTACCCAGAAGTGGAATTGCTGGGTCACAAGGTAGCTCTATTTTTAAATTTTTTAGGAGCCTCCATACTGTTCTCCATAGTGGCTGCACCAATTTTCAATCCCACCAACAGTGCACAAGGGTTCCCTTTTCTCCACATCCGGTTGTTTGTTGATTTATTGATAATAACCATTCTGACAAGCATGAGGTATATCTCATTGTGGTTTTAATTTGTATTTCCCTGATAATTAGTCAAGTTGAACATCTTTTCATATGTCTATTGGCCATCTGTATGTCCTCTTTGGGGAAATGTCTATTTAAGCCCTCTACTCATTTTAAATCAGATTTTTTTTTTTGTGTGTGTGTGTGTGTTTTATTTTTTTTATGTTAAGGTGTATGCGTCCTTATGTAATTTGGATATTAACCCTTTATCTGATGTATCACTGGCAAATATCTTCTCCCATTCAGTAGGCTGTGTTTTCGTTTGCTGGTTGTTTCCTTCACTGTGCAAAAACTCCCTTGCCTAAGAAGATATATCCAAAAAAATATTGCTGAGAATGATATCGAAGAGTTTACTGCCTATGTTTTCTTCTAGGAATTTTATGGTTTCAAGTGTTACATTTAAGTCTTCAATGCACTTCCCATTGATTTTTGTGTATGATGTAAGATAGTGGTTCAGTTTCATTCTTTTGCATGTGGCTGTCCTGTTTCCCCAACACCATTTATTGAAGAGACTGTCCTTTCCTCATTGTATATTCTTGGCTGCTTTGTGGTATTGACCACATAAGCAAGGGTTTATTTCTGGGCTCTCTATTCTGTTCCATTGATCTATGTGTTTATTTTTATGCCAGTACCATGCTGTTTTGATTACTATGGTCTTGTAGTATAGTTTGATATCAGGTAGCATAACGCCTCCAGCTTTGTTCTTGTTTCTCAGGATTGCTTGGCTATTTGGTGTCTTTTATGGTTTCACACAATTTTTAGGACTGTTTATTCTATTTCTGTGAAAAATGCCTTCTCAGGCTCTTGACTTACCTGGGCCCCTGTGCTTGCTTCAGACACAGTTCTGTGACCATATCAGCAACTTTTCCCAGCTCCAGCTTCAGAGACTTCCCTTAAATATATTTTTAGATCAATTGCACTTCATTAGCAGAAGAAAGAAGAATGAGTAGTTGGCCTTCAACTTTTTCACTCTGGAGTCTCTTAGAACTGAACTTGCTGACTGGTTAGGTCTGTCCTTAGGAAATTAAACCTTTCTCCTCCCTCCGCAACCCTCCCCCTGCATCAAGTTATTAACAATAGTGTTAAGACAGATAAAACTCAGAATCTCCAGCAGATCTCTGGGGCAGGAGCAGGGAGGGGATTTTAATGGCAACACTACAGGCTTTGCAGGGCCTGTCCATTGTGGAATGACCAGCAGACCTCCTCAATTCCCATCTCTCAGGTGGACTCCGGGGGGCTTAAAACCATATTCTCCCAACGCTAAACCACAGTGCAGTGAGCAGCACAGAGCAGGATCCAACAGGAACATCATGATGACTCATTCTCAGAGGCATGCTTTCCAAGCCTTTGCCACCCCACCCCTTATTTGTTTCCTTTATTTATAAGAGAGTAAGGGAGGGGAGGAGAAAAGTGGGGAAGAAGGGAGAGCAAGGAAGAGGAAGGGAGGGGAGAGAAGAAGGGAGGCGAGGAGAAGAGTGGGGAGGGGAGAGGAGGAGATCACTCCATCAACCAGTGCACCATGCGGGACATGCCGCACGGAATAACTGCCTAACTGGCCAGGCCTGGGCATGCAGGTCCACTAGGGCTCAAATTCTAAGATGTGGTTCCTCAGTTCAGCCTGGAGAAATTTATGCTTGTTGCAGCAAAGGATTCAATAAAGTGAGAGCTGACTGGACTCCCAGAATCATAACCACAAAAGACCATTTTGTGGTTTTTGTGGCTATTTTAGTTCACTCCCAGGACCAGAGAACATTTGACTCCCTGAAGGATAATCTCCAGTACATCATTCAGTCTATCCTCAAATACCTCAAGCAGTGGGATTTTCACAGCTTCCCTTGGGAAGTTATTCTTAAAGTCGAATGAACGGCCAGGGTATTTTTCCTGATATTGAACATCCATCTTTCCCTTTCTTAACTTCATTCTTGTTATCCTGTGGAATAAGTTTCTGCTCTCAGCATTGTCTTTTTCTCTTAGTGTTTACTGATGCATTTCCCAGGCATACTTACCGTACCACTTCAGCATCTATGCACTCAAGCCTCAGAGATCAAGAAATAGATAAGAAATGCAATGACAAATAAAGGCTGAGCCATCTGGCAGGCATAAACATAAATGAGATGTGAGCCCCAAATCTCAATAAAAAAGGGATCATCATCAATCCACCCTCTGCTCAGAGCCCCACGACAATAGCAGAATTACTCTGCGGAGAGAGATGTTCTGCCAACGCGACTGTTCTGTGATTCATTTTCACAACCTGATGAGTTCTCCCATCCCCAAAACGATTTTATGAAACACCAAATTTATCTTATCATATGTATCTTTAATTTCATTCACCCAGCATGTTATACTTTTTATCTTTACTTTGCAATGCTCCAGAAACAGGACATGGTATCATGTAATGTGAAAAAATTTGGATTCTGTCTGTCCTGGATTTGACTTCTGGGGGAATCTCATAGCCACTTCATGCCACCCTGCCGCTTCATGGGCATCCTCAGTCACAAAATAGAACAATGTCAATTCCCCCGGAAAGAGTGTAAGTTACCTCAGGTCTCTTACAGGACACGGACTTCCTGCTGTAGAGTGTTATTTCGTTTGCTTGTCTGTTCAGTCTTCTACAGAACTTTACTAGGTTGCCTTCCCCCCCCCACCATAAACCAATAAGATGAGGAGATTACTGCTTGAAACTTGCAATCCCATTATCTGTCAGCCTGTGAAAGATAAAAAGTGCCACTAGTGTATCCAGAAAGTCATTTTTCAGTAGCCACGGGTGACAAGAATTACATTTCTTTACCAGGACGTCTTGGTGTGGCATATCATAAATATTCAGGTTCTGTAGACTTTTAAAAAAGATATAATATCTCTCTTTCTTTCTTTCTTTTTTTTTTTTTTTTTTTTTTTTTTTTTTTTTTTTTTTGTAGAACACCAGCTTCAAGGTCAGATTCAGGATGACTCAAAAATAGGAACTAGGAATTCTTATACATGAGAGAAAAGGAATAGTTGGGGAGTAGGCCGAAGGAGATTAAGGAAGTAGAAACTGAAAAGTGAAGTAGGGATCAGAGTATGGGTTTAAAAGTCACGTAGTGGGTTCATTACCCTTAGATCCCACGCATGGACCTCTGCCCTGGTTCCACGCTTTCAGGGGCCTGGTTGTGGCCCTCCTTCAGCTGGCCTTTGCCATGGGATGGGAAATCAGGAGGCCAAGGGATGTGCCCACCCGGAGCCCATGCTACTTATGTCTAGACCACCCACGAAGCACCAGGGACACTGGACTATCCCACCCAACACCCATCTGCAGAACCAGGGGAGGAAAGAGAGGAGTGGGCTGTGAGTCAGGGGCCTCCGTTTGTATTACTGTCCTATGTCTGCAAATGCTGGAGACAGGTCTGTGCAAGACTCCAGGCTTATAACTTTTCTTGTAAAACCACTGAATTTGCACATAGTTCCTGATAGAATTAAGCTGTCTTGCCCTTGCTCTAGAGTCAGCCCTAACTGTTTTCACCTCTATCTGCTATATCACTAATGGGGCAAATAGTCCATGTAATAGTACCAGGACTTCCTGGTCCATAGTATGGTTCTTGAGGTACTGGAGTTACTTAAAAAAGAGAAGGCTGTCTGTCTTAGAATTTAGGAGAATCCCATGATAGCCACACACTGTGAGGAAGGAGGAAGTGTTCCTTCTGAGCTCGATGAAGAAAAGGAAACTTTCACAGAGGCTTTTGAATCAAATGCAGTCCTGTCCTGAGACCTGGGCAGCCTGGCCCCTGATCCAGCCCTGCACCTCACGGCACTCTGGTTTTTGGAGTGCCTTCCCTGAATGTTTCTCTTTCTCCCTCTGATGCTGAGATGGGCAGGAGTAGCCATGCCATGCAGGTGGGACTCATTGGCCCTTGGTGGCCATTTCTCCCCTTTATGGCATTCTCCCGTCCTCTCCCACTCACGTGGGGTAGAGCAGATGCCCCAGGAGATCTGAGCCTCATGCTTATGATGTTCTGGGACTGGAGACCCAGCTCTAGAAGGCAGCCTGGAGAGAGATAGCTCCTACTGATCGATTGGTATTTCTTTCGTGGGATCACGAGAAACTGGGCCAACAGATGTGCTGTTACACAGGTTTTGGTGACTCACACTGTTCATATAGACAGAGGCTCTGCAAAAAAATATTTGCTGGGGCCCCACATACTCCAGGAACAGCCCAGTTAAGTGCTTGTGCAAATAGGAATCTCTTCCCCCACTTTTACTCCTAATTTTGCTGTCTCTTAAGTCCCATAACAAGCACCCAAATTCTATAAAGAGCAAAAACAAAGGGGCGGAGGGGGAAGTCCTGAGTGTTTCATCCCCTGTCTTCTTTGACACAGATGGCATAGCTTTCCAACTTCCCAGCTGCCTGGAGCCTTGCCTTCAGTTTTCACACGGGGTGGTGGCCTGCCTGAATCCTGCAGACATTAAGATGGAGGATGCCTCATCAGTACTGCAGGATAATGGTAGGGAATTTAAGGGTAGTAATGACAGATCCCTGGCAGTGGCTGGGGGAGGAGGTGACTTGAAAGGGATTTCTGTTGATAAAATGGAATTCCCAGCACATTCTGCTACGTCCAAAACGAACCCCTTCCCGACCAAAGCCTTTGTTGGGTCTGCCCTAAGAAAGGGCATGTGGAGGAGGAAAGATGAACACCTGTCTGAGGGGTGATGCTACAGTTGCTGCTAATCATGTTGAAAAGCAGCTCACTGGGCACATTATATTCATTATCTGGTCACATTCTAATGACAAAGCTTGAGGTGGGCCCTGCTATTATTCCCATTTCATAGACAAGAACATGGAGGCCAGCATGGTGAAATAATTTGACCAAGATCATGTAGCCGGTTAGTGGTGAAGGCAGGATTTGGACCTGCGTCTCTCAGACTGCTTTTGGCCTGTTTGTGACCCGAGGGACTTATGGCTGTAGTGGGCTGAGGAAGAGCTCTCCTGTAAGAGAAAAACGGGGGCCTAGAGGGCCTTACTGGGGCTCAGGAGTCAGCTCTGGGATGGGCTCCTTGACTTGTTTTTAAAAGCTTTGAAGTACGTTCAGTGACCAATTCCTCATTCCAAGTCAGCGGCTTTGGAGCATGGCACACTTCAGCTGCTCTTAAAAGGTAACTGAAAAGTGGGTGTGAGGTATTGACATTCAAAAAAAGGGAAAAACTGTGTTATGGTTCTTTTCACCCCAGCACTTCAAAACCTTTCTAAAGCACCTCGTGGGAAATCCTGCTATCACACCTTGTGGAGTTAACAACTGACCATATTCATTTAGGAAATCCATGGCAGATCAACTCTGCTTTGGAGAAATGGAGTCAGGCTTGGCCCTTCTCACAGCTCAGACCCTAACCCTTCCTCAGTCAGTCTCTCTGGCCCTATGTAATTTGGAATCTATGTTGTCAGCACAGTTCTTTTTAATTATTTTGTTTATATGTTGTTTTTTTAAGGAGTTTTTTTTAAAAACAGATTTATGAAGGCTTTGAATTATACTCAAAATGTGACTGATTAACATAGGAGCATAAGAAAGAAGTGAAACAAGAATAAAGAACAAAGGGAGTCTGTAAGGAGGCAAAACCAAACACTTGATAAAGTCAGAGCTTGTCATTCTTCAGAGGTGCCAGAGTGGACCCACACTCCTCCAACCTCCTTCCCGGGGGCGCTGGCAGCCTTTACGTCTAGGACCCCTCTCCTGTCACACTCAGTTCTCAATTCCGACTCAGGGTCGGGCAGATCTGGTTCAAATCCCATTCTGAATTCACGTTTGCTCTTGGACAAGAGATCTAAGGCGTCTGAGCCTTGGCTTTCTTTTCTTCAAAAGAGGATCGTAAAATCCATGTCCCTATCCTGTTTGGAGGAATAAATGAGAGGACAAATGTAGGACCCTTAGTGCAAGGCGCTAGATGATACATTACCGGACGATTCTAGGTTGAAACCTAACCTCCAGGGTGATGGCATTAGGAGGTGCAGCCTTTGGGAAGTAATTAGGTCAGGAGGGCTGTGGGATTAGTGCCCCATAAAAGAGGCCCCAGAGAGCTCTTGCCCCTTCCCAGCCCCCAGAACTGTAAGAAATAAATTTCTATTGTTTATTTCTGTTACAGAAGCCCAAATGGATTAAGAACTCTTAGCATAACTTTTGCCCCTTTGGGCTTTTAGTGAGGGTTATATATTTATCTTTATCCCAACTTCTGTTTTTCCTCCCTTCTTTCTTTCCTCAATTTTTCTTTTGAAAAGTGATGTAGTCAATTAAATTTTTCTCTTAGGATTGGTCAAATCTTAAACTGCTCTTCCAGGAGAGTACATTGGACAAAAATATTTTTCTGGAGTAAGTGGTATTGGAATTCAAGGCACTGGGTGCAGTTCCTGAGGAAGATGAGGTCCTGGGTAGTCCACTGTAGAGAAAATTGCAGTGGTGTGGGTTCAGGGCAGGTGTGTGTGTGTGTGTGTGCGCGCGCGTGTGTAAAAGTGGGCACACTTATATGTGTATAAGTGGCTGTGCATACATGTGTATTCATGAGTGTTTGAGAGTGTTTGCATGCATGTGGATACACAGGTGAGCATGTGTGTGTGTGTCTGTAGGATCAGAGGGAGATGTCTGCCTATAGCGCAAAACTTGCTGTTCACTCTGGAGGTTAAGAAACGAAAGAAGAGAGACCTTCTTAGAGTTTTGGTGTTCATTGAAGACTGGAGGCTTTTTTTCCCTCTCAGAAATTGCTTGCAGGAAATGAGGATATAAGAGAAAACGTGTAAAGGCTTATTTGAGCAAGGTCCCCTTTCTTCTGGTGAGAAGGGGCTCTTGGGAGTCCTCGTAAGAACTCAAGGACTCGGTCTCCTCTCCCCTCCCCTCCGTCCGTTCGCCTCGCTTTACTTCAGCTCCTTGATCTTCGTTCTCGCCGTCTCCAGCCTCCTCTGCCCCATCCCGGTCCCCTGCCTGCATGTCCCTTCCCTGTTTTCTTTTTCCTTTCACCGTCCTCCTCATTTCTCTCCTCCCCTCTCATTTTCCTTCTTCATGGTAGAATGCATCTCTATTTCTCTTTTACTCACATTCCCATTCAACATCCCTGTAAGCTCTGAGAAACATGTTTCTTCGTCTCTTTTTTCTGGAAACCATCACTTATTTAAAGTTTTTTATTGTTTAATGAGGCTCCTATTCTTCTGTGGAATATTCCTACAGACAGAATTTCAGAGCCTGCTGTTAAAAGCACTGTCATTTCCTTTTCCCGATTACTAAACAATTGCTGGCTTCTTCTTGTTAGCAAAAGTGGGAAAAAATATCAGCACACAGCAAACCCACAGCAAACTCCTAGCTTCCTACCTTTGTACCTTAGTGGCCACAGTGCAAGAGTGGCTTTAAAACTTAACTATTCACCTGAGGTATTATTTTTATTCTTGTTAATCATAGCATTTGGATAAACAGCTGTCTCCATTTTAACAAATATAAGAGGAAATAGGGTCCAAGTGGTTCCCAGTAATAAGGATGAACACAGAGTATAAATACAAAGTGCCCATGACTTTGAATTATTGGTGCTGTGATAGTTACTGTGGGTGAGACAAAGCCCTCCCCAGAGGCAGCGGCACTGGGAGCCGCTAGGTAAGTTAAGGCTGGCTTGATCTGGCAACGCAAACATTCTTGGGCAGGAGAGCAGTGTGTTTTGCCTTCAACACAGGTCTTTCGTGGGAGAGGTGAGCGCTAGAGGGTTATTCTGATTCTTTTGACAGAAGTGGGTTCATGCCGAGCTTTGCTGTTCACTGGCAGTGACATTGGGCAAATAATTTAATCTTTCTCAACATACCTGTTTTCTCTTCTGTAAAAGATGGAAGAAAACAGGAAAAGTTGTGAGGAATAACTGAGACAACAACTTAAGTATGGAGCTCAGTGCTGGTACCTAGAAAACGTTTAATAAATAGTAGCTCTGCCAACAGTGGAATATATTCAAAGCCACAGCCTACATCCAGCCCTGGCTATGATAACATGAGTTAAGGCAAGTGTTCCTAGGAAGTACTCTTTCATCTTTCTTGAGAAATGACAGAAGTGTCTCTGAAGTTTGTGCCTGGTGGCTGAAGAGGCCCTTAGTGTCCCTGAGGTAGTTGGATAAACATCTCAGTCATGGAGAGTGGGCACTGCTGCCAAGGTAACAGGTGACAGACTTTTAAGTCACTTGTGTTTCTTTTTTCATACTGGTCTTGCTTTGGCTCAAGCCCTCATCCCATGCCTGACTTACTGTCAAAGGCTTTCTCAACCTTGCCCATTTAATTTATCAAATATTGAAAGTAACTTCAATTGCTTTTTATTACAGAAACAGATTCACTGTAGAAAAGTTGGAAAATAAAGAGAAATTAAAAGGAAAAAAATACAAACAATCTGTCCATCTAGAGATAATAGTACCTGATTTTTTTCTACGTGTACACAGATATATTTTAAACAAAAAAGAAATCATAGTGTGCGTGTTTTGCCACTTGTTTATCCACTTAAGAATATGTCTGTTTCTGTGTAATAAATTTCCCCCAAACTTAGCAGCTTAGAGCGACATTTATCATCTCGCATGGTGTGAGGGTCAGGAACCCGTAGGAATGGCTTAGCTTGCGGTTCTGACTCAGGGTCTCTCATGAGATTATAGTCAAGATGTCAGTCAGGGCTGCAGTCATCTGAGGGCTTCGCTGGGATGGAAGGATCTTCTTTCACGACGACTCTCTCACATGGCTGTTGACTGAAGGTCTCACTTTCTCACCACGTGGACTTTTTTTCCAACACGGCAGCTGGTTTCCTCCAGAGTGAGGGACCCAAGAGAGAGGAGAAACAAAGAAGAAGCCATATGAGATATGATCCACCTACCATAAAATTCACCCATTTAATGTTTTATAATATATTCATAGGGTGTGCAACCATCACCACTATCTAGTTCCAGAACTTCTTCAGTACTCCAGGTGGAAAGCAGTCTCTCCCTATTGCCTCTTCCTTACCCCAGTCTGTGTAAATTTGCCTATTCTGGAAATTTCACATAAATGGAATCACACAATACGTGGCTTTTGTATCTGGCCTATTTCACTTAGCCTTAAGTTTTCAAGGGTTATTCATGTTGTAGCATGTGTCAGTGCTTTCTTTTTTTTTTGCTGAAAAGTATTTCATACCGTAGTATGCATAACATTTTCTTTATCCATTCATCAGTTGATGGATGTTGGGTTGTTACCACTTTTTGGCTAACATGATAATTCTATGAACATTCGTGTACAAGTTTTTGCGTGTGTATTTGTTTTCATGTCCCTTGGGTATATACCTAGGAATGGGTCATATGGTGACTCTAGGTTTAACATTTTGAGGAACTGCCTGACTGTTTTCCAAAGAGGCTGCACCATTTCACAATCCTATCAGCAGTGTATGAGCGTTCTGATTTTTCCACATCCTCACCAATGCTTGTTAACTATCTTTTTAATTCTAGCCATCCTAGTGGGTGTGAAGCAGTATCTCATTGTGGCTTTGATTTGCATTTCCCTAATGACTAATGATGCTGAATTTTTAATGCATTTATTGACAATTTGTATATCTTCTTTTGAGAAATGTTTATTCAAATTCTTTGCCCATTTACAAAATTGAGTTGTCTTTATATTATTGAGTTGTATGGGTTCTTCTTATATTCTGGATACAAGCTTCTTATCAGATATATGATCTGCAAATATTTTATGTCATTCTGTGTGTTATTTTTTCACATTCTTGGTGGTATTGTTTACAGCAAGAAAAATTTAAATTCAGGTGTAGTGCAAGCCACACTGTATTCTAGGAGGCTGTATACCACCTTCCTAACATAATCTGTTTTTAAACTGAGTTATTAAGTCCAACCCACACTCAAGAGGGGTTAGTGGGCATCAAGCTCTACCTTCTGAAAGAGGAGAATCAAATAATTTATGGATATATTTAAAAACAACCACATATGTTAATATTAATTTAAATATCACATTTAGTGGTTACAAAGTAGTCTATGAGAGGGCAAAATCTACAGCCAAGTTGGGTTCAAATTGTGGCTTCATCATGTAATTACTGTGTGATCTTGAAAAAGATTGCTTAATTCTTGGTGACTTAGTTTTCTTAGCTGTAAAGTGGGAATGATAATATTTGTTTCTACCATAATATTACATACGATCTACAAATTCCTGAAAAAAAAAACACCCCAAAAAACAAAACACATGTTCTACAAAATCATGCACTAAAAGTAACAGAGTTGGGGAATACCGAATAAAACCTATGGACCTCTGTAACTGAGTGCTAACAAAAACAGAGTGCTAACAAAAACTGTAATGAAAGTGCTAGTAGGGTTTCCTACAGGGGTTGGCACCTGTTCTTCGCAGCATTGACACCTGGACTTGTGCTTCCTTCTTCAAGTTGTGGGTCCTGGAAGGGATTTCTTCTAACCTTCATTAATGCACCCTTTTAATAAGGAAGATATATTTTCATAGCTTTTCATCAGCTGTAGCTTCACCACATAAATTAACATAACAGAAAATCCAGTTGTTCTTGAAGCCTCTAAACCAGCTTTCACTTGCACAAAAGAAAGACACTGTGATATAGTTTTTCTTTTTTCTTGCAGTCTTCACTCATTGCTAAGCCTCCTCTTTCATTGTGTGAAAACTTGTCTCTGATCACTTTAAAACATTAATGTTCTGGAAAAAATCAGGTCTGAATGAGGGCTACAAGCATCACTCCCCTCCTACCTGTTGTGTATGAACTAATTCATGACCAAGAATCAGAAGAATTAAGTGTAAAGTTGAATCAGATGATGCATGTTAAACACTAAGAACAGTGCTGGGCAGATAGTAGATGCTCAAAAGTTAGTTATTTTGGTGATGACTGTATTTGTTTAACTAATCCGGTCTTAGTTTCCCTGTTCTGTTTAGAACGATTCACCACTAAAGAACTTTTTTCAGATGACGTGATTCTCATCATCCTATCGCTTAGAGCCTTCATCAGTTTCTTTCCGATCTTGACTCCTTGGGACAGATTATATATGAGAGTTTTCAAATATGTATTCACTTGTAAAGTACATTCATGTTTAGTATAGTCTGGCTTTAATTAATAGAAAGGTTTGCTGCACTCAATTTCAGGAAAAAGGATAATGATAACACACACATCAGCTTTTATGGTGTACCCTGAGTTCTGAGTAGGCATTTGCCTTCTGTATATACACTTTTATTTTCAGAATGATAACTTCAAGGCTCTGAGGTAATTCCAAAACTGTTAAAGCTTCTATTGTTACTCAGAGAGAGTTGGGCATGAACATCTCGATTTTATCGGAATATTCTAAAATATGCAAAGAAACAAACTCAACATTTTGGTTAACTCTTTGTTATGGATAAAATTCAATAGAGAGAGCTTACCTTTCTTTAAGCATTTTAATTACTTGAGGCATTGATTCTTTAATAATAAACACTTACAGGTATCCCACACTTTATGAAAGTTTCTTGTACGCCACTTCGCTTTTTTTGAAAGACCTACCTTTTTGGCTAATTAAAAGAAAAATTTAGAAGAATTTTGCTTTTAGGAAAAAAGGCAAAAAGCCAAAATAGTGTTGAACGCTTGTTTTTCAGCGAGCTTATAGAGGCAGCCTGCACCCAAAGCAGCGACAGTGGCCTTGCCAAGCCCCCGCCCTGGGAACAACACTCAGCATCGCAGCACCAAGCTGCCTTGACCTTGAGCTGTCTGAGAGCATCTGTGCTTTATCTCGGTTTATTTTGTGTCCTTCTCCTTTTACTATACATTAGTGTTGTTTAAGGTTTTGCATGTTATTTAGTATGATTTAGTAAGTTATTTTCTGGGTCTGGGAATGTGAAAAGGTAATACACAGAATGACATAAAATATGTGCAGATCATATATCTGATAAGGAACTTGTATCCAGAATATATGAAGAACCCATACAACTCAATAATATAAAGACAACCCAATTTTGGTGGTATTGTTTGCAGCAAGAAAAATTTAAATTTAGATGTAGTGCAAGCCACACTGTATTCTAGGTGGCTGTATAGCACCTTTTTGACATAATCTGTTTTTTAGACTGAGTTATTAAGTCCAACTCATACTCAAGAGGGGTTTAGTGGGCATCAAGCTCTACCTTTTGAAATTTTTCATATAAATGAATTGTTTTTTCTCTTTACACCATTTCAGCTTACAAAAGATTTCATAGGAAGGCTCTATTTTCAGATGGGGGCGGGGTGGGATGGGTGGGTAGAACTTTATTTTCCAAGTAACTATCATTTGTATCTCATAAAACACAATTCATTGATAATTTGAAAAGCTACTATATGTTTGTCACTAGAAATTCTTTTAAATACCCCTCTTTTCAATACTTTTGGTAATTACAACCATGACAATAAAAACAATTATGGTTGCTCCTGTTTTTACCATGTCCCAAACTCTGTGATTCACTGAGTGAATGTTGTCCTTTAATCTCAACGTTTCCTACATATGTGAATCTGGCACTGTATTAAGCAGACTTTTCCGTAGTTAGGACCTTTAAAAATATATATATATATATATCCAGTAAAATGAAAAAAAATATACATACATATATATATATATATATTCATTTTACTGGATAAAAGAGTGATCAGAGCAACGAGCACCAGGTGGCGCTAAAGCACTGAACTTGGAAAGAGAGTACTGGTGCTTTTACCTTGCAGACTGGGACAAGCAGGATGCTTTTTATTAAAGGTTGGGTTAGAGGGAAGAAGGGCAAGCACTGCTCTTACTGTGTCTTGTTCCCAGCTGTCGCTAAGACTTTCCCCTGTCAAATGGTCTAGGGCCCTTCCCTGGAGAGTTGACACTCTCTAAAGGTATGAACCACAATACTTTACTAAGATCTCAAGTGGCAAAAAATGTTCACAGTTTTTCTAAAGGAAAATGAAAACAAATCTCACCTGGAATTGCTTTTTGGAGGGGATTCAGTCCTGCTCTTACCATTGTACATACCCAGGAATGCAGATTGGACAAGGGTAGCAAGAGAAGAAAATAACTAACATCCCCTGAAATTCCATCCCCCAGGAGTAGACTATACAAAAGTAGCTTTCATCACTCCATGCGCACACTAAGTAAAAAGTAGGATGATGGGGACACAAATTCCCACCAGCTTGGGTTTTAGTATTTAATGCAATCCTCCTTTCCTAGAAGTCTCCAATGTGCCATAAGTATTTTCTCTAGGGCTGTTACAAGGAAAATAAAATCTCAAAATAGAGACCATACATTTAAAAATAGAAATAAACTCCTTCCACTGGGCTTCCAAGAGGACAGAAAGGAGACTAACAAGAGGTGAAGTCGAAAGGTGCACTACAAGTAAATGTTAACACCTGGAGCCTGACAAACGGAGGCTCTTAAGTCAGAGAATGTCTCTGGAAAGAGGCACCCTGAGGGCACTTCCTTGGGCAGAGGGATTGTGTGTGGGAAGTGATTTTTGAGGTCAGATGGCGGAAGGAGGGATGTTTTAAAAAGTGTCTGAAATTTCCACCATCAGCTCTTCCTTTTCTGAAGTCAACCCTCCTAAAAGAGTAGGCCAGGGGTTAAATATCTTGCTAAGTGCTTGATTTACATGAATCTCTTGTAGACACATTACCCTAGTCACCGGGAAAGAGGGGCAACAGGTATTTCCCTGTTCTCAAATCCAGCTTTTCCAATACAACAGGGAGACTTTCTGCTCAACGTTTGGGGCTGGTGTTGTCCTATTTTTCTGCTCCCTGTTTCTTCAACAAGAGTGCCAGGGGCTCTTCAGGCCCTACAGAGAGGATATCATGGATCTTCTATCATGGATCTTCTTTCAAGGACAAACAGTAATTCTCAGCACTGAAGGGGCTTTAACTTACAGAGGAATCCTTTCCTAACTGCTCTGATAACAGGCAAAGCCACTTCTGTCATGGCAGCCATGTATCTAAGGTTGTTATTTTTAGGAGAGTTAGTCCTTTCACGCTTTTGCGCAATGGTTTCTGTTGATCCAACTTAACTATGTGATGATTACAAGGTGACACTTGTCCACCAGGCAGCAGGGCAGAAAAGGCACCATGTGTGTATTGTCCCGAGGTGGTTACATTCAACCACCTTCTCTAAGTTTTCACAGCTAAATGACCAAGGTGTGGGCATAGGCACACCCCAGTGTCAGCCAGGAACTGTGATGTGATGCACACTAAGGTTGTGTCTGGGCAAAGCCACTGCAGACAGTGTTTAGAGGAATATCTTTTATTCTCCTTTCAAAGGCAACTTCTCTCTATGTCAGTAAACTCTGACAAATGCCTTGATGCTTTTAGGGACTCCTCCTGGGTAGATTTTGATAAAGATGTGGGAGCCACCCTATGAATTACATTGTACTACAAAATCACCTCTCTCTGGCAGGAGAGTTGAGGCTGGAAATTGAGCAGGGATGCACCAAGGAGCCCCAGGAATGTGAACTTCCTTTCTGTCTACTCAGAGTCCAACAGAGCAGAAGACCCTGTTGTTCACACTGGACTGTGCCAGACAGCACTGTGCATTTAGGGTTAGAGGGTACTTAGAACACATCTAAGGCATTGATCACAATTTGAAGCAGTATTTTGATATTTATAACTATCATCCAAGTCTGTTAATAACTGTAAAATCTTAAACATGATGTGCATTACAAAATCTCCACATTCAAGCTACTTTGTGTGAGTGTGTGTGTGTGTGTGTGTATGTGTTCGTGCAAGTGTGTGCATGCACAGTGCTTAATGTTCACTTATTGTCAAGCTGTTTGTGTTTTAATGAACACATTTGTAATTACAGAGGGTATATTACAGATGCATTTTTCCTTCAGTCACTGGAAACTTTTAAGGGGTCAGAAAATTTGAACTAATAGATATAATGTTTTATGTAGTACCTTAGTGCATCTGTTGAACATACAGTCAAAGGAGTTCACTGAAATAAATTATGCAGTTGAATTTTTAACAATGGCTGCATAAATATGCGGCCATCTATAACCTTTATGCCCATGGGAGTCAGGAAAATGATCTGTATAATTAACCCCTTGATTGAACTGGACTTTCAGCTGTCAGGGTGGATTGCTTGATTTTCTGTGTACCCATGAAGTAAGATGTACCCATGGAGCTCAGGGTAGCTGAATATTTTTGTGGGAGAAAGTTTCTTTTGAAGAACGAAGGAGGTATTCATTCGACAGAATCCTTAAGTTATTCCGTCTCCTTAAATTTCTCAGTTTATGCTGAAGAGTCAGGAAGCATAGGGAAATCATCCAGGATCTCAGCTTGGTTATGATGACTCAATAGGTGTGGCAGGTAGAATTCTGGGATGGTCCCAAGATTCCCACCCTGTGTCATACCCTCCTTGAGTGTGGGTAGGACCAATGCATATAATGGGATGTCACTCCCTTGACTAGGTTATCTCATATGTCAAAGTTATGAGATAATCATCATTATACTATATTACATTATCTATGGCTTAGCAGACTGGAGAGACTCAAAGCAAGAGAGCTCTCCTGCAGGCCTCAAAAAAGCTAACTGTCTGTGGAAAAAGCTACATGACATCCTCTAGGAGCTGGAATGGCCCCTGGCTGACAGCTAGCAAGAAAGCAAGAACCTTGGTCCTATCACTACAAGGTTATTTTCTCAACAACCAGTGAATTTGGAAGAGGACTCTAAGCTTCAGGTGAGGTGGCAGCCCTGGGAAACTTCTGGATTTCAGCCCTGAACAGAAGAGCCAGCTAACCTGTCCCTGACTCCTGATCCACGGAAACTGTGGAAACAGTATGTGTATGTTGTTTTAAGCTGCTGAATTTGTGGTAATTTGTTATACAGAGATAGAAAACTAAAACAATAATCTGGGTGGGGGGGTTTGGCTGAAAATTTGCATTTGTAATAAATTCTCAGGTGATGTCCAAGCTGCTGGTCCAGGAGCACTTTGAAAACCACTGTTATAGTTCAACTTCCCGTGGAAGCTGATTTTATCAGTGCTGTCACAAATGGACACTCACTGTATGCTTCTGGAATATAACAAATATTAACAAGAAAGAATTTACCTATGTGTTTTAAGTCACAACTAAATATAAGTAGTATGTTTTAAGTTTGTAAAATACTATAAATGTGGCCAGCAAACAACAACAACAAAATATCATACTAGAAAAGCAGTTAGGATCAGGACTTAGGAAGTGAGGGTAGAAAAAAATAAACTAAAGTAAATCTGGTCAAGATGGTGGAGTAGGTAAATGCTGTGCTTACCTCCTGTCATGACAACATCAAAATTAAAACTAAATACAGAACAACCATCATGGAGAATCACCTGAAGTCTAGCTGATCTGAAGCCCTACAACTAAGGACATATAGAAGAAGCCACCTCAAAACTGGTAGGAGGAGCAGAGGCTCACATAGAACTGGGTTCACACCTGAATCTGCTTGTTAAAAATTGAGAGGGATATCTTGGTTGCGGAGATTCCCCCCAGAGGAATGAGGGGTCCCAGCCCCACACTAGACTCCCTAGCCTAGGGTTTCAGTGCCAGGGAGAGAAGTGCCCATAACATCTGGCTATGAAAACTAGCAGAGGTTGTGGCTGAATGAGACAGAGGGTGGTTGCAGTTCCAGGTGCTCCTCTTAAAGAGTCTGTGCATGGACTTACTTATTGACAGAATCTCTGGTTCTGAATTCCAGTGCTAAGGCAGCATCTTAAAAGGCACCAGGGACATACGGGGAGGAACTGAGTTGTCTGGCTTCAGGACGAGGGTTAGAGAGGCAGCTTTGTCCCATACAGAGGAGTTGGTGGAATCCCTTGTATCTTTGTTGAGCCCTCCCCTATCCCAGCATGCAGATACAGGCTGTCACCATATCTCATTCTCCATTAACCTGGCTAACACAGTCCATTCACCCTGGTTCCCTAAGACCCCACCCAAGTGGCTTTTCTATATAAACAGCCTGACTTGGCTCATGCTGCTGACATTCCTAAAATCTCTGAAAGGTTCACAAAACCCAAACAAGCAGCATCTGGCTTCAGCATGTCCTGTACCTCTGGCTGAACAGCCCTAAGCCCGGCACTAGTGACAACTGGCCTCGGTTTGTAGCTTGGACTCTCCAGGCACCTCCAAGGCCAGCACAGGTGATGGCTATCTATGGATTGCTTTGTAGCTCATGCTAGGCAACGCCAGACAGTGCACAGGCTGTGGCGGGACTTGGCCTGCAGCAGGTCTCCTCCCAGGAGGTCCCAGGGCTGGCATACCTGATGGCCAGCTTTGGACTCAGCCGGACCATCACACAACCACCTCTGGAGACAACACACCCAAAGGGTACACTGTGCAGGTACCACAGCCCTGATTAAATGAATCCTGCTCTATAGGGTCAGCCCCTGTACCATACTGTAGTCAATGCCATTCCTCACAACAAATCAGCCCAAAGATCAATCCCTCTCACCAATGTACAAACAGCAACCAAGGCTCAATTACAAGCATAGGGCACACACAACCCACACAAGGGACACACCTGGAGTACCCTCAGCTTAGGAGACCAGGGAGACTGTGTCACTGTGCCCACAGGAACCTACTGTATAAGGCCACTCTACTAAGACTGGAAGACATAGCAGCCCTACCTAATACATAGTAAAAATGTAGGGAGGCAGCTAAAATGGTGAGACAAAGAAACATGTTCCAAATAAAAGAACAGAACAAAGCTCCAGAAAAAGAATTAAACAAAATGAAGAAAATAAATCTACTAGACACAGAGTTCCAAACACTGATTATAAGGATGCTCAGTGATTTGAGGGAGAAGTTCAACAAAGAAATAGGAAACATAAAAATAGAGATAGAAAACATAAAAAAGAACCAGTCAGAAATAAAGACTGCAATAACTGAAACCAATAATATGTTAGAGGGAATCAACAGTAGATTAGAAGAAGCAGAGGATCGAATCAGCGATTTAGAAGATAAGGTATCAGAAAACACCCAATCAGAATAGCAGAAAGGAAAAAGAATCCAAAAAATGAGGATAGTTTAAGGGGTCTCTGGGACAACGTTAAGCATACAAACATTTGCATCATAGGGGTACCAGAAGGAGAAGAGAGAAAGCAAGGAATTGAAAACCTTTTCGAAGAAATAACGACAGAAAACTTCCCTAACCTAGTGAAGGAAATATTAATAGACATACAAGCCCAGGAAGTGCAGAGAGTCCCAAACAAGATAAACCCAAAGATGCCCACACCCAAACACATCATAATTAAAATGCCAAAGGTTAAAGACAAAGAGAGAATACTAAAAGCAGTTAGTTACCTTCAAGGGAGCTCCCTTAAGACTGTCAGCTGATTTCTCAACAGAAAATTTGCAGTCCAGAAGGGAATGGCAGGAAATATTCCAAGTGATGAAAAGCAAGGACTTACAACCAAGATGACTCTATCCAGCAAAGCTATCATTTAGAAAGATAAAGAGCTTCCCAGACAAGAAAAAGCTAAAGGAGTTCACCAACACCAAACCAGAATTACAAAGAATTTTAGAGGGACTTCTTTAAGATGGAAAAAAAAAAAGATTAAAAATATGAGCAATAAAATGGTAATAACTACGTATCTATCAATAATTATTTTCAATGAAAATGGATTAAATGCTCCAATCAACATATAAGGTGGCTGAATGGATAAGAAAACAAGACCCTTACATATACTGCCTACAAGAAACTCACTTCATATCGAAGACACACACAGACTGAAAGTAAAGGGATAAGAAAAGATATTGCATGAAAATAGAAACAAACAAACAAACAAACAAAAGCTGGGGTAACAATACTTACACCAGAAAAAATAGACTATAACACAAAGGCCATATCAAGAGACAAAGAAGGACACAAGTACTTTCAAACTTTTCTGTGACCAAATTATCCCCACTCTCCCCTGTCTGTCTCTTTGCCTTCACTTGTTTTTGCTGAGTAATTTTTCAAGTTATGCACATTCAACACCATTGAGGATTTCCTGGTAGAAAACAGCTAGAGTCCTGCTTAATCCTGAGACGTTTTACTTCTTTCCTAGTAATCTCAGACCCCCTGGTGTAATATAAGCTTACTGCTGAGACTCTGTTAGCCTAACTATCTGGATTATTGTTTTATTTAATACCATACCTATCACCCAAATATAAAGGCTCTGCACTCCAGCCATTTCTATACCATAAGGTGTTTCATATAACCATGCTGAAGGACTCCAAGGAAAAAATGTTAAACTAGATTTTGATACTATTTTGAATGTTTCTTGATATAGTGCCTGACCGGGCCAGGTCTGTTGGAGTAGGAAATGGGAGTGTGAATGTGAGTGTGTGAGACGTGAGACTGTGTGTGTGTGTGTGTGTGTGTAGGGTGGGGTGGGGGTGAGGAACTGGAGGGTAATAGTCATCATGTGTGATAGGAGAGAGGGCCTGAGCAGCACTGAGATTATTTATTTTTCTGGGATATATATCGCATCCTTTTATTCAAGCCAAAGGCTGGCTACCTACCTATTTTGTCCAGCGCCCTTGAAATGGTAACTCTAGATTTTTTTCTCTTTGGAACTGTGCAGATAACTTTTCTGCAGCCCAGACACCAGCCAGAGGGAAACATCTCCAGGCCTTTAACACCACCACGGCACCCTGTGCTGGATTCTGTTTCATTAAGAAATGAGACTATACAGACACCAGCTACCTTTTCTGAGTCATAGGTCTTAATATCTGTGTTATGCTGGTAATAGAATATGTTTTTCCCCCTGGGTAAGATGGGAGGTAGGGAAGAAAAAAACCTGATTTCTATTTCAACTTTCATTGTCCTCCCCCATTAGTAAAGTTTTACAAGCAAATCAAAATGTTGTGTTTGGGACCACTCCTGGGGCTGGGGAATTCTATATAAACTTGTCAAACATATGTATAATTCTTTTTTCTTAAATTAAAAATTTTTTTTAATAAAAATTATATTTTTTAAGTTACAGTTGACATTCAATATCATTTTATATTAATTTCAAGTGTACAGCATAGTGGTTAGACATTCATATAATTTATGCAGTAATCTCCCTGATAAGTCTAGTAACCACCTGGCACCATACATAGTTATTCCAATATTATTAACTATATTCTCTATGCTGTACTTTATATCCTACTGACTATTTTGTAACTACCACTTTGTATTTCTTAATCTTTCATCTTTTTCACCCATCTTCCTAACCCTTCTTCCATCTGGCAACCATTAGTTTGTTCTCTGTATTTATGAGTTTGTTTCTGTTTTGTTTGTTTGTTTATTTTGTTCTTTAGATTCCACATATAAGTGAGATCATATGGTATTTGTCTTTCTCTGTTTATTTCACACAGCACAATACCTTCTAGGTCCACCCATATTGTTGCAGATGGCAAGATTTCATTCTTTTTTATGACTGAGTAATATCCATTGTATGTATTTACCATGTCTTCTTTATCCATTCATCTATTGATGGGCACTTAGGTTGCTTCTATATCTTGGCTATTGTAAATAATCCTGCAATGAATATATGGGTGCATATGTCTTTTCGAATTAGTGTTTTGGATTTTTTCAGATAAATACACGAAAGTGGAATTACTGGGTCCTTCTTTGTCTCCTGTTGCCTTTGTTTTAAAGTTTATTTTGTCTGCTATAAGTATTGCTACCTCAGCTTTGTTTGTTTGTTTGTTTCCATTTTCATGAAATATCTTTTTCTATCTCTTTACTTTCAGTCTGTGAGTGTCTTTATATCTGAAGTGAGTCTCTTGTAGGCAGCATATATATGGATCTTGTTTTCTTATCCATTCAGCGCACTCTGTCTTTTGATAGGAGCATTTAGTCTATTTACATTCAAAGTAATTGTTGATACATACATAGCTATTAATGTATTATTATTCATGGTTTTGATCTTTTTTTTTTTTTTTTAATTCTTCTTTAAAAAGTCCCTTTGTGTTTTCTTATAATATCAGCTTTTTCTTGTCTGGGATCTTATTTTTGTTAATAGCACTACTATTCTTCCAGTTAGAATGAAAATATTAGTTATTCTCTAATAAAACAGGGATTCAGGGATTCTGGCAATTAAGGGTTCTGATTTAGCCTAGTCAGTAATCAGTTTTGTGATCTTAGACAAGTGATGTTACCTCTTGCCTGATGGGTTCTTTGAGAAGCAGATGCCAAGATGGAAGTAGACTGTAAGAGAATGATTATAGGAAATGACTGTTAGTCAGCTTGTGCTGTCATAACAAAATGTCATAGAGTGGGTGGCTTAAATGACAAAAATTTATTTCTCACAGTTCTGGAGACTGAGAAGTCCAAGGTCAAGGTGCTGGGTGATTTGGTTCTTGGTGAGGACCTGCTTTTTAGCTTGTAGATAACTACCTTCTCAGTGTGTCCTCACATAGTGGAGAAGGAAAGAGAATGAGTTCTCTGGTGTCTCTCCTTATGAGAACATAAATCCCATCAAATCAGGGCTCCGCCCTTATGACCTTATTTAACCTTAATTACCTCTGCTTCCTTCATTTACTGGTACTATCCAGGGCCCTGTGATGAAATGATAGGCTCTATCTCAAAGACAGAACTTGAAAACCGATTTGATAAGGGAAAAGCGTTGGGGGAGAGAAAATATTATAGGATGTTATCATTGGAAATGGAAAAAAAATGGTCAAAGTACATGTATGACAGCTCACGAAAGACATACAGAAGACATGACCACATTATAAACTATAAACGTTATACACAATTTTATGGTTAAATTTTTTATGATTAAATTTTGCATTTACCATTAATTATTTTTTAATATAAATTTCTAAACATTGAATTGTACATCTTTTAAAAAATCCTGATCGTTGTATCAATTTATACTCTCAACATAATGTATGATACTTTTTCCCTGAATTATACGGTTTTTTTTTCCATTTTTTCACCCGTGTCTTAAAATCCTGAACAATACCTGATATGCAGGGACTGGTGGGAAGTGGTGATGGCAGTGGGAAGCTGCTGTGATGCCCAGGGAAGGTGGCATCCCTCAGACATAAGGGTTCTGTCAGAACAGCAGAAGGAAAGTTGAAGGAAGAGAGAGAAAAGAGGAGAAACAGAAAGAAAAAGGAAACTAACTCATAATAGACTTCTTGATGGACCACATGTATTCTCTGGAAACTCTCAGATAGTTGTGGCTGGGTGTGTGTGGGGAATTCTGGGAGGCCAGTTGGGTACTTTTATTTAGATCTGTAGTCATTTTAGGGTATTGCTCAAGGACTCTATGAGTTAGGATGGGCAGAGTTACACTGCACTAACAAGTAACTCCTAAACACAGCAGTTAAACAACAAAGGTGTTACCTCCACAGTGGATTGGCTAAGGCTTTAACCCACATTATTGCTTCTTCGTTCCAGGACCCAGTCTACAGAGTAACCATTTTTTGGAACACTGCCGGTGTCCTGACAGAGGGGAAAGACAAAGGACATGATGAAGTACAATTTGCCTACAAAAGCTTTTGCCTGGAAGTGACGCATATCACACATCATTGGCCCAAACAAGTCAATGACCCCACCTGAGTTCAATGGGGTGGGTAGTATAGCCCCACAAAGGTGGGACACAGAACACTGATAAAGAGTAATAAGGTCTACTGTGGCCCTCCGTTTGGGGGCTGCACCTTAGCGGTGTTCAGGCTTCAGGGCATTAATAGAAGAGGTTAAAAGGAGGCAGTTCTACAAATTAGTTCCAGGTATCTCTCTCTTTCTCTGCTACATAGGCACCATTATGCTAAACTTATTTGCATTTTAAGCTGTTCCTGTAGTTGTTCCCTCTTCCTAAAAACCTTTTCTCTCAGCTGCCAGTCTGCAAGACTAGCTTTCTCTTGTCATTTAGATGTCAGCTTTGAAGTCACTTCCTCGGAAATGTCTTTCTTGACTGTCTAATTTACATGACCCCTCCCCTGCCAGCTCTCCTTTTCACTTCACCATCTTCTATTTTCTTTGCAGCACTATGTCCATCAGAAAACACACTCTATCTGATCATTTTGGTTTACTGTCTATTTATTTATTGTTCGTATTCGCTCACTAGAACATAAGCTTCATGTTTATTACTCTAAGCTCTTCTTGCCAGCCAAGTTCACAGGCTTTATGATGGGGTAAGAAGAAATTGGACTAGTGGTGGAAGGAAAAGAGGAAGGGAACAAAAGCCAAAGCCTGCATGGATGGGGACAGGTTCCAAGGTCAGGAACACAGAGTTGAGAGAAGGAGGTTTACAGGGTGAACATTTCTGAAGGGCCACAAGATGTGTGAAAATAAGAGGGAAAAAGAACAAGACATTTAAAGAAGTGCTATTGTTAATGTTCTTTGAGTGATTCAAGGAAAGATTAAATTACTCTTTAATTATCTCAATTGCTATGATGTGTGTATTTGATCATGACGTTCTACATAAAAAATAGCCTGAAATTCACAACCCAAGAGTTAGGCATCGTTAGAACACTGTCCTCTGCTGGAATTCTGATTGTGTGTATCACTATCCATAAAGGAAGTTTCTAGAATAACTTTTGGGTCTCTGTAACTGGGGCAAGTTTTGAGGATTTTGAATAGCCCATCACTCATTCTGCCAATGAGATCAGAACAGTACTCACAGAAAGGTCAGTGGGAAGCTGCAGTGTTCATGAGCCAGGGAGGGCGAGGGTAGTATCAGAGAGGTGGACAGAGGCTCTCCTCCATTCCCTCGATATTAGGTCAATGAAGGCAAATGCTGGAGAGAGAGAAAGATAGATAGATAGATAGATAGATAGATAGATAGATAGATAGACAGACAGATAGATAGATAGATAGATAGATAGACAGATAGATAGATGGACATTTTTATTTGAATAATTTAAAGTTTTATTCTTGGTCTTGTCCTTTGGGGAGAGAACAGAGAGAACATTCTAGAAAATGACTGTTGAAATAGAGACAGAAGATTTGGTACTCCTCTTTTCCTACCCTTATAACTTGTTAAAGTCAAGGGTTAATATGCTGGTCTATGAATTGTGAGTCTGCGCAGGGCATTTCAGTCCGCATATGGGATCTTTAACAGAGGGCCTGACTGAATAGATAGACCTCAGCCTGACAGCCTGATGATGACGGAGTGCCTGCCTTGGCAGATGGCTTGGGGTAAAGGGTTCCATGGGCAGATATTCTCGATGACAGCATCTCCTTATTTGAGATTAGAACTCTAAAGACCAAAACTTCTTGGTGCCCCTGTTGGTGTTCCTGGGGCTTTGTCTAACCCACTTAAGCCCCAGTCTACCTTTCCAAGTGATCTTGGCCAGGCATACCCTATACAGACACTTGTAGACCACTTTTGAGTAAAGAAATTGGGGTTGGCAGGGGGACAAATCAAATATAGTTTTCATCATCAGCCATAAAAATAACATGAAAATAAAAGTAACATGTTGAATAATTGACAGAAGATTTTATTTTACATTCTTTTTTAATAATAGCAAATCCTCAGGACGTCTCTAGAATTAAGTATTTTGTCAATTATTTAGTAAGTGCCTAATTTGCTCTTGCTAGGGAAGAAAATTACATGGTCGTTCCTAAATTATTAAACAATATTTTGATAGCATTGACAGATCAAGCAGCGGTATTGACCAGTCACCTTGCTATAGGAAAACTCTAGAGCAACTTGGTTTTATCTTGCTAGGGTGAAATTGAAGAGAAAAAAAGTCATTAACTTCTGTGAACTATATCTGCAAACTCCAATGGAAAGTCACACATAAAGTTCATTGTCCTTTATCAGACATAGTAGAAAGCCCACAAACAAATTGTTTTAAGAAATGCCTAAATGAACTTCAAAACTGAAGTCTGATTATTGTTAAAAGTTTTATTGTCCTGGCTTCTGCAGAGAAATTTCATTTGGTGGTAAGATCTTACTCAAGTTTTTCTTTATGAGATTTCATAATCCAGCCATCTTTTTTGCCTTTGTAAATTAATCTCCATAGCTCTCACAACACCTAGGAAAGAGAATAAATAAATGATCTTTCTGGGAAGTATTTTAAAGGTTGACTTCCTTGCTCCATCCTCTAAGGAGGATGAGTTTGGGGAGAAGAGTAAGAGAAAAATTGGAATTAACACTAAATCCTAAATTTAACTGTCTTTTATTCACTCAGTGAATTGACCCAGCTTTTGATTTGGGTCGCTGGATGCCTCATTAAATTGTTCTCCTCTGGGTCACAGACCTTCATCCAGCGTTCAATGAATGAGGAGACATGACATTTTGGGATAATTTTTGACCAAAAACTGGAAGACCAAAACCCATCCCTCTTGGTGCTGAGGTCTGGGCAGAAGCATTATCTAGATACATCCTATCAAAAATGAAAGAACATTTATTAGGAAAAAGGTGATTCATTTGTTGAACACTGAACCAAGTGCCTGTAATGTGCTGGGTACTTATCTGTTTCCCCAAAAATAAGACCTAGCCGGGCCATCAGCTCTAATGCGTCTTTTGGAGCAAAAATTAATATAAGACCCGGTCTTACATTGTATTAAAGTAAGACCCAGCATTACATTACATTACATTACATTACATTACATTACATTACATTACATTACATTACACCCGGTCTTATATTAAAATAAGACCTGGTCTTATATTAATTTTTGCTCCAAAAGACACATTAAAGCTGATGGTCCGGCTAGGTCTTATTTTTGGGGAAACACGGTATATCATTGGTTCTTACATCAACCCTATAAGATGATTATTATTTTAGCCCCACTTGATGAGGAGGTTGGGACATCAAGAGACCCAATAACTTGTTCAAACTTTTACAGGTGAGAAGGGGAATGGTAGAGGGGGGAGCTTAGATTTGAAATCATTATCTTTAACTTCAAATCACACCATGCTACCTTCGAAGTAACCAATGAGAGAAGTGGTCACTCCATTTTCAGAGCTCGTAGCATAGTTGGAAAGATAAAGAATATGCACGTGGAGAAGGGTCCAATGTGCAGAGGCCGTGATAGATACGTACTGAATGTCCAATAAGAACCAGTGCTCAAGTCTATTCTTTCTCATCAAGATCTCTGAGATTTGTAATGGGCTAAGCAAGATTAAGTAATTTTTTAAGGGTCTCCCAATCAGATTTTTGATCCCAGTTCAGTTTGACTCCAAATGTAATGACTCCCTAGTATTTCATGCTTCCATTTAGAGCAAAGACCTCCAAAAATATTGTAATAACTATGTACAGTGCCAGGTGAGAACTAAACTTATTGGGGAGATCACTTTATAAATTATTTAAATGTCTAACTACTATACTGTACACCTGAAACTGATATAAAATAATGTTTAATGCCAACTATAATTGAATGATAAAAATTAATTAAAAAAAGACCTCCAAAAAAATTATCAAGGAGAAATGTATGTCAGTGTACTTGGTAAGTGCTATTGAGATGGAAGGGAAAAGACACTGCAAGCTGAATTAATTAGGGAAAGTAGAACTATATGAACCAAAGTAGAGGTGGGAGTGATGTGGCAAGGGTGAGACAGCCTGAAATTCAGCTCTGATGCCAGTGGCATAATGATGCTTTCCACAGCTGAGAAAGCATCTCAGAACTGGGGGAAGGGAAATGTGTGTGTGTGTGTGTGTGTGTGTGTGTGTGTGTGTGTGTGTGGTGACTGGTGCACCTACAGTAGGCTCTGTGGTAGCCCTGCTTCACAGCCTTCTGGTGGCTTCTGTGACCCCCAGCCCTCTGAGTATGTTCAAGACAAAGGAAAGATGGGCAGGGGGGTGGGTTCTCCTCAAGAACTTCTGGACTCTCTGCTCTTCCGTTTGAGCTCACCATTTAGCGTTTACATCTCTGAAACCCCTCGCAAAACAATGCTTAAGATGAAACATTCCATACCAGAAAATGTGATTCAAATAAATCAGTGACTTTTTTGGGGACATATATGGCATTACTTAACAGTGGGCAAGGACTTCCTCAAGAAACATCTTTTCACCCTTGCTAGCCCTAACACTTCCACATTCTCACTATATTGTTTGAGGAGAATAACCAAGAATTCTTTCCTTCTAGAGTGTTTAAGGAGAGACGCTTTTGAATTAGTTGCAAATGTATCTTGAATATCTTCTTTCCCTTTCAACATGATTTCAGGCTGGCTTGCTTCCGGTTATCAGAATATAAACAAAGGATATGCACAGGCACTGCTATTTAAGCTCTGTCAACAAACATTACTAGTCAATTGAGAATTTTGTCATCAAGTTGCCTCAGAGGGAATCTAATCATTGTTTTGGGTAATCATTTACCTTTCAAAATTGATCACATTCGGAGACTCAGCAGAACCTACTTCCAATCCCCCTTTCTCCGTGCACATACAAATATCACATCTCCATTGTATGTGTGTGGAAACATCTCTTCTTTCATGTGTCTGCAAAAGGAAACACCAGGAATTTTGAAGACATGATCTAAATATCTCCCTAATTATCTGTGGTTTAGAAAAGTCCTGTACTTTGTAGAAGAGCCTAGAATTCTGGAGCCAGTGGATGACGAGGTAGGATCTAAGTTTCCCGATCCCTTATTCAGTGTTCTAGTCCCCACAGGTTGCTGTGACAAGGCTGAATATGTTTCTAGTGTATGGGAGGGTGAAGTTCCAAAGTAGAAATAAAAGAGAACTTTCAGCAACTGAGCCCTAATATTTAAATCCTTGTACGCAAGTGAAAATATTTTATAATGCTAACTTCTTCCATCTTCATTTCTTTGGGACAGATTTCAGAGATTGTGGTCTTAATATTAGTTGAATCTGTTCTTTCACGGCTAGAGGGGGCTGGACTTTGAAAGTTCTCTTTCCATTTTTCAGAAATATTATTTTTATTTTAGTAATATCTGCAATGCCTGCAAACATACAAAAGAATAAACATGATAATGTGTTACTAGAACATATTGGTGTTTAATATAGTTTTCTTATTCCCATTTGCAAGCAAGGCCGAGGAAACCTCATACAACTTTGTTTAGTCATCTAGTTTATTTATTTCATTTTACAATAATCTACACTTTTTTAAAGTGTGAAGTTTCATGCTATCATAATTGTATCCTGGTACAATTCAGGTACCTAGGGAGCCCAGGCTGTTTTAGCAATTTGAAATGTCAGAATTAGATGCCATATGTTGGTATGGCATTAGATGCCATGGGCTGGTATGGTGTGCCATCCATTGGGTGCTGGCATCTGTTTTCTTGTCTAAGTTCTTTTTTTTTCCTCTCTGAAAGTCAAATATTGTCAACATGAGCTCTAGTCAGAGGGGGAGCTGTTAAGCTGGGAAAACAAGGAGCTCTCGGCGGCCTCTGGAGCACCAGAGCCTACACAGCAATTTGGAAGCTTTTTATTTTTAATGCAGGTTTCAGACTATCTCTTGCCATCTCAATGTACTCCTGAGTAAGAGGATCCTAATGATGTTACCTAATGGTGATAAGTTCGGGCCCACGGTCCTCTCCTGCAGGGAGTTCCTACTGCCTGGTTGGGAGCTGTGCAACTGCTGTGTTTGTCTGCGGTATCTGCAGGGAAAGACGCCTTGGTGGTTCCTCTCCTGGCAAAATGAATACAAACATCTGAAATCATGACCCTCTTCTGTCCCACACATTCAGCATGTTTGACTCTGTCAGCAGCCATAGTGTGGGCCCAGAGTACACCGGCAAGTAAATTAAAATGTCCTTTTGCATTGGGAGATGAGGCCTGCGTGTGGGTTGGCAGGGCAGTGGAACAAAGCTTCATGGAGATGCTGTGGAAGCGGTCTTTTGGGGGGTGTGTGTGTGGATGTGTGAATTACTGACATATTCAGTGGGTTTTGTCTTCCTTTAACTTCCTCCTATTCCCTAACGCTAGCCAGGAATTTGTGCTGTTTTGCCAAACAGAATGGAAGCCTTGGTTATTTGAAAACAACCCTTTTCCCTGTATTGGTTTTTGCAGTGATGAGCTAATTGAAGAGACTCCAGGAGGAAGAGAGAGAGGTGTGTGTCTTTTGGGGAAGATAGTGAGAAGCACAGAGGAGAGTGAAGCCTGATTCTTAGCATTGGAACTTCCAGGTTGGCAAGGTTTGCTGTGTCTGAGTTACAACCACCTGCCTTCCAGGGACCGTGCAGCCCTGGCCTCGGTGGTGACCAGTTTAGATGGAGGAATAGAAGGGCATCCCTGAACATTTGCTCTGTCAAAACTCCTGGGCTCTTTTCATCACCCTGGAGATGGAGAAACGTTCCTAATGATGACTGAGGGCCTCAGAATGAGACTGAATTTGACTTGAAGGAAATAAAGCGAGGGGTATTTACAGGTACCAGGGTCTGTGGAATGAAATTCATCCCTGTTGCAGATCTAACCACACCAGCTGGGAAAGGCCCTGAAGACCGATGGCATTAGCACAAATGAAGAGCTGGAACTTGCCTCTTGCAAAAGTTTGTAGTTGCAGAAACCTAAGGGATAGGAGTGAGAAGAATGTTATTTTATATATGACAAAGACATTACTTTGTCATTAATGTTGCAGGTCACTGCTTTGGGGGTAAAATTCTGCCTTGTTTTATTTTAAGATTTTTAGTAGGGTTTATTCAGAGGCTTAGAAAACTCAGGAGACTCGGGCCTTCCAGACAAATGCATTTGCCTTGATGAAACACATTTGCAATAGCTTTCCAACAATGGCCTGGAGACTACTCCCAATTCACACTGGACTTTAAAAAATACATATATATTTTATCCTGTTTTGAAAACGGACCAGGTTTGGGGCACTAATTCACATGGCTACCACACCCACTCTTTCTGACTAGAGAGTGAGGAGAATGAATGGGTCAATCAGCTGACATATTTCCATCCAATTTCAAGGATAGAATGTGTTCATTTTCTGACTAATGGCTTGTCATTTTGCAGAAGCCTTTGGTCGCGAATTAATCCTGGAATCAAAACAGATTTTCCGGGGAGCAATCTTCCATCAAGTATTGATTTTTTTACACTCATGGAGTCTGTACTCCCTAATTTAACCTGACAATGTTTCTGCACAATGGCCTGGGAGCACCTTGGCAGCTCGCTGAAGGAACTTTTACTGTCTTTTCTTTCTGCAAAGTAGAAGGGAAAAAACCCCACACCAGCTAGCCCAGGCAGTCACTGGGGGACATTTATGACTTGATACTTCACTTCTGGTGATTTGGAATGGGCAGAAAGTTGCCTTCTAACTTTTACAGCAGCGCTGGGAGAGAGAGCTTCCCCTTGCTGAGACTGTTCAAAGGAACATTTTTTTTTAAAAAAACTGCCAATATTAAACAAATCTGCAATATATTGTTCAGTCTTGGCCAATGTTTTCAAATGATGCCATCTTGCTTGCCCACTGAGCATGAGAAAATGAGGAAGCATTTTCCAAAGGGAGGCTTTTGCTTCTGAATATCTATAAACTTTGCTGCCCTTTCCCCGCTCTGTTTTCTCAAAGGTGCTTTTGGATTCCTACATTCCTCAGTCCCTATCTGATTCTTGTGAACTCAGCAAAGATTCTTGAGCAGTGCTAGGTTTTAAAAGGCTCCTTAAACAGCTGAATATAACGTAGCCCCCTACTTCAATGAGCTTAGGGTTCAGAACTTGTGGATAAAACAAACACATTCCACCTGTGGCAGAGAACATAAACTATGGAAGAAATGAACATGGGCCAATGTGGTGTTGGGAATTTGGAGTGAAGATGAGACCTCACCTATTTGGGGAAGATTGGAGAGAACTTTGTGGAGGAAGACATTTGAGATGGGCCTTGAAGGATGGTGTGTCATAGACTGTTAATAAATGCATACTGAATGTCTATGTGCTTCCGTACATTTCCCAGCTTCCCCTGCAAGTGGGTTGGTACCATGTGACCAGTTCTGACCATTGGACTGTGAGCAGAAGAGATATGAGCCACTTTTAGACTCTTTCTCTTCCACTGCCATGGTGACCAAAGCAATGACATGTGTGAGCAAAATCTTAACTTTTGTGTTACAAAACTACCAAGAGATCTGGGTTTATTTGATATCATAGCATAGGTTAGCCGAACTAATACAGATGGGTAAAATTACTTAATGAGAAATGATATCAAAATCCAGAGTGAGCTAATTAAGAACACTCAGTTACAGATAAGAATTTTGATGGACCCAAGAGCTCTGAGCTCATAAAACATAAGTGCTGAAGCAGCTCATAGAAACCAGTGTTAGGTTTTAAGTGAAGTTGAATTATCTTATACTTACTGAGCTATTGTTTGGGAAGAGGGCATGCACATTTATTACAGATGGAAAATAGAATCAATAAACTGGATGAATAATGCATTAAGCAGCCTTAGTGAGTCCCTGAGTCATAAGTATCCTAATAGATTAGTGTGGCTCGGAAGTCATATCCTCTGCATTAACATCTTCAACCTAAAGAATAATAAACTTATCATCAGTGCATTAATTTAACCGGCACCTGGAGAGACAGGAGAAGTAGAGGTGAAATTTTGGCCCTTGAAGAACTTAGTCTGATTGGGGAAGATTCCAAGCACTGTATGGAGTGATGAAAGAAGGAAGTGAGGACTGACCAGTATGGAGAGCAGCAGTTTTCTGGAAGCTGAGAGCTGGGTCCTGGGGAAGTAAGACTTATAGACTGGTGGAGAGGAGGTGAACAGAGAGTTCACTGGAGTGAGTAAAGGACTGAATGGCTTGAAATTGCTAATGGGTAAAACTCATGAAGAGAGTGTGTGAAAGCAATCCCACGTGTCCTAATCAAAGAGGGAGTGGGTCTAAGGAAGGGGAGAGTGGGGAACTCTCTCCCAAGGCTCTCCCGGTTGTTTCTCCATGACCTGGAGAGCCTCTGAAATGTGACACATGGTTGGCCATGACCGTGCTGCACTTTAAAGAGTGGATATTCTGCCTATTAGTTTTAGCCTTCTTTCCCCTCCCCATTGGTTATGCATCAGGTTGCTATTGCTTGAGACAGCCATAAAATTACTCCATTAGGCAAATTACACTCTTCAAACAAACCAAAAAGGCGGCCTTACCAACACATTGTGTTACTTCTTGGTGTTGGGACCCTCATGAACACTAGTTTCTTAATATGTAAAGTGACAATTAAATTAAATGAGATAATTTATGTAATGCATTTAGTATAGTACCGGCATATGATAGATGCTTAATCATTGATAACATTATTACCAACCTACTGTTTTCATTATTAAATCAGAATGCATTTGTGATCATAGAGAAAACTCTTTTAGTTGCTAATAAATTAAAATCAACTTTGTCTTAACCTATTTCAGGTCCTATTTATTTGCCCTGCTAGAAATCAAAAGTCCCAAACTGTTGAGAACAAAGTTTTGAACAATTCCCTCTCTTTGCTTTTTCCTTTCTTCTGTCATCAAAATAAAGAAGTTTTTTTCCATGTGGTCCACAAATGAGAAATGAGTATGCTAACTTATGTGTAATAATTTTTGGAAATTATGAATTTTCAAAAAGGGGGAAAATATATCAATTATTCTTTTGGAAATTCTCAGAGATTCCATCTTCCTGCTTTCAGGGTGCAGAACTGTCCAGCTCTTTTTACCTCTCTTTTGTTTTTTAATGGGGGAAAGCTGTAATTATAATGCTTGATTCTCTTGTCTCTTTTATTTCACTTTAATAACAAAATGTTCAATTAAGAAAAATAGATCAACTGCCATTTGGACAAGTGAGTAATACAGAATGAGTTCTGAGGAGGTTTCATACCATATCTCTTGTGTTTGAAACAGTCATTGAAATAGCATGTTTCAACGGCTTATGGAAAAACTCCTTTCCCCCCTATCAATTAAAGAAAAGTTCTGCTCAGTTAAGAGTGGCATCTTTTTTCCTCCTTAAGAAATTGTTTTTAAATCAAAGTGGGTCTGTACGTTAGTGAAGCACATTCACGGCCTTTTCTATGCATGAGCACAAAGTGCTCTGTTATATGCAGGTGCCAAGGAGGGACGTAGCACTTTTCATAACTGTAAATTTCAAACTTTATCTCTTTTAAAAACATATCAGTGATTCTACTGCAATAAAAATTTTAGATTTGAGTGAAACTACTTTCTGATTCTCAAATCATGGTAGCATTTTCTTATATTTGTGGTTTGAACTGAATTTTGGAACAAGTCTTCAAAGCAGTGAGAGAAGCTAATTATTCCTTTGAGCTTACAAGATAGAGGAAGTTTGCAGGGAGGAAAACACTGGTTTTTTTCTTTTCCCAGGACTCCCAGGAATGAGTGATGGTCAAATAACACATACAAAGTGTATCTTTATGGCCCATGCAGACCTCCACATTGGGAAATTCTAGAAGCCTCTGAAAGCTTGAAAGTTGAAGAAGTTTTGCTGTGTTTCCAGGAAAATGGATGGATACTTTACACCAATGATCCGGGGCTGGAGGCCCATGTTCTTGGATGAGAAGCACTTTAGAAATGAGGAGTGTATAACAAATATGATATGGGCCTTTCGGGGAGAGAGTCAGGGCATGGACTATTGATCAGACGGGCATGGGTTTAATTTCTACCTCGGACATTTTCTTAGGTAAGTTACTTAAATATTCTAAGCTTTATTTTTCACATCCTTTTAATGGAGGTAACAAGATCTCCTTCATGGGGTTCTTGTGAAAATTAAGTACATATAAGTACATACACACGCACACACACACACACACACACACACACACACACACTTTATTTTGTGTGTGTGTGTGAAGCACTTAGTTTAGTTTCTGTCAGGAAGAGTTTGGTAAACAGCAGTTATTATTCTTATTAAAGCTAAATAGCTTTGTCCAAACTTCTGTGGTGGCACACAGACAAGGAAGTGTTACACGCAGATAAAAATACAAAAATCCAAACAGAGAAATGTGATCACCTAAGGTCTCGTACTCCGTTCAAGTGAAAGGGAGAAAAACAATATTGCAGATCCTCTTGGCCACATGCCTTCTGTGGGCCTAATGCAATATAGGCTGGCTTGTCTTTCCTATCCAGGCATTTAGAACAGAACTATCTCTCCCCCACCTCAAGACCTTAGTCTAGAATAGAGAGTTTTCTTAATATATATATTTTCTTTTTGAACATCTGCATGAAAAACACCTCGTTGGTCATTGGTAGAATCTAGTTGCATCATATTGCTGAATAACACCAAGTAGAAAAAAATGAAACTCTGTATGAAAGTTTGGGATCAATTGGATTGTGTGTGTTTGAAAGAGAATAAGCCCACAGTCAGAGGAATGAGTGAAGGGTTTGAGATTTTCAAAGCCATTTAAAAGGCAATAACACATAGAATTGATTTGCATAGTTCAGAAACAGGGTAAAAAAGAAGAATCAAAACTTTGTATTTTAATCTGACCTGGGTGTTCATTTTTATATTTTGAACGTTAAAATGCAGGTTTTTAAAAAACAGCTTTGGGGTCTATTTTGTTCACCTTACCTAAAAAATTCACCTAGGCTCACTAACTGGTCGGTAATGATCATTTGAAATAAGGAGATTTAAAATCCCACATAAAAAATATGTGGTCACGCAGTAGTAAAGAACATTAAAAAAAAAATTGTGGAGGTTTACATGGGAACAAGAAGAGATGTGAGCCCAGAAAATACACTTTAAGAAAACATAAAGACCAAGAGAGCTGATTTTCAACTTATCAATATGTACAATATTTACACAATAAAACACCATGCAGTTGACATGCCCCTAAATGTTTGCATTGTAATTTGGGGGTTTGTGATTCTTTCTTATCAAATAAAATTTTCGTAACAAAATTCGGTTGACTTGAGCAAAATTTCTGATGTGCAATGGGAAAACAAGAACCTCAAATAGTTAGACAGCAAATCATTGTTGTGGATTTAATTGCTATTGACAGAAAAAGGCCCCTGGGCTGGAAAGATAATCATCATTCAGCCAAAAGGCATTAGATAGTTTGAAATTAAGGAAAAAAATCCTATTAAGTTAAAACAGCTGGAAAATGAAATCTAATAAAGAAAATATTTAATTTAAATGATTTGCTTTATTTTTTATTTTATTTTATTTTTTTTGGTCAGTGAACTTTTTCACTGCGAATGTGACATGTATGACTAAAAGTCACATGTCTAGGCCAGGTATAAACTGATATTTATTGATAAATGTCAATCTTGAAAGAAAAATAATGGACCTACTGCTTTTAAGTTTATTGCATATCCATACCAAGCCAATTTTTTATTTTTTTGCCATGGCTTAAGAAAAACATTGGTTCATTTTACCTATAGGCCCTGTAAAGCCATTCCTGGGAAGACATTTTGATCCCACAATTCACTTGTAAAGGAATTCAGACAAGATCACAACAGGTGGGACTCTCTTTCAATTCTTGAGTTGGACTGCAGCTCAAATGAAGATATCTGTTGTCCCTCCCAACTAAAGCTGCCATGATGGCTTGGTTTTGTGTTTGTGAAGCCTGCTGTTTCTCCAGTTTTCCTTGCTTCTTGCTTCTTCTTCTTCTCACGTTGCTTGCTTTGTAAATGTCCTTTCAAAGCCCATCCACCGCTCATGGCGGACCACTCCCTCCCAGCCCTCAATCCTCAAACTGGAGGACCATGGCAGGTAAGGCTTTTCCATGTGGGCCATACAATTAAAAAATTGCAAACTAATGATGTAGACATGGTCTGAATTTGCACGAGTATTTCCTCCTTCCTCAATCTGAGCTGCAGCATCTTCTGTGTACATATTCATGGACCTAATGAGGTCCCCAGGCCAATATTATTTTAGCTAGTAAGTCTATCTTTTTCAAATCTCTTTTTTTCTGAGAGACATCAAGTCATATAGTGAGGAGATTCATTATTTCATGTACTTGTTCATTCATTTATTCATCTTGCGTTTATTTACTAGGCACTTGTACCATTGGAAATATAAAAATTATTAAGAAGGAACTATTGTTAAAGGAAGACAATGGTGCTACAGAGTGAAGTTTAAATTTTTTTTCACGATTTCCCTACGATAAGGCCCTAGTGCATCCACCCTGGACTCAGACTTGCTCAGTCAGTGTACTTTTGCTCCTTCTAACTCTGATGGGTACTCTATCACGTTCTCTCTCTCATTCCTGTCATTCCCATCACAGAAATGCAGGTCAAGAATTTGGGCTTAGTGTTTGGAGATGAGGCAAAAAATTGTTAAAGATTATATCTCGCAGCCTTTATTTTCTCCGTGGAGTGGGAGGCAAATTCAGTGCCCAGAGGCAGGGTAAATATTAAGAAGAGAAGTCAGGTGTAATCCAGGTCACTCTAACTCTCCATCTCCTTCTTCCCTAGGTCCAGCAGCCCCTCACAAAGCCCTACAAGGATTTCAGGAATTACCAGAGTGTTCTTCACATGCTCAGGGACACGTTCATTCCATGCGGTCAGGGTCTCCATAATACCTCCTGGGCACTGTGGGTTTCCTACCAGTGGCCCCAGTGGGTGACTGCTGCTGCACATCCAGGTACAGAGGCCACTCCTTTGACCCCACATTGCTCTTCTGGGCTGTGGTCCTGCCCACTGCTGCTTCTGACCTGGCAGTTGCCTGCTGCAGACGCCTCTGTGTGCTCTTTGTATTAGGTTGGTGCAAAAGTAATTGCGGTTTAAAAGGTTAAAAATAATTGCAAAAACCACAATTACATTTGCACCTACCTAATAGCATGCTCCAAAGCCTTTGTGAGCTTCAGTAGGAAGAGAAACAGCTCTTTCAGTTTTTATTTCTGTCTCTCTTGTATGCAGATAAATACCCAAGTGCTGGCTGAGGCATACACTTGAATGATAGCTCCCTTGCTGTTCTCGGAGTTCCTTACTATGCTCCAGTGATGAAGACTCTGTTCTTATGTCAACATCACTGTGCCTCACACAACTTCTTTGAAGGCAGCTGTCGATTCCCTTGTCTCCTGCCTTGCCCCACTACCCAGTCTGAAAGTCAGCTGTGGGACATAGCCTATGTCCCCATGTCAGCAGACTGTGGGAGACCCTCGCTTAATAGCTCCCCTGACATATCCAGAAAGGCCAGAACAGGGCATCAACAAACTGAGACTTAAGCTAAACTCCATGCCAGGAAAGTTTTAGAACAGCTGCCCAGGGAATGGAAAACCTATCAGACTAAGGAAAAGCTTCAAAAATTATGGAACTCCACTCATTGTTCCACGGGGACTCGAGATCTTCATTGAAGTGGTAACTTCCATATGTCTGTAGTTTTTTTCCAGCAGTGTTGCAGCCCAGGAAGAAAAGAGTGGTTTGAATTGAATCAGGGTTGAGGATGAGCAGGGCTGGTAGGCATAGAATTACAGAGTAAGGGGATGGAGCACATTTGTGAGACTCCTGTTCGAGTGATTTATTGGGAAGCTCAGCTGGATGGAGCAGAGAAGGAGGGGAATCTGGGGAGTGGATGGAGTCATTTGTTTAGCAAGCATTTGCTGATCGTTGACAATGTGCCAGGTAGGCACAGGCGCAGGTCCTGAGCAAACTGCCCTCGAGAAGCTTACAGGCTGCTGGGAGGGGTAGATAAGTACATAGTGTAATGTTCTAGCTGCTCCAACAACACGGGAGCTGGAAGAGTGCAGAGGAGGAGCATCTAACTTTGACCTGGAAGATTGGCGGAAGGAAATTACACCTACATGAAGATCTGGTAGACAAGAAGGAGTTAGCCAGGAGAACAGAGAGGAACGTATGTTCCCAGGCAGAAGGATCAGCTTGGGTGAAGGCTTGGCGATGAGAGAGAGAGGATGGCCAGAGCAGTGCTGGATGGCTGGGGCATAAAGGACTGCGGAGGAGTAGTGAGGGACGAGATTGAGAGGGTCAGGGACCACATGAGAAAGGGATGTGGGATTTTCTAGGGTGCTTGCAGGGATGTCTACCCAGCCCAGCCCCTGCCCCTTCCACCACGACCATCACCAAACTGCCTCACCATCAAGAACAGAGCTCAGAATCCAAGGTGATGTCATGCTGACTATGTCATCTTGGACATAGCTGATTTGACCAGGGTGGACGCTTAAGGATCATAGTCCAGCATATTTACAGAGGAGCATAGAAATCTGGTTTATAGAGAGATAGAAATACGTCAGAATTAGCAGAAAAATGGCGGGAGAGAGAGAGAAAGGAGAGAAAGAGAGAGAGAGAGAGAGAGAGAGAGAGAGAGAGAGAGAGAGAGAGAGAGAGAGAGAGAAGGAATTATTGAGTAGCTAGCTGCTTGATTTTTTAAGGGCTTGCATTAATAACAAATCTTGTGCCCTTGTAATTGATTCCCTCTTTTTGCACTCAATCTAGCTCAAGCAGATTACTGGTTCTTGTAACCAAAGGACTCTGCTCGCAAGAGAGAGAATATAAAATGAGAGGAAGGAGCCTAGGACAGAATTCTGTTGAACAACAATAGGGGTAGAGTTCTTTCAGTCACAGACTTTTCTAATCGAGGCTGTGGTTTCCCTGGCTGTACAAGTGACTTCAAGTTTTACTGGGCTTTTAATCTAGTTCTATGTCTAGCATTTAGTTTTAATCTAGTATCTATTCTAATCCAGATTATGGCCCATGGGTCAAGTCCAGGCCACCAGTTGTTTTTGTAAATAAAATTTTACTGGAGCAAAGAGACATCCATTCATTCACATCTTGTCTGTGGCTGCTTTGACTCCATAAGAGTAAATTAAGTGATTGCAACAGTGGTGATAAGGCCTGCAAAACCTAAAATATTTACTATATGTCCCTTTATAGAAAAAATTGCTGGCCCTTGTTTTGGTGGATTCCTTGTAGTCACACCCACAGTTCCTTTCTAGACATAATCCTTATAATTTTCTCTTTATTTTTCTGTGTTGTCATCCCCACAACTGTTTTTCTCTCTTACCTTAATTTTCCAGTACGTTGAGATGTACGATCCACACTTTTAGTCTCTATTGATTGAGATGTTTTTCTTCTAGTAGAATTTTTTAGGCATCGCACTTTTAGTTGAACCTTTACTCTGAGGCACCTCAATCCATTCAAAGTTTTTAACAATGCCTTGACAGCAGTGGTCTTGAATTGACCCTTATCTCAAGACTGAGCTTTATTTGGCTTTCGTTACTCAGAGGGCTTCTTTCAGTTGGGGTTGAACAGCTTCCTTCTTTCAGCCTACAAGTCCCTGAATTTCCAGACTCTTTTTTCTCTCTCACTCTTACTTGTACACCTGTGTACTTTTCTGAGCTTATCCTTTTCTTGTGGTATCTTGTGCATAGCAGCCAACAACAGCCAATGAATACTACTAATGTTCTGTTTTCCAACGATTTCCCCAGAGTTGCAAGTTCATTAAAAATGTTACTTACCTTCCACGTAATCAGTGGTGACAGTTTTACACATTTTCACTACTTCATGAAGTGTCGCATTCTCTTCCACGTCTCCAGTAGCTGATTCCTCAACTCACTAACGGCCTGCTTAGCTGATTTTAGATAGTTGAAGTATTTATTTTGGAGCACCTCACTTCTGGGTACCGTGGAAGCTTATCCATCAAAAGCAACCAGGAAAACATGTAGGGTTGAACAAAATTACATGTATTAACTTGCAGCAAGGGATATTGCACACCAGGGAAGCAATGGGTAAGTGTCTTGGGAAGAGAAGTCAGGAGACACTTGTCGTAGAAGGTGACTTCGTGCTGGGGGATGTTGCGGAGGGTTTGAGGAAGCGAGGGCTTACCCTGGTGGTCAGGAGTTAGGGGCCATTCAGTGATTACGAATCTCACTCATTTTCGTCTAGAGCACGGGATGAATGAAGTGGGGCTCGGGTGTCATTGGTAAGGAAACTGTGGTGACTTGTGTGGAGTAGTCCTGAGTCCTGCCCATTAAGACATCGAGGAAGGACAATGGGACTGAAACACGAAGAGCTGGTGGTGAACAGCTGCTCCCCCAGGAAGGACTCAAAGCACCCTCCGGGAAGAAATGCATCACCACAGGCTCAGAGGAGAATTTCCCACAGGGCCGTGAGGGCGGGCCACAGAAGAGAGTCTGCCTAACTCCCAAGCCTAAAGCCACATGGCCAGAACTGTCCTGTCTCTTATCTCTCCTCCTTTTTCCTTTACTTACCAGGCAGGGAGCAATACTAGTGAGTTGGGAAGATGGAGCAGAAGGACTGGCTTTCTTCTTGGCTGAAGGCTCCCAGTTTGAGGGAGATCTGAGTTCGGGAAGGGAGATTTAATGCTAAGTTGATTACTGAAGTGAGACTGTGTTTCAATGTAAAGTGGCCATTGATGTTTGCCTGAGAAGAGCAGGAATTCAGGGGGCCTCTGAGTGCAGATGGAGACTATGCCCACTGGAAGTGCTGGTATTTGTCATAAATAGCTCTTGCTCATCATCCTGGTTTCATCCTTTTTGTTACCAGAACGTGAGCCTTACGAGGATAGAGAGGTGTGCTTTGTTGCATAATGCCATATTCTCAGCAAATGTAATGGTGGAAAGTAAGTAGAGGGCAAGAAGGAAACATTTCCTGAATGAATGAATGAGTGAGTAAGTGAATGAATGAATGAATGAATCATCCCCCTAACCCCTTAGACTTTTCTTGTTTGTGATATAGTTACAGGGGTTGTATCTTTGGCTGTGACAGTCCATTTCTGAACTATATTTCTATCAAGAAGGAGCTACTGTTTTGATTATTGAAGGAGCCAAGATGCTCTATTCACTTAGAGCTGGGCTTAGGTCACCAGTAACCCTTGGTAGTCAGTGACCTGGGATGGTTACACTGAGGGAATTCCTGACCTTGAACCCAATTCAACTATGGGCTATCCAGGGAGCTTTGACTATGTTTGTTGTCTGATGTTAATTAGATCCAGCCTGTGAATTTTACATGAAGATCTTTGATCTATGTTGCAAGTGTCTCAATCTTGGTTACACATTAGCATCGCCTAGGAAGTTTTAAGAAATGTGCAGGCCCCACTCGAGACCTATTAAATCAGGATCTCTGGTGGTGCAGTGCAAGAATATTTGTACTCTTCTCCTTGAAAAGAGTATAGACCATTTCAGATAATGTCAGACTTGTGTGATGAGTCTTATGTGGTGTGAGCTGTTTTCTGGTCATGTATAGTCGGATTACATGTTGGCCCATGGGTAGAGTTGCCAGATCAGACACAGGAAGCCCGGTCAAATTATATTTTAATATAAAAACAAATAATGTTTTTCACTATGCTGTTAATGCTATTAATGTTGTTGATGCTCTTACACCAGGCATGCATAATACTGAAGTATTCTTCATTGTTTATCTGAAATTCAAATTTAACTGGGCTTCCCATATTTTTATTTTCTAATCTGGTAATCTGGCATCAGGGATTGGGGAAACAAAATAATTTGTCCTTCACTATAATAATTTGTCCTCCGATTGTTTGCAAAGCACTGGGTTGAAACACCCAAATGCTTGGGAGTGCTAATCTGGGCGGTGGTTTCAGTGGGTTGTTGGCTGGAAATAGTGGAAACCTGCTCTGGTCAATTTAAGCAGAAAAGAAATGTAATGGAAGGGTCTAAGGTAACTAACTGTTAGAGTCAATGGGAAGGCTGCGGAACCAGGTTAAGAAAAGGAAAGAGCCAAGGGGGCTGGGAGACCGAAGTGCATAGCCAAGGTCACGCCGCAGAGCAGCTGGTTAGGGAGTGCCTCAGGAAGCACAGGCTCTTTGCGTGTCCTTTACTGCCTCTTCTGTCTGCCTCCATCAACGTGTCTGATGATCTCCGTACCTCTACGTTACTCTTTCAAGGTTCAAAGTCCCAGGTGGCAGCATCTGAGCCACCTGGCCTGGGCCATGCATGCCCTGTCTCTGGCTGCCAGGCAGTGGGGAGAGGAAGTAACTAACCTCAGCTGGCTAGCGAGGTTCTGCCTCCCACCAAGACGTACATGGTGGGGAGCAATTCCCTAAAGAGGAAAACGTTTTGAATTGGGGTAGCAAGAAATGACACTGAGGACTGAAGTGGACTTCTCAGAACACTGGCAGGTGTGAGGAAGCAGCATGCAGCTGTGGGAGTCAGAAAGCCTGTCTCTTCATCTGCGTTGTGCCACTAGCTGGCTGGGCCCTTACAGGCCACTGAGCCCCCTGAGCCTCCGCAGTTTTCCTGTCTACAAAATCAGTGCTTCCCAGACTTTGGAGTTCACTGATCAGTAAAATTTCAAAGGGAATTTTGGGGATGCACATAGTCATTTTGCCAATTTTTTGCTTTGTCAAGCAAAGATACTATTTAAAACAGCCATCGATCGATTGCTATGACCATCATTTCATAGAATGAAGTATATTTTAATACTACAAGTTAGGAAGAACATCACCTCAGAATACTGATTAGCTCTTTAAATTGAGTTAGTTTTTAGGGAAACTTACTACATTGGCCTTTTTTCTTTTTTCTAACTTCACTTGGACCAGTGAAAGACTGGCTCTGTACCACGGGTTAGTATTTGGGAATCGTCAGTCTCAGTGGCTTTTCCAAGATTATGGCTCTTGAATTTCTGAAAGCAGGAGAGAGATATTTTTGTGTTGGCTTGTTGTTGGCATTGCAAGCTTTTTCCTTTTGATTCCTGAGCAAACCTTGTTTGGATGACCGTCAGTGCATGGCATAAAGTCTACCTTAAATGTGCATTTAAAAAAACTCTTGAGTGGCGAGAGAAAGCCTTTGGGACAAGGAACATCTTTATGTTGTCTAATGTTACTGTCATCGAGGTGCCCAGAGAGCTTGGCAGTGAGTGTATGTCTATAAATCTTAAAAATCAATCAAGTGATCGATCTGTGGGGAGGGTGGTAGCTGTGCCGACTGAGCGGGTTACATGCCTGGTCCAGCTTGCCCTTCTCATTACTGAGGAGACACTGATAATGGGGGTATGCAAAGGATCATAAAGATGACCCTTGTCTTTCTCTCCTTCCCACTCTTCTCAAAGTCATGCATTTGGAAGGCAGTGGGGATCAAGGGAATTGAATACGCACAATTTGAAGGAAAGAAACCATTGATGCATCTATAAATACTGAGGAGTAATAACAGGAGGAGAAGGGACGAGTTATTGACTGTGTTTAAAAGTGTAGCAAAGAAAAATGGGCCTCATCGGAAAGAGGGAAACTTTTCAGCCATAAGGATGCACCTTCCTAACAATGCGGAGTAGGGTGAGGTGTGGAGACAGAGGCCCCGCTCTGGGTGTTCAGAGCCAAGCAGAGGAAAAGCAAAAAGTTTAGTGCAACGAGCACTACTCCCTTCACCAGGGGCTTTACGGGGCCTCCGTGGTTTGTTTGTTCAGCCCTAAGACATACAATTCTGTTTTTCTTTGTAGATTTTGTGTTGACTCATTCTGAGTCCTCCATTTCTTCCCTCCCCCTGCCCGCCTGTGCCTGTGGTTGTCTCCTTTTAAAATTTTATCTTGTGAGTCCAGTTTAGTTTCCTCTTTGTGCTAATCCTTTTGGTCCATTGAATGCATTCCCCGGTTATTCATTCTGATGTTTTTCCTTTCAACTCTCTCTTGCAGGTGTGGATGCTAGGCTATTTGAACACAATAACTACCCTTTCATAGAAATCTTTCCTTTACTTACTTTCTTAGCCCAAGTTGCTCTTTACAAAGCTCATGACTAAGAACAGTTGGTCAGTCATAGAGTCTTTGCACATAAAAATGGTTTTTAACATGTGGATACATTCATCTGGGGATGTGAGGTGCAAAAACTGATTCCTAAATCAGCATTTACATACAAAAACAAACACAACAAAAAAAAATCAAACTATCCTTCCCAATATCCTCCTTATTCCAATGCTACTGTCAAAAACAAAACAAAACAAAACAAGAAAACCTCTGGACTCCTCTTTGGAATTGCCCTTAGATCTTATCTAGAAATCACACCAGAAAAGTGGTCTCATTCTTTATTAATCACTTCTTGTTATTTGACAAAAACTACATTACATAGCATTATGAGCTCTTCTTATTTAATTAAACCTGCTTCATATGGTTATATACAGGATGATATTCAAAACATTTGACAACACAGGCCAATCAGAAAGGATACTGGTTATGACCAACAGGTGTGCCTATAGTAATATATATCCTCTGAATATCAGTTCTGTTTTATGTCATTCCAAAACAGTTTTAAAAATTAAAGTACCCCATTTATGGTGAACTTTGGGGTTTTTTGCCTTTCCAGTGTCCAGTCCTAGCTCCCCCACTGGGGGAATTCCACATTGTGTGTGGCCTTGCTGATATACTGGGTAGTGCCCGCCCGCTTACTGCTGATCGTGGTTAAAGGCCCAAGTGAGGGTTTTCTCCCCTCACTCCCTGGCTCCCAAGCATGTGGCAGAGTCTAGGCCAATTAGATATTCTCTTGAGAAAATCCAAACAAGGCAAAGGGATTTTAGTGTTCATTCACGATGGAGGCAGCTTCAGTGTCCTGGGTGACGACACTGGTGCCTGATGGTGGTGGAGGAAGTGTCTTTGATAGATTATTTCTACTAAAAGATAATTGTGCTTCCTGCTTCTCAGCCCTCAAGAGATGGTTTCTACACATTTGTCTAGCCTGATCACTTGGCCACATTACAATTTTCTGAGGACACAATCCCTGCTCAATAAATCTTCTCTTTTTATATAAGAAAATCAGAGAAGATTTCTGTAACTTGTGGCTGAAGGCATCCACTCAGGATCTCCAACAAGGTGGCCTTCGACTTTGAGAGCAAGCAGATCTTTTCATTAAATAACAGTCAATATGAGAAACAGCTTGTTGGGCTGGGATGTGGGCTCAAATGAACGAGGTGAAATTAAGTAGGAATGCATGCAAAATTCTGCATTTGGATTAAAAACATAAACGGATTTCATGAGATGGAGATCTGACAGCAGCAGTTCACCTGACAGTGTTTTGTGGTTTTATCTTGACCTAAAGTTCAATGTGGGAGTTCTTTGAAGTGACATGACGACCATACTCAGGGAAACACGTGGCCCTAGGAGTCTTATATTTGGTACTGGGTATTTATCCCTTGTGAAACCAAATTAATTTTTAGAAAGTTCAGTAAACTATCTACTGTTCTATTATGATTTTTCTAGCTCTAGTAATCTGTGCAAAATTTTAAAAAGTTTTGGAAAAAAGAACTGTGTTTTAATTCCTGACGCTTATTTAATACTGTTGTGTATACCTTCCCCTGTGAAATTAAAGAGACTTTACAAAGAGGATTACAAATAAGGAGGAAAACTTGTTTGTATTAATTAGATGTCCATAGAATTGAACTTTATCATTTACAAATCAATTTTGTGTGAAATTTATTATTTTATCCTCCAAATACGCACGCGCACACACACACACACACACACACACACACACACACACTCACACTCACACTATTATTTTTCTTAACTACTATTTATTAGCTCTACTTCACGGATGAGGAAATAAACTCAGAGAGCTAGGTTACTTGCTCAAGGTAACCCAGTATGTGACAGAGCTAAGGTTTGAACTTAAGCCTACTGACCTCATACTGTCCCACAATATCATCCCTTGGTTGGAAATTAGGTATATGTATCAACAATATGGAATTCATTGACTTGGGATTTTGATGTTTGAATGTTGAATGTTGTCATGGAAATGCATGTCTTTGAAATGGTATAAGCTGATGTCAGTATAGAGCCCTGAATTTATCTGAAAATTTTACCCGCTTATAATAATAAGTGTATTAACTTCCAGTTTCTGGTTCAACATGCAAAGAGCTTGGAAATAACCACCCCTCCCCCCCCTTTCACACTAGAGGTGAGTTGCTATTTAACTCCAATGCCTCTTCCCTTCCAGGTGGTTCACACAGGATTTCTACCTCCCCAAACTGGGAACCGCTGCTCTGGGCTCTGCTCAGCTCAGGCTGGTCCTCTCTGCTGGGCTCTTCCACACCCACTGCCATCTTCTCTCAAGGGCAGAAGGGCCATCTTCTCCCTCTGATCTGGGTCTCTGCAGGAACCCTAGTCTCTCAGATGGTCTGCATATATTTGAATCTCAATTGTGGGCTGGGTGTAAGGTCTTTCCTACAGGGTTCCTGGGCCCCACATTTCATGGAGGCAAGAAGTTCCTGAAACGTTCTGAAGGGGTGACTGATGTTCCCCAGACATGAGGATTTCGGTAGTATAAGTGATTTATCAAGGAACAGTTTCCAGGACAAACTGGTAAGGGAGTGGAGAAGGAGGACAGCAGGGGAGAAATTTCAGGCCGATCCCCGGGGAGATTGGCTGCAGCTGGATCCCTCAATCTGTGTGAATCTGGAATGTGTAGGATCCACAGGTGTCTGGACCAGAGGCAGGGGGTTGGAGGTCATCCTGCACCTATCAGTTGGAAGTTAAGGGCTGCCCTGGGGTGGGGGCTGAGGACCAGACGTTCCCAGGCACTTGGAGCCCTGTGCTCTTGCAGACAAGGTGACTCCAGTAGCCTGAGGAAGTCCTCCCTAAGAGTCACAGGTACACAATTTTGAGGACAAAGTGTTTGAAGCAGGTGGAGGGGTACATAGAAAACAGGTAAAAGAGTCTTAGGAGGTCTGGGTGGAGCAGAAGGTGGATCCATGCCCAGAGTCCATGGAAGACTTATGGGGACTGTGTGGTCCCCAAACCAACTTAACCTAATAGATTGGTGTAGGCAAACTTCAGTCTGGGGGCCAAATCCAGTCAGCTCCTTGTTTTTTGTTAATAAAGTTTTATTGGAACACGATCATTTCCGTTTGTTGCTTTTGTGCTAGAACAGCACAATATGGTCCTCAAAGCCTAAAGTATTTGCTATCTCTGACCCTTTACAGAAAAAGTTTTCCTGTAATAGATTCTCATCTTGAACATAGCTCCAAATATTCAGTTACACTGTTATTATTTTTCCACGTCTCAGGCCTTTCTTCTGGACTGTGGTGGCTGATCAGAGTTTGGACGTGAAGATAGGGAAAGAACGACAGGCCAAGAGAACACACAATGTAAGGAAAGTCCCCTGGCTGAGAAAATTGAGGGAGTGTGTGCAAAAAACAGCAACTTGTCTCATCTGGCTAAACCGGTGATGCTTCTCACCCTTTAAGTTTTGGAGAAAGTAAGGGAAATAAGTTTACAAGAGAGAAGCAGAAAACAAAGGACTAGCTAGAGGGGCAGCAGGGTCAGTCGGCAGCTCTGCCACGGGAAGAGCAGCCGACTGCTCTTCCGGCGGGTGTCCCCCCCAGGTTTGTGCTCTCTGCCGGAAGGATAAATAGTCCTCTTCAGAGGTTAATGCTTCCTGTGAAGGGGGATTATGGAGAAAACTTCTGTTCTTATCCTCTTCAGAGCATTCAGATACAGCCATTTTTCCTCTTTTTGTTCCTCCTGAGGAGTCTGATAGTTCTAGAAGCAGAAATAAAGAATACATACATGGCAAATGCTTCAGCCACCTTACTTTCTGGGAAGACGTGTAATCTCCCAGGAGCTGAGCCAGGAGTCTGTGGAGACTGTCCCCCTCCAGTCAAAGAAAAAGTGGGAACTTGAACATGGATGGCACCATGGGAGTGTGTTAGAATGTAAGCATGAAGCTTGTGTTACTGGAAAGAAACAAAAATGTTTAATGTGTGTATGTCAAATTAGATGGCAGAGATGGTTTTGACGATTTCAGTCTCTTTCCCATGCCGTTATATCCATAAAGTGCATGTGTATAATGCTTTGTGTGTTCAAGACATGGCCATCGTAGGTGTTGGTACGGTTTGGAAGACATACACGACATGTTGATATGTTTGGAAGACAAAGCCATTCTTTTAATGTAAGGCAGAGCCTCTTACCCCAAGGAAGAGTTCATGATGTCAGCCACCGCAGTCCTGCCAGTACCTGGGATGCGTGTCTCATGGCTAAACCTGCTTTGCTTCACTAGGGCCTCTTGACTGATTAGCAAAGCCTGCATGCAAGTCTCAGGCTGTTGTATTTCCCTCCAAGATGAGCTTCATGGTGGGGTTAGTTAGGATTCTGGCTAAATAGTTTTGAGTTTGGGCAACTCATGCAGGTGTGATGTTTCATGGAGATGGGATTTCAAGATATATGAGTTCAATTTTTGATTTCCTAATTTGCCCTCTGTCTCTGCATTTGAGACACTCATTTAAAACAGCCCATAAATGTTAAAATAGAACAATATTAGGTTCGATAGTTGAACTATAATATGCTTACAATGGAAACATCTGTTTCTTTGTATTTTCTAATTTTCTGTAACATAGATTACTTGTATAATACAAGATGTCAACAACAACAAACAACTGGAAGGAAAAACAAGCAAAAATGTTTCCTAATTCGTATCTTTTTCATCTGTAGTCATAGATGTGGCTGCCCCAAGTGGTGACGATGAGATCCAAACTGGACTTGTCTGAGGCCCAGTGGTCTACTTCAATGGTATGTTAGTAAACGAGTTAAGTCAGTCTCGATGCAAGTAAGTCTTAGTGGATCTTCCTCTAGGACAACATTTATTAGTAAAAGAAGTATATCTCAGCAGGCCTCAAATCTCAGATAAGAGTGCAAGACTTGGAGACGACGACAGTAATACATATATATGGTAGGAATCGAAGAATTGCCAATCTCTTTTCTGCCTTGATCCAACATCTTAATGAAAGCACCTGCAAAGGACTTCAATATTACAGCTCACCATGAATGTTGTTATTGCATATGGGCCCCTTGCTCTTTGCCTGAAGTTCAGTTTTTGGAGCTACTCCAGTTCTGGGTCTGTGTGGCTATATTGATTCTCCTACCATTGCATATGTGCAAATAGCCAAACCCCTAGAACGTCCCCACTCTCAGAGATGATGCCCCAGTGACCTCAATAATGAAGCTGATGAACACGTGCAGAGGCTGCCATGCAGATAGCAGACTCCAGTGGTACAAATAAAGCAATGGGAGAGTGTGATTTGTTCCTAAATGACATCCCAGCACGTCTGGTAAAGGGAGAAACCCTTAACAGCTGGGAGCACAACTGAAATTCTTAAAAGTGACGTGAGAGTATTAGAGAAAGTTCTGGGGTTGACCCACCAGTCTAGGTCCCAGGCCAGCTTCCTGTTTCTACACACATTGCATGTTCTTCACTTGCTGATGGGATTAGTGAAAAAAACCTGTAGGACTCACTGACTTTCTCTTTCATTTTTTCATGGTTTTGACTTTTTTGCCTTTGGAATGATGGGAACTCTCTGTGTGTCTATCTGAGCCCCAACTCACAATGATAGTGAAAGGGCACAACACGTATATGCATTTCTAGTTTTCCTTTATGTATCTTTTACTATTTCTGCCAGGCACTAATCATTCAGGCTACATTCAGCTAGTGGACTGGGTAATCAGATAATTGCGATTTATTATCAACAACAGTAAGCCTTTCCTGAACTGTACCATACATCAGATACTGACTGTACTTTACACAGGCGATTCAAAGACGTGGTGGTGTCAGACGCTATTTCACTGGGGTTCAGTGTGTATCCACTTTGATGAATACTGTATTCAAATGTCAGCTCTACTCATGAACCCTGGGGTTTTGGTCAAGCCTATGACCAAGTTCTCATCTATAAAATAGAAATCATCTCACCTCCAAGGTCTTATGTTAGCAGCAGATAAAACGATGTACATGAAAAAGCTTGAAAAATATACAAATATGAGATTATTTTTACTCTTATTAGACAAGGAAGATCTGTCACATACAAATGACAACTAGTTAAAAGAATATATTGCCAAACTTCACTTATCTGCATACCAATTCCATGGGTCATTCAGAGAACTCTGGCAGTGATTTTGTAACATGAAAGTGGTGGCTGATAAATATGCAAACTCATTACATGGTACAATGAAGACAGAACAATGCCCAGCACACAGTAGGAGTCCAATAACTATTTGTGGAATTGGAAAGATTTTAGTCTTAAAGAATGAGTAGAAACTGAATAGGTCAACAGTGTCGTGGATGGACATTCCAAGCAGAAGGTACCAAAGTGCTTTGGGCACTGAAGAAATTTTAGGAAGCTTGGTGAGACCAGGACACAACTGTTTGAACTGGGAATTGATGAAAGATGAGGCTTTAGAAGTAAACAAGGGCCAGGTCATGAAAGGGACTGTTTATGCTGGAATTTGCTTTTCATTTTGAAGGCAATGGTAAGCATTGGGAGATTCTAAATAAAAGAGAGGTATGTTCATATTGGCTTTTTAGAATGATTTCTCTAGTGGCGAGTATATGATGGGTAGAGAGACCAAGAGGAGCATATCATGGTGGTCCAGGTGAGAAGTGGGTGGGTTTAAACCAAATGGTGGTGGTGGGAGGAGAAGATGGAGACTGGGAAACAGAGTCAAAAGGAGTTTATGAGGCACAGCTGCCAGGACTTTTGGTGACTTGGGGTGTGTGTGTGTGTGTGTGTGTGTGTGTGTATGTATGTGTACAAGGATCAGGATGACTGTTCTGCTTTTGGATGGCTGATGGATGGAGCCATTAACAAGGATAAAGCAAACAGAAGGAGAAAGTCCATCAAGAATTACGTCCACAATCTGCTTTAAGAAAGCAGAGATGTCTCTTATGTTTTAGAGAGATTTTTATCCAACACACTGAAAACCTTTTAGATGTTGTCCTCTTCCCTGAGCATGGCTTTCCTCATGGTACAGCAGGTAAGTCAAATGGGTCAGAGGTACGTACTATTCGCTGGGACTCCTTTCAGAGGGCAGAACAATGGATGAGGAGCCCAGACCTGTATGCGTGTGTTCACGAGGAGCTTGTTGCATCTACTTTGTGACAGACTGCTTTTGAACTCTTTCCAACCATAGCTCTTTTTGTTAAACTCAGCAACCATTGTCCTGCCACCCTTGCCACATAGATTATGTCTATATGGTTGGTGTAGTGGAAAGTTATTATTGGAACAGCTTTTGGAATCATTTTAAATGGATACCGGTGATTAACCTATCAGCCTCGGCTACTTCCATCGTTCATTTACTGTTTTGAAGTCAGCCTCAGAACTCCTTGTCATTTTGATTCTGAAATTGATTTTATTTGTGAAACATTATGGTATGAGAAACACGAGATGATTTTAATTTCTGGAGAAATATCACTGGTTTTTGCACAACGAACATGAGTTTCTTGAAGGCAAAGATTCATTTTGTTTATTTGAGTCCCTATGTGGGGACAGAGCCAGGAGTGCAGTTTCCAGGCTCTCGGCCTCACATAGAAAGGTGCTGGCTCAGGTAGTAAATGGCCATCAACTGTGATTGGATGGCCAGTTGGCCGTCAGCTGTAACCAGTGAGCCATTGGCCACTAACATAACTGCCGTGGCTTCGCAAGCAGAAAATGGGGGCTAGCAAGAAGATGGTGGCTGGACTAGTAGGCGGCGGAGTGTGGATTGCGGATCGTGTGGCTCCTGCTTCCTGTGTCTCCAACCCAGCCGCCAGCGAGACTATAGTGGTGTGACTCCCCTATCTATGACTCTGTGGGTGTTCCTTTTTGGCCTCACAATATCCTGTGTTCTTATGTGGGGAGCGGGACTAGCGACCCTGCCTGACACCCTGCGTGACACCCTAGCACACAGAAGTTTCTGGCACATATGAAGTGCTTAGCATATATTTATGGAACATGAAATTATCGAATTTAAATGATGGCTATTTTTTCAAAGAAGACATTTTAGAGTTTTCTAAGACAAACATACCAGGAGTGCCAAAAAAACGTATACATATGATTTGTTATCTTTTGTTATTGGTATATGTTGAGTATTACAATTTTAATACAGTTTTCTCCTTTCTTAAAAATTGTGCACCCTCTGTATTTCACAGTAATAGATAGTATCATAGGTAGGGCCTTTCCCCAGAATATTCTGAGAGTATTTTAGATTGAAAGAAAGCTTGGAAATGACTTTGTTTTGTCTTTCTCCACCCATGAAGGCAGAAGCACCAGCCCTTTTTTGCTGCAGGTCAGTCTGGGAGCTTTCTCGCCACTTTCCTTGCCCATTTATAATGTACGGGCACTCAGAGTTTTGGTCCTGTTGCTTGCTCCAAAGCACTTCTTATCAATTATAACATGAAGTTGATGTATGGATCTCTATGTAGCATAAAAACTGTTTGCTAAAGATTACTGAAAGTATGGAGATTGTGACTGTAGTTTAAAAAAAAATGTTTTACTGGTATTTTTAGCAAAATGTTCCTATCTTCCTTTGGAATTAGTAAATTATACAGCTACATTAACTTAGCCCTCCTACCCACATTAAACTTCAAGCAGGAGCACATTTTAAATCGTAGATTCTACATTTTCCAGAACATGCAATGACAGGCATTGCTTAAGAACAGCAAAACCTCTTTACCAGCAGAATTCTCTGCAACACCCAGCACACAGCCGGGCGTTCACAGCAGACTGTGGTGGCTGTGGGTTTTGTCGGCCTACTCCGGTTTCTCATCTTCTGTCTTCTGGTTTTCATGGAGACATCGTCCTTCATCCCTGAGGTCCTGAGGGGTTGTTTAATGCGGCCCCAAACCCCACCACAGACGGGTGGGTCTGTGATCCTGAGTGGCAGATTCAAGCACACCATCCCCAGCAGAGTGTTTAGCTTAGAGACGGCGTGTGACTCAAGGTCTGGGATCTGTCTAGAAGGAAACAAAGCAGGACAGGCTGATGACATCCCTGGAACTGCTATATCCAGCTGTGCTCAAGGTCCACAATCAGACTTCCCAGTCAAGTCAAACAGCATGGTCTCTTTTTGTTTAATCAAGTTTCAGTTGGATTTCTGTTACTTGCAACCAAAGGAGGACTAATTCATATAGTAGTTCATTTAAAATAATCATGATATTAACCAGTCTGTCTCAAACCCCTTCCTTTTCTTAACATATAGGGTCGTGACATATGCTTATTTACATGCTTACAATTCAAATGCCATATCTTAGTTCAAAACACAGTTAGCCTAGAAGCTCATGTCAAACAATTCTTTATTTTTTATGGTACAAATTAAAAGTGACAGATTTGAAGCTGTTAAGAAATACACAAAGTGCAGCTTTACTGACCATACAGATATTGCTCTAGATTAAGTACAGTTTTGTCAGTTTTTTCTTAAACATTAAGCAACCTGTGCAGATAAATTAGCTTTGGTTTCAATGTCAGAGCAAGTAAGGAGCTTTTAAATATCCAGTTTGGCTTCTTGGTCACAAGTCCATCATGTCAACTTCTCATCATGATGATTTTTCAAAACAACCCAGTCTGCGTTCCTGCTCTTGTTCCTACTGCCTGCTCCAGGCATGGAGAAGCAGCTCCTTCTTGGTATCTCATCAGTGACCCTGGTGACCAGTCTAGATCACAGCACGTAGGACAAAAAAAAATCACTTTCTTAACAATAAATAAACAAATGTGCCTCACATAATCTCAAGTTGAAGTCAAGCAAATCACACGACAAAAAAGCTCATTACAAAATGTTATCCAAACAGATTTTACAGTCAAACATTGAAATGAAAATCAATTTCCTTTTTCTCCATTTTTTTTTAAGCTTGGTCATTAACTGGGTACAAGTAGAGTGCTGAGGTAAAAACACTGATAAACAGTTTGTATTTCTTTCTTTTTTCTTAAAATAGGAACAGTTTAGTATTGCGAGATTGTCAGCAACATTTAGCCATATCTATACAATGTGCATATACCTATAAATATTGAGCTTTGGTCCAGCGTAGAGAAGATGAGCAAAGGCATTTTACAATTTCTTTTTGGTTATAGCTTGAGTTCTTTGATACATCTCTACTTGTTTTTTTATTTTTTTCCTAGATCCTTTTGCTTTTTTGTTATCTCTCTTTTGTGGGGTGTGTGTGTATGTGTGTGTGTGTGCTTGTATGTGTATTATGTGATTACAACATAAAGACCGTGATTGCAAATCAAAACCTTGCAATGCAATTAAAACTCTCAACTATTCAGAATGTTTTTTGATTAAAAAGAAAAAAACCCACAAACAAGTGTAAAATATAACATCAATCGTTTCTGTTTTTCATCAAACAATGAAGAAAATGAAGACGACAATAATTTAAAAATATGTAAGAAAAATATTGAAGCTTGAAATACAATCACATATGCCCGAGTGGCTTTTATTTTTTGTTACTGGCAACCATAACCTTTAGCTCATGAAAACATAAAAGACACTTAAATGCTATTGGCATATGAAGTTGTTTACAAGTGGAAATAAGAAATGTCATAATAAAATTAAGCAATAGGTGTGGTCCCGAAGACTTATGAGTTATACTGTGTAATTTATATTCCTAAGAATCTGTTCAGGCACGTTTTTATGCCTTGTAGCAAAAAATTTATCTGTAAAAAATTAATATAAGAAGCATTACAACACCTTATAAATAATTTATAAAACAATACAAAATTATAAAACTATAAAAAAAATCACTGCACATGAATGGTTTTACGACTGTGGGATAAATGTATTTCTTTTTCATTTCATTTGGAAGACTCCTTTTTTATTTTATATCTTCACTGTCCTAGTTATACCTTCTCAATTATAGATCTCTGAACTGAGCAGACCTTATGAAATTGCTGCTGGCATATGTTTAAACATTTAGCATCCATCATATGTTATCTTGTTAACTTCTCTTCTTTGGGAGCTTTTCTTGATGGAATTTGGAGCAGGTCGTAGGAGAACACAAAATCTGTTTAATCAATACATCTTTGGAATTCTGGGTTGTTGGTTTGTGTGCAGTTTTTGAGGTGGCCAAATGGGTACCATGATGTCATTGGCATTGAAGGCGAAGTTAGCTGTGGTCCAGTTAGCATCAGACTGGCAAAATGGAAAATCCTGTACAAGCGACTGGTTCCACTTCCAGGAGTTTTCTTTTAGAGTTTTCTTGCTGGTGATCTCTGATCACTGCATGAATCATCTGAGAGGAGGGGACAATTATACCATTGTGTTCACACAACCAGCAAAGGAGCCACCAGAAGAAGAGACTCAACCCTCATCAGGGAGGGAAGATGGCATTTCTAATCAGTTGGGCAACTTGAGGTGGGGTTTCTCTTTTTTCTTTCACAATTTACTTCTAGATAGTACATGAGCATGCTTATTAATTAATTATTCAGGAGTATTTACATTTCAACAGCAGGCAAATGGATGCTTTTCTTTTGCCTCTTCCTTTGACTGAACACCTTTTGTCTATACCTGCGGAAATCACCAACCACAGGCTCCGAGTGCTCACTTGCACAGCCAGCCGCCCATCACAGCGTTTCCTTCTGGCTTATTGGGTTATTTTGGCCCACAGATCTTTTGAGCAGCTTGTTTTGACAAATGAAACAATCCCTTAGTTTTAGTAGTGAAGGCTATTCTGACGTGTTAGATAAGCCACTTTTCCTTTGAGTGGAGGCACTTCATTGTTAAAACTTCTTTTCTCCTCAAGAACCCAGAGCCCAATTCATTGTTTAAATTTGTCTGCCAACTTTCTGCTCCATTTATATACCCCAAGAACAATTGTTCTCCCCTGAAAAAAGTTTACCATTGTTATTGGAATGAAAGTAGTAACAGAAAAAAACGGGAGACATGGTGGCCTTTCAAGATCCAGTCACTCTCTTTCTTTTTGGCCTGTTTTCTTTGTGTTATGTGTATATATATGGGTGTGTGCATGCCATGTGTGAATTTTGACTGAAATCTTGAGACATTTCTTTGGCTATCAGACTTCTCAGAGAAATTGCTTTGCACAGAAGCATAACATAGATGTAAGTATTGAACCAAATGTGCAGCTTATGTTTATATTACAAAATTAGTTTTGGTCAGCTCTCCATGTACGTGGCCAACAGACTGAGAAAAATCCAAGCTCTGGTGTGGACAGTGAGCACAATTACAGCTTATGCCAGTGTTGACAGTTCACTGAGCAAAGCCCTAGTAATTTTGGAGTCTCTCTTGCATTTCACTGGGATCTGAGTGGAAAAGACACCATTCCCACTCTGGGGCCTTCTAGCAGACCCTGGAGGCTACACACGAGGAAGGTGGACAAAAGAGCAATGCAAGCTCTATTTTCTTTTCTCAAACCCACAAGTCATAGTGAGAAGAAAGCAATGAATGCTTTGGCACACGATCGAGGATGCCCTCCCCACCCCCTTCCAAAAAAAAAAAAAAAAACCCAAAAAACTGAAAGAAAAGAAAAAGGAACCCCATCCACCCAAAATAAAAATCAATAGTGAGCCTCACGCAATGGCTTCAACAATGGCACCCACCCCATAGGTGGTGACAATAGATGGGAAACATGGGAGAAATCGGGCTTTCTAGTTTTCCGTTAAGTACAAATGTAAAAATTCTTAACATAACTTTACACGCAGAGAAGAGCAGACTGACGATCGCGTTTGCAATGCCATGTTTTTGACTTTGGTTAATAGGTTTCATAGTGAGTCAGCACTTAGAACCTGAAAGAATTCAGTCCCTCCTCCAGGTGGCAGGCTTGTATTCGCTTTGAACAGATAAAAGTTTTTGTTGGTTTTTTTTGTTTGTTTTTTTGGTTTAGTTGTTTTTATTTTTCCTTGAAATGTATTCACATTTTCATAATACACAGAAAAAAGTATGTGGTTATTTGGTTCGCTTTAAGTCCTTTAAAAAACTGGCTTTGGGGAGATAGGTGGGGGAGGGCACTGTCCTACCACACACCTGCAGTGTGGTGTATTCTTTGTTTAAAAATTTTCAAAAAAATTTTTTTTTTCCTTTTGGAAAACCAATGGACATGTATAAACCATTGTGTCCACTTGGTAGTTTTCTTAGTCTTTTACTTACAAGGAGGATGACTGGGGCTATTTTTTAAATGTTATTTTTAATTAATTAATCTTTCTGTTTTGGGTGGAGTCCCAGGGGTGGAGTTTCGTTTCTGTGGAGTTTGCTTCTGATTGTTGGTGGCCTTCCCTTTAGGAGTTTTCTTCCAGAGAGTCTGTTAAGGACTGCAAGGGGTGGGCCGAGGCTGGCTCGTGCTGTTTTAAGCGTTTAATTGTGTTCTTCAGGGCTTGCCTCTTATTGCAGAACCAAACTCTAACTACTTCCCGGTCATAGTTCAGCTTCTCGGCAATTTCGGTCATTTCCTGCCCCGAGGGGTGTGTGTTCTTCTCAAAGTGGGCATTGAGGATCTCAAGGGCCTGGGGCGTAAAGGAGGTGCGCCGCTTGCGCTTTTTGGACGGTTCACTCCCGATAAAGTCGGTCAGGTTCTGCATACCTGCTCGATGGCGGGCCTCAGCCTCAGCCATCCACCGCTCAAGCACCGGCTTGATCTTCTGGGCACTTTTAGGGGTGATGTCCAGCTTTTCAAACCTGGCAGGATACAAAAGGCCAGGGTTCAGTTTGGCTGTCAGACTGCTAGCTACAGTGTTCTCTTGGGCTTCCTGTGGTAGGAAAAAGTGGCTTCTCAGGATGGTGTGTCTGGGGGGAAAATTGAGAAAGAACAGTCTTACACTGAGTCCTCTGCCAGGGTGGGCTTCTGCCTGCCTGCCTGCCTGCCTGACTGACTGGCAGAGCGAATTCACTCCAAATTAGCAGCCAGCTGCAAGGTAGCCACCCGCTCAGGCCAGCACCCACCTCCCCATGCTTCATGCCAGTGCATGCAGCCAGCACACCCACACAGGTGCTGGGGAGCAGGTGGACACAGCACCACACACAGGCCATCACAATGGAAACAAAGCGACTTGCAGATCTTTTTCCTGTCAACGCTTGAGATCTAAGCTTTGATTTTAATCATACCAGCACTATTTCCCCAATCTTTAGAAACCATAAGGCAAAAATTAACACTCGGAAGTGACATCAAAGACAACAGCTGTCATGTTCTTTCATTTAAAATGATTCTTTTTATGTTTTACGTTTGGTTTTCCTTAAATTCCCCCCCCCACACACACTGACTTTATTATAGAAATAGTACATCTGTTAAAATAGTTATGACAACTAGGACAAGTTTCTACGTCGCTCTCTTTTCATCTCTTTGTGTCTCATTTTTAACATCTCCTCTCTGTCTCTGTCTTTCCTCTTTCTCTCACTCTTCCCCCCACCCCACCCTCTGGTAACAAACAATTTTCACCATATGTAAGTTAGCAACATGCTCCTTTTTCAGGTAAAACATGGCCCATTGCTACTTTACTGTTGGACTCAAATAGCTGGACACATTGTAGTTACTGTGAACACTCCTTCCCGATGTGCTGAGGCCACGTGTGCCTTCCAGATCCCGTCCAGTAATAGTAGGGCATCAAGCTGTATTTAATGTGTGATGTCTGCAAACTGTACTTGAATGATATTATATGCTGTAAATGAGGTCTTCCGGATATCAATTGCTACACTGACTTAAAAAAATATGAAGCATCTCGAATAAAATTATATAGAGTATTATAAGAGGTCATCCTGGTATCAAGTTCATACTCATTCTCAATGAAATACGAAAATGTACCAATTGCTTTTATTCATTTGTTTATTCTAAATCCAAATTCACAACCCTCCAGTATGACAACTTGGGATACATAGAATTCTCCTCTCTTTTTAAAAGTTTAGTGCTGTTGAAAAACAATCGTCTGACTGCAGAGTGCATCTTATTACAATAGTCTGTTTTCATAGAGCTAAAATGAACCTGCTTTAGTCAGTCAGAGTATGTTTTATAAGGATGCTTGCAAAAGGACACAAAAGGATAAGCTTCCTTTATGTGCCATAATCTTATTTTTGGAGGTGTATGTTAGATATCTTGTGTTGTGATAAGCAGTGCAAATAGTATCAAATTTTAATGTGATTCCCATAGCATTCCCTTCCAAGCATAGTTCAAGGAGTTGTTTGTTTGTTTCAAAAAAACCCAACTTCCAGTACTGGTCAAAGAGAGAAGAAGTACATTTTGCTTTCAATACAAAATGAATGAATCATTTAATGTTATTTAAGGAGGTTGACATATGTGGCAAGCTTCCCCCAAACTCTCATTGTCGTGTTAATTACCACATACCACATCTTACCATTATTTACTATAAAAGCCCTAAAGCTTAAACTCTTGTGAGCATATTGGTGGTGTTTTTCCCCTCTGTGTTTCTAATAAGAATGGGCTCATCAACGCAGCGCCTGGGAATCTGCAGCTAAGAAGGGAGAACTGAGAGCTGGGTGTCAGGCTCAAATGTACATTCCTCCCCACCCTTTAGATGAACTTGAATTGTTCCTTTGCCACATCTTAGTTTCTTTCAAGACTTTCTTTTTTTTTTCTTGGTAGTTTGCTCCTAAAACTACCTCACTGAAACTCTAGAAGCTAGAGAAAGGCCAAAAAAACAAGGCATCTGGCATCTTTTATTATATAGTAAATTCCCAAGGTCTCTTTTCATTTCAGCCATAGCTCTTTTTTGGCTTCTGCTGGGGAAGACTATAGAAATTAACGTATTTGATTGGGAATGCCCAAGAAACACTACTGGTGTTAGTGAACACATTAGATAGCACTTAAACAAACAAACAAACAAAACAGAAAACAAAAAAAATCAGATTTTAGGACTAAAAATAAGACAAAGAAGACTTTAGCAACAATAGCAAATTGTCAACAACTTAAAAACCTGTGGCTGCTTTTATCACAAGCCTGTCAAGATGAAAAAAAACTTAATGTTTCCCAACAGGGAGCAACAGTATTCATATCATTGATGTTGCTTGTTAGTGTTGATGCTGCTGTACATGTTGTTTGGAATAACATATACAAGCCTTGAAACAAATTTCCCAGCAGAAGTATCCCTGTATAGACTGAATAAAGGTTATTTTCTACAGGGAGGTATCTTATAAGAAAAAACAGTAGGGGAGGCCATAGAAGTGAGAGTCCTATGGCGCTTTTTGTATTTAACAACAATCAATGGGTTTTATGGAAAATCATTGAGCAAAATGTGAGCTGCAAGCTACTACCCCATACTGATGTTATTTATAACCTTAGTCTTAAACTGCAGGAAAAGTACACTTCCGTCCTTTGGGGAATACATTAAAAGTATAAAGAGCAGATAAAAAGACAGCATTTCATGGATCACCAAGAACAAAATCCACTTAAATGAGTTTAGAGTTGGTTTCTTGGCTTTTCCTGATGGCGGAGAACTCATAAGGCATTGCCCAAGAGGAAAAAGCTCTTACAGAAGTGCCTTTGTTACCTCATGCATAAACAAGGGATTAGTGCAACACACACACACACAGACACACAAACGCGTGCATGCGTGGGGTCTCCTCACGGCTTGACCCAGATCAACTTGAACACAACCAAGGCCGATTCTGTCATTTATTTATTTAGTTTTGGGGGGGCTAAGCAAGGTTAGGCCAGATTCCCACTACCCTTTTCTGAGCTATGTAAAGCAGCTACTTGTTTTTAAAAATGTGCTTTTAAAGTTGTGTTTGAAAAGGCAAGTTAAAAAATTCCTTTGAGATCACAAGATAGCTCATTTTCTTTTTAAGGTGTGTTTTCTTGGGAAACCCTGGTAGGTATTCCTGGGCAGAAATAGTGGGAGTGTTAACGCCAATCGGGACTGGCAGCTTTACATTTGCTCAGGGCATCTCTCTGCAGGCAGGAGACAATGGCTCTCAGCTGCATAGGTTCGTGGGTCCAGGAGGAAAGCATGGCCCAGGGCCGTGTATTTCCAATAAGACTGCCTTGGAAGTTCTTCGTGAGTTGAAAGGAATTATCAAGCCAGGATCTGCAAATCTGCTTTAGCATCTTCATTTCCATCAACACCACTAATTCCAACATATAGCCACCCCAAACTTAGTCCCAGCACTTTACCCCTCCAGCTTTGCCCACCCGAAGAAGAAAAGCTGAGCCGAAAGGACACACGAGGCCCAGGCCGGCCAGGAGAGGTGACAGCATGCGGGCGCGGGTTACCTGCAGATGGCTGACTGGCTGTACGCGGGGCCCTCTGTAGCACTGAGAGCCTGTCCCACCTGAGTCTGGGTCAGGCCAAGGGACAGGCGCCGGATTTTAAAAGCTTTGGCAAATTCTCGGATCTCCTCCAGATTAACCCCATCCACCTCACCCGCTGCCGTTTGAGGATCTGTGGAGATGGTTTTTAAAAATAGGATCAATACGTCAACACACATTCGAGTAGTTTCTGTTTCTTATGGTTTACAGGACAGTGGCTCTCTTAACAGCAGAGCAACAGGGAAACCAACATTGCAGAATGTTCTCTTTGTCTCCCAGGTAGGCAACCACGCCCCCATCGTCAACTCATTACACCTGTAGAAAGCGTCCTTCCAGACATTTCTATCCCAGATAAAACCACAGGTGGCTCACACTGCCATTTCCACAACATGTGAGCATGTTCCTTAGGGCTTAACAAGTAGCCAGTGCAGGAAGGCACCACGATGGGGAAGGCAACTCCATTTTGCCCAGAAATATGTTCAAATACTGTGCAAAAATATTTCAATTTGAAATATCTTAATTGGAATTGTTAGTGCTAAAAATTCCCTTGAAGAAAATACGGTATTTTATGTTTTTCCTTCACCTGATCACCCAGGCTAACAGATGGTAATGTTGCCTAATTTCTTATGTTCACATGAACTCTTCAGAAGAGCGTGCTCATGAAGCTGTGAGAATAATATACACCCCCCACCCCATAGCAGATTACTGACACAGATGCCTTTGTCCCTTGAAAGGGCACATAATAAAAAATGCCTACTGCAGGAAGGCTCCTTTGGTGCCGGATAACTTGGTCAATTTAGGACTTATCTGGGGAAATGATACAACAGCTGGAGGATGAAACTCTCCCGCCCGGCGCCACTGATCCCTGGGTGGATGAAAGCACACAGCTAGCTGGAGACGGCGTGGGGAGGGGACGGTGGACGGTTTCGGAGTGCTGCTGGGGCCTGCCTGGGGTGAAGCCACTCTCCCCGCAGCTGACTCTACTGTTTTTCACCTCATTCCTTGGACTTCTGTGAAAAGTTTTTCTCTTCCTACTTCTGCACAGGAGCCCATCAATTTCAGTAAATCTGAGCACTTGTCTAAGGACAGTGGTGGGCGACACTACTGTTCTGGGCTCAGGGCTACAGACACGTTTGTGACCATGAAAAAAATGTTTGCATCCCAAGGGCCAGTTTTTCAAGGATGTTAAATAAAAATGTTAAAATTTGGGGGGGTTTGGAGCTTCATGTACAGATTCTGTCACTACAGGGCCAATGGACTCAATAGAATTATCTTCACATTTTAAAAAATCCTGTAAGGTTTTTACATGTCGTCAGTCATAATTTCATTATGGAAAGACTGAAAAGTGGTATAACCACTGCAATCAGTGTGTAAGTATTTCTTAAGTGACTCCTGGGAGCCCCAAGGAGTGGAGGGAGGGGGCACGAACAATAGAATAGGCGGTTCCTGCCTCTATGGAGTTTACAGTCTATAGGGAGTTGGGGCCTAATACTACAAAAAAGAAAATTAGAGAAAAATACCAGGCACAGCATAAACGAGGACGGATGTTATGACACCCATACTGGAAATTACAGAGAAGAGCGAGGGGACAAGAGGGAGGATTCGTCTGGTTCTTACCCACTGGGCAGCTTTCAGAGAATGGTGGGGCTATATTCTGGTCAGTGGGAACAGCATGTAGATGGCCACAGGTGCAGGCGGGAGCAAAGCCTGCAAGGGTTTGGGAGGGTGGAGTCGGGTACGGTGGAACAGGACTGGGGAATATCTCTGTGTAGGACACTGTGAACCTATATGCATGTAGAGAGCGACTATAAAACCGGTTTGGTTAAGATGAATTAAAGCCCTGCTTTTTCTTCCAAACTTCCCCCCAGAAAGCCAGCAACAACTGGTTAATGAAAAACTGTGGGTTATTCCTGATGGAGGCTGCCCTCTGGATCTTAAATCCCACCGTGACATAACCTGAAGCAGGGTGAAGGGTTTGCTGGGGCTTCTGGGAAGTCACACCCACACACACGGTGGCCTTGACCCCCTTCTCTCATTTTTTTCTTTAAACATTCCTAGAACAGAAGTTGCAAATGAGCAGCTTGCATATAAAAACTCAGCTTTCCTAGTGTTTCCATGTTTTTTTGAATTACTTGCCAACATTTAAACATTAGGACATTTCTGAAGAAAAATATAGATGTTTCATGTTCTTTTGAAATGTGGGAAGATTTGGCTGCACCCAGCCTGCGCGTGTACCTGCAAGCAGTCATCTGGAACTGCCTCTGGCTTCCCCTCAGCTCCTCGTCCTGGCTCATCTCCAGCCCTCTGCAGCCTGGCTGCTTTGCTGAGCCTGTTTGCAACCCTGCGTCTAGAGCATGCATTCCCGAGGAGGTGAAATTGGTTCTGGATGGTGGGGAAGGTGGAAAAGCCTTAGATAGTATGTGGTGTGGCTCCTTCCCACCAAACAGAACAGGTGTGCAGTATATCTGTGGTATTAACGTTTCACAGGGGCAGGAGGACAATTCAGATAAAAACGTTTAAAAAGACTCCTTGTGGGGTGGGGGTGGGAGGACGATAGTAAAATAATGATTGAGACACTGGTTTAGAAGAGAGCAGGACACTTGGTACAAAATGGCACAGAAAGAGGGGCCTGGTTTCTCTCCAAGAGAGAGGGCAGCGTGGGCAGTGGAAGTTCAAAACCGCAGGTAAAAAAATGAAACCCAGATGCTTTCCTTGTAGCAATGTGGCTTTTAGGATGATGGTTTTCTTAATCTGGCAGGTGTAAGAGTCACGGGGGGCCCAGGGATGTGCATCTTTAACAAGTACCTCAAGCAATTCTGCTGCAAGGGATCTGTGACCCCACAGACAGACGCCTTCTCTGTAGCTCGGTCATGACCAAGTCTGGGCACGGCACCCTCTGCATGCCACTGTCTTTTTTGGGCCCATTTACCATTATTATTCAGCAGGTTCCACTACACAGAAAACTTGCTCTACTGCCTGTGTAAGACCGGTTGGCCAGAAGGGACTAGCAAGGAGGGGCTCCTGGGCAGGTACCCTGTCCTTGCCCTTCCCCACCTCCAGCTCCACATTATAACGCAAGTGGCAAATGTCTGGATGCCAGTTTTCTGGGGTCGGGGGGCAGTGCAGTCTGGAGTTGGGGGAGATTTTTCTCTTTGATAAGCTAAGTAGCCCCTGTGGGAAGTAAAATTGTTGCCTTACATTAGACCCACCTCTAAATATAAGGGAATCAAGTGAGTTAACCAGCACATGCGGGGTGGTCTTTAATCTGGAAGGATTTTCCTCATCTACTCCAGGCCCACGGCCTGTGCTGCCACCTGCGTTAGCAGTGTGTACTGGGCAGCTGTATGACTTGGGCTGCATTTTAGGCAGGTCCATTCTGCTTATTTCTTCCTCTTTCTCGGCTGGCTTTATCATTTGTCTCCTTCCTAGTTCCTTGAGACTAAAACTGTGTATATGATCATGCAGGTTGCTTTTTGCCAGATCATGGACAATAACCAGAGATGAAAAGAAAGCTATGGACTCAGCTCTGTGCACCGAGCAGGGCTGTTTTCAGACTTCAGTCTGAAGCTCAGAGAGGTGGGCGCCTGCCCCACTGAGCCCGGTGGCTTCCCTGAGGCCCCACACAGACTTTCATTACACCAGGAGGCTGAGTTCCTTCTGCCTCCTCGCACACATTTCCCACTCTTGTCTTTTCCCTGGTTCTACTTATAGAGCTGATAAGACAGGAATTCTTGTGAAATCTAAGCAGGTTGATGGTCTGTTGGACCAAGGCCCAGGAGGGGAAATCAGCATCTCTGTTTGTGTAATTTGTTGATTGCTGGAGGTGAGCTGACTGGTTTTCTTATAATAATGTTCTTATCCATAATATCAGACGGCAAAATGCATTATTATGGATTGGCTCTGTGGGGCTTAAGACCACAAAAGTCTCTCCATCCAAAGAAGGAGCTCACCCACGGACAAATACTGGTTTCACCCTTGTTACCACCTGTGTGACTTGTCTTCACACATTGACAGAATTCATTAGAGGGTGTCTATAAGATGTTTTGAATTAATAAAAAAGCTGATGCTATCTTTTCTTTTTTTGATCCTGAAGTTTCTAACTTAAACTCCTGAGCTTTTTTCCACTGTTGGAACAGTTCTTTTTCCTTAAGGAATGCAGTAGTACCTTGGTTTTCAAATGTCTCCGTTGACAAACATTTCAGTTTACGAATGCTATAAACCCAGAAGTAAATGCTTCGGTTTTAGAACATGCCTCGGAAGTCGAACATGTCACGCGGCTTCTGCTGAGTGTAAGACCCTGAGGCCTAGGTGTCAGCTGTTTTTGAACGTTTCAGAACTCGAACGGTCTTCCGGAACGGATTATGTTTGAAAACCGAAGCTTTTTTGGTTGACGAGGGGAAACAAGAGGTGAGTGTGGTAAATGAGAGCTTCCCTGGAATGTCACCTGAGCTCTCAGTCTAGCTCAGAAGTTGACATTCCACCCTGGATAGGTCAGCCTGACTTTCCATCTCCATTCTCCTGGCTCTAGGGAGGTTGGGTTATTTTTAAGGATGAATCTGAGGGCACCTTGATGAGGATCTCAGAGGGAGCCCTCAGATCCTGCTCCAGGTGGATCCAGCACCTGTCACCAGCTCTAGGGCAACCCAGGCTGGGGTTTTTCTGCACTGAGGATGAAGTCGCACCTTTTACAGAAGTTTGCTGCAAATTAAGTCGGCCCAATATGTTAAACACAGGGGCGGAAAGCAATAGCGGTGATTGCCAGGTTTCGCCCTGAATCTGATCCCTGCTAGAGGAGCCAGACGATCACCCTGTGTGGGGACTAACCGGCCTGGAGATTGGGAATAAACTGACATTTAAAGTTGGCAATGACTTGTAAGTATAGTGATGACTTTTCCCGAATCAACCTGGAATGTATGCGCTGAAAAGTAAAAAGATTTTAATGGGAGCTAAATGCAAATTGTGTAAAAACAAACCTGCTCTGCAGAGTCTGGTCACATGGTCCCTGATCCCATCCTGAACTGAGTACTCAAGACTGAACAAGACTGATGTTTTGTTGTGTCTGGTTATGTAAATTTAGCTCCTTCCAAGTGTTAGCCTGGGTATCAGTATAAGGGGTTGCTAAGTGGGTTGCAGGCTAGTCACATGTTTCAGCGTCACCCTTCTACAGCCTCTGCCTCTGGGATTGTTATAGGAGACACATGCCTCTTTCAAGCATGAATTAACTGCCTTATGTAAACATCCATCTGCTTTTTAGTGCTAGTCTCACAGCAAATAACGGGCATATTTACCAAATAGTTCTGAGCCCAAAGAAACCATTTGGGAGTGTGCAGTGTGATTTAGGAGAACAGCTTGCTTGTGATCTGGTGACTTCACTGGGTTTTGGAAAATGGTGTGAATTGTGCTCATGTGAGTCAGGGTTCCACTGTGCTCTAAGCTATCGTCATGATCTTTATGCTCTTTTTATAGTTTTGGTTTTCCTGGTAGCAACTATCAGTGCTTTGCTGACTAAGAATGAAGTTCATAGGCCAGGGCTTTAAGAAAAACCGAACCAAACCCAGCAAAGAATAAAAAATCCCAAATTACCTATTTTTAAACAGTACTGTGTAAATCTTGAGCCAATTTGGGACATATGTCATTTGTTTGACTCTTTCATTTCAAAAGCATTGCTTATAGAAACTACATTTACCTCTGATGACTGTGGAGAAAGGTTTAACACATGGCAAGCTGTGTAGGTGCTATGAACTGTACTATGTAGATGTTTCAATGTGTGTGCATATTTGGTAATTCTGAGCCCAGAGGTGGTGTTCTTTGCACATGAAAATCCTGTTATCATTGCCAACACATTAACTCTGCCTCCTTTTGCTTGGAGTGGGGAGATTTTTGGATCATCCACCCACTCCATTTCATCTGAAACGGTGGTAGGTTGCCCAGTGCTAACGGGAGAGACTTTGACCATGACGAAGGAGGGTTCATTGACCAAGGTTTTGACCACAGGTTCAAATCCAGTTGGACCTGGTTAAAACTATGACCTTGGCCTACTGGATGGATTTGTTTTTCCATTAACCATCCAACTCAATTCAAGGATGAGCTGTTATAGCAATCCTTCTGTTCTGTCTCAACTTCTAAAACTGAGATAACCATCTATTATATAGTCATTGTCCCCGTACCTGTGTAGATCATAGCATTTGTTTTGTTTTATCCCTTGTGTTTCTTTGTAACCAGTTCATGACCTCCCCCAGGGCAGAACGAACATCTTGCTTATTTCAGCTTTCTTCATTTCTATCCCTGTGCCTGGTATGTACATGGTACTCAATAAATGGATTTCATTTCTATGTTGACAGACTTTGACCCTTCTTTTTCCCTGTAATTTAATCTGCATAACAACATCTGAAGTATGGGGTTAAGTCTCCCCACATTAGCCTATCTACAGATTTAGTGAAGTTTAATCTCGGACAAAAATGATTTTAATTGAATATTTTATGCTTGAATGTATATTTAATAATATGCAAGATGTCTTGTTTTTCTCTTCATATTGACCCAGAGAAAAGCCTATGCTTTAATTGTAAGGCATGGGCCCAGGCTTTAAAAAATGACTCGAAGTCTATTCAGGTAATTTGATACATTTTGTCACTTAAATTTCACTGGATAAAATTTGTATGTAAGCACCTCGTGCTTTCTGGCTGCTGTGGTGTATAGAGTGTGTGTGACCCACTGAGTCAGACTTCTTTGGATATCATCCTGGCTTTGTCACCCATTAGATTTGTCATCCAGGGATCATGGTCTCTCAGCTAAGACTGAATCTGGTTCCTCTGACTTACGATGGTCAAGATGGGTGGTACTTTTCAGGATCTATTGATGCCAGCCTCAATATCTGAAAACAAGGATTCATAATAGTGTACTGTGAGTATTAAAATGAATAAAATATTGAAAATGCTTTGAAAACTCCACAAATGAAGGCTCAGATGGAGGTTTGTTGGGGGTACTCAGCATCAGAAAATACTCCATGTACTTTTCAGTCTGTAGCTGGGTTTTGAGACAGATGGAAATTAACTAAACAACATGCTCAAAATCTGTGTTAACTCTAAGTTCAGCAAAGGGTTTGTGTAAAGTCTGATGCCCGGTGGTACTGTTAGACCCTTCATATCTTTCAGGGAAGGTTCCTCCTTCAGGCTTTGCATGTGACTGTGGAGTTTCCTGCTTCAAGTGCCTGTGGTATAGGAGTCTCTCTCCTCAGTTCTTTATACTTTATATCAAGGATATGTAATCTGGTTCACTCATTCCCCATTGGCCTTAGTTGCCCCATTGGCCACTGTGCAATTGAAGTTCCATCTGGCCCATTAAGTAGCTCTGTTACTGATTTCTGAGAAAGGAAAAATCCTTCCCTGCCCAGCTTGAGACACCTGACCAGAGAGAACCCAGTCCTGTCATCCTTCTGTGTGTCCGTCCAGGTAGTCATTTCTCCCTCTAACCATCCAACATGTATTGAGTGCTTACCTTTTGTAAAATACTGTATTTGTGGGAGTGGTTGTACTTTTATTTCATATTTAACTTATTCTCCATAAGATGTTTGATCTCATTTCCTTTTCTTTCAGGACCAAAGCTTAACAGCCTATCCTAAATGTATGAACTTGCTGTTATTTAGAAATAGGATATTTTATAGAAACTTATGCAGAATATTGAATTGGAACAAAGTTTGAATTTTTTCCCACAACAAACCTATGAGGAGTTCTTTTACTGGGAAACATCTGTCTATAATAAAATTAATTTATCCATGATTTTATTTAAGTAAGACTAGAGTTTCTGACCCAAATGAGAGAGGTTGTGTACCTAAACAACCTAAAAAAACAGGTCAATGGCAAACTCCATATATATCCTGAAACTCTGTTTCCTGTTTCCCATCTTAAGATCAAGAGCATCAAGAGCATAATCGACTGAAGTACTTGGGTATTTTAATATCCTACCACAATCCTTCATTTTCTCATGCATTCCACAATCATCTTTCCTGCCTGAATTAGCCATATAATTGAATATATGTATATCTATAAACAAATATGTGTATAGATATACATATATATAACACACATATATACTAACCAACATGTGTATGCATACGGGGTGTGATCTAAACAATATGGTGAATATTAAAATAAAAAAAAATTGAACAGTAGAAGACACATTGCCATTAATCTCCCTCAAAATACTCCCCCTCACTTCGAATATACTTGTCTCATCATTCTTGCCACTTCCTGAAGCAGTTCTGGAAGTCCTCTTTTGTGAGGGTCTTTAGTTGTGCTGTCATGGCTGCCTTGATGTCCTGAATCATTTTGACTTTGGGGAAGAGCCAGAAGTCGCATTGTGCCAGAGCTGGTGAATAAGGTGGATGAGGACACACCGTAATGTTTTTATTTGACAGAAATTGCCGTATACCAGAAACAATGTGTGACATGGAGCGTTGTCATGATGGAGGATGATTTACTCACACTTTAAAACACACCTTCTCTCAACTATAGTTCACACCCAACTGACTGTACCGAACAAGTTGAAACTTGTCACATACTGTTACTAAGGTTCGATGCAGAGCTGCCTGTATTGAAGATCCCTGCCTTTCCGTTGGATGGCCCTTGGCAGCAGCATTCATCATATTTTGTGATCACAACGGAAAGGCTCATACATTGATTCTGGTACGGCAATTTCTGTCAAATAAAAACATTATGGTGTGTCCTCATCCACCCTTTTCACCAGATCTGGCACTGTGCAACTTCTGGCTCTTCCCTGAAGTCAAAATGACCATGAAAGGAAAACGTTTTGAATTGATTCAGGACATTGAGGCAGCCACGACAGCGCAACTAAAGACACTCATGAAAGAGGACTTCCAGAACTGCTTCACAAAGTGGCAAGAACAATGGGATAAGTGTGTTCGAATCAAAGCAAGGGGGAGTATTTTGAGGAGGATTAATGTCAATGTGTCTTTTACTATAATAATTTTTTTTTATTTAAACATTCACCATATTGTTTGATCACATCTCATCCATGTTCTTTTGAGGAGGAGTTGCTTGTCGGGAGAGGACATGGCATCCCCCCTGTTTGTTGTGCATTACCAGATTTGCCCCATGATATGTGAGGATCCCTATGATTCCTGTTATAACAGTCCGTTCATGACACTTGACCGAACATAGATACTCACATGTGTCCTTGTTTTATGGCACAGATTCCTATGCAGTGCTTTAGCCCTTTAAATCCATAACTACTGGATTTTTGGCCTTTGGACAATCACAGTCTGTGCACATGTTCTGCTTTTTATATATAAGTAAAAATTGTACTAAACATGAGTAACTAACATTAAATTAGCCCATTGTCCCATTCATCTTAATATGTTTTCATTTACATGTGATATATATGCTGTCTTCACCTAGGGGCAAGTACCATTTTGAAAAATTGTATGCATATGGCCTACTCAGGGAAGCAGACTTGCAGGTGTATTGTATTTTATGAATGGTTGTCCAGAGATTTCCTGCTGGATTCCAGCCCATGCAGCTCCCCCCATACGCCACTGGAGGCAGCTCCTTGTGCACACAACCTAACTGTCCACAGGCATTCTCTCTTATTTCCTCTAACATCTACAAATAGAATAGCAGGGGACTTCAAACACCAGAAAAGCAGCTTGACCTGCGGGCTGAGTGCCTGTTGTTGGTTATTTCAGCACTGAGCTATGTGGCTCATGTCAGCTGATCAGTTCCTCCTGGAGTGGCAGGACTGACTCAGCACATCAAAGCACTTGAGATGGAAACCAGTCTCTACAGGCGTTCATCAGGGGGTATTCATCAGGGGGCCTGCACCCCAAAGGAGTCATCTGGCCCGGGGCATGGACTTCATCCCAATACTGGCCTAGCAGGGCCAGGAAATGCCTATTTGATGTGGAGAAAATAAGAGAGAGAGAGGGAGGTAGGGTAGGAGAGAAAAAGAGAGAGAAAGAGGGAGGGAGAGAGAGAGAGAAGGCATTGCAAACAGGCGACAAGAAGACCACCATGATTTAACGAGCCGGAAAGGATACTTACTGCTGACTAACTGGCCCACGCTCAAAGCTGAAGAAGAAGAGGATGAGGAGGAGGAAGAAGAAGCCTGCCGAATGGGGCTCTGACACATGGATGCGTGGCTGTGGGCCAGGTGCAGAAGACTGCCTTGGGAGGCCGCTTGACCCACTGACGTCTGGGAGGGTTGGTGGAGCTACACAGGGGGATGTAAAAATATACAAATGAATGAAACATTAGGGGAAATGTTGGGGAATAGGAGTTGCATCTGGGAATATCATTTTATTTCCACAAATATATACTTCTCAGAAAGCGTGAATACCCTACCCAACAGGCAGGACTTTTTTTTTTTTTTTTGTATATAATATGTTATTGCTTGCCTGACAGGCATTTTATTAGTAATTCTAAATATATTATTAATTCCCTAGTTGGCTTGCTGGAGCACCCAATTTTCTACATTTCCCGACCATGACTTGTAGGTAGACCCTTTCTGCCTGTTCAAACAATTACAGTGTATTCGACAGGCTTCTCAAGTATGGAAAGATAAAATATAATGCTTACAATTAACTCAGAATGCAAAACTCAATCACAACAGTGTGGCTGTGCCCAATCATTTGTCTTATGTAACTGGTAATTTTAGGAAAGCTCCAGTTTAGTTTGAGTGTAATATGGAAACTTTCTGCTTTCCCAGACCAAAGAGTCTGGGTGTACTACTGGGGAGTCGGGAAAAATGCTCTCTAATATCCTACAGAAAATTAAGAGAGAAATTAGGGCAGTCAGGACAGAAACATCTATTCATATTTGTAGGTCTCGGTTGTCACTCTCCTATTCTGTATCCGCACTCTGTTCAGGGCTTTCAGGACCTCTCTCACTTAATTCTCAGGTCAGCCTGAGAAGTCAGTATATTTTGAATCCTTTTTTACAAACAAGGAAGCTGCGGCATTGAGAGGCAGAGGTTTTGTAGGTTCCAGCAGGTGTGGGGGAGCAGGTCTCTGCACATATGAAGTCTGATCGTGGACTCTAGCTCTTAGTCACAATGCCACAGTAAGAACTAAATTTAAAACATTTTGTGTGCCTCAAGGAAGACCATGTCCATTTACTCATGACTCCTTCATAGGTTATCAGAGGACTTTTCTGAGAAGGGAGAGGAGCTAGGCTGAGGAGAGGAAGGAGAGAGGAAAGGGTCATGACTACAGGTGCCAGGTACTTAGAGGCCCAGGAGAAATCTCTATTGATCTGTGTCTTGCCTTCCTAGAAAGGTGACACAAAGGGCAGGCCAGGACTCTGAGCAGGCACATGATTGGCCTCAGCAGTGGCCACCTGCCACCTTTGTTGATTGGACATAGCACTTTCTGGCTTACAAAGTGCTTTCATAGCCATCATCACGCTCACAGAGGTGTAGGAACTTTTTATAAAAGGAGCTCATCCAGGGAGTAGAGTCGGGTCAGGGCTAGAGTGTTGGTGTGAGAGCCAACTACAAAACAGATGCCCATCTTTAATTACCTTCCCAGGGTCTGAGAGCCAGCCTGGGGTGTTTTGAGTTCACATTTGCCATTGTTTTCCCAGTGTGTGTGTGTGTGTGTGTGTGTATGTGTGCGTGCGCGCGTGTGTTCATTTCTTTCACTGAAATTTATTAAGATATAATTTACACATAATAAAGTACAACCCATTTCAAGCACACAGTTTGATGAGTTTTGTCAAATGTATACACACCTGTGAAACCACCATCACAATCAAGATACGGAAACTTCCCATTTTCCAACAAAGTTACCTGATCCCCTTTGCAATCAATTTTCCCTCAACTCCTGACCCAGACAGCCACTGCTCTGCTTTCTGTCATGATGGACTCGTTTGGGATTATTCTAGAAATGGAATCATCCAGTATGTACTCTTTTTGTATCTGGCTTCTTTTGCTTGGGTACTATTTTTGAAATTTATCCATTTTATTGCATATATCAGTAGCTTATTCCTTTTTTAGCGCTGAATAATATCTATATCTATATCTATACCATAGATTATTTATCCATTAATCAGTTGATGCACACTTGGGTTATTTCCATTTCGGGGCTATTATGAATAAAGCTATTATAAACAGTCATTTTCAAACCTTTATGTGGACCTGTGTTTTCATTTCTCTCATGTAAATACTTAGGAGTGGAATTGTGGCAATTACTTGATCATACTGTAAACGCATATTTAGCTTTTAAAAAACTACCGAACTGATTTCCAAAGAGGTTGTAGCATTTTATATTCTCATCAGCAATGTATGAGAATTCCAGTCACTCCACATCATTGTCAACACTTGGGAATATCAGTCTTTTTAATTCCCTAAAGTGTTTTTAACCATCAATTATCATTTTGACTTCAAGCAATTGTTAGTTAGGTGCTACTTTGGAAATGTGCTTAAGGAGCTATTTCATCTGGTCCCCTGATTCATGGGATGTGCCTGACATGATGGTGAGAAGTAAATGACTGGCCCAACGCCATGTGGTCTGCTGAACATTAGAATCCACCATTAGATTTCCACCTGTGGTTCAGGGTTCCTTCCAGGGTGCCATGCTGTCCCTCTACCAGTAAGTGAACATCCTTATTGTCATTTGACTGTGCTAAGTGAAGGCTAGATTGTCAACCAAAGATAACTATAATAGACATGGAATCCAAATTAATATGAATCAAGCATCTGCTTAAATTAATTAGCCTATCTGTTGAGCACACAATCAACAATTGAATCCAATAAATTTTCTTCTGTAGGGACACACATTAAAGATTAAATCTATTTTTAATTTGCTTAATAAAATGTGATGGATATTTGTGTGTCAGTCTTCCCCCTCTAGCCTATTGAGTTGCTTTTCTAAATATTGTTACTAGACAAAAGCTTTACAGTTGAGTTACTGAATCATGAGATAGTTTACAGTTTTACCATTTCATCAATATTTTATTGGACCTGGATGTGGTAAAGTACCATCAAGGAACTGGATACGACAATAATCAATTAAAACTTTTCTTCCTCAGACAAAACTCAGTAAAAAAAAAATTACTAGGCTGCAATCTCACTTAGGAGTCTCTAAAGCAAGCTAGGGCTTATGCATTAAGCTACGTAGGAGGAGAAATTTGAGAGGAAAGTAAAATAGTTTTTTTTAAGAGCTGTTCTCTGTCTACACAGTTATAGAGAGATGAATCTAAGATATCTAAAAATCTAAGAATGATATATTTCTTCCAAAGGAAATAAACATTTTTTATTTTTTAGGATACTGGGGTCCTGCTTACCCTCTAGAGTTCAACCAAGCAGTTCAGAAAAACCAACAAAAATTCAAAAAGGTTTTTGCTTGTCAAGAATCAAGATTATATAAGCAGTAATATCCTAATGGAGACCATATAACTCTTTCTAATTGTCAGTGTAGACATGTATCTGTTAATTCCAGAATCAATTGTAAGCCCAGGTAGACTAGCTTATTGTACCTACAAAATCATCCCAGGGATTGACTTCTTTTCCATTTATTCCCTCAGAAAAAGAGAACATGAGAGATAACATTTCTATTACCTTCTATCCCTAAAACTGCAATTCTTTTAGGTAAACTATAAAAATAGCCCTATCTTTGATAGTATTAGTTTAATGATTTTGGTGCATTAATCTTTAAAAAATTAAACTTAATATATATACCTATATATATTGAATAAGAAAAGAGAAAGCAGAGATTTAAGCTACTTCATGAAACAACTCGGATTCAATATAAATACTGAATATACTTTAAATAATAAGCTGCATTAGAAAAAATGTTATTTAACTAGATTTAATTATATTGATTTTCAGACACTGACAACTGTGAAAATCATATATACTTGTATTGCATAATTATTGGCAAAAGAAATAGGTGTATAAATACCTAAAACATAATTGGCCACACAAATTGGAATAGATTACTAAAAGAAAATGCAGGAGTTAGGGTATAACTAGAAGTATGAAGAAAAATACAATCCTTTTCCTTCCTGGAGAGAAAGAGAAACTTAGAAGCTTCCATAAAGGTAATGTTTCATTACATTGCTTTGATCTTAAGAGGCCAACTCTGCTGGCACTATTTATTGGATGCTTCCTACTTGTTTTTCATACATTATTTTTCATCCTGGCACTAGCCCTCTTTGTTAGGTATTGGTGATAATCATTACAGAGAAGGAAACAGAGACTTTAAAGACTAAGTCGCTTACCTGGGATCACACAGTGGGTATAAGTGAGATTTGAATCCAGGTAAGTCTGACTCAAGAGCCAGCGCTCCTTCTGCTAGAGGAACCTCATCAATTCCTGCCCGATCTTGTATTTGGAGATAGTGTCTTCAAATAGGTAATTAAGTTAAAATGAGGTCATTAGGGTGGGACCTCACCTAATACAAGGTGAGATCAAATAATACAGTGAATATTTAAATAAAAAAATTATTACAGTAAAAGACACATTGCCATTAATACTCTTTAAAACCCTCCCCCTCACTTGGAACATACTTACCCCATCGTTCTTGCCACTTTTTGAAGCAGTTCTGGAAGTTCTGTTTTGTGAGTGTCTTTAGCTGCACTGTTGTGGCTGCCTCCATGTCCTGAATCATTTTGACTTTGGGGAAGCGCCAGAAGTCGCACGATGCCAGATCTGGTGAATAAGGTGGATGAGGACACACCGTAATGTTTTCATTTGACAGAAATTGCCATATACCAGAAGCAATGTTTGACACAGAGCCTCTCTGTTGTGATCACAAAATACGGTGAATGCTGCTCCAACGGCCATCCAATGGAAAGGCAGGGATGGATCTTCAATACGGGAAGCATCGCGTCAAAACTTAGTAACAGTGTGTGACAAGTTTCAACTTGTTCGGTGCAGTCAGTTGGGTGTGAGCTATGGTTGAGAGAAGGTGTGTTTTAAAGTGTGCCATAAATCATTCTCCACCATGACAACGCTCCATGTCACACATTGCTTCTGGTATGGCAATTTCTGTCAAATAAAAACCTTACGGTGTGTCCTCATCCATCTTATTCACTGGCTCTGGCACCGTGTGACTTCTGTCTCTTACCCAAAGTCAAAATGATTCAGGACATCAAGGCAGCCATGACAGTGCAACTAAAGACACTCACGAAGGAGAACTTCCAGAAGTGCTTCAGAAAGTGGCAAGAATGATGGGATAAGTGTGTTCGAAGCAAGGGGAAGTATTTTGAGGGGGATTGATAGCAATGTGTCTGTTACTGTAACGATTTTTTTTTTATTTAAAAATTCACCGTATTATTTGATCACACCTCGTATGACTGGTGTCCTTATAAGAGGTTAGGACACAGACAGGTAGAGTGGAAAGATCATATGAGGACACAGGGAGAAGATGGCCATCTGTATGCTAAGGAGAGGCCTTAGAAAAAAACAAATAAATATAGAGAAATTCATTTGGGGAGAAAAATACTCTCCAAATACACAAATGCAAAATGAAGGAGGTCTGGACTTCTCTAAATATGTCAGGAAGCCATAATGAACCACAGGCTACATCTCCAGGTGATACGGTGGAGAAAGTGAACGCGGTCCAACAATCAAGTTCGGGAACTTTCCACTGAGCACTTACACAGTGGAAAGTTCGCGAACTTAATTGTCTGACCAACACATATAACTTCGGGAGGTTGAGCAGAGGTGAGAGTAAGCACAGGACACAGTGACTGCCCCGCCTCCCGGCGCTGGCTGGCTTTTTTCTGAGTATTTTGTACCTTATAGTAGCTGGAAGAGAAATGGAATCAGTGGTTCTCAAGATTTAGCATTTGGCAGAGTCACCTGGAGGGGCTGTTAAAACACAGATCACTAGGCCCCACCCCAGAGTCTGACGCAGTAAGTCTGGGGTGCGCAAGAAGTTGTGTTTCTAACAGGTTCCCAGGTGCTGCTGCTGCTGCTGTTTGCGGGCCGCATGAGGTTTGGGAAGAAGCTTCTCTTAGAGAAAGGGTCAAGAAAGTGGATTTATTATGTCTAGACAAGAAAAGGCAGAGCCCAGATTTAATAAGAGCCTTCAATGATTAGGAGGACATAATGAATGCCTGAGTGTTATTGAAGAGTTCATTCTACAGAGGGCAGGACAAGAGCAGAGGGGTGAAGCTTTCTGGAAGGTCTGGGGCTAACATTAGGACAATCTAACTCGAATAACTACGAGGACGAATGACTGGAAGGTGGTATCTAAGAGAGATTTTTGTTATCTTCGTGGCCAGTTTAAACGAGCAAGGAAGGAGTTAGCCTTTTGGCAGAGTTTAGGAGACTCACTGGCTCCTCCTTTCCGCTCTCTTCCGTGACTGAAACAGCTCTTTGACCTAAGCAGAAAGAAGAGCCCCAGATGTAAGCCTCTATTTCAGACTCCTCTTGTCTGCAGGGGAGTAAGTATGGGAGAAGCGCCGGTGGTCTCAAGAAAGAGAGCTGAAAGCAGTGTGGCTCCTGCCAGGCTGTGAGGATGAGAGGGCACGAGGAGAGTAGAACGAGAGCAGGATTCAGGGCAGGTGCCCAGACACAGGCAGGGAAGGCCAAGGCTGTCCTCAGATAAGCTTGGGACACACAACCCGGGCTCAGCAGGGCCAATGACGGGATGGGAGTCAGGTTTTACTGCAGAACAGAAAATGAGGGATTGAATGTAGCTGAGATGATGAGGTGGGAGAGCGTGGTGAGAGGAAGGGGTTAATATTTCAAACGGATATAGAGAAGATGGTGCTGCCTGCAGGCACTAACTTGCAAGGGACTAGAAAATGACAGGAGGCAGACTCAGAAAGCCACAGAAGAGCTTAACGCGGGGCTTCTCCGGAAGCATGGCTCTGGGATGCTGGTGCCTTAGACAGGGAAACACTACGACTGGGCAGCGGTTGAACTGAACACAATTGACTGAGCACGCATCAGGCTGAATCAGTCTCGTTCCTGCCCGTCAGGAGTAGACTCTTAATGACAGTACAGTTTGATGAACATGAATGCAGCATGGGAAAATCAGCGGTGAAGGAGCAATGCTGTGAAGCTTCAGGAAGGAGGGGTCCTGGACAGAAGAACAGTGGCAGGAGTTGGCCAGACAGAGAAGGTGGGAAAGGCATTCCAGGCCAGGGGCACAGAATGTGGAGGGAGCATGACTTCTGTTAGCTGGGTTTGGCAGGGATCAGAGAGGTGAGACACCCAGGTATGTGCCTGGGAGGTCAGAGGCCTGTTTTCTATTGGCACATTTCTATTGACACATTTCATCCATCTAGGAATACCTTACACTATTTTAGATCCCTTATGGGTGGAAATGTCTCATTTATATCACATTCTGGGAAGCTCCAAGAAAAAATTGGGAACCATTGATTTGGGCCAGGGCTGGGAAGGGAAGTTGATTTTCAAAAACATATCAGGAAGAACATTTTTGTATTTAGTTGAAAAAAATGGATGGATTTGGATAATCATATGGCAGTTTAGAGAGCTAATTTAAATAAACCACTTTCCTTTGGCTTCCTATTAGCACCAAGATTACTTTCTGAAGAAAAACTGAGTGCCTTCATGGATGGCACGCTCCAAGTATTATAACTATGGTATTTAATTTTTGAAAGATTTCGTGCTTTGATATTACAAATTGCAACATTTTCCCTTTCAAATGGCTATACCCCCTAAATCCCCTTGGGACTTAGTCAAATGAAGAATAAATATATACAAGAATGATGTCCGTGCTGCTTATGAAGAAATCATTAATTCACAGTCATAGGATAGTAAAGGCAAGTGAGGGGGTCTGGGGCACTCGCACTTTAGGGGGTGGAGTTCACCATAATCACAGTAGCTGCAAAATCCCATGGAGGGATTACTTCTGAGCTCCACGAAATATTTTTGTAGTAAGTAATTTTTTTCATGTCCAGAAGGATATTTTTTTCTCTCTGTCTCTTATCTAGTCCTTTTCTGACTCTTATTTTCTTGTATTGTTCATCAAAGATCTCTGATGTGGTACTGTGGAAGCCATATCTATGGGAGCGGATCCTGGTACTACATATGTTGTATTTCAGATGATAACTCTGGAGGTTCTCAATCTTTCATCATTAGAATAAATCATCATCAAGAATAGTTGACACTCCACTCTTGATTTTATTCAGGCTCTCTTAATATAGGCAGATGTAACAAATTAAATATGTAATTATTTTTATTAAATGAAAATAAACCACCCCGGTCATCTGGTATGAGAGCCCTATACTTTACTCCATGCCAGTGGACTTCCTTCTGAGTGTGAGTTAAGGATCTCTCTGCTCCTGTAATTTATAACGTATTTTACTGTTGGAATTATGCTCTTGTGAGATCAAGCATTTGTCATAAATCACATGAAAAAAATAAATTGAGAAACTTCTCTACTGTGTGATAGAAACCCTTTATTTTTTAGTGGTTATCCATATTATATTTCTTCAATGTAAAGGGTAACATTTAAAGAAAAAAATTGAAGACCTCTATCCTTATATTTCCAGCTCTGAGATTTTAACTTTTGGACTCTGGGTATTTTATGATCCACTATCCTCAGAATCTCAGCTTTTATAAATGGGACTCAGACTTGTGAATCTCCTGTCAGTTCACGTAACTTGTGAACTTTACTACATGTTCCAAGGTGCTTCAACCGAGCTGATGCCAAAGGATAGCGATAGTCACTCATCTCCTTCCCGCTTTCCCTGATGTTTCTGACCAGGTTCACTATCGGTTCCCTTGACCTTTCTGGGACTGGGATAGACCAGCGGCACATGCCCTGAACGAAAGGGATGGGCTGGTCAGTTCCTGCTGCCACCTGGGGATTCGGGAGGGTTTACATGTCCCTCTTGTAAGCTGTGCTCATGTGTTCTCTCATATACATGAGAGGTTGTTTGTGCACATACACCTGCGAGGAGCGTCTGCTCTCTGGAATGCTGGTTGTAACTGACATGAGCTGGATTTGCAAGGCACACCCCCAAGAGGCTGGCTGTGTCTTCCCAGTTGCTAGATCTCCAGTTCTACAGTGATGAGGATGATGGTGGTGGTTAGACCAGCAGAGGCCCAGATGTTCCCGTAGTGGTAATGAGGTTTCATTCCAGGAGCAGTACATCTGTGCTCATGAGAGAGACTGTGGAAACGGATTAATGATGCCTCCTGTAGGCAGGGAGTTGAAGAGTGGTCCCATACCTGCCTCTGATCTGCTACTTCTTGGTTAGGTCCTTTTCCTGGATTAAAACTGTACTACCTCAAATCTAGAGCTGTAATTTTATGTAACAGCAATAGTCTATCACCCAAACACCCTGCTTTGAAATTCCACGTGAAAGTGAGAGCTATTTTGAATTAAATGCTGATGATTTCTAATTAATTCATCACCTTTTTGGCAATTTACAGCTTAGCTTTGCTGACAGAAATAGTTTCTAGCACATTGTACAAAAAGAGGTCAACCTCTTCATTTTCCCCCTACAGATAATTTTGAACTTAAGTTTGAACAGATGGAACTAGGGCTTAGAAAGCCAATGAAAGAAAGAGGACATTGCCTTATTGAAGGAAGTATTTAGAAGTTAGACGGTGCAATGGGATCTTGTAAATAGCAAAAGAGATAAACCAGCTGAGAGACGGAGGCTGGAGCGGGTACGAAAGCCTTCCATGATGTGTTGGGCAGGGACTCCCCCACTGCCTGGGACAAAGCTGAGGAAGAAGAGTGTGGCTGGGAACCTTGGCTCCCAGGCAGTCATTTAGATTTAGCGTGAGAATCGGGGAGTAACACAGAGGTCTCTATCCCTAGGAAATGTGTGCAGACCTGGCTTTGTTTTTCCTGGTGTTGAGCTCTCACTGGAGAAGGTCCCTTTGCCGGACCCTCTCACAGGTCCCCTCACTACTGCTGATCTTAGGTGCACATTTGTGCAACTCTCTGCTGAATGTCCTTGTCCTTTACTAGGCTGTAAGTTCCTTGAAGGAAGGGCTCATGGAAACTGTCTTCTCCACCAGCCTAGTTTGGAGGTACAGTGACTGACAAATAATAGGTGGCCAACAAATATTTTTATTAAACAGATTTCTTATATTTATTGAACAAGCAAATGGATTTTCCAAGCATAGCCTCTGAGTGCCACCAAGAATGAGCTGTTTTCATGGTTGGCTCAAAAGCCAAAAATGGCTGAGGTCTCTGGACAGACATTTCTGCTTTGTTGCCAATGAATGCTATATCAGTGCTTTCTTCTTCCCTTTTCCTTTGTATTTTATTTCCTTGCTAAAGGCTTTGTATGTTAGCTTCCCAACAACCCATAAAGCCCTGTACTCAGTCATACACTCACATTGTTCTCCATCTTTCTTTCCACCACTTTTTCTTTGTTGCTGCAGCCTCCAACTGCAAACCTGGGCCTTCGGCTTGCCCATGTCTGGCTTCCTACCTCACCCAGTTACTTGTTTCAAATGTTTCAAGCAGAGGCAATCCAGACTTTAAGACAACAAAGTAATAGAAGAAATGATGTTTCTCCATTGCTTTACCTGATTTCATCTCTGCAGCATTTGACACTGTTGTCCATGTCCTACTTTTTAAAACTCTTGGATATTAGATCAACACACTCTGGGTTCCTCTCCTACTTAACCAGCCATTTCTTCTCTCTCCCTTCCTCTTTCATTTCTGAAAATGCTGATGTTTCCCAAGGTGACTCCTTTGCCTTCCTTCCCTTGCTCCTCAGCATTTCTCTGGATGTCTTGTTTTCAGCTACAACGTGTGTCGTCATGACTCTCAGATCCTGTTCTGAGCTCCCCTGCAATTCGAGATCCTTAGTTTCAACTATCTAGTGCCTGCTCTCGTGATTTCTACTTGTGTTTTGCTATAGTTTCCCAAATGGTTTGTTCACAATAGATGTTTCACCATTTCACTTCGACCTCTATCTGCTATCAGAGTTGTTTTCTTGAAAAATAAAGCTGAGAGTGCCATCACCCTCTTAAATCCCTTGTATAGACCTCCAGGGCTGCAAGGTAAACAAATCATCATCACCATCATCGTGGTAACATAAGTGCTTACTGTATGTCAGGCACTATTCTAACCATTTCATATATATGAGCTCATTTAACCCTCACAACCACCTGTGAGGTAGGTACTGGTCACCCCATTTTACAGATGAGGAAACTAGGGCACAAAGATGATGCATAAAGTGTTCAAATCACACAGAGACAAAGTGCATCCTTTTCAGCTTGACTACAAAGCCCTCTCTATGCTCCAGTCACATGATTTCTCCTGCTTCTCAATATTCTGCTCTCCTTCACATTCCCCTGACTCTGTGTCTGCTGTTACCACTGCCTGGAATGTGGTTAGCCCATCATTTACCTGGTTAACTGTTACTCACCCATTAAGACTCAGTCTCCAAGTCATTCTCTCTGTGAGGACAAAAAACTCTCTGGACAGAGTTGGTCACTTCCTTCTCTGTGCTGATACTAAGCTTTGCGCACATGTGTCCTGTCGTAGGACATTTTCTGTTTTATTGCACAATGGGGCTTGCTTTTGTATCTGCATTCTCTAGAAGACTATGAGCTCCTCAATATCAGGAAGAACCACTCTTCCATCCCTGTTTCCTAGCATTCAGTAGGGACCTGCTCTACAGTTGGTTATCAAAACAATGTTTGTAGGAGGAACCAATGAACCAGAAGGTCCCTGAGGTCAGGGACCACATCTCTATTCTTCAGTGCTGTAAACCCAGCCTCTAGCGTAACACACAGGAAGTGCTTTGGTGATGTTTGAATGAAAAAATGAACTGGATTGTCAAGGCTTTAACGAAATTCAACCAAGTGGAACTTCCTATTTTGTATGCCCTAATTTGTAGGCATCAGTCTCAGCAGCACCAGGATGAAATCTCGTGGTGTTTAATAATTTTTTTTTCATTTGCAATTAAGACATAAATGGTCTTAGTTTCTTTTTGACTGCTTTTAAAATTGTCTGGAAATCAAGTATCACAGCATAGATAAATAAGAACAGATCCCTATTTTAGGCCATTGTCTCTGTTTATAATTTAATATATTCATACTTTATATTAGAGAGTTATTTTGTTCTTACCCACGTACACTAAGAATGAAAAATAAAGCTACTTGCCTGTTTCTAAGTGTTGATATGTTAGGATTAGTGAAATTAAATATTTTATAATTAAAAAATTACTTTTCATTGAGGGTGACCAAACAGAAGAAGGGTGGTAAGGAAGGGTGTCCAGGTAGCCGTGGCCACCTGGACGTGGAGCCTTTACCTGCTGGCCGGGCTTGATGGGTGAGAGTGTGATGCCCTGTGTGTTGATCACTGGCAGGATCTGGTTCCCGATGACCGTGGCGATGATCTGGCCCTGGGCGTTCGTCAGGAGCTGGGGTGTGATGGGCTGCACCTGCAGGCCCTGCGTGCTGCCCGCTGCCTGGCTTGAGGGCCCCGGATTCGGCATCAGAGGAATGGTCCCAATAATCTGCAAGAGAGGGGCCCAGAGATGAGGTGCCAGGCTCTGCACCTAAAGACCACTCCTTCCTGGTCTCTGGAGCTGGGTGCTCCCTGGAGTCGGCTCAGGAGCTGTGAACAGGCCTGCGGCTGCGTGTGTGGAAGAGAGTGGCAGGGATGGGCATCTGACAGGCACACATGGACCAAAGAGAAAACAGTTAAAAGCAAAACCAAGCATCAGTGATGGCAGAAACGTGATTTCTTCCACGGCAGCACAGACATCTGTTTTGTCTCAGAACCAGAGAGAGGGCAGACTTCTCTTGGTGCTCACGCCCTTCTCCAGCTGGGGAGCCACATCTCTTCCCCACCGTAGCTCCTCGGCACGATGTATCGTACCTCCTTTCCTCTGCCTCCACTCCCCTGCTCTCTCTCCTTTCCTCCTTCCCTCACTGGCATTCTGCTCCTCTCTCAAAGTCAGGGGTGGGCTGCCTGACACCCTGCAGGATTAGGGGCCTCTGTACCTGGCGCTCATGGTTGAGAGTCCAGGTTCTGGAGTCAGGGAGACTGTTAGAGACAAATTTAATCTGTCAAAAATGAAAATGTGGTCTATGTTTCCAATGTGTGAACTCTCCTGGGGGCATTGTGGAGCTCGAGGTTGGCTCCCCATGCCACAGGATGGTTAAGCAGCTCTGCTCTGCTAGGGATCTGCCAGGGCCACCTGCCAGATGAGAACTGTGGTGACATGGCCTGGGGACCACCAAGACAAATTAGTAATGCTCTTTGAGGAAGTGCTTTCACATGTATGACTTCATTTCATTCCATGTTCTTACAACAGCTCTGAGAAGTGGGCATTAGTCCCACCCTGCTCAATAGGTAAGACAATGGTGGCTCTGCTCTGACCTGATGGAGGAATTTGTAAGTGATGGACTGAACTGGAGCTGGAGTCCACATCTGGCTGACCCCAAACGCCTGCTTTTCCATTGTCACCTGGCTGCCACCACATAGAGAACATTGGAGAAGCACTGCATTCGGTCTGTGATTTCCCACCAGACAATGAGCTGCTTGTGGACTGAGTTTATACATGAATGATTCATTTCCTACCCCCACAGTACCCCAAATAGGCTTTTAAATATATTTTCTCAGTAAATGCTTTTAAATGAATGGCTTCTAGACTCAGCTGCCACTGGGATTCCAGATGCAACCGGGACCACAGAAGAACCACAAGACCACACCATTCGGTGACAAAGATCATGACAGGGAAACTGTCCCTCTTTCCCCGTCCTCATTTGGCAGTTGCTTCCACCACAGAAGGCCCCGTGGGATGGCACTAATGGAGGAGCTGTGAGAATATCAGGTATCAATGGCAGTTGTCAATGGATGCCGATAAAGGTCAGGTAATTACTGTGAGTGGTCAGCAGTCCCTCCGGGAGTCTGCAGCGCCTCAGGCCCACTGAGCAGGCCTACGATGTCCATCCTGCAGCATCAGCAATAAGCATGTCCCATCAGTGCCAGCAAGGTCAGGAGGAGTCCACATCAATAGAGCGGAGCACATAAGCACTTTATCGATGAGTGTTCCTGCATTAAGCAGCTCAGTATCCAAAGGCTGTCCCTGTGTCCCCACAGGCCATGTGGAGAGGCCTGGGGACAGCGTCCTTGTCCTGCACCCATGCTGGATACATCCCCTCTCCACACTTGCACTGTGAACTGTACAGTCCCCCTTTCTACAATGCCCTATGACAACTTTGTGGCTGACCCATCCACTCTGGCTTCCCCAAGTCACAGGCTTGAAAACCGCACTCCATCTGATTGGCCTGAGTTGAAGCTGGGTTCATTTAGGTGGCAGGGTTGTGGGTTCTATTTTCGGCAGATATCAGTGCATTTAGGAGCCGAGAGAGGCACAGCACCTGACAGCTATAGAACACATTGTGATGCAGAGAGAGGTGTTCTGCTCCGAGAAGATTGACACGAGTCTGTGCTCGCTCGTGTAATGAGATGCTCTGTCTGCTCTCTGGGTGACAAGAAGAAAACAGTGAACGCAAATGTCTCACAAGCCTCTTCCCTGCGCACGGCCTCACTTCCACACACTACGCTGCGACATTACTAAAACATAGCACCTCTTAGGTCCCTCCCACCTGCTCCTCTTTTGTGTCTTAGGCCCTAGCATCACTTGCTGATGGTAGGACAGAGCTAGTGTCAGAGCCAGGTGGATCTGGAATGGTATGACTAAATGTACCCTTACTAAGGAGAGTTTGCCCAGGGTGCCCGCAGGGGCAGGGGCCGGGGCCATTCTAGTCAGGAAGCCTTCTGTGAAATTAGGCCTTTCTCATTCTTGTTCCCCTTTCAGGGCAGCTGGACTGATCATCTCAGCATGTCAAAAATTTGGCAATGCACTCTGGGGAATTTACGAACATCCTCCAATGTACTACAACATGCTGATTTTAATTTGCTTCCGTTCATCAAAGGGTAGAGACAGTTGCACAATATTGTCTAAAAATTCTCCGATGTGCCTATTTTGCTTAGGCTGGTCCCCATTCTTCTCAGCACTTCCATAGGTCTCACCAAAACTCCTCCTCAGACTTTGATTTCAAATATTGAAACAAGAAAATGAAACGAGCCGAGGCAGCCAAGTTGTGAGGCATGGCATTAGTGAAAAGTTGGCAATTTTACCTGTGGAAATTGTATTTTAAATTAAAAACCTTTTGATATCAAGGGAAGTACTTACTTTTACACATATTTCAACTCCATCAGGACATTAAAATTGAATTTTGACATCAGGGAAAGTGACTTGATAGAAAGAGGATGCTTTTGAAACACTTGTGGTCCTGGGTCTATCTAGCTTTTGGAGTTTGAGTTTCTGGCTCCCAGAACTAAAGATTTACTGATAAGAGAAATAAGTGGGAGAATATGTCACTGATAAAAATGGCCCCTAAGCTCGAGGCATAAACGGCACAAAACAAATTCCTGCTTTGCTGAGATGCTGAGGACTCTGGCAGAGTACCTGCAGACCCTGCTTTATGTAAGGCATGGTGTCATCTGCCATGGAAGGCACCAGAAGATGCTATTGGGGCAGAGGAGGGGATGATAAGACAGGCACACGGCATGCAGATTCTAACAATCCAATCGAGAAGTGCTATGCACCAAATGACAGGCAGGACTATTTGATAAGAATCTCTGTACACACATGGCGGATGCTCAAAAGAATATTGGGAACGAATGAGAGAAGGAAAGGTGGGTATAGGAGAGAAGACTTCACAGAAGAAATGGGGGCAGAGCAGGGTTTTGAAGGTTGGGTGGGACTTGGTGAGGCAGAGAAATCATTCCAAACAAGACTCTAGCCTGGAGGTGAGAAACATGGATGCAAAAGAGGATGGAGAGAGTAGAGCAATGACAGGTCAGTCTGGAAGGGTCAAATTCCATCCAGGCAAGGGGTTTTGATGAATGCTTTTTTTCTCTTTTTCTTTCTTTCTTTCTTGTTTTTCTTTCTTTCTTTTTTTTTTTTTTTTTTTGAGGAGGGGGTTAGGAGGAATGCTGGAAAGGAGCTATTTCAGGTGTGAATGTGATAGCGTGGTAGAATGGACTGGAGTGGTGAGAGGCTGCAGACCAGGAGCTTGGTCACTAGGATGCTGCTGTCATCGTCCAAGCATGAAGCAAATGCCTCAGTGAATCCTTGGCACAGGGGTTGCTTGACTGGTTCACTTCCACATCAGTTCAAAAAGCATGGCCTACTTTATGCCTAGATTGCAACATTAGAAATTTGTGAGTGAGGTTATTGCTCCATCAGTTCCACAGCAAATAGCTCAGGCATCGTTTGCAATGATCCTGTATGTCTTTGCCCTGACTGTAACAGTAATGATTCATCTCTGAAGAATGCTTTAAACAGGCCAAGACCCGTACTGGTACTGTAAATGATAATTTGCGACCTAAAAGAGTTCCAGCCTCTCTGACAGGGGTCTTATTTGGTTGTTGCTGTTCATGTTCTGTCCCGTTTGTTTCCTGAGAGGAATTAAGAGCATAAACCACCACTGAGAATAAGTCCATGTTGCAAGAGCAATGAAAAAATTGTTAAATGACTACTAGTATTTATTAGCACATGTATCCCTATTTCCATAAGAATTTGGGAAGCTTACACATAAATGTGAGTAACATTAATGCAGCAGCAATTATAATTTTAGCCATCATAAAGATTATCTTGCAATTGTAGTAAACCCCAGCGATTCAGGGCCATGTAAGTCTTTTAGGTCACCAAGTTATCATTATAGTGTCCTTATGGACCTCGGTCTAGTTGAGGTATTCAGTAGGGATGAATTATGAGTGATGGAGGGTAGTGTGTGCTGAATTTATTCGCTGCCAGCATGTAGGTGTGTGTCATCACCAGCAGTGGGGGGCGGTATCACAGAAGCTCAGGGCATCCAGACAAGTTGTCTGATGGGCCACATGTCGGAATAGTCTATGACATGCTGTTAAACTCTGCTATGGAGAATGTGATTGCAGATGGCAAATTGATAAGTAATTTTGTTGCACCTATCTTTAAGAAAAAGAAACCCACTAATGCTATAAATCGGTGACTTCCTCAAGTCTTTCACTCCATTAGTAGAGACAATTCTTTACCAAACATTTGTGTAACCTTAGCACTTTTTGGTCAAGAGGCTTTTGTTAACATTAGCATTACTCCGTCCATGTCCATTCTTGAACAAAGAGCTCATAGCATTTGAGAAGCAAGGAGGTGGTGGTGAGTGATCACCAGAAGGGAAACAGCCAATCACCTGGCAGGGCCGTACTCACTCTTTTCTCTTCCTCCAAGGGATGATTTCGTCTTCTTTATGTAATACATTCATTTTAGTCTCTTTGTGCTCTCAGGTTTAAGGTTAAACTCACTTTAGAGTTATTTTAGCAGCTCTGATGTTGATTCCAGGAAGAGTAGGAGAATGCAGTTATTTCCCAAACAAAATTGCAAGATGCAATTTAGTGTTTTCTCTCACTTAGCTATGTCCAAGATGGAAAACTAGAGAGCATGAATATCGAGAGGGTCCTCTAGCAGAGTATCTGAACCAGAGAATTGTAGGCATGAAGATAAGGAGATGAAGGAGTTCAATTACAGGAAGGCACTCAACTAAGGACAAATAGATTTAATCTTGCAGGCAAAACTAAGAAGTTGGTTGTGGCTTCCCTGAGATCTGGAGTTTCCAGAGTTCAAGAAGAAACATTGCCATGATTGATTACAATGTCTGACATGGGTATGGGCATAGGGAATGGCAGTGTGCCCGAAGGTGGCATAATTGAAGCCCAGGATATGAGATAAATTATCTTAGACCAACTTGAAAGAAGTGGATGACACACATTTCCTTAATGAGCAACTGTGAGAAAGAACTTCATATGATTTTCACGCCTATATGATGGGTATCAATAGGCACTCTATCCCTGGGAATACCTACCTACACAACGTTCTTCACTGTCAGTTAAAATTAGGATTCACGCTGGGTACTCTATGTTTGGTTTCAACTTTAGAAACACTCACAGACAAGCGTGAAGAATTGGATGTGTCATAATCTTTAAAATGTCACTTTCAGTCACTTTATGAGAAACATACTTTGCATGAAAACTGATGTTATAAAAACAGCAATAACAACAATAAAAACAATCCTCTCCCCTAAAAGTTTTTTAAAATTAATTAAAGGTAATTCTTCTTCATAAAGTTTCAGATATATATAGGAAGCAAAAAATTCTCCACTGCCTGGGTTCAAGTCCAGGCTTTGCCACTAACGGGAGATTGTTGGTGAATTAATTCACTTCTTAGAACTTTAGTCTACTCATCTTTGAAGTGGGAGTAATAATTCCCACTTCATAAGGTTATTGTGAAGACTAAATAAGATAATGTATGCAAAGCACCCAACACCATGCTTTAATAACCAAAGAGGTGTTCAATAAATGTTTGTTCATAACTTCATTATGCTTTTGTGGTAACTCCTGGGTTTTTGCATTAAGTTGCAAAAGATCTTTTGAATTTTTCTGAATGTTATAATTTCACCATGAAACTAGTTTACCCTGAGGAACAAAAAACAGTGTAGTTCACCATGGAAAATAACGACTTCTTCCTTGTCTTGTAAAAGAATGCTAAGTCGGAAGATTCCACGGAGGCACTGAGATTCCGTAGGTGCCATGTTCCCAAGGAGGGATGAGACCTTCGTGCTGAACGGATGGAGGCGGGTTCTGCAACCCAGTCAGATGGTCCAGAGCTCACCCCTCACAGTCGGGGCAGACACAGAGAAGTTGTGAAACTCTGTGTCTTCTTCTCTCTCAGGATGGGGCATGGGAGCCTCTCCTCCTCTCAAAAGTTAATGACTATGTGCTCAGATATGTCTGTCCTGGGACTACTAAATTCACCCTTCATCGAAAATAGGTTCTTTCCCCCTGAATAATGGTAGTTTTTAAAAATCTTTGAAGATGTCCTATATTATTGGAATTTGATTTCTGTATTCCATATATCAAGGCCCAATATGTGCCAACCACTGTCTTAGATTTTGGGAGTTTGAGAAATATCTGATGTCCCTAAATTCTGTTTTAAAATCACTTTGATTGTAAGAAAGCAGACGGCTGAAATGCTTGCAGAAGTCAAACATCAAGTAGGCTGGATTACCCTAGGGGTTCGGTGGGGAGTACATTCACTGGGACTTCTGGTCCCCAAGAACATAAATTGAAACTGCTGGGGAGCAGAAATGACAGGCACAGAGTAGGGAATGCCTGTCTGTTTTCAGGGAACAATGTTCCTTCTCAGCGACCATACTGCAGTCCAACAATCTCTGTCACTTTGATTCTACCACGAGGATCCATATGAATTCATGATGTGGTAAACAAGGGCTCATTCTACCATGCTCTCACAAAACTCTCCCTTCATCTATAAATGTATTCATTTATACATTTTATACATTTTATTCATTTATACATTATAATTTTAATGTTATAATTTTTATTATAATTGTCCTATCTATAGAATCCTAATTGGAATACAAACAAATGTATATTTCAATCCCTAGTTATTTACAAGAAGAGCAAGTGTGACATCTCATACGAAAGCAAATTTCTTCAACCCACTGTGATCTTAGTTTCAATTTGTAGCTTCAATGGGAGAAAATGAAAATATTTGTAAATATGATCGAATGCTTCAATTTCCAACTTTCTTCAGAGGTTTTACATTTTCATTGTAATACTTGTTATATTTGTCCAGTAGGACAAAGATCAGAAAATGAAGACAAATTCTTAAGGATGAACTGGAAACATTTCTTTTCATCATCTCTTTCTCCTTTTCCCAATGACTACAAATTAAACTATGAGTACTTTTCATTTTCTTTGCAGCTGCCAACTCTGTGGAATTGCTAAAACATTTTTTTTCCTTTCAAAAGGGAATCACTATTGCGGTTAGGCCATAATTTTGCAGAAAGACCAACTTTATAAACTTTTACATGGCTTTGTGTAAGACATTACGTTTTAATGCCAGCAAAAAATACCAAGAATTTGGGGAGGTATTTCTGCTTTTGCCTGCTGGTGCCAGATTAAGTGACTAAATCAGATTAGAGTTATTTATTGCTTGGGAGAACATGTCTTAGTTTAACTCACCTTTGGTCCTTAGAAACTTTAACAAACATTCTAAACGAAGCCCTGGATCTCTAAACTGTTTATTTTATATTTCTTTGCAAATGTGAGAAAAAGAGCTATAGCTAACAGAGCAAAAGAACCTAAATCTGGGACCAGTGATCGCCAATATTCCAGATTCTTTGGAGCAACGGGATTTGGAAGGAAATGTCTGGCAATTGCTTAAGAAAGTGCTGCCCGCTTTTAGCATCAGCTAGTGCTGTAAGCAAATTCAGAATTCAGGCCGTAAAGCAAAATTTAAATTCATACAAACAACAAAACGAGCCTCTAAGAAAAAAGGGGTGGGGAGCCAAGGCACTTGAAGTGTCCTTAAAGATACATCTGTTATCACCATCCAGTTTCATGAGTCCAAGATGGTTCATATGCTTTTTGTGAAGAGAATATCTATTGTTGTGGCAAAATTAAATGGATTTTCATACTTGCATGCAATATTTATCTATCTGTTCAATCAGAAAAAAGTTGTCCTCATCACTCTAACATAGATTAGTTTTTCAATTTCCTCTTAGTAATGTTTTCTTAATGTTCTGTAGGGTGAGACCGTGAAATTTGTCATTTCTCATAACAAAGAACCATAATTCATTAGAGTTATGCTGTTTTTCTCATAAAATTGTATCCTCATTTTCACAGGTGACCAATTTGTACTCTTACCCCTAACCATCAGGCAGGTTTTCATAGATGTAAGTAAAGAGGGCCACTGCATTCTCCCAATTGTGGTTTCTCATAGTTTTCTGGTTCCTATTTTAAATATCATATATATATATATATATATGACATTTACATATATATATAATACATATGTATTTAACTACTACTCTGGTACTTCAAATTTGGTCCTAGAAAAATGTATTTTATCATTACTAATATACTACTAATATAATGATTTTCTGTGCTATTCTAAGCTCAATAATTTATAATTTCTACCAATGGTATGAACTTTGGAATTTTTAATTTCAAAACCTATTTTTAAAGTACAACCTTAGCAGGAATAAGTTTCACTGCCTTGTCAGATGAAATCATTCACAAACTATACATATATATTGTCAAATAATGTAGACGTCAGTATAGTGATTACCACATTGAAGAGTATTTGAGATATTTAGTCACAAAACTATTAACTTAATTCATAACTCAGCATTAAAAAATAATCTACTTAACTTCTTTAAAATATTTGGGATATTTCTAGCAATGTTTGTGGTAACAGATTTGGTTTCTGAGAAGGCTAAGTTCTTAGCACTTTTCTGCTTCACCTAGGTTCCACATTTCAGTAACAAGTCTAGATGTGCAAAACCATCCATATTATACCCATTTCCACAGTCTTATCTCCACTTGAGCTGAGAGGGGCAGAAACTCTACTTTTTAAATATTTTTAAATGCATATGATTTTGTGATTTCAAAAAATCAAAATGAGTTCTGAGAAAGTAGTGTTTTCTCAAAGTAGTGTTTTGGGTTTCTTCAGATAAACACCCAGAAGTGGGATTACTAGGTCCTTCTTTGTCTCTTATTATAGCCTTTGCTTTAAATCTGTTTTGTCTGGTATATGTATTGCTATCCCAGCCTTTTTTGCTTTGTTTGTTTGTTTCCATTTTCATAAAATATCTTTTTCCATCCCTATACTTTCAGTCTGTGTGTGTCTTTTGATCCAAAGTGTGTCTCTTATAGGCAGCATGTGTAAGGGTCTTGGTTTCTTATCCATTCAGCCACCTGTATATTACCTTTTAAACGTAAATATTTAAGTATCCTTTTTCTTAAGGATATCACCCTTTGTATAAAAAACTGAAATAGTTCTATTATAACCCAATAATACTGAGAAGGCTTTCATTTTTAATTTGCAATCAAGTCCTCAAATTCCATGTGAATTTAAAACCGACTTGTTTTTCTAGCTGTACATACCACTAATCTCTTCCTTTTGGTTGTCTGGGATAGCTTGCTAAGCTCACCTGCAGATTTACTGAAGGCAGATGGAAATGTTTTTGTTCTAGAGCATCAGAGAAAACCAACAGTGGTTAAGTGAACCTCGCAGGTAATACTCCTGTGGCCCTGCCTTCTGATTAAATACAGGCCATTTTGTTATAAGGAAAAACGGATGTTATTGCACCCAGCAGCCACATGGTGATGTTGGAGGCGCAAGCCTGGCATCGCTAGCCTTCTGTCGCTGGTAATCTGGGGAAAACTAGGCAGTCAGCTTACCCTGTTACCAATGGGCGTGAGCAGCAAACTCAGAATCAACACACCGGCCTCTCTGCGTGCTGGAGTAACCATGGGTTTCAAGGCCGAGGTGGTCAGGGCATGAGTGGCAGAGGCAGGACTTACCTGATATCCACTGTGTATCAGGTGTTGTGCCAAGCTGTTAACATCCTTTTTGACCTTTACTTCCAACAACCCTGAAACTTAGTAGTTCAAAAAATTGAAAAAAGTTAAGTAAATAGACAAATGCCTCTTTCATCAGCTATGGTAATGCTGGATGGCATTATGCTTACAAGCGTTTCCACATAAACCTTCAATATCCTAAATAGACCCTACTTTAGATTAGCCTCCCTAAGTGGATTAAAATGTATGTGGGTGAAGAGAGCATGATGTTTATGGAATGACTATTTCATAGGTTAGTCACGGTATTAGTCACTTATCCACATCATGCTGAAAGCGGCTTCACTCAGATGGAAGCGGGGCTTTGAAGCAGCCAGATGTGGACTCAAATCTAGGCTCTATCACTTACCAACTATATGGCCCTGAGAAGCTGGTTAGCTTCTCTGAGCCTTGTTTCCTCGGCTGTAAATTAGAGATAATAGTGCAAGATCATTGTGAGAATGAAATGAAAATAATGAATTTATGCAAAATGTTTAGTGGATAATGTATTAGCTTATATGAAATACTCCATTCGGTCCACCGATTTTATAACTGTTTATGATTATCACTTGCAGGTGCTATTCTAGCCATTTGGGAAATATTGATGAAGAAAACAAAAAAAAATTAAATTATTGTTGGAGCTCTGAATTATTGATTAAGAGCAATCTCTGATACCAGACAAAACTGAGTTTGAATCCCAGCATTTCCAGATGGGTGATCTTGGAAGTTTCTTAATCTGTACAATGGGGATAAACCGTATTTTGTGGTTGTGGTCAAGATGAAGTAATGTATCAAATGCTAAGCACTTGTTGGCATGTAGAATGCACAACCAATGGCAGCAATTTATTAATTTTAGTTACTAATCCTCCTAAGAGCCCCGGGAGGAAGACATGGTTGTCACTGCATGGAAGAGAACCTGAAGCTAAGTGACTGGGGAATTCTTGGGGCAGTAGAGCTGCGTGGGGATGGCATCTGATTTGAAAGCCTGTGCTCTTTACCTGGGCTGCCTTCCAGTGGGCACACAGACAGCTGCACTGTCTACCTCTGTTACTCTGATGAGACTGGATTTTGGGAGTATCTATCGGCAAGTGTCAGATCTAAGGAGTGTGTAATGGTTTTTCTTTCCTTTGTATGTCTCTGTTGTTTGATTGATGCCATCTACTTATAAGTTTAAAGCCGTTTCACATCTTGACTTTATTGTTATATTCTGAACTCTCCACCTTATGACATCTTCTCAGGATCTGTATTGTTTTGTTTTTGTTTTTGTTTTTTTTTACAAGGTGAAAAGGGGTATTAATGAGATGGATAGCAATTTGGAGCAATGTCCTATGGCTAATATATTACCTTCAATTGAATCGTAGAAAGGCTTACTTTAGTACACTGAACTTGAACCTGGGTCCTCTCACTTTTCTGAGTTGTGACTTTTCCATTCCTACCTGTCTCTGATCTCTTTCTCTCTTATTGTCCTGTGAGTTGACATGATGCCGACATCTTTAAGAAGAATGGATCATGTCAACAACTCATAGGTCAATAAGAAAGTTGGGTGCATTATTGGGTATTTTGTACAGTGAACATCTATTTGGAGGTTGAATGTATCTCACATGTGAATTTAATGATTCCCCCTCTGATAATGCTCTGCTTAACCACAAAAATCATTTGCAGATAAAGCTGATGTTGTTCTAGGGATGCTAAGTCAAAATTCAGAATTTTCTCTCTTTCCATGTCCCCAAACCCAAATCAAGTTTAATTTTCATTCTCTAGTTGGAAAAACTGAGACATAAATAGCTTCTACTTCCATCCCTAATTTTTTATTAGAAACTAAATATTAATACTAAAAAGAGAGTCATCATCCACAGCCAAATGTACAGTCTTTCCGAGACTGCTTTTGGTTAAGGGAATTATCAGACAAATAACATGTTTTCTTAATTATAAGACCCCCCACAATTTTTACATTTTCAATATTTGTGAAGTTAGACTGCCCCTAATAATGGACATATCTATTTAATGAAGTAGTATTTTCTTTCATTCCCAAAAAGCTGTTATTCCATTGGTGATATAACTTAAAATCAGTGGATTTTTAGACTCATAATACAGTAACAAGTATTTCTCTTTTTCTTAGTGGGGCAGCTTCCAAAGGTAAGACCCTAGAAATATCTGGGGCCTTGCCACTTCGGGAGCTTAATTAAGTCTAAAATCATTTTGCTGTGTGATATTATAAATAGCCCAATGGAAGACTCACTTTGGAGAGCCCCCTGTGAAGCACTCACCATGCACACTGCTTTCCTCATGGATAAGGTGCCTTGCTGGAAGCTGCAGACCTGCAGACCACCAGACCCTGAGGCTTTGAGGCTGATTTTCTCTGGCACAATGCAGTGGAGACATGAGGTCAACTTTTTGACATTATCTCCTTTGGAGATTTCCCTGAACCTACTTTACCAGTTCCTTTAATCAGCAAAAATAATAATGGTGAGAACATAGAATAAAATACCCTTTGTTTATTTTGGCCAGGTGTCTAGGTCTTTACAGCTTTAAGGTGTGTATTTTTATACCTTCTGTAAGGTTGCTAGAGCAAGAATTACAATTCCTATTTGTAGATGGAGCAATGAAGGTTCTGGAGTTTGTGACACATAGATGGAGAATCAAGGAAATAAACCTAGGTCTTTGAACCCAAGACGGTGAGGGCTGTAAGAGAGGATGGGTGTGGACTTTGGGCTCATATCTCAATTCTGCCACTTACTGAAGGTGTTGTCCCAAGGAGCAGCCTTGACTCTAGGCATTCTGAGTTTGCTCATCTGCACAGCTGGGATAATCATGCCTGCAGATTACAGATAATCAAACCCGTGTTCCAACAGGATCACAGATGATAGCAGCCCCATGGTGAAGGCTCAGTGCAAGGGAGATATCATTATTTCCATTATTCTTTTTTAGAAATCACTTAGCCTGAAAGAACATTCAGCTAAAACCTATTGCTGCTCTAGGAAATAAGATGGTTAAAGAGCATTGCACACTGAAATGAGCCACGTGAGCATTAGAAAGTGATATTATTTTGCCATAAGGGTGCACTAATTAGAATGTAAACTATGCTAGTGAAACAAAGATCCGAGAAGTCACACTAGCTCTGAGGGAACTGTTTGTAAACGGTGTCTTTTAACTTATTACCTGTTTAGAATGATAGCTGTTAATTAGGTTGCTCCATTAGTTAATTGGCCCTTTTCCAATTCTTTAGGCAGAAATACTGTGCCAACAGTCTTGATCCAAGAGCCTACACAAGAAAACATTTCCCTATTCCCAGGAAAATGAAATACTCATAGATGACGAATTTAAAAAAATTCAGTGGCCAGAAAAAAAATGTGACAGCACAACAATCCAAAGTTCTGCTTTAGATGAGAGAGGCCTTGGTTCTTTGTCTCAATCTTCAGGGGCAATCCCCCAAACTAGATTTTTTTATTGTCTATTTTTGCCCACTCCTTTACTTGTATGTGAGAGGTGGCACTGCCGAGTTTTGTTGGGGAAGAGGGTAGAAAGAAAGATTTCAGAGGGTGCTTTATTTTCAGTTCTTTAAATTGGCCAGCTCTTTGGGCTGATGACACTAATGGAAGATTAACCCTTTCATGTCAAAAATGGGGGAGGTAAAGGAAGCGGGAGACGGAGGGAGGGGCGAACTTTGGCTGGGCACCCTGGTCAGGGCAGAAGAATTCCCTGCCCTAAGGAGGACAGAGCCGCGCTTCTGCTGATGGCGCTGACCGGCTCTGAGACCTGATTACGTCCCGCGTGTCGGCAGCTGAGCTACGACAAGAACAAGGTTTCCCAACAAATCCATCTCCCGCGTAATTACTGCGGAGCTAACCGAGGGCCAAAGGGGCGCCCACTCCTCAGATCCGGCCCTCCCCCCACCCCCTCCCTTCTACCTCCGCTCAGTGCCTGCAGGTGACAAAGCCGCAGGGAGCGCCGTGCGGCGGCCCGGGGCCTCGGACTGCCACATGTTCCACTGCCCTGGGTGCTCACATTGCAGAACTGGGAGCTCTTCCGAGAGCTGTGGTTCCTGCTGGCTGCAAACCTGCTCTGCAGGTGTGTACACTGCGGGCGGCCCCACGGGAATCGCCGCCAGGCGGGGCGGCCAGGCGGAACCTCCCCGGAGCGGGTTCCTTTCTGATTTACATCGTTATTTCACCTGAGAAAAGGCGGGCAGGAATGGCTGTGAATCAGCTCCTGGAGCGTTTCCTAAAGTGTGCTCTGCGACCCTAAATTGTGTGACAGCTGAGTGGACGGTAAATTTGGGGTTAAAAAGTGCAAGGGTGTGTGGCGCGTCAGCGTGCGGGGCGCCCCCCTGCCCCGCCACTCCCCCGTCGTCAGCCGCCGCGTGGCCGCCGCGGGTCACGCGTCCTCTGAGCGCCCCGCCAGGGAACGCCCACGCCACTGGGCTGCGCCGCGACACGGCGGCGGGCGCCTCCCCGCGTTTCTCGGGGGAACCGTTGTTTGTGCAGCCGCTTCAGGGGCTCGTTCCCCGCCCCCCTGGGCCCCTAGAGGCGCGCACTTAGGGAAACACCGCTTTAATGCAGTGGCCTCTCTTGAAATGAGGAAATAAAGCTCTCAACTGGGCTCAAAGGGGAAATTTGATATGTTAGTAGAAAGATTGAGGTTGTTTATTGTTGTTATTGTTTTATCGTTATTACTCGGATGAAGCCAGGGTAAAATTCTTATAATGTTACAAACCCCATGAAAATATATTTTCCAGTCTCTAGAAAGAGCTTATTTTTAAAATGTTATTCTGTTAAAAATGTCATTTGGTACGTATTTCACCAAATGTGATTGAATTTTACACCTTTGTAAAACTTCATATAATAATTACAAATGAGAAAATAAAATCTTTAGTCAGTTTTGAACTTTGGTTTAGAAAACCTGGCCAAACCCATTAGTTCAGCATATTACATAAATAGATTTCTCTGTTCAGATTATTTGGGGAAAAATATGCAGATACCAACTCTCTGATTTTTTTGGATATCTATGCTGAATTTTCAACAAAAGGTGTTTGATTCTTATTTATGCTAAATGTCTTAATATATTCTATTTTTGTATTAAAATGATATTCTGTACATGTGATTTTATAGCTTTAAAAAAATCAGTATTTTTTTTTTTTTTAGTAAAAATGCAAAACTTGCATGAAAGGAATCATCAGTTATATCATAGTGATCACCCCCAGGGAGGGAAGGAAAGGAATGGAAGAAGAGGGTGTTAAGGCCTAAGCTGTAACAGTAAGGTTTTATTTCTTTTAAAAAGCAAGAGAACTGAAGCTTATATAGAAAAATGTTAATATCTAGGTGGTTGAACAAAGATGTCTCGTATTAATTTCTTGAAAAAAAATATTTTTTCTATACATTTAACACATTTCAATATAAAAAAAATGCCTTGAAAGAGCAGATGTGAAACTCCCTAAATTCCTGACCAATTGGCTTTAGCTGGAAATGCCTGCGGCACTTCATTTGATCTAGTCACATTGTCAAAGTTACACACTTTGTCTCCTTTGTAAAAGGGTTTGAAGTTACTTTTACAAATGTGGGCAGCTATGGTTTTGTTAGTTCTCCTACACAGATCTAGTAAAACCCACAGAGGGGATCAATGGATACTTACTGAATAAATTCATCATATCTCATCCTCTGGCTGAGATTTACCTTTGTTATAACTTAATCTTTGTTATAATCTTCGTGATTATAACTTAATCATCTTGTAGTGCTTTTTTTCTCTAAAAGATTCTCATCTTTCTATTTAAATTATGTGTTGAATTACTGTCCCATAGTTCAGAGTCAATTGCTTTTTATTTAATCCTAAAAAGAATAGCTATAACATTAATGTATTGATAAATTAATAGAATTTATTAAATGCTTAAGACATCTCAGGCACTGTGCTAAGCACTTTTCCTGCTATTACACATACAAAAGTATGTGAGAAGTCTTGTCACTCCTGTTTTACTGATGAGGAAACAGTTCTATAACTTATCCAAGACCACAAAGATAAAAATGTGTTCCAGTCAGACCTGTTTCCTTCAAAGCCCATGCTCTTAGCTACTCCGTTGGCCGTCTAGAGATGTTTATTTAGCTTACTAGTGTTATAATTCAGAGGAACATCCCAACGTAAGCATCATGTTTCTTCAACTCTAAGACGTCTATTTTCACCACATTTGAAAGTTATGATATTAGAAGGGCCTTGCGTTGGAGTGCAGAGACGTCGTGCTAGGAGCGTTCTGCCTCCCCATCTGCCCCTCTCCAACCCAGAGCTGCTAAATAGAGGAAACTCACCACGCATGGTTTTGCACAGCCACGGGTGTATCCTCTAAGCCACAGGGCACAGGCTTCTGTCAGCATCAGCATATTGTTTTCCTTTAATCACGACCTTGTGGTCATTTTAGGAGGCAGCTCCTGTCCTACAGCAAATCCTTTCGCCTCGCCAAACCAGCTCTGCTCAGCCATTGTTTATTCATAAAATGGTGTGTATATTCGTGGGGAACTTAGATGGGTAAGTCCTTTTAATTTTTCATTCTTTTTATATATTAAAAAATGTAATGTTGTTTAGTTGATTTTTTTGTTGTTTTACTTGACTGGCTCTTTAAAGACCTAAGGGAGGGTCTTTGTCTTGACTTGCTGCCACTTAAGAAAATTTCACAGTGGTTGAGAACTAATTTCATCAGGAAACATTCTGAGCTTCAGTTAAAATGTAAAATGCTTTCTTTAGCCCCAGGATAAAATAAAATTTCATTTGCTTTTACTTTTCTGCAATAATGCCAATAACGAGATATTGCCAAGGGCATTAGGGAAGCCAATTCTATAGCTGAACAAATCGATGATAAATCTACTTGCCAAATCCTGAACATACCCACTGAATGAGTGTTATGAACACACACACACACACACACACACACACAACACACTCTCTTTCACACACACAAACACACTCACCCTGAACTATCCAGGGTAAGGATGAAATTTCCCTAAAATAACGTAGTCCTAAAATAAATAAAATACTAAGATGCTCACGTTCTCAAAGTCCTCAGACACATAGTGGGTCTGTGTGCACAGTTGTGAACTGAAAACAACATAGCAGCTTGACTAACAACAACAGATAGCACTTACTGAGTGGTAACATTATTGACTGATGACTATGTGCTTGCCCCATTCTTAGTGCTTTCATCCTAGAAGCGATGCCATTATTCCCATTTTTCAGATGAAGTAACTGAGGCACAGAGAGGGTAAGTCCACTGCTAAAGGTCTCACAGCTGATGAATGGCCATCTGGTTCCAAAGCCCATGTTTTTTTGCCTGTATACTGTACTGCCTCTTGCTGTATATCCAAACCAAATATAGGTTTCCAGAAAATGCTAGACAAAACTCTAAACCATGATGATGATGGTGGTGATGATGATGATAATTATAGCAACCACTTATTGAGTCTTTGTGTATTTAGGCAGTATGGTAGGCTTTTTCCACACATTATCTCATTTAATCTTCATCATCTAGGGATTTAGATTTTATTATCCTTATTTTATTGTGAAACTGAAGTTCAGAGAGCTCAAGTAATTTGCTTAAGGTCACAGAGCTAGTTATTGGCTGCTTGGTAATTCATACAAGTCTATAGCTTGCCCACTGCCTAGCTCCCACACTTGCATGAGTTCTTGATTTGGTAAGTAAAGGGAACTAGAAAGTTCTCAGCACTGTGATAGTCAGTATAAATTTCATGATCACTAATTACCAATAGGAAACTTGCTACCTTTCCACCTCAGAGTGAAGTTGAATATGATACATCTTAAATTGCCTTAACATCCCTTGGTAAGGTATGTACTTTGTGGCTTTAGAAGGTAATACTTCTGTTAAAATGAATCACTCTTTGGAACAATGTCTGACTTCTGAATTAACTGCAAATGAATGGCCGGATCAGAAAAGTATAAAAGTGACTGAAGTTTTTCCTCCATATTTGCTCATAACACTGGTTGGAAAAAAAGCAGAAAACAAAAACCCTTAAATATATTGAGATTTCCCATCCCTTTAAATTTACTGAGATCCACTAAATGGAAACATAGTTAGATTCCAGACAAAAGAACAAAACTGCAAGTCCCAGGGAGTGGGATTTCTTCCTGTTGAGCGTGTAATGCCAGGAACCAGGAGCCAGGAACCTGACTGGGTGATGCAGGCATGTCTCCCTGTGGGGGTGGAGGGCATCTGCCTCCTGGGACGCCTTGCCCAGCAAGCATGAGCCCGAGCCGTAGCCCAGGCTGCCTCACAAAGGCTGCATTAGAACTTTGAAGATGAGGCTCTCCTTTAGGAAGGGTAAGTCATTGCCCCGAAGTCGCACAATGAGAAAAAGGTGGAGCCTAAACCCAATCCTGGGCAGGTCGAAATTCAGTCAGGACTCTTTAACTACTGGGTTGGCACAGCGTGGTTTCCAGGTAGGCAAGAGACTCCCAGCAGTGGAGATGACTTCTCTATATGCCTACCTCACCAAATTATCAATGGAGTAAAACATGCTTTTCAAATGTACATTTAGATTTTAAGGTTATTACTTCCAGGTGAATTTTCAAATATGAAAAATAGTTAATGTCAAGAACTCAAATGAAAGAATCTCCAAATATATTGAGAGTTTTCTTTTTGTGCCTTTTCTGTGGAGATTTGTAAGGAATTGAAAATGGGCTGGGTACAGTCATTCTCGCCCTTCTTTTCTTGTGTAATTCGACCACTTCATAAGGCCCGAACCAGTATCTTTGTGCCAATAGATGCAGGGCACGCACCTTTTTCTGGGAAGATAATTGTGATTATATTACAAAGATTAAAAAACAACAACACAAAGCATAGTGCTGCTTGAATATGACCAATTCGTCTACTTTGGAATTGTGAGTATCCTGGTCTCTTCTGGCACTAGGAAGGGGATATGATGCCACTAGACACGTTTCTAAAACTCTCAGACAAGACTTCACGAGTGGGCAATACTGATTTCTCTGTAAATGTAATTTTTTTTCACTTTAGGAGATTTGTGTACAATATCAAATCAATTATCAAAATACAGTTTGTAAAATAAAAAAAATTTAAGTAAAATCAACACTTAATCACTATATGGAGATTAGCTTCTACTTTGAAGCTCCTTTCCCTATGGGTGCTTATGGGCTGGGAGAGCTGCCTCTGGGAAGGGGGGCGGGCAAAGGCCAAACAAAGCAAAGGTTGGAGATCTAGCCCTTGAGAAGGGCATGGGTTTGTAACTGGCAAAATGATTAGCTACTCAATTATCAAAAGAATGAACTAATAATTCCTTCTAAACAATGAAGCATTTTCTCCATCACAAATTCTCAAGTGGTGGGGCACAGTGGTGCCCTTTGCTTGTACACTGGAACAGAAAAGTGAGAGGGAAATACACATCAGTGGATAAGGTTTCTATCTTGAACTCTTAACATTTACATCTCAAGGGCCAGCGGCCTGGCAGGAATGAATCCGGGTGTTCTATTTTGGGCCCCACTCCAGGAAATAGCTTCCAGGACTGACCTGATCTGAGAATGAGTTATAGATATTATAACCAACTTTTCCTTCACACCAATACCCGATCCCTCCAGAAACCTTAATAGGCTTTTGAGAGCCTCCATTTAGAGCCGGCTGCATAAAATGATCCTTTGATGAAAAGGGATTGGAACAAGGGTTAAAGCCGACATTGAAAGGTGACTGTGGAGGGCACGGTGTTCATACAACCCTCCTTTAATATGTGTGGTGTGCACCTGTGATAAGATGATTCATTACTTGGGGCCATTCTTTGACAAGCTCCATCGTTCAGCCCTCGGGGTTCTGACGGGACAATCCTGCACCCGCCCAGGAAATATAACAAGGTCAGCTTTTTTTCCCTGGGACATAGATGGAGATGGTTTAGCTTATAATGCATCTGTGTTTACTCTTTATGTAAAATAAAAACAGGGTTCAAGACATTGCAATTCCTGTTCTCCACAGAGCAGGCCAAGGAGGGCTGCACAAACTCACTGCCGGCTAAATAACTTGGGAGGAAAAATCTTGGAGAGGGTGCCAGCTCTTCCTCCTTTGTGTTTATTCATTAGTAACAGCAACATTTGAGATGGAGGTGCCCTAGCCACCGAGGCTGGGCTCTGTATCAGGCCTTCGAATGGAGGGCACCCCGATACCATCAGCTTCAACTCTTGTTTGCTTTTCGTGCAGCCTTTCCATTTATTGGGGTCTTGAAGATGGAGCCATCCTTATCTGCAGCTCCAGCAGTATCTTGGTGACTGCAGTGCTGGCCCTTTAGCGGTGAAGGGTGTGGGCTCAATTCCCAGGACGGGAGGAAGACTTGCTGGCCCTGGCAGACTGAAGTGAACCTACAGGTATGAAGAGACCGCCCAGCTTCCCTGAGAACCAGCCAGAGTCTGGGCTCGTGCGCCTGACTTGCAGTGGGCTTCACTCTAACTTACCCTTTCTCTCTGATGCTTTTTGTAGGACTTCTTCAGTCCTTCCCCATCACCTCCCCACACATTCAGAAATTGGCTTTATTAAGGCTAGTTTAGAAATCTTAGAGCAATTAGGGAAGGGAACTTACCAGTTTCCCCCATTACCCAAGTTTAAAAAGAATGAAAAAAATAAAGCAAAACTGAAATTTTATTTTTAAAATTTACCTTTTTTTTTAAAAAAAAGAGAACACCCCATAATGAAAAGTAATTTCTTCAATTAAAGTCAAAACAGAAGTCACCATATAGAAATATAAACAAAATAAAACTTAGACATTCTAGGGGAAAGAAAAAAAATCTTGCTTCTAAAATATAGAAAAACCTCCCAACCCTTCTCCTATTCTTGACATTGCTAGTAAACATTATTTATTTGCCTCGAATGAATGCGGTTACATATCACTGTCATGCAAAAGAAATTCATTTCCTTTCCAAGTTCCATCTGCCATAAAAATTCACTCTTGTTCCCATCTCCCACTCACCTGTCCTTGTGCATTAGTTACTAGTTGACCCGTGACCCCCTGAAGACTGGAGAGGGCATTGCCAAGGGCCTGTGAGCTTGCTACGGAGCCCATGGCTGCTGCTGCAGCCGCTGCAGCCTGACTTGCTAGTGGATTATTAACCAGCTGCAAAGAGAGAAAAGATGAGGGTAAAACCACTGAGAGAGGCACAGATACAGCACACGCATGCAACATTCTCTGGGGCGAGGAAGTTCTTGCCTCAACTGGCTCATGCAGAGGGCCGAGAACCCACCAGAGGGGGCCTAGTGAACATTCCTCTGAAGCTGTGTAGTTTGGGGGAGGTTGGAAATGAGGGTAGAAGGAAAATATTCCCCACCAAAGTTGCCTGCTTCGTGGAGCCTGGGTTTAGGACTAGCCCCAGGAGAGAGTGAGGTGGGCCAGTGGAGAAATGATTTTGGAGAAGTCCCTGGCTTTTGTCCTCTAGACTAAATAAAACTCTGACGGAATGTCTACTTTCTTTGAGGTAACCAGACAGAATGTGGGGTTAAAGCAGTACGGGAGTAAGAGTGGAGGAGAGGAATAGATTTTAAGGAATTCTGCAAATGAATTGACTGTTTTTATTTGTGCATTGCAGTTTCCATTAGGGTCATGTGGTAAGGCAGAGGCTTCACTCCACTCCTTTCTCCAAGGAGGAAGGAAACCAGTCAGTAGAAATGAAAACCTCTGACCTCTGTGCTCTCAGAGTCTAGGGTTGGAACATTTTTGAGGGGCCTCATCCTGACCGTGAGATTCAAGGCCAATGAGAAAGGTCTTTTGGTGAATGGCCAGGATGATATCTGTTTGCTGTTTTAACTAATATATGGCACTCCCTTGGTCTCTTTCCTGGGACAAGACTGAAATAGAAGAATTTGATGGGGGGGGGCACTCAAGGAGGAGGTTATGGCTGCCAAAATCTGTTTTTCCATGGAGACCAATTCAATATTCTTTATCCTGCCAATTTTCCACACCACAGGTTTTCAGGCCTTCTGACCATGAGGCAGAAGTGTAGCTTGAACTAAAATCTGCATTTAGGTTAATGACTAGATATAAATTCAAGAAACATTTAAACTATTTTCACAGTATTGGTTTTGATACATGAATTTCATTTGTATTTATTCTAGGGTGTTATTTTTTTCTCCATATAGTTCCTCTCAAGTACAACAATTGTTGTGTATAATAATGCATTTTCCATCACCAGTTCCCACATCCATGAAATTCCTGCGTTTTAGCAGGAACCTGCCAAGACTAAGACTTGGTGGAAAAGAATTAATGCCATACTTAATTCAAGTCCTGGAAGCTCTTTGAAAGATGCCTCGTTTTTACTTTTACTTTCTCCATCCTTTATCTCAGTCTCTCTCTCTTTCTTTTCCTTCTTCCCTTAAAACATATTTTATTATTTAATTCCTTTGGAAATTTGCCTAGAATTTATATCATCTGATGAGGAAGGAAATACTAATTGTCAGAGGAACATAACAAAGGACAAGAATTTAATAATTCTTTTTTCATTAATGTGATATCCTTATCTTATTGGTTTCTTTATTCATTTATAATCAATTTTCACATAACTAGTTTTGCTGTGATTCCATTGACCCAGCACTTTTTTGAAATGAAAATCCATTTTAAGCTCATTATTTTATGTGTCTTTAGCCTTTATCTCTCCCCTAAAAGACAATAGTGATTTTTTCCTAAGGAGAAAAAAATTCTCATTCATTGGCCTAAAGAGAAACCCTGTCTTATGCCAGATCACCACCATGGAATTTCAAATTTAGGTTGCCCTTGGTCTTGGTTTTCTGAGTATATTTTTATAGTGTGTATAAGGTAAGTAATGGTAATACTGAGGAAAATCCTTGAATTTGGTTTGAGTCCCTAAAGTGAAAGAGTTCATATTGTGTTCATTTTTCACTCCCAAAGTGAGGAGACCCCTTGAGGAATCCTTCCCAAACTGCTAGGATACACACTGTGCAGGGGTACATTATTCTCAGGTGCTCTGCCAGCTGCAAGGTTTATATTTCTCTTATGTAACACAAGTTGAAGTCATAATGAAATTCCTGAGTTTCAGGGAGATCTCAAAATAAGATTCTTAATTCTCAAAGAAAGATTAAATGATGTGCAGTTTGGTTTTAGTATTGAGTATACAATTCTATCTATTAATTGTGGGTGAAAAATTTAAGACAGTGTATACAGAATGCTCTCTGAAGAAAATAGACGATTCCCTTTTAATGAAGAGAAAATATTTTTACAAATTGTAAGACATTTCTCTAACATCTAGGTCAATCAAAAATCCACGTATGAAATTATGGAATTACTGTCTGTATACAATATATTAGTGTAGATTGACAATTTCCTACATCTAGGACACTTATCTATCGTTCAGCTATAGTCCCATGGATTTGCTGTAAATTCAGGCATTACATATAAAGGATAAACTATTGTCCTGAATATAAAACAAAGCAGATACTGAAATGTGGGCTCTGAGATTTTGTGTTTTGGGGCCAGGAATGGGTCCCCTTCTACCGCCCTGGAAGGTTGCTTCAGCAACCACAAATGTACAGATTTTGTATATTTTTAATGTTTATTTTCTCTACATCCTGGTCCTAGGTTGAAACACAATTTGTTCCCTTTTTTGCTGCCTTTCCCTCTTACTGGAGCAAACGCCAACTTGATAACTCTTTTATTTCCTATCCTGCATCCCTAGGTCTTTGTGAAAGGTGTATGAGCTCTGGGGAAACACCTGATGGCCCCTGGAGCTAGCGCTAGAACCAAAGGTGAGAAAGTGTATATACAGACAGCGGGTGCAAGTCAATCTATAAGCTGACAGCATTCCAAGTGGACCATTGGGTTGTTGATGGATGCAGCTTCATAGTCATCTTTTGGCTTTTCTGTCTGTGACTGCCAAGGAGGGATGTAATATGCATAACCTATGTGGCAGGGAGGGGGCAGGGAACGGTGGGGAAACCACACACGTGTTCTCTTCATCACCTCAGGTCATGTCACTCTGTATTGTCCCTAGTCATGTCATATTAGCAGTGTTCCTATCAATACTGCCTCTTGATTGGAGACTCAGGGTAGATTTGGACAGCAGGGTACTCAGGCACAATAAATGCACATAACGAGCATGCTAACGTTCTGGGACCAACTGGATATTTTGAAGTTGCTGCCAAATTTATGCCTTCAGTTCTTTCATTGCCAATGTACCTAACTAACAAAGGATAGCCCAAATCAACTGACTACATTACATACTTGTGTTTTCAACAGACCAACTTAAAATACATGCTGAATTCTGCTGCGTGCTTTTTGATACATGTGACAGCTCTCAAAGCAAGGATTTGCAGAGGGCTAGAGTTCTCATGTTCCACCCAAATGGATCTGGGCCTTGAACACATCAAGCTATAGTTCTGGGATCCTCAGATAGTCCAAACACCTACTAATAGAAACACTAATTTCTTAAGCCACCCCCTCAAATTTTAGAGGGTAAAATAACAGAATGATTTTTAAAAAATAGTTTTGTATCAGTAAGGAAAGACCCCAGACTGCACAGAACCCTGTCCCTCCATTCAGGCAGATGAGGGCAAGCTCTGAAATCATACTGCCTTGGCTGTGACTAAGTAAATCATGCCTCAGTTTCTCATGGGTAAAACGGGTGTAAAAATAGTACCCATTTTACAGATAGTGCTTATTCCAGGTGCACACTCACAGAGTCATGATGGGAATTAAGTGAGATTCCACACGCACAAGTTTTAGAGCAATGCTTGACATATATCATATTCTTAATAAATGCTAGCTATTGTCCTCACAGTTTCTATTAGGCATGAGGAGGCCAAGCTAATCAGTTTGTCAGAATTAGAACTCAACTCCATAAATAATATGAACCCAGGTAACTGTATTCTCTATTTTTATATTTTAACTGTATTCTGTAATTTTACTGTACTTATTTTTAAAAGAGTAGCTTGAAAGAAGATGTTAGCTAAGTGATATTTTGAATGGGGCGAGTTTCATGATTAAAAGGCAAATACGCTTTTTAACAATATTTCAGATTGGAGGATATCAGAAAGAAGTATTTAAAATAAGATTTTCACCTGCTTGTCTTGGACCTCTCATATTTAATTATTTATAGACAAAGTGGTGTTTTGATTCTGAGGCCAGGGCCAGTAGATGACAGACCAGCAAGAGAGACGTTTCTAGTACATTATCCTCAAACTTAGTTTACAACATGTGTTAAATTTTCATAAGAACACCCATTTTGGAGTTTAATTCCTGCCTCATGCCAAAATGTTGTGAACGAATCTATCTCACGCTTGCATCTTTTGATAGTGAAGGCATGCAGGTAAATTTATAAAACAATTTTCCTTAGGATTTGCAACAGTTTATTTCACATGTCAACCTGGATGGATATTGGGTATAATGAGAATAAATCCTATAAATTCCTAAATCTACAGTGCTTTGTGCACATCCTTGTTATCTGTGGACACCAAATGGTAACGAGAAGAAAAACTTTGATAAAGTCTCTTCAGGTCTCACTTTTAGGTGATGTCATATGTATGACATCAAGTAACTGTCACCAAGGGGTGATGCCACCACATAAGGGAGTGGTGTCTTTCTCTAAGTCTTCCTCCATCTTCTCTTTCTCTGAAGGATGGACATCCTACAGCTTGGTAAAGAATTCAGGTTTCTTGAATCTGAGCATTAGTAGTCGCAATACTTTTTATGAAGATTTGCCGGTGATGTTATTGTGTTATTATAAATCTTATTTACAAAAATATGGCAACATGATAGCTATGGTATTACATTCCTTTGTTTAGACCTTTATTCCAAGAGGGCCTCGTGAATACAGCAGCTTCGAAACCTTTTTTGGAGCATAGAGGCCCATGATCTATGGTTTTATCATTCTCCTCATGAGCTATGTGGATTTTATAGAGTATGGATTTTGGAGCAGCTCTTTTTGCTACTAACTTTTCAATTTAGAATCCTGAAACCGTGGTGCAATTTGTTTTTAAATGAGGATGTTCATAAATGCATGCATCACAATTCACTCCTTGTTTAAGGTACAAAGTGACTTGCAGTGGCTGTCTGGAAATAGGAGGACAAACGTGGCTTCTTGAGTTCATTCACATACATTAGGTCTTTACTTTTCTTTTGCCGTATATGTGAAAACTGTGTTTCTTGGTTCCTTGGGAGTCTTTTAACCAAATCAGTACTTCCACTTCTTACCCTCACATCTTCTCTTAAAAGGTCAAGGAAAGGCCAGCAGACAAATGCTGTAAGGGTGGCCATATTCACCTCAACAACCTACTTGGCGTGTGTTTTCTCCCACTGGGCTTTCCCTCTCGGTCTCATGGTTATTATGTGTTACAACACTCTCATCACAGTTAGGAATCCACGTTGTGAGCTTGAATACCAAGCCAAGCTTTGCTGCTTGCTCTCAGCCCACTGCCCTGTAGAGACGGCAACACGCTAGATGTGGACCATCCAACTTTCTGCCAACACAGGTCAACTGTGTTATTTTTTCTACTTTTATATATGCTTGCAACTTTCCATAATAGACTTTTTAAAATTTTTCCTTCCACTTTCCATTTAGTCTTCTCACTTATTTCACAGCACTTTGAATCTGATAATGTATTACTCACTTGTTTTATTCTCTTTATTCCTCTCTCTAGAATGTAAATTTTGGTGGACTGCTGTATCTTCAACTCCTTCAACAGTGCCAGGCACCCAGTAGGCCCTCAATCAGCATTTGTTGAATGAACATATGAAGAAGTGAGTCAAAGATCTCTATCTTTGGGACCTTGGTGAGAGTTTCACCCTTCGATATTTACAGAAGAGAGTAAAAATTTTGGAGGCAAATTTGTGTAAACTCTTCTTTTTAAAAATACATCACCACACTTTATAGTCTCTCACACAATGCTGGACTGACTGGCAAAAGCCTAGGATATGAGTGACACCGTCCTGATGTGTCCATTCATCGTGTGAGTCGGCACCAGCACTTCCAGCCTTCCTTCAGCTGCCCAGGTAGAGTCCCACTAGGTGAAAAGGGGCGTTGAACAGTCTTTCCGACTGGTTGGAAAAACTCCAGGATATAAAACGCAACAATGGCAGCATCTAAAGATGAAGATCCAGAGAGTCCATGGGCATCTTGCACCAAAAGCCCCCTGACGTCCCTAGAATTGCATGGCTGGAATTGAATGGGGATAGAGTGGGGCAGAGGGCTTACTCTCTAGGTTTGATGTGTTTTGGGAGCTGAAGGATAATGTGGCAGTGAATGAGGGCCTTTCCATTTTTATCCTTGGGCTGTGGTGCTGGAGATGGAGTTGGGCGATGGAACCTACACCCCTAGCCCAGCCTCACAGACTAGAGCAAAGCTCATGAGGACAGCAGGGCGGGTGCAGAAGGATGGACTTATGGGCCCCTGGGAACAAGCAATGCTGCTCTGAGGCCAGGTGATGGGGTGACATCAGTGAGGGAAGGGGCACGCTCTCTCTTTGTACAACCCCATTGTAGCGAGACTTCAGGGGCTCCTGGGGGCCACTGGACACAGGGTCACAAGTGAGACTCTACTCAGAGGTCACAGGCCCTGGATATCATTGCATCTATGAGCACATGTGGACATCTGAGAGAGTGTTCTAGAAGTATAGTGGAGAGAGAGGTAGATCCTGCAGGGGTCGCAGGTCAGGTAGTGCAGGATGATCGATGAGCAGTGCACCGGGGACATGGGGAGCCCTTGGAGAACGGGAAGGAAATAAACAAATCCGGCCTGCACACTATGATTTGGTGGCAAACTAAAGAAAGCTCTCCAAAGGGAGGCATTTCTCTTTTAGTTTGAAATTTACTGGTAAAAATAGTCAAGCCCAGAGTTGAGGGAAAAAAATAGCTTTTAACTTAACCCGATACATTTGATTTTGAAGTAGAGAGGTCAGCATCATGGAAACACCAACTCTAAATCAGATTTCATCCAAGTTATATGTAGACAAATACTATACTACCACAAGTCTACACATCTCATTTCCTTTTCTGTCTTGTCCTCCATTTAATAACCCGAAAATCTATCTTTTTATTGAGTTTCACGCTATTTTCTTACTTACATACAATAGTGCTACTCTTACCAATTGCCTGTTGTCATGGCACATTAGTTAGGTGAATTTGTTGATATTTCTGTATTTTTTATTCTATCATCCAGTTTAAACAAGTGATTGGGAGCACTCCTCTGATGAAAAAAAAGGCTATATATATATAATTTTTTTTTTTAAATAAATTGCTGCCATGGTGCAGCAGTTGGTATTCTTTTAGTTCCGGGCCATGGGAACACACAGCACACTTCCCCCGGCCCCCCCATGCCTAATTTACTTAAGTTGTTCCCCAACACTTGTTGAGTCCCTGCAGGGAAAGTACTGCTATGGAGAGCAGAAGAAAGACAAGAAAGGATGAGGGGCTCAAAGAAAGACAAAATACGGTCTGTCCTAGGAAGCTTCAGGAAGATTCTGTTCATTAGCTATTTCTCAATAACCATGGTGCAGGCTTTGAGCCAGGCCCCAGGGATACAGAGCTGAACAAGGCACAGTAAGGCAAGAGCCTCTTGCCTTGAGGCACTTCCAGTCTCATCGATAACTGCTGATTTGCATCCCATGAAACCGGTGCTGTAAGAAATGGGCGGGGGAGCCTGATGAGGGGCTGTCACCAGGTCTCAGGCCGCCAGACCGCCTAAGAACTGAACCTTAATGGATGGTTAGGAGTTGAGTGGGGAGGAGCTGAGAAGGGGAGAGAAAAGTCTTCGCAACCACTGGGAATGGTGTGGTCACAGACAGAGGTGAGAGACAGCCTTTTGTGGGTGTGAGCCACTAGGCTGGCATTTGGATATTTTGGGAACATGAAGTGGAAGGAGGGAAGTGTCAGATGAGGAGGTAAGGCATGAGCTTATGAAGGGAGGACTTTGTATGTCACTTTATCTGGCTTGTCCTTCATTCTGCAGGCAAGGGCAGAGGGACATGATTAGATCTGAAATTGAGAACGGTCACTTTGGAGACAGAGTTGGAGTGGGGTTGGGGTGGAGGTCGGTCTGACTGGAGGCTAAGGAGGGCAGGAGGCCGCGCAGCAAAGACGGAGGCAGAAGGCTGCCCGTCAGGAGAAGGGTGTGGCTTGGCTGCCTCTGCGGGCGGAAGTACAGCTAGTTCATCGTTCACTGATTCAGCAAATATTGAGCATCAACTATATGCCAGGAACAGACATTCTCATCCTCAAAATGCTTCCAGGGAGTGTGAGGACAGATACAGAGACAGATAAATTACCAGCCAATGGGGATGAACCGCGGTAGAGTTGGGCTCAGTGAGCCACGGGAACATTGGGGAACCGGCTAGCTCAATGAGGGAAGAAGAGGGGTGCCAGGGAAGCTTCATGAGCTCAACTGAGCTCAAAGCTGAATAAACGATAGATCTACTAAGCAGGCAGTTAGAGCTGAAGAAAGACTAACTTCAACATGGGGGGAAAACGAGCATGTCTGGTATGAGCTGAATGCTCAGAGCACAGTTAGGGCAGGAAAACTCTGAGCTGTGCTCTGAAGCCAGAGAAAAGGGTGGAAAAATATGTGTATGGATGGCGTGCATGTGTTCATATGGTACAGAGTCTCCTGAGCAATTTCCCCTGTAAGCTGTTGTTATGAAAGCACCTAAATATTTATAGCCTTTTGCAAGATTATGGAGATAGCCTTAACAGCTCTGCAGCTTGGGAAACAACACTAATTGATAGTCAGCAAGTCATAAATTACTTTTGTTTATTTTGTTAAAGGGAAATCTAAACTGCTGACTGACCAAAAATTAATAATTGAATTTTGAGTAATAAAAACAAAACCATCATCTTTTAAAATACAAAATGTTCTCTTTTACAATTACAAAGCTGGATTATGAAGGGCCACCATTGCATCGATGGCTATATCCACATATGAAGACTGAGCTGTGAATTTTTATAAATTATGATATAAATTAATTATAAGGGTTGTATTAGTTTATATAAGATTTCAAGTCTCTTGAGAATCTACCCAGAGAAGATGGAAGTCTTTTATTTACATGAGGGCTATTTTACAAGTACTCCTGAATGTATGTTTTCTATAGATACTAATTTCAGCATTGAAATGCAAGAAACTTTTCATAAGTCCAATCTGGTCACTTTATCACTTATAAAGAACAAAACATATACGTTTTCTTCCTTCCACCCCAATAACCACACTGGTTATTAAAATATGCTTGTAGAAAATGTTATGCATAATATCTTGGTTTTATCCACTCATGGGCAAATGGAAAGCCTATATAAGCTGTTACTGAATTTTATTGTTATGCATAATCGCTTGCTTGCCTCATAAAATGTATTCACTGAACAGCTGTTGTAGAAGAAAGCTAGTCAGAAGATATGCTATTCTTCCCACAAAACAATACTACGTTTGGGTCATGCATTATATTTTTCCCAAGGACCAGCAGAAATCAACCTGTTTATTGTTGGCATGCAATTGAACTTTTGAGCATCTACTTTTCTGAATTCACAGTAAGGATCAGATTTACCATTTAGAATACAGAGGGAAGAAAATGCCATTTCTGGTCACATCACACCCATCTTTAAGTAGGTGCCCATATGCAGCCTGGGGTTAACACCTATGATAGTTCCTTCATTGTAAAGAGTACAGAGGTCTTTTCAACAGCAGCCTTACCCATATCAGATGCCCGGAAGAGAACTTTACCATTAGGAAAAACAAATGGTCCAAATTACTAGAGAAAATACGACTCTTTAGAAAGAGGAGGATAAATACATGAAAGAGAAAGCAAAAAACATGACCAGAATGCTCAGAGGTAAATAAAATCCTTCTGTGCTCACAAAATATATTGGTTATAGGTTGTTCTAAAAACATTAAACTAACAGTAAGAACCACTACCTGTAGGAGCCGTAAGCCAAGAAAATATAAAAAGTTGTTGTATAGATCGTTTGGGACGTTTCCATTAATAAAACTGAACATAGGTTAAAAAACATAAAGCTTAATCTCACCAAGAGCAAGAGCGAGGCTGTGTCGGAATTTTCCCCATTTAGGCAGACGACAGTAGAAAGTCGCTGACTGAAGAAACTAATCTACCCAATCAGCAAAGAGGAAAATCTGTTTACATTTTTTTGGCCAATACTGATAGCTATTGAGAAGATACTGGCTGTGCATTTATAGGCAGAAACTAGGTAACTGGTGACGGAGGAGGAAATGTGAAATCAGTGGAAAATGGCACCTGGGTTCTCTTCCTGAGTCAGCAGCTAACGGGGCACACCATTCCGCCCTGCCTGAGCCAACATTTCCTTCTGCAAAATGAGAAGCTTGAACTAGATCAGTCGTTCTCAGAAATGGTCCTCGATGGACAGAAAAGCCACAGCCGTTTTAGGGTCCTGTGTTACTGAGTTAGCTTTCCTTGATGAGTGGCCCTGATGAGCGTGGAGGTCTATCAACCCATCATCCCTCACGCTGCCCTGAGGCCTGGAGAAATCATGATTTCCTCCCTTCCCTGACAGCTCTGCGGGGTTTGGGTTGAAGGCCAGCTCCGGAAATGCTTAGGTGCTCTGGAGTATGCTGGAAGAAAGTGCCTTTCACCCCAGAAGTTCTCAGTGTGGGGCCCTGAGGCAATGCCAGCCTCACCTCTTTCTTGGCCTCCACCCCAGACCTGCCGAATCAGAACTTGTGGGGTGGGAGCAGCATCTGGGTCTTCATAGCTGCTTGGTGATGCTGATGCTAACGAAAGCCTAAGAGCCTTGAACCAGATGATCTCCAAGCCTTTGTCAAAGAGTAAAATTCTGTGATGATGCAATAAATTTGGAACAGTGCTATAATTTTTCAAGTTCTATTCCTGTAAGAGTTACTAAATAAAGATGTTAAAAATGTTTCCTAAATCTGCTTTAGCAAGTGGGGAATAAGGCTGGAAGTAAATGTTTATTTAGGTTGGGCTAAGAGCCAGTTTCTAATGACTGTGCTGTCCCCTGACTTCCAGCTAGCTTCCAGAAGCAAAGTCCCTGACCTTCCTGGGCGGAGAGGGGCTATAACCTTTCCAACATGAGCAGAGCTGTTACAGTGTTCTGTCATAGGGAACAGCAATAGAATTTGAAATCTAAAATAGATTAAAAACATTTTTTTTTATTGGGGAATATTGGGGAACAGTGTGTTTCTCCAGGGCCCATCAGCTCTAAGTCGTTGTCCTTCAATCTAGTTGTGGAGGGCGCAGCTCAGCTCCAAGTCCAGTTGCCGTTTTCAATCTTAGTCGCAGGGGGCAGAGCCCACCATTCCATGTGGGAATTGAACTGGCAACATTGTTGAGAGCTCACGCTCTAACCAACTGAGCCATCGGCCACCCCACCGGAAGCTCAGCAGTAGCTTATTGTCTTCAATCTAGTTGTGGAGGGCACAGCTCACTGGCCCATGTGGGAATCGAACCAGCAACCCTGTTGTTCAGAACTCGTGCTCTAACCAACGGAGCCATCCAGTCGCCCCCTAAAATAGATTTTTAATGAACTTCTGGGGTGATAACGTCATAAGGCATATAAATGTCTAATCACTATGCTGTGTATCTGAAACTAATATAATGTATGTCAACTGTGATCGAAAAATAAAATTAAAAAATACTTCAAAAAAAGAGGCATCAAGTATCAAAGGGAAATGTAATTTCTAAGAATTTATCACAATAAATTAGAAGTTCATAATGTCTTTAGAACAATCTATTTTTAGCTTGTAGCTCTACATGCTAGCAAGCAATGGTATTTTGGTGGAACGGTTGAAAATTATAGCAATTCCCAAAGTGTGTTCAGTGGAACTCTGGTCCTGGGATTTGATCTGGAATAAAAGGTTCAGAAAACACCACATGAAGTATTCACCTCTCGTTGATTTACAATACATCTTGGTGTGTGAAAGCTTCTGGAAGTTGTCCACAGGCAAGGAAAGCTGTTCAGCTTGTTAAACTCTGCATTTCCCCAAAACATCTAATCATAGTGTCCCTTTTGCATGTAACACTAGCTTGTGTTCTATGTTGTGCACTCTGAGAAAAGTTCGATGATATATTGGTTTGTTATCCACAGATTTAACAAATGGGCTAATGCAATAAGCTTGTAATCCACCGTGGCTAGTCTCATCAACTATATCTGAAGGAAGGACTTTATATTCCAAACTTATGTGCTCCACAAACCATCTAGGCTTGAACAAAATTTCCTCTGGTGCTTTTGTTAATGTTCATGCAAATTGGTTTAGATAAGATTTATTGATTTAAAGAGAATCCTGGAAAATTCACCTATACATCTGTATTAGCATAAAGTAAGCACGATGGTACTATTTCTCCATTACTATTAGGTGAAATATCACCATTAAATGAGCAGGATGTTGTCTGATGGTGTTTTCATTATTACCACCAGAGATAGCACCTTGTACATCCCAGAAACGGAAGAGTTCGGAATAGAATGGAAATCAAGCACCTGTTAGAGAAGACACCATTAAGAAGGGAAAACTGAAAGATATTTCTCTGTACTGGTATATTGGGATTTGGAATAGGGCCATGTGTGTCCACGTGTGTCTGTTTTAAAGGCTATAGGTTTCTAACTTGATCTGTGACTGATTTGTTTAATTGTAGACTGAGAATACTACTCTATTATTTTCTATTGTATGTGCCCAAGTAGAAATTGCTAAACAGAGGGACAACAAATATCCACTAAGGCTTTCATTTTGTTTTTTAAAACCTCAATGTTAACAAAACCAAAAAACACATGTTTTCATATATTTAGGAGAATACAGTTAAGAAAAAAAAAATTTTTTTTGGTACTAAGAAGCAAATTTACAAATTTACATATGGTCTTCTATTTTTCCTTAGTTTCTGTAACCACAACATTTTCTTTTAACCTTAGAAATATTGGGGTCTAAATTTATTTGCACCTATACATCAGTTGCTTTACCTCACAATTACAATAAAGGCAAATTACTCAAAGATGTTGGTTTGGCTGTACCCAAAGTCCGCCCCCCCAAACAACAACAACAACAACAACAACAAACAAACAAACCAGTTTCCTTAACACAAAATATAGTTACTGTCAATTGTAATTGAATCTTACAATTAAAAGCCTAGTTTTAAAATAAATCAATTTTATGTTTTAGAACTTGTCATTGACAAGGTTGTTTTGAAGCATGTCCGAATAAAACTAAAATGTGTAAAATTATTGTTCTGGGAAATAAATTTATTTAAAACATTATATAATCATGTGCTATAGTCTTTTTCCTTAATTTTCACATATGTGTGTAGAAAAGTGATATGGTATAGTGACTTGTATATTGCGGAAAACGAATGACACTATTTTTCTTTCTTACAGCCATTGTTACTAATATAATATTAGTAACCACTTCAGATAGAGTTCTCTGTGACAAAAATCTTCTCCAGAAGGGCGGGGAGAAGTCAATATGCTGATGTATACAGATATCTATAAATTGCTGGCGTAAAACAACAAAACTATGGTAAATAAAATCAGGAAATGCAGTGAAAATTGCATTTCATTTCAGATAAATTTTGAAACAATCCTATAATTTTTCTAAACATTTTTTAATGCATTTCCCTCTCATGAACTTTGTTACCCAGTATTCAAATAGTAATCATGGAACACGTTATAAAATACATTATCTCAAGTAGAGGTAATTTCAAATATAAAACGGGGTTAATGTACTAGCCATTAATTTAACAGGATAGATAGAAGATGAACTTGGCAGCAAAATAAGGGCTTTACTCAGGGAATTCAATTCACCATTAAGAGTCATTCCACAGCCAACATTTTTTGTTTAAGAATCATTTTGATGATCAAACAAGGATACCAATAGGACATTCAAACAATAGAGACAAGGAGATGACTTTTATTGATTGGGGGGTCTGTGAGGACTCCTACGGAAGTTCCGGCCTCTGTTCCTGGGGTGGTCATGTGTTCCATGTAAGCTCTGCACAGAACAGTGAAACACTGTGCTGTGAAAACTGACACACAGTAAATCCTTGCTTTCACCTAAAGGCCTCTCCATTCTTTTTTATATTAAGGTTGAAAAGCATCCACTCTGGTCCTTTCTTGAAGGTTCATCACCTGAGGTATTATAATTTCCTAGGAATAACTGCTTCTGGTGTCCCTTTATTTTTATTTTATGAGTAAATTATACGAGTGGCTTTAGATGGATGAGCTGATGGCTCTTGATGTGAAAGTCCTGGCTTTCCTCCTATGAACCAGGAGCAGTCTTAGAAATCAGATGAATATGCTAGATACGTGCACTCAGGGGCAGCAGCTGAATCTTAGATGAATTCTGTAACTTCTACATGTAGCTCAGTGCCTGACATTCAAAGGACTCTATCAATGTGTGACTGACGCATGATGCTTAATGACTATCACCATGGTGGCCTACGAGCAATTGTATCAAGCGAGACAACTGCTTTTGGCAGAAATTCTCTCCTATCTAAATGGAAAAAGTGAAACAACCGCACCCAGGTGGTCAGTTCTGTTGTTTGGAGGCCTGGACCCTCCACCTTATGGAGGTTCATATCGATACAATGTGTTCCCAACATACCAGCCTTATGCCAGCATTTCAATGCAATCCTTTTTCTTTTTCTTTCTTTTTTTTTTAGGAGGGCACAATTCACAGTGGTGGCCCATGTGGGGATTGAACTGACAACCTTGGTGTTATTAGCATCCTGCTCTAACCAACTGAGCTAACCGGCCTGGCCGCCCCGCAATCGTCTGTTTTTTAAAGAGGAAAAATGCACTTGCTAGAGACATACTAGAATTATAGAAAGTACATACTATCAGCTACGTCAACTGTGAAACAAATGTCAGGTTTCTATGAGTTCTGCCATTAGGTCATATCTTCAAAGATGGAAAGATGGACAGTAAAATAAAGGTTATAAATGAGCACCTTCGCACGGAGACAACCACTGTGGAGAGACAGGCAGGACTGGCCACTGGGTGACCCCAGGTTCTTGGAGATGAGTCGGTTCAGTAACTGGCTTCCTGTACCCCCGGCAAGAGGTGCCCATGTGGGCTCAACCTGCCACAGGGTCTCTCGGTACAACGGGTCCTGGGCAGCTCGTGTTCCCAACTGGTACACAGCTCCTCTGAACAGTTGGTGCTCAGACTGCTTCTGCTCCACCTTCGAGGCTGATGTCATGAGTGCAATAGAAGGGGAGAAGCAGGGGGAGCACAGCACTCAGTATCACAGTCACCTCCCTACTGGCCCGTGGGTCATGTATTCAAAGGCCTCTTCCTGTTGAAAACAGACTGGAAGTCAACCATCTAGCTAAGGTTTAAGGACAGATGCGTGCTCAGCGCTGTAGCCCACCTCTCTCTCATCAAGCTTATTCTTGCTCTCCTTTGCATTATTTTCATAAAGTTAAAGAGGGGCTTGCAAATACATTCAGGAGGGATTCTGACGCAACCCTGACCATTATGGAGCGAAGGTGACCTTTCTCCTTAGAGCCCAGTCCCTGCGCTGTTGCCAGAGTGACTGTCCGAAAACGTTGGCTGATGTCATCCTCTCATTTAAAATCCCTGCTGGTTCTCTCTTGGATGCACAGTAACATCTCACCTCTTTGGGATGACACAAAAGGGCCTTCACAGTCTGGCCCAAATTTATCATTCCAGCCTCATCTTTACTCCATCTCAGGGGTTACAGCAAGACTAAAATCTCTGCAGTCTTATTGCCTGGGCTCTAAATGAGCCTTTGCCACCCCCTCACCCTGACTGAGTTACAGGTGGGTTTGACCAGACGCAGACTCTGACAGCTTAGCCAGTAGGCTGTTAATGAAGGACTGCCTTTGGGGTTGACCCCTGAGGGAGGACAGGGGTGGGGGCTCTAGAAGCAGGAGTGAGCAGAGGAGAAGTGAGCTGCGACTCGGGCAGAGGTCCCTGCCAACCCCGTGGGGGAAGCTTTAGAGCTAGAACAGTCCATAAGAGTGGCAGAGTTGGGCCTTGAAACCCCCACAGCAGTAGGTTGTTGGATGCACGACTTCTTGGAAAGGGGTCTGGCCTTGGCTGAGGCTTTGGATGACAAATTTCGCTGCAACTGAGGCTATTGACAGCTGAAGGTTGTGTGACAGGAGCACTCAGACAGCGGGAGCAACACGTCCTCAGCACCACTCCCATTGAAAGGGGCCTCGGGGTGCCTCACAGTGTCCACCAGCAAGTATTTACCCAGCCTCCCTAAGCCTCAGTTTCCTCCAGTGTCAATGGAGAGTGATAAAAGCATTCACCTTTTGGCGTCTGTCTGAAGTTCAATGCCCAGGCACATAGTAAATCCTCAACAAACATCTATTATCCGATCATCACCGTGTTCTTTATGCTCTTGCCACTCTGAATAACTTGCTCCTCCTAGAACCCGACATGCTCATACACCTCCAAGCCTCTAACCAAAACACTTAGCTTCCCCTGTGAATGCCCTTTTGTCTTACTGGTGAGCTCCTTCCCAACCCAAAGCCAACACAGCCCACTCCAGGCAGAAAGAATGGTTCCTTCCTGTTATTCCCATAGCACTCAGTATGTGATTTTAATATAATAATTATCATATTACAATTAATTATAGGCATGTCTAACCCTCTTCCCTTCCCCTAGGACCATGAGCAACTCAAGAGCAGAGACGTGTCTCATTCCTCTTCCTCCCTCCACTCCTAGTTGTTAGGCAAGCAAAGTGTGTTTGTTGAATGAATACATGAAAGACATACCATACTCTTCCCATTGCAAAGACTTGAGATTTACAGAACCCATTGCTTCCTTTTCTATCATCACCTTAAAGACATCCAGAGTTAAATTTAATGAGCAGTTGTAAAAACAGCATTAGCCTAGGCATTTGGTGTCTTCTTTTCCTTTTACTCTGCATGGATTTGGGTGTTTGTTTTATTGACTCTGCTTATAACTATTATATGTTTTTGAGCATAAGCCCTTTCAGATAGTTTTTGGAAGTAGGTAAGTTATAAATGATATATATATGCAGATAACATCTAAATTCTGGCTTTCAGAAACACTCAGGTATTACTATCTGATCAGAATTCATCCCTTCACTTACAAGGATTTGTTTACAGAATGCACAGCTTCCAAAAGTGTTCTGAATCACCCGACCTATATAGTTTGCTCCCATTCTGTGTTTATGGCGATATAACTAATATATGGTAGGGATCTTGCGTAAGTATGGTCCACAGGGCAGAAACATAGATGCTGAGACAAAGGGGAAACTAAGTGAAATCGTTTATTCAGCAAGTATTTACTGAGTGTCTGTCACATGCCTGGCACTGTTCTAGGGACTGGGGATACAGCAAGTATTGATGGGGAGGACAAGGTGCCTGCGGTCTACTGGGGAGACAGAGAGTCAATGGGTAAGGAACAGACAAGATAATTTTAGGCAGTGTGAAGTGGAGGAAGAAACTAAAACAGGAAAAGGTGATAGAGGGTGGGTGGGTGCAGAGGGAACCCACTTTAGATAGCATGGTCTGGAGAGATCGCTCTGAGAAGGTGCGATCTGAGACAAGAGTTAAGAGAGGAGGGGAAGCCAGCCACATAACCAGCTGGACTAGTGCTGTGCGGAGGGGGACGGCAAGTGCAAAAGACTTGAGGCACAAACAAGCAAGGCTGTTCCTAAGCCCCGGGTTGGAAACACACTCGTAGTTATTTGGGTATTGGTTATTTTAATTTATACTCAATATACATGGCAGATTTTTTTTTAATCTCGGTAAGTATTCACAAATCAACTGCAGACTCCAACTGACTCTTCTGTTTTCAACTCCTTTGTTACCCTACATTTACATCTACTTCAGACACAATCACCAATAGGAGCACACTTTGAGTTGCAGTGCATTTTGTTAAAACGTTAAAAAAAACTATGTAAGGTTTATAACATGACAATCTGTCACTGCTATTGCATAAAGGAAACAGCCCAGACATGGAGTCTGGTCCAAGCCCTGGAGCATTTGATCTGACCAATTGCAAGTATTTCTAAGGATGTAGCATCTATTATTTTATGAGCCACAACCAATAAAATTCCTTTCTCCAGACGTTAGTGGAACAAACGAGAACCACTGGGCCCAGTTTGGATTTATTGCCCACTCCCTGACCTGTAAATGGGCAGTGCTTTAGATTATTGAATGAGCCTTTGCATCAAAGATCTTTGAGTTTCTTGTGTTTGAATGATTTGCTATTTACCACCTATTTTAAGACCATTATCTGAGGGAGGGGGAATTATCATATTCAAATTAAACATTTTGGGAGAAGATGATAGAATTAAATCATGCTGCCCTTGCAGAAATGGGTGAGAGAGAACAGCAAAACTTGAAGATGCATTTCTAGGTGGTCTCATGCAACAGGAATGCTAAGAGCTGGGCTTTGATAGATGAGGAAACTGAAGCTCAGAGTCCTCGGGTCCTCACATCACAGGTGCAGAAAGAACTGACTACAGATGCTCCTCGATTTACAATGGAATTATGCCCAGAGAAGTTGAAAATATCATAAGTTGAAAATGCATTAGTACACTTAACCGACTGAACCTCATAGCTTAGCCTAGCCTACCTTAAACGTGCTCAGAACATGATACCTGAAAAACGCTGGTAACACAGCACGCTGTGAAGTTTGGGTTGTTCTCCCTGGACCGCAGGGCTGACTATGTGCTGCAGCTCAGCTACTGCCAAGCCTCTTTCTCATGAGAGAGGATCACACCGCATATCGCTAGTCCAGCAAAAGACCAAAATTCAAAATTTGAAATTCAGTTTCTAAGAATGGGTATTGCTTTTACACCATTGTAAAGCTGAAAAATTGTAAATCAAACAATTACAAGTCGAACCATTGTTAAGTCAGGGACCACTTAAAACATGTGCAACTTTCCCAGCGCCTTGGACACACTGTGGCTTTGGTAGGTGGACATAGCCATCAGACTTCGAGCCTGGCTGGATTCCAGCACCTTAAGCACTAGTTTGTTTTGAGACTGTGGATACCTTCACGTAACCTTTGTGTCACCTTCACGTAACCTTTCCTCTGTCACCTTCACGTAACCCTTCCTCTGTCACCTTCATGTAACCCTTCCTCTGTCACCTTCACGTAACCTTTGTATCACCTTCACGTAACCTTTGTGTCACCTTCACGTAACCCTTCTTCTGTCACCTTCACGTAACCCTTTCTCTGTCACCTTCACGTAACTTTTGTGTCACCTTCACGTAACCCTTCTGGTTCTGGTCAAATAATAAATACCCCTGAGCGGCTTCTGTCAACAGTGCTGATTTCTTTACTCTGTTGGTGAAGACAAAAGTGGTCAAAGATATAGCTCTTGATGCTGTAAAGCTCACACCATTGGGTTGATCTAACTGGAGGTCTTTGATCTACTGATCAAAGGGAATTTAACATTTTCTTTATGAGTATAAGCTAAAATATTGCAGGAGGTAGCAGTATAGAAAGTTTCTGTCAGCAATGGTTTAGACTGAGGGTCTCATTTCATAGGTAAAGGAAAATCTCAGCTACAGGTCTGTGGTTCCTAGAGGCATGAATCACATCAGATAACCAGTACTTCTGCTGCAGGTTTTAAAAAAGTTTTAATTCTGTACATGGAAATATTAAAAATGCATTGCTAACATTATTAATTTCTCTTATTCTTTATCACTTTTATTACACATGAGGTACCTGTTTGTTTTTAGAAAATTGCAAAATAGAGAATATAAATGAAAACTCCCCAAACTCCAGAGATAACAATGCCAGCATGTTGTTGTCTGTCCTCTTGTCCTTCTCCCAGGTGATGTAATAACAATAATAGGAGAACAATATACATACTTTGGGGCGAAGGTCATCCTTTTCACTTATGTTTTTCCCCCCTGCGTTGTATATAATTCATACCTTTCCACACCAAGAAATTTTTGTGCCTTCCTAAACTTAGTGGAATTTCTCTTGATGACTCCAGGACATCGTTATGAAAATCACGATGGTAGTTGCTCTGCCTTCCTGTTTGCCCTTGTCCGGTCCTACGGGGGACTTTCAGGATCTCAGTTTGGAGAAGTCGGCCCTCACAGAACGACTGCATGCTTGGAGCCACTCCGACTTGTGCCCTGTGCCACGTCTTTTACCAGGGGAACACACATGTCCTTTCATTTCAGTCTTCCTGACTCCTGCAAGGTGTTCTTCCTTCCAGCCTGGGCACTGTTTCCTTCTCCCAGCCTCCCTCTGTCCTGAATTCTTGCCTCCTGCAGGGCCTGAGTGGTGTCTGTCTTGGGAATTCCTGGGTGGGGGCTCTGTCTCCTCTGCTGGGATCTGTACCTGAGGTCTCTCCCAGCTCTTGGGTTCCTCTAGGTCCTGCCACCCTGAGGCTCCAAGTGGCCCTCTTTGCCACCCATCACCCCACACAGGCCTGGAGGGCTGTGCTTTCTGGGTTGTGTGTTTCTGTATCTTCCCATCCTGACAGGCAGTGCCATTTTTCTCAGCTGTCCCAGCCCTGCTCTAAGGGCACTTCTTCCCCTTCTTACATGGGGCTTATAATCTGCTGTGGCTTTTGCAACCAGATAGCAATCTAATTGAATCTGGATGAGAGCTTAAGTGTCTTTTCTCTCCTTTAAATAATGTGCATGGATATTTTGCCTAACATTTTACAATTTATTATTATTATTATTATTAGTCTCTCAGTTCTCAACTGTTTCAGAGCCAAGTTGCTGGACAGAGGAATTTCTGAGAGTGGAGTTGTTATCCTTGTTTGAGGGAACAGAACTTTTCTCTTATATTCCATCTGAAATCATGTAGCTCAAGAGAGTTGTTAAGGATATACAGTTTCTAGAAGAGTTTGTATAGCTTTACTGAAGATGTGAAATGGGTTAATACACAGAAATCAGGAATCTAATCAACTGATTAAGGGACTCCATTTCATAATTGGGTCATTTTTCTGTGTAAATTGGAGCAGGGGCATGGTCCTCTGCAATCATGCAAATATCCTGAGTGAGAGGAGCATCTACACATACAACCCGGTCTTTTGCAGCCCAAACAATAGACATTATTGGGGTTCTCTTCATTTTCCTTTTAAAAAGATTTTTTTTTTTTTAGAATATAGCTAACATACAACATTATATTAGTTTCAGGGGTACATCATAGTTATTCAACGTCTATGTACCTAAAGAAGTGATCACCATGATAAGTCCAGCTACCATGTGCACCGAGCCACGCCGTCACAATATTATTGACCATATTCCCCATGCTGTATATTACATCCCCATGACTTATTTGTTTTTATATCTGGAAATTTGAACCTCTTATTCCTATCGGGGTTCTCTTGAAAGTAGCTTTGGATGAGAGGTGAGAGGTGAGAGGTGACGCATGGTGAAGTGCCATGTGCCTGGGGAGGAGATAGAGAGAGCCCACCAAGTTCACAAAGTGGGAAAGACGAGGGACTGGATGCTGATCCCGTTTTTCCTACGTCATGTACACGCCGCGGCCTCTCCCTTGCAGGAATCTGTCCTGTATGCTGAGGGTGAGGTAACTGAAGGGCATGTAACTGCCCCTGAAGGTTACCTGGCACTTCCACCGGGGACCACCAGGGACGCTAGTGGTCTGAGTATGAGTAGGATTTCTGGCGGACATGGCACTATGAAGCAGGATTTGGGGATCTGTTGTGAAATCTGCCTCACATTACTAAGTATCACAATGACAGGAGCCCCAAAAGAGAAGAGTTCTAGGAGCAAAAGGGTAGGAGGCTGCATTTCTGTAACTGTTAATTGCTTTGCCTCTGTACAGATAGTTATCACGGAGCAGATAAATGCTACGATGATAGAAGATAGTTATATAAACGAGGATTCAATTTATGGTGATTATTGGTATTATTCTTGCTCGCATTTAGCACTCTTACACATACAGTGTCCCTATTTTTTTGTAGTTGAAACATCGGCAATTTGCAGCACAAGCAGTGCTGAACTGAGAATGAAGGTGTGAAACAGAGCACCCTGCTCATCAGGCGAGCAGGCTGGCAAAAGGAGTCCTGCAAAGTACGACTTTACGCATGTGATATTATTTCCCATATAACATAGTATACGTCAGATGCTTAAGATCTCACTCAATCCCACCCACAACACCATGAAAAGTAGATTCTATTACCCTGGAAGTTCAATAAGTCAAGCAAGGGGCGTGGGCACAGCTGCAATTTGAATCTGGGTCTCACCCACTCCAGGGATCATGCTGCCTTCTTAGAGCATAATAAACAAGAGAGAATTTCGTCGGCCGGGTTTATACAGCCCAAATTAAATGGAGCCATGAAAATATTCAGTGAGAGCTTCTATACTCCTCACGTGAATAATACAGCAATTTTTTTCTGAGTTATCTATATTTCTTCAATTGGGTTGGGATGAATAGATCATTTCTAAATAAAACAGGAGAGCATAAAAAAATGAAATGAATGGGCCCAATCCCAGTTGAAGCAAGAAGAGTAAAATACATTTCCTTGCTTGAAAGAAAACTATTCATCTATTTGAGGTTCTATAAATGCCCTCTTTTAGAAAGTCATACCGCTCTGTCTAGAAGGGCATTTTACCTCAAAATGACAAGAGCTTTCATTCTGGGGAGGAACATCCTCTCACGCACTGACCCAAGTGAACAGCTGCTCTGAAAACCAGAGGAGTCAGTGTTGGTTCTGTGTATGGGCGGTGGGAAGGGAGAGCCAAGAGGGGAAATTGGCTCTGGATTCTGGATTTCTTTTTGTTTAACAAAATTTAAACAGAAAAGAGAACAATAGTAACCATTGTGGGAAACAGCAGAGTTTGTAAGCTGACTCCACTGCAGGATCTCAGGAACCAGTAGCATTTAACCTGAAGAGCATTTAGTAATGAGTCATGCAAAAAAGGAAAAAATAAATAAACAATGTATATATGTTCCTTGACATCTAAGTTAGGAGGGTTGGAACTCAAGGAAGGGAGCTGAAATGATACTGAAAGAAGTAAGCGAGAGGAGAAGAGGCATGGAAGTGTGGGGACAGAAGGGGAAAGTGGCCACCCAAGTGGCTGCATGGACTTCTGAAAGAAGTGGAGCGATTGCTGGAAGAAGAGCAGGGTAGCAGAGGTTGTGTTCACTCCAGGAGAGATTTTAGCCGCTGTGATTTACATATGGAAATCTATGGTTCTAGCTCTGACTTCCGCGTCCTCCAGACAAATACCGTGGATGTGCTGTGTATGTCCATGTAATGCTGCACAGCACCTAAAACTCAGTTTGTTCAGATGGAGCTCAGTTTCCTCACTCCGTGCCACCTCCTCAATTCCTGGGTCATTGTTCCCTAGCTTCTCTCTCTCCTCCTTTCTAAGGTTCAATCAATGACTAAATCTTATCGTTGAAGATCCATCCACTTCTCCTCCTTTCCACTGCTGTTGGCTTAGTTAAGGCCCCCAGCTCTTCTCATATGGATGACTGCAGAATCATGCTCCTGGTTCTGCCTCTAATATTTCCACGTCTCTCCGTGCCACATCATGCCACTTTGTACTCTGTCATGCCACGTCATATTCCTGTGCCACGTCGTATGGCACCCTGGCACATCAGACTACCAATGTGAACTGATCACTGCCCAGGTTTCAAGAAGGTTGCCTTGGTCTGTAGGATGGGTTGAGAGGGGCCTCCGGAGTCAGGGAAACTGGGAAGAAGGTCAAGATCTATTACACCTCAGATGACTCTGTTCTTGCTTAAATCCCTGGTTCTGCTTGAATATGTTTCTGGGACAGAGACTGCCTCTTGAAACAGGTTCTCATCATTATAAGAGGTGGATTGTGTTCAAGGTAGCAGTTTGAGTAAGTCACTCATGAGATGCCAGTAAACCGGGGTCAGGGGAGGGGCTCTGTGCACTCACTTATATCATTAGACCAATTAGTGGCACAAAATATCTTGATGGACAGAGATTCCTTAAGGGACATATTGTTGGCAGAAATTTAGCCAAGATATTTGGCTCCAAACAAGACGGAGAAGGAAGAGTTTGAGGAGAAGGCAAAGTTCCTTTCCTAAACCAGCTCTTCTTAGAGGGACTTACCTTTCACAGCTTTAATGCAAGGTATTAAAAAGTTAATTAATTTTATAAGTTAAGGTTTTTTACAAGTCTCCACCTTCCTCCCACATCTACCCTTAGTTCTTGGGGAATCGCTGAGATGACACACATTCATTTTTCAGATCTTCGAGCTATCGTTGGATACACACGGCAATGCAAGTATAGCTGAGTCCTTTCGCCTGAAGGTTGATGCAGCCAGGCAGGGGCAGGGAGCTGGTTACCGACATTCAAACCATAAACTGCAACTGTTAAATGAAGCTCTGAAAGCATCTCCTGCAAAGCTGCCAGGATCGGAGATGTGGACCCAGGAAGAGAATCCTCAAACTGGTCTCTCAATTACAGCAAACATTTTAATTTACTACTAAAATTATATATTTTATAAGTAAATAAAAATATAAGTATTAATATATTTATACATAAATATATTTATGTATAACAAGTATATTTATGTATAATTAAATACATAAGCATATATACACTAAATATACTAAATAAATATTGACTTTATAAGTATAAATAAATATACCAAATAAATATTAAATTACACTAATATTAAAATATACTAAAATTCTATTAAAATAAAATAAAAAATAATGCTAAAAATAAATAAAAAAGCTACGCGTATGTCCACTATAGATAACCATGTATTTACAGTGTCATTTTGAGTTCTGTACATCTATTCTAGGCACTGGAGCTTTCTAGTGCTATGCTTGTGGCTATTTTAAATAGCAAACAATATTCAAGTAGATGATGAATTTAGAGCTGGGAGAGTCCTTAGAGGACCTGCTTCCTAGGTCTGTTTCTTAAGTGCTGTGGGTCTCACTTTCCTAATGTGGGAAATGAGAGGGTGTGAGACTGTTACCCAGGCAGAGGTTCCAGGCAGATTGAGTCCCAGCAGCAGAGAGCTCAGTACTGAGTTGGTGACAGAGCAAGCAGTGACATGCCCCCCTGGGAACCCTGAGACCAGGACCCCATCATCCACAGTGCGCTAGCCTAGGTGCTCCCCTCCTTTTCGTCCTCTCATGTGGATTCCCCTCTCGCCCACCCACTCCTCCAACACTTTGTTCATTTGTTTGTTTGTTTTAACACTTAGTGTTAGGCCTCACTATTCTGTCTCATGTAGGGATTGGGCAGTACTGCCATCCAGAGAAGAAAATTTCAGGCCTGAATCACATTCTCGCTTCATTTGCCATACTAAGGTGGGCCTCCAACAGCACCTTTCGGTAGCACATAGCACTGAATGGATTAGTAGTCGAGTCTTGCATGATACCATAAGGCAAATCAGTCCCCAATTTACGATAGACTTTAAAAAGACAAAATTGAGTTACTAATACAAGCTATAATTTATTGAGGGCACATAGCAGGAATTGTACTAAGTGGTATTTTTTTTTTCTCCTTCAAATGAAAATGCCTTGTGAGGTAGGTACTATTATAGACCCATTTTACAGATGAGGAAACTGAGATTCAGAGAATTTAAGTAGCTTGTCCAAAGTCACCGAGGTAGTGGGTTGCAGAGTAGGATTTAGATTCAGTGTAATTATGATGCTCGACTGCCTATCTGAGGGGGCCAGGATGGAGTTTGAGGTGTGGCAAGAGGAGCTACAAAACAACTCCCCTCCCAATAAATTCCTCCCTCTGCCAAAGTGTCTTGGGGGATGACCGCCATCCTGAACACTTAGTTAAAGGACAGTTCAGGGTATGTCTCTCGGGATGAAGTTTCTCCTTTAGGGCTAATTGCTTCTCTTGGGGTTGGGGTAGGCTGTGTTCAATTTTATCTTCTGCACTTGCTTCCAGGGAGTGTTCCCATTTCTGCAGTTAAATAGGAACCTTAAATATTTGAAAGAATCAAGGAGGAAGCACCAGCCTTGGCCAGAGAGCCTATCGATCCTGCCATCCCGAAAAAGGAAAAGGTAAGTAGCAAGGCTCCAGGTAGAAGTCACCAGAAAGGAGCGCTGTTTGGCCGACTCACAGAGGGTCCCCCTGGAAGACCTGGAGGCTGGGGACACCAAGGGTGCCGGAGGCTCAGAGCACAGCCTGAATGAAGGCTGAGTTTCCCCACCCTTAGCTCATCACCTGAGTAAGGCTTGGAGTGTAAATGAAAATAGCCATCCCCAGGAGAAAAATATTTATTCATTTAGTGGCTGAAACAAAATGCCATCTCTGTTGTGATAACAAAATGTTTAAAGTGCATTACTGTCAGTTCTCAGTACACTTGTGGTCTGGCTCCCAGGTCACATGGTGCAGCAGTCCATGTATTCCCGTGAATGGAAAAAAATTAGGCTCAAGTGCCAAGTGGACGCCCACAACATAATATCAGGTAAAACAAGCATATTCTGCCCCCCTCCCCCTCTTCCCAAACCTCCCCAAATGTTAGAGAAATAGAGAGAAATTCCAGTCATTTCTCATTACTGTGAAGGTCAGCCTGGCTGGGAAAATTGTTTCTGCTTTACAATTCCCCAAACTGTAGAAAGCAGTTAGAGTTCTGGACAAAAACTAATGTTGCATTCAAAGGGAAAAGAGGCTGAGACGGCATTGCTGCAGTAATAAGAGAATTTTTTACTCTTTCCACTTCCCTGTGAACCTAATCAACTGTGACATGAGAAAATATACTGGGCTCACCCAGCCAGAATCGTACTGCCACCTGAAAATGTCCTCAATATTCCACTGTTTGGGACTTTACAGTGATCCTTCCGACATCAATTTTGTGCATGTACATCAAAATGCCATTAGAAATGCCTACAAACTGCTCCATTCACGGGCCTGCCCTGGGCCTCCAATCAGAGTCTCAGTAAAGACTCTTGTGATTGACTAATGGTTCCTTTCTGTTATTCATTTGAAAGGATTTGCTTATATGGGAAGTTGTATCTTATCTCTAAGGATCTCTATGCTGACCTCCCCCTGAAAACACTCTTGAAAATCATTAGACGTGGCTGTTAAAAATCTGAGGGGATTTAACAGTCTGCCCTAAACCCTTGATTAGTTAGTCCTTGTTGACTTATTCAGTTCCAAGGCTTTCCCCCAGACCCAGAGAGTTGGTCAGATCCCACTATAGATTAAAATTCAAGAAAAAGTGAACCCAAGTGTGTTTGTGTGCAGGGGCTGCTGCACAATCCTAGCAGCTGTCAGCCCTGTGCTGCGTGGGCCCAGCGTAGGTGGACAGGCACCTGGGTAGCTCTTCATTCCGTTCTCTTTCATGTTACACGTGTATGTGTGTTTTCTGGGCTCATACACAGACACATGCATGCATAAATGATGTGCTGCAGTTTTTGACAAGTGCTTGGCATATACAATGAAATTCTTGATGACAGTTTTATTATTTCTCAGTTACGTAGAGTTGAACAAATCTGATGTGACTCTTCACAGTGGCATTATCATCTTTTCCCTTTGCCCTAACGTTTATAGGAAATATTAGGAGTGTTTGACATATAAATTCAGCATTTGACTGACTTTAATAACCATGTGATCAATAAGAAGTGATATTTTTATAGTCCAAGTTCAATATTCAAAGGGTCATGGGTAACAAATCTTCATCAAGCCAATAAGACTAGATCCTTTTATTTTTCCGAATTCTTCCTTCCTTCCTTCCTTCCTTCCTTCCTTCCTTCCTTCCTTCCTTCCTTCCTTCCTTCCTTCCTTCCTTCCTTCTCTCTTTCTCTCTCTCTCTCTCTCTCTCTCTCTCTCTCTCTCTCTCTCTCTCTCTCTCTCTCTCTCTCCCCTAAGAATCTTCTCTTTGGAATGAGTAGAATTAAGAGTTAAGATCTATAAAAAGCTGACCATGTTACAAAGGTGTGGGAATTACAGGGCACAGATATAGATACATTTGCTTTACCAGTGGTTTGATTTTTGGATAGTAAGAAGAAATTCAACATGATGAACAGAGAAAGAAACTGGATAGAAAATCAATGAATGTAAATCTGGGAGCTTATTCTTTATTCAATAAGGACACCAATTCTCAGACACTTTGTAAAATGATTGCCTCTCCAGTCAACCCACAGTTAGCTGAGACTGGGTAGGCAAGTCTGTCTCCTGTGTGCTGGGCTCTGAATCACTTCTGAAGGGAAATACCAAAATTCTTCCACAGTGCATTCTCCCCAGCCCGTACTCCTCTGAGCTGGTAGGGTCTTCAGAGTGAAATAAACACAAATAGTTCTGATGGCTACAACACAAGACCAGGACTTCTAGCGCTTGGAACACAAGAGTGTGTCCCACATTTGAGTTTCTTATAGGGTTGGTCAGTCTCAGAGGCCAGTTAGTCAGTTTTCTGGCAGCACTCGCAGCCTGTGGAAACCATCCAGGGTCCTGGCAGGGGAAGGATTAATTTCCCATCTTCTTTTTGCCCCTCCCTGCTTTGCGCATCGTCATCACTCCTGGTACGTACGGTACATTGCATCACTACATATCAGGCATTCTTCTGAGAACTTTACAGCTACTAACTCATTTGCTCTCCATAGGAGGCCTAAGAGGTGGATACTTTCATTTTCATTTAAAAAAGGAGGAAACTGAGCTTTTTATGAAGATGGAAGCCCCTGCGGCTCCCAAAGCCAAAGCTGAAGCTGAAGCTGAAGGAAGCTTTGAAGACAAAGAAGGCAGTGCTAAAAGGCGTCCACAGCCATAAAAAAAAAAAAAAATGAAAGAAAGAAAGAAAGAAAAGAAAAGCGAAGAAAAGAAAATCTGCACATCACCCACCTTCGGAAGGCCCAAGACACTGCGCCTCAAAGGCAGCCCAAATATCCCGTGAAGAGCACTCCCAGGAGAAGTAAATGTGACCATTATGCCATCATCAAGGTCCCCCTGAATACCGAGTCAGCCATGAAGAAGTGCACTTGTGTTCACTATGGCTGGCAAGGCCAACAAGCACCAGATCAGACAGAAGAAGCTCTATGACCTTGACGTGGCCAAGGTCAGCACCCTGATCAGGCCTGATGGAGAGAAGAAGGCCTGTGTTCCACTGGCTCTTGACTACGACGCTTTGGATGTTGCCAACAACATTGGGATCATCTACGCTGAGTCCAGCTGGCTAATTCTAAATATGAAAATTTTTCACTGTAAATAAATAAATAAATAAAAAGGAGGAAACTGAAGCTAAACAGGGCTAAACAATGTCCCTAAGATCATGCAGCTACTAAGTGAGAGAGTCAGAGCTCTGACCCACACAGTTGGGCTTCAGCCTCCTCTCCTAACTATACACTATATTGACTCTCATTATCTTTATTTTCAGGGACACTATTATCATTATTATTACTAAAATATTACTCTTTAGTAAGAATTGGCAAACTATGTTCACAGGCCAAATCTGTCACACAGCTTGTTTTTTATGGTTCACATGCTAAGAATGGTTTTTATAGATAAACATTTGCATTGATTTGATGATGAGGACCATTAATTCTGAACTTCAATTAAGTGCAATGAATTCCCCTATGATACCTAGTATTACGTGTCAACTTGAGTAGGTCATGTGGTGCCTAGATATTTGGTCAAACATTATTCTGAACATTGCTGTATTTTTAGATGAGGTTTACATTTAAATTGGTGGACTTTGAGTGAAGCAGATTACCCTCTACAGTGTGGGTGGGCCTCATCCAATCGGTTAAAGACCCGAATAGAACTAAAGGCTGACCCTCCCCAAGTAAGACGAATTCTCTTGCTTGTTGGCTTTGGACTCAAACTGGGTTATTGGCTCAGCAGAGTTTGCACTCGCCAGCCTCTCAAATGACATGAGCCAATTCCTTATAAGAAATGGCCTTATATATATATTATATATATACTTATATATAATATATTTGTATATTATGTTACATCTATATATTTTACTCCCCCCCATTCTATTCTTCTCATTACTTACCCATATTACAAAAAATTCTACTCAGTTACTATTATTATGTTTTTAATTTCGTTAGCAAGAAATTTATGTAAATTTGTTTTCTTTTGTTGCATAAATACATAAATAATTTCTTCAATTTTGTCTTTTAATTCACGAAGCCCAAATAGTTACTATTAGGTTGGTGCAAAAGTAATTGCGGTTTTTGCATTAATTTTTAACCCTTTAAACCGCAATTACTTTTGCACCAACCTAATATTTGGCCCTCTATAGCAATAAGCCTGTGGTTAAATCTGAACTAGTTAGTTAGTTCCCTTCGATTAAGTGTTTGGAAGAATTATCAGTGGGTTCAGATGATTGAAGGTAACCAGTGTACCCAGCACAACTCTCCCTTTGGATGGTGTTGGGGAAAGCCGGAGGGCTCTCTCAAGGGTAAAACCTGTGGAGGTGACATGGTCGCTGGTGAGCTGGCTCTGAGCAGAGCAGTGAGGGTTGAAAGATGGGGTCTGTAATGCTCTGTGTCTAGGTCTTTCTCAGGCTGAACTTTGAGAACCACTCCACAGAGTCTGGCTTCTTTTGCCACAGCACATCTTCGATCCTATCGACTTTATGGGTAAGCCTCTTCCTGTTTACTCACTGCAAAGGAGAACTGTATCCCTTTTGTCTTTCTGGAAATTCATATAATCCATCAGAAAGAGACAGTATTAGTCAGAGTTCTCCAGAAAAATGAGACTACTAGGATGAAGATATGGAGACATATGTATCCAAAAAAATGTGGATACATTTTAAGAAAGGAAAACTGTATTAAAATCGTAATACTCAATATATACTGATAACAAAAATGAATACAAGTCACGTTTGACTTCCGCAATTACAAGAGGTGCTCAAAGTAATTTTAATATATCAGCATAATTTTAATAGTTTTTTTCCTTTCTTAAAATGTGTATACATTGTTTATATGGAGAGAGAGAGAGACAGAGAGAGAGAGAGAGAGAGAGAGGGAGAGAGAGAGAGGGAGAGAGAGATTTTAAGGAATTAGTTCATGTGAACACAGAGGCTATCAAGTCCAAAATTTGCAGGCTGGGTTGGCAGGCTGGAGACTCAGGGAAGAGCTAATGTTGAAGTTCAAGTTTGAGGGCTGTTTGCTGCAGAATTCCCTCTTGCTCAGGGGAAGGCAGATTTTTGTTCTAGTCAGGCCTTCAACTGATTAGATGTGGCCCACCCACAGTATGGAGGGCAATTTGCTTTATTCAAGGTCCACTGATTTAAATGTAAATCTCATCCAAAAACACTCTCACAGAAACATCTACATCTACAATAATGTTTGACCACATATCTGGACCCATGGCCCACTCAAGTCCACACATAAAATTAACCATCACAGGAACTAATTTAGCTGGAAAGGGAGTGGAAGGGCGGAGGCACATTTGACCAAGTCAGTGGTACCCATTTTCAGCAAAACAGAGATATCCAAGTGAATAACCACTGCTGATGCAAATATCCAGGAGCACACTTACTGTATCTTCCTCTGGCTCTTCTTGCCCTTCTGAACTCTGCTGGAACTTTAGAGTTCCACTCAAATTTCACTGCCTCCAGAAGTCCTCTCGGAAATTCCAGTCCTCATTAGACAGCTCTTTGGATTTTTGAGAGAACCTGCTCTCTGCCCACATGGTTTGACCTTTCATCAAGGTCTCTTATATTGCATATTAGTCTTGACTTCTGGGAACATCCTTTTAATCTAAACTGACAATAGTGACCCAAAGTCATCAGGAAGCTGCAGCTATGCTTCCTTTCCTCTACCCTGGGCGATTCATGCCCTGTGACTGCCCATCTCACCAATCTGTCAGATCCATGAAATGCCTACTTTACGGGGATGTTGGAGGATAATATGAGATAAAGTTTGTAAAAGTACTTTGCAAATCACAAGGAATGATACAAATAGAAGGGGATGATAGTATGATACTCTGTTTAAGAAGAGTACTTATCATACTTTTATTAGTATGATACTCTGTTTAAGAAGACAGGGGATGGTAGTAAAATGCTTATAAATGATTTACATTTTATAAGTTGCATAGTTCTAATACTAAAAGGTTTAACCCTTAGCTTTTCTGGGAAAACTCAGCTGTCCAGAGGAACTAATTTCTTTGAGAGTAATAGATAGATAAGGTTTTCCTATACTATCCTGATATTCTTCCATTATGTGTGTTTTAAAGTACATACCTTCAGGGAATTTAAAATTATGTTTATTTTCATGTAATGATTGCCTATCAGATAAATGGATTCCCAGGTTCATTACATATTGCTTTAAAATTAAAGGTTCAAATTTAAATGTTTCTGAAGTTTCTAATTCAACAACTTTTTTTTTTTTTTTTTGGATAAATGACTTAAATAAGTGTTTGCCATGAGTAAATAGGACCCAGTGGCCTCCTTGTGATTCTCAAAATATTGTCTCTTTCCTAGTCTCCACCTCCATCTTTGGGAGTGAAGATGAACCCCAAAACTTTGTGCTTCTGGAAAACTCCCCACTCCTGTCTCCTCTGGGCTCTCAAAACTCCCTTCACAGTCTGCCTTGGAGGCCACTAGGAGTAAGCCATCATATCCTGTCTCCTCATTTGTGTTTGTCACCTCAGGAAGTCCAAGAACTCCAGGCCAGCCCTTAGTTTCTGGACACTCTTCTTTATTTGGCTCTGCATGCCCTCTCTCTCTCACCTCCTCTATTCCTGAGACCCTTCCACTGTCGTCTCTCAAAGTCATGGTCCTTCACGTGCCAAATCTCCTATCTCCTCAATATTGTCTTGGAATATTCTCTGCACCTTTTCCCCCCAACAGAAATCTGGCTTCCCCTGAGGACATTCCCCTAAAGACTTCATGGCTGGTGGCTGCTCTCTACCCTTCTTAGAGTCTTTGGGCCTGGAGGCGGGTGGGTGTCCTGCTTGCTGCTCGTTGGTGCTCTCAGGCCATTCTCCTTCCCATCTCCTTGGAAACCCCAGCTTTGAAGCTCACACCCTCAGACTCCACCACTTGTTACTCTTTGTTACAATAATCTATAGATCCTTAAATCACCCCCTACCTCATTTCTTGACGTTTTTGCTCCTTGCTCTCTGTTATACTTTGTGGAGCCAAAACGGCTGTGGGGGGTGTGTGTGTGTGTGTGTGTGTGTGTGTGTGTGTGTGTGTTGTATAATTTTTATATTCTTCTGATACGTGGCCTCTTAATTATTTGATTTGCTGCCGTCCGATGTACAGCATGCCCTTCACCTTACCTCAGCCATGCCTCTGAAGGTCATGCTCTGGTGTTGTTCAGTAACCACACCCCTTCCATAGTCTCAATTACAAGCTTCCCCCACCTACGTTTCTGGCCTCTCCCACCTGTTTCCAGCTCATTCCCTCCAGTACTTCAAACTCCAACAATTCTTTAATCCCACTGGAACCTATAATCCACGAATCCTACCACCCTTCTACTGTCCTTCACCTCCCCACCTTGAGTCCTTTCTTCCTTACCCAGCTTGGCGCTCATTGTCCAACTATCTACTCTGTGCCTACACAGCTGAACGTGGCTGGAGAAAACCTCACAACTGTGCTGACCAGTCTCACTTTAAACACAAAAACATCAACCTCAAGTAGACAGACCCTTAGTGCCACCTAATAACGCTGTGACGTTTCCCTGGTCACATCACTCTCCCATCCCCTAGAAGGACTGTTTCAAATCCTCCATTTGTCTTCAGACCTTCAGGACCTCCTTTCCCATTCTTGCTCTCAGCTGTTGACCTTGATCCTTATTTCAGTGAGAAGTAGAATCGATCAGAAGAGAACATCTACACCTTTGCACTGGTGCAAATACCCACTCACAGAATCTGTTTGTGTTTTATCTACGTGTGTTTTGTTCTGATAGATAAGCACACTGAGCTTCTTTCTAAAGAAAACCTTCAGTCGTGCAATAGAGCCTGTGCCTCTCGCCTATTCAAGAACACCCTGGATTTGTTTCATCAAATTTACCCCCTTCGCTGCAACACTCCAAACTGCATATAAATATGAAATTTTAGTTTCCAACTTAAAAAAAAAAACTTATCTTAGCCCCACATCCTTCCAGCTACTCTCTTTTCTTCCTTTCGGAGCAAAATACCTGGAAAGAGTTGTCTATTCTTGATGTCTCCAATTCTTATCCTTTCATACTTTTTTTGAATCCACTTTAATCAGCACCACTCCACTGACCTCTTGTAAAGGGCCCTACTTACCTCGGAGTCTCCAATGTTAATTCTCAGCCTTCCTCTTACTTGATCTACCAGAACCAGTGGCCACAGTTAATCACTTCCTCCTTGAAGCACCTGATTTACTTTGGCTTCCAGGGGCCCCTTTTCCTACCTCGCTGGCCCCTCTTCTTAGTCCTCTTGCCCAATTTCTTTTCTTCCATAGGAATTCTTAATGTTGGGGTGCTCTAGGGCCCAGTGCTTGAACCTCTTTTCTATCTGTGCTGACTCTTGGGACGCTCTTCTCCAGGTTTAAAGCTTTAAATGCCCGTGGTGCACTGACAACCTCCCAAATTTGTATCTCCAGCATGGACCTTTCTCCAGACCTTATTACCCAGCTGTACCCTCAACATATCCTCTCAGTCAAGTAGTGGTCTCTTAAACATAACCTGTCCAAAACTGACATGCTAAAAGCAAAAGATGTCCCCAAGACTGCTCTTTGCAGTCTTCCTCATCTCGGTAAATGGGGAACTTCACATTTCCAGTTGCATAGGTCAGAATCATTGGAGACAACTTTCACTCTATTTTTCTTAGACCCCAAAGCCAATCCATCAGCAAATCCTGTCAGCTCTTTCTTCAAAATACATTGAGAAGCTGCTTATTTCTTACCATCTCCACCACCTCTAGCCTCGTACCAACCATCATTAGCCCATCTGATTTATTGCAGTAGCCTCTTAACTGAACTTCCTGTTTCTGCTCTTGACCCTACATGGTCTATTCTCGTTATAGGTTCTACAGGACTTCCCATTTCATTCAGAGTGATAGCGAAAGTCCTGAGAGTGGCCCACACGACCCCAGATGGTCTGGCCCCTGCTTCCTCTATGCCCCGAGCCGCTGGGCTCTGCCCCTCCCCCACTCTGCTCCAGCTCTGCTGTCCTTTCTGCTCATCCCTGAACTTGCCGAGCACCCTCTTACCTTGCACTCTGCACATGCCCCCTCCCCTAGAGTGCATGCTTTCCATACACGGGCAGGTTCTCTCCTGACAAGTCTCCGTTCCAATAGAGATGCCTTCTCTGATTAAACTATGTCAAACAGTAACCCCCTCTCTGGCACTTTCTTTCCCTTTGGCCCCATTTATTATTATTCCCCCATAGTAGTTACCGATGTTTGATATACTATATGTTTGTTTACTTGATTTTTTAGAATTTGTACACGTGACTCCTGCTCTAGCTCCAAGAATAGCGCTTGTCATCTGTAGATACTCAACACACAGTTGTTGAAGGAATGAATGTGCGAACCAAAGGATTAAAACGGCATCAGAAATCTAACATGGAACCTGAAAAATAAGCTCCCCAGATGATAAGGTCTGGGTCAGCTTTAGAATCCTCTGGGAATCTCAGTGTCCCATGAATCCTGCTGATTTTGCTCTTCTTCTAAGCAGATGTGCCCAGAAAGAGGGGCCTACAAAGGGAACAGGGGCAGGTTCTGTCTTGGGCTACTCAACCCTTATATTCACTGGAAGAAACGTTTGCATTTCCTCCCCTCTCCCCTTTTTTTCTGGCAGTTGATCACTTTCAGTAGGAAGTAAAAAGACATCACTGAAATCACGCTCTCTGAATTTTAGTCAGGACTGGAAATTTCAGGATGTCTTTTAGTTGGAAGGTGTTTTTCAAGCAATTTCTGGCTAGATTATAATTTTTTCTGGGATTCACTGAAAGAGCAGCCTCATGTTTGCAGACAACGAATGGCAAGGACTGCGGTAGAGATGCAGGCTGAGTGAACTAACCCTTGCACTCTGAGATACTGCCACCAGGTGATGGTGCCCAAAGCGGGTTTGGCACTGTCCTGAGTGGATGGGCAAGGCGTCCATTGCAGCTTGTAAAGGACACGCTTTCTGTGGGCTCCTCCTAATGTCTGACCCATTCTCTTCTGCAAATACCCTCAGGTCCTCCCTATAATAAGAGCTCAAACATTTGCGGGTGTTCTTTCTTCAGACTCAAGAACTCACAATTTCTCTGTGACCTCTTCAAACTGTGTGAGTGGGGTAAAGTGGTGAGAGAAACACATCTTTTAGTGTTGTTTCCTGGTTCTCAAAGTAAGTTACATAAAAAAGGGAAAGAATAAACTTTAAAATGTTTTTTGAACTGTCATTTGATGATGTGTTCTACAATCTTCAGAAAATAGGTACATGATACTACCACATTATGGAGAAAATAAGTTAAATAAAAATCTCCAGCAGCAAGCCCGAAGGTTAGCATGTTGTCACTCAATAATCTGTTTCTGAAAATCCCCAAGTGCACTTTAGTAGGTCTGCAAGCTTTCAACTTTCTGGATCACATGCCATATACATTACACCCAAAAGAAAAAGAGGCAGTCAAACTGACAGATTCTAATTCAGAAACGGAAAGTTAACCTTCTATTGTTTTTGAAGGTTAAAAAAAAAGTCTTGCCTCTTCGCCTGAAAACTTATCGATAATTATGCTTTGTGGTGGAAAGACAGCAGCAAACTTCCTGTGCTCAACACTTGAGTTTTAAAAGCTACTTTTGATTAATTAATTCATATTTTTATCGGTAGGTCAAGAAGTCTGCTTTTTAGAGTTCACACCCACCTTTACGCAGCAATTCTTGATGTACAAGACAAATCAGGGCTGAGTACAGCTGAACACAGGGAACTCACCACATATAAATAGAAAGTAAATTTTACTGCGAGGGCATCATTAGATGAAAATATTTTGTCCCTTGGTGGTAAGCTGTTGAATTTCTAGGTTTCCTCAGGCCAAGAGAAAAACCGTAGACTCCCCACCTTTCGGATTGTTTTCACGGCTCAGGAGTGCTGAGGGGTGAGATCCGTCAGGCCCTCCGTGCTTACCAAGAATGCAGAATCGCATGCCTTAGCACGGTCTTCAGAAGAAACAGTCTCCATGAGAACAGACATGTGATGTCAGACTGAATTCAGTCAGCAGAGGAGAGCAGAGAAAGGGAGCAAATGCAGCTTCACTGAGTGACTATTATGTCCTAGGTACTGAAAGGTGCTTTATCTCTGTTATTTAATCCTCACGGAAAATTGAGGGTGCCGTGTAGTATTTCACAGTTGTAAAGTCTCAGGATGTTTGTATGTGACTGTAAAGTTTCTACTCTTTCTACTTTAAATCATGTACTTGAAGTTTAGAGAAACTGTTTCCATTTAATGCTTCTATTTTCTTTGTTTTGACAACTGTGTGGCTTGTATCTCATCTCTCTCTCTAAGAATACATTCAGTATATTCATTAGAAAGTCTTTACCTAATACTAAGTCACTAACACTAATTAACAACATCCACTGTGGGTGATACATCTCACAAGGGACACTTCTCTGGTTAATATTTCACATGTACTTTAACAGTAGGAAGATACTGTCTGAAAACGCAGTTCTACATAAGGATGCTAACTGCTCCCTTAAAAAGTACCTGAATACTTCAGTGCAAACAAATCTTAATATAAAAAACTCCTGTGTTGCATTTGAAATCTGATAAATATTTATTATCAATGCTGTTTGCTTTTAATCTGTTCAGGATATCATTTCTCCAGCTTTTTGGTAGTTAAACAAAATGGTATTTACATTACAATATTGCTTGCCAACAACCTCATTTTCTGGTTTAGTCAGCAGCCCTTCATGCTTGATTAGTCTTTAATTATACAAATACCTACATATTTAAAAAAAAGTTTTCTTTTTTCCATACTTTGAGCATGTAATTATTTTCTCTTGCATGCAATAACCTTTAATTTTAGGATTAAGCAACTGATTCTTTTTAGTATGGATGGGGCTTTTCAAGTGTTAAAGCAAATTTGGTTATTGTATTATGAGAAAAATTAACTTTAGGAAACCTCTTTTCAGTGCATTTGACAGCACCCTGATTAACTGTTGCAGAAAGCACTGGGTATCCGAAAGATAAAACAAGACTTCATTTCTCTAGTTTTTTCTTATTTCTCCCTGTCTCTTTGGTCTAGGATTGTGATAATTTAAGCAATTAAAGCTTACAATATACCTGTTTTCCTATTTCCATAAATTGGAACTGAGAACAGATGATGTACATTAAAAATATTTTAACACAAAGTCTGTTTATAGTTCTGGTAGGAAACCTCACAAACTGTAAACTTTTATAATCAAAGTTTTTGTCTATAATAAATCCACAGAATATTTAAAAATATAGGAGTATCTTGTGTGAGATGGTGTTTTTGTCGACGTGCCAGCTTAACACCTGAGGCCAAATAGCAATGAGACTTAGAAGTGGTACCTCCCTTTCCAAAACCCAACAGTAGAGATGAGGAAGCCTTCATGTACTGCCTGACACAGTGTTGGACACTTATTCCATATTAGTTTCCTTTTCCTTCCTTGGGTACTAATCGCCGAAAAACACCACCATTTCCTTGTCTGAGTCACCCTAAAGAGCAAACTAATTTGACAACGTCACAGCATTCAATTAGCCACATTAAATATGTACCATGTTAGGCTTGGAGGACGTAGAGGTGAATGACTAACAGACACATTAAACGGACACATTAAACAAGCCTAGGCAGTAAGACAATCCGTATTTAAAGTGCACTGAGGAGGAATTTTGACTTTCCTACGTCATCTATTCCACAGTTTAGTTCAGCTGGTGATAAAAGCGTCTCCCTCCCAAACTCAGTTTTTATACTGATGTCTGACATTTCCTTTTGTTCTCTTTTCAGGGTTGACCACAGCATTTGAGCAGGGCAGGACCACAAGGTCTTCTGGCCCAACATCTCTGTACTATAAGAGAACCAGTCAAGTGGTTACCGATTCTCCCTGAGGGGCATCTTGCCAGCTCACCTGAAAGCACACCCCATCTTTGCAGACATCTCTTAGGAAGCTCTGCTTTATAGAGTTTGTACCCACTCATCCTAGTTCTACCACTGTGGACACCCTATTGTTGTTGGTATACAACAGTAACAAGACCATGTCCCTGTGATTAAGCAATTGGCATCCTAGATGGAAGAAGAAAGTAATAAGCAAATATATAACATCTCAGGTAGTGATAAACCCTCTGAAGAAACATGGAGGGAGATAAGAAGAAAGATGAAGGAACAGAGGTGTCATATGTAAAGTTTTATATAAGATGGTGAGGGAAGGAGTCTTTGATGAGGCAAAATTTAAGCCAAGACCTGAATGAAATGAGGGAGCAAATTAGATATCTACAGGAAAGATGTCTGGGCAGAGGGAACAATAAGCACAAAGCCCTTAGTATAGAAAGTTAAACACTGAAATAATGTAAACTTATATAACTCAAACCTATTTACCCCTAAGCCTCCTCTCCAAATTCTCCAAATTCTTTTCGATGTTTCTCTTGGTACTTACCTCCATATTTCTAAATAATATGCTGAAATTGTTTTCCTCACTTTGTCAGTGTTGGGCATTATCTATTGACTTTCAATGGGGAAGATGAGGGTTAAACACTATTGCCGTCCACACTCTATTTTCCCTCCTCCTACTTCCCTTTATTCTTCCAAAAGTTTCTGATTTAATAAGAATTTCTTTTTGTGACTATGAAAGTTCTGTTTACTGCTGAGCCTATGAGTATACCACAACTTGACTTTCTTTTTTATTAAAAAGGTTTTCTTTTGTGTGTATGAACATACCACCCTGAATGCGCCCAATCTTGTCTAAAAAGTTTGTGTTTTTACAAAGTTGATTATTGCTTTTCTGTTTGTTTGCTTGGTGTTCTTTGTTTCTGTCCATAATTCTCCCCAAACTCATCACAAGAAAGATAAAACCAGTCTGAACAATGTTTTCCATAAGGTCAACCCTACAGGACATTCTCGTCGTTTCTCTTCTGCTCCTTTCCTTCCCCTTCCCTGCCTCTTCTTGAGGAATGTCCCTCCTGGAGTCATCCATATTCTTGCCCCAAGGTGGACTGGTTGCTTTTTAAGTCCACTGTGTAACTGTTAGCCTGGGATTCCTTTATGCTTCTTTCTTCTGGTAAACCTCCAATTTTCCTCTTTTTTGATTGACTCTTGTTTTGGTGGAACACTTCCTCCAGTAGAGTTGATGAAGGATACACAGTAGATCAATTTGAGATAAATCTTCCAGAGACTCTGCATCTGACTCTTGAGTTTATACTCACATTTGATAGCTTGGCAGTACATAAAATATATGTTGAAAACCATTTTTCTTCAGAATTTTGAAGGCATTGCTCTATTGTCTTCCAGCTTCAAGTTTTGCTGTGGAAGTCCAATGCTATTCTGATTCCTGATTCCTTGCATTTCACCTGTTTCCCTCACCTCTGGAAAATGTTCACACTGATGTGGGTCACTCTTTTTATTTTTATTAGATTATGCATTCTGTGGCACTTTCAATGAGGTACGATGCTTCAAATCTGAGAAATTTTCTTGAATTATTCTTTGGTAACTCTCTCTCTCTCTCTCTCTCTCTCTCTCTCTCTCTCTCTCTGTTTCTCTCTCTCTCTCTCTCTCTCTCTCTCCCTCTCTCTCTCTCCTGGTCTATTAGAAGTTGGATTTCCTGGATTGATCTACTATTGTCTCCTGTTTTACTTATTTGTTCTTTTTTCCCCTTTTCTGCCCTTTTGTTCTACATTCTGAGGTGTTTTCTTAACCTTCTATTGAACTTTTTATTTCAGCTATAATTATTTTAACAGTTACCTAAATGTTCCTGAATTGTTTCTTAAATGTTCCTTGTGTACAGAACTTATTCATGTGTTTTGTAGATGTATAGTCTTCTCTATGGCTATTCTCTAGGACATTAATATTCAGGTTTTCATGAAATTTTTCTCCTTCCTGTGTTGTCTCTGTTTCCTATGAATTCCTTTTATTCCCCAGTTTCAGAACAAGGTATTTCCCAAATATCTAGTCATTCTATGTTGTCATTTTATATGTAAAGATAAGGCAGGGACCTGACTATGTTGTTGGAGACCCCAAATATCGATAACTGAGTCTTTCCTCTCTGATTAGCTGGGGAGTTTCTCCAGGGAAGAACCTCACAATTACTTGGGGTGTTGGTGAGGTCGGGAGGTGGTGGGATGCCTGCCTATGTGAACACCTGTATATAATCTGAGAGGCCCAACGAGGCCAGGTCTCATCATTCACGATGTAGACTTTCCCTCGACGTCCTGGTAATCAGCAAAGAGCTCTCCCCAGCATACAGCCATACCTGATGTCTCCATATTTTGTTTCTCATTCAATGTATAAAGCTTCTGGAGAGGGAGCAGACTGTCTGCTTGGATTGGGGAAGAAACTAAGGGTCTAAATATTCATTCTGCTGTCATTAACTTCCCCATTTTCGGCAATCTCCCCCCCCCACCCCCCCCCCCCCGCCACCATTCCCATCTTCCACAGCATCTATTGTCGCCAACACCCCAGGCTTTCGGGGGCTCTGGAGCTGCTTTGCTTCTCATCGTGTCCCTCTCTCAGGCTCTTGGGATTTAGTTTTCTCAGCTCTGTTAACTCCTCCACCTGCTTTTCCAAAAGTTTGTTGACATGGCTTGTCCGCTGCCATCTTTTCTCCACTTCTCTTTGTCTTTATGGATTTCTACCATTTTAAAAAGTTTCCCTTAATGTCATTTTAGTGAGGTTTGAGAAGGGTGTAGAGATAAACACATGTATTCAATGTACTTCATTTAACAGAAAGTCCTCCCATTTTTTTCTTTATGAGAATTGGAAAGACCTTTTCTATTTTCAGTGTTCTAGTACCTTATCCATTTTTTAAATTCCTCAGCTATTAACAACCATCTTTGGTTATTTAATATTTCAGTTGAAACCCCTCAGTTTCTTAAGATACTGGATCTCAACCTATTAACCATTTTTTTTGTGTATTGCCCCTGAGCCTTAACTGACCTATCTTGATCTAATAAATTGTTTACAATTTTATAAAGCAGGAGTTCTTAAATCTCAATGATCATCAAAATCACTGGCTTCACCCCAGAGAGTCAGATTTTGTAGTTCTTAGGTTGGGTGAGGAGAATCTATGTAATGAAGGAATCCCCAGGTAATTATATTTTTTTTCTTTAAATTTTTCTTATGGAAATTTTTAAACACGTACAAGACACAATACTAGAATTAAGTCCTGTGGACCCATCACACAGCTTCAGTACTTATCCTTTCACCTGTACCCCATCTACCCACCTCCACCTATATTATTTTTTCCCTCTCATACATATCATTTTAGAAAAATCCCAGACATCCTATCATTTTATTTGTATTCCAGTATGTATCTTCAAAACGCATTCTTAAAAAAAATTCATGCCACTGTCACTCCTAAACATATTAAAAGTAATCCCTTAATATCATGAGATGCTCAGTCAGTGGTCAATTTGCAATTGTCTCGTAAATGTCCTATTGTTTCCTTTTTACAGTGTGCTTGAATTGTAAACTAAATAAGGTCCACATAATGAAATTGGTTACTGGGTCTTTTGATCTACAGGTCCAATTCTCTCAGCCCTTCCTTTTCTTTCTTTCTCTTTTTCTTACAATTTATTTGTTGAAGGAGTCTCCCCACGTGGTTTTGATGTGTAGCCATTCTGGGAATCACGACTGCTTGAAGCCCCCTCAGGGACCACCTAGAAGAAGAGAGCCTGGAGCTCTCACGCACCCTGTTTATGAAACCTTGTCCCCATGTTCCCCCATGTCACCTGCAAACCTTCTAATAACATAGCATTTTGGCTCCTGTTCACCTAGAGATTTAAAAAATCATTAATTTTATTCTTGTGTGTGTGTGTGTGTGTGATTTCTTTCCCTCTCCTTACAATATATGCTTATCCTTATTGAACATCATCTTTTTGGAGGGGGTAACTTTCTGTTCTAAATTATAATTCTGCTAGCTTGGTGTTGGTCACCTCAGCCAGGTTCCTAGAAATGTTCTTGTCAGGTTTTTCCAAATGATTTGGAAGAAGGGGGTGTCTCCTGTTGCCCTTTATCCAAGGATTCTCTTGTTTCAAGTAGGGTCACATTTTGAAAAATTATTAGTTCTCAAGTAGAGAGAAAACAATATATTTATAAGAATTACTGTTTCCATCTTTTCGGTAAATTAAGAAATTCAAACGTCTTAGCTTTTGTGGCGTCTAGTGTAGTGAAGTCAGGTGGAGGCAGTTTGGGTAAAAGTTGGAGGTGGCACAGGGAACATGAAAAGGTGCCCAAATAATGGATTGTCCAAACCAGGACAGTTCTGAGGGTGAAATGGGTGCTATCAACAACTACACCGGACACAGACATACACAGACTGTGCACGTGGAAAGGCATGTGAGGCCCCCAGGTTGGGGCCAGACAGACAGGCTCAGTCCCAGCTGCGCCTGCCCAGCTGGGGGCCGTCCGTGAGTCCCAGCTTCTCTGAGACCTGGTTTGCTCACTCTTAAAAGTGATGTCAGGCCTAAGTGAGAAAGATACAAAACACCCAGTACAGTGCCTAGCATGTGCTCAATGCTCAATAGTATTTTTATGTTTCAAACTGGATCATCATTTTTCTACTGGAAGGTTCTATATGTGTTTGTCCACTTTACCAGTGGGGTCTAGGCAGCCAGAGCATGTCATCTGAGGGCCTCTGGTATCCCATGGTGGGAGAGCCATTTCTGTTTCCCTTGGGTCTATATATCTGCTTTATAACACTTCTATGCTTTGGGAAGTATGATTTCACTCACAGAGCAATCAGATTGACCCAGTGTTAAGAAGGCCTTTCTCTATTATATTCTGCATGTTAAGATCCACCACGTGTTGTTGAGATGGCGGGGAAAAGGAAACATAAAATTAATTAGAAAATGAGGGTCCTTGCTTTGAGGTACGTTTCCTCCCAAATTAAAGAAGCTGGTTTAAAGCAGTCTGACTAAAATCTGCATTTCCCAAAGCCCATTGAGAGGGTAGTGCAAAGAACAATGGGGTTAAAACAATTTGAAAAGAATAATGGTCATAATATCTGTTTATTTATAGTCCTTGCATGTGCCAGGCACTGCTATAAATATAAAAATAACATTTCTTTCATTAGTAATCACTATGTTCATTGAGCAATTTTGCAAATAAATCTAAGAAGATCTAATGATAGGCACTTGCATACTTGCAAAAAGAGTAACTGTTAAGTGACAAATCATCACTTACAACAATTATTGATAGTCCTGGGATATACAGAAGGGTGAGACAGTGTCTATTCTTCAGGGGCTTACAATTCAAGTAAGATAACAAACTTGTTCATGAAAACTACGAAAAAAAGGCTCAAATTGCACATGCTAAGTGCCCAATGTGTGAGTTCAGAGAATGGAGAAATTCCTGAGGTCTGGGCAAGAGTGGGCGCTTCGTGGAAAGAGTCATATGGGAGCCATATGGGACCAGTAGTGAGAGAAGCGCGGGCACCCCTGGCCATTGGGGTAGCACCAGGAGGGCCAGGGAGGCGGGCGGCAAGGGATGTCAGGTACAGGGAGACTCCGAGTGCAGTGAAGGGAGGTGGGAGGTGGGTGACAGTAAGGCCTGAGTACCCAGGCTAAAAGGCCAAGGGGCTTTGAGAGGAGGGTGATGTGAACAGAATGCTCCTTTAAGAAGGTTAGCTTGGCAGTGCTTTGCTAAGTGGATTGGATTCGGGAGACACACAAGTAGGAAGACAAGGTCAGGGAGAATGGTGCTAAGCCCAGTCCTGGGGCCGGATCAAGTGGGGCTGAGAAAAGTTCCAGGCACCTTGGATGTGCAGCTCTATAGCCCACACGTTTTCTGACCAGGGCCCATGAACTGGCTCCTGACTTGCAATTCTAGGTGAAAAGGCTTTTTCCCTTGATAAATCTTCCAGGAACCTAAGCTAGTCAACCAGTGTGGTGCCCTGTGCTTCCTGCCTACCACTTTCTCCTCTTTTCGCTTTGTCTTTAGTATCATCTATTCTTTTTTGGTGGGACCATTTGGTCAGCTTTTAATATATAGTTTAGTTTCTCAGTTTAATAAGCTTATTATTAAATTACACGTGAGTTTTCAACTCCGTAGGTAGTGGTGTAATGTTGAAGTTCCCTGCAATGTGTGTGTGTGGGGGAGGCGGCATCACCTTTTTGGTTGATTTTGACTGTTGCTGACAGTGTTTGGTGTTTAGCAGCTCACCATCATATTCAATATGTTGGGGCACTGATAAGTTTGCTTCCTGAGGTTTTACATGTCTAAGAATTCCCACCTCTGCCTTCTTAAATAGCGAGGTCTTTCAAGGTAGGGTTTTTGAAATTCTTCTGATCTTATCTCAGTAAGAAATACATTTTCCAACAAAAATCAACACATACTTACATACAAAAATATATATATACAGACAAATATATCTGTCTCTCTATATGTATATGTATACCTCTGTCTCTCTATATGTAACTGCATACATATATCTATATGTATTTAACTTAAACAGAAGCTTGAAGAAAAATACATAGCCTTTCTTTGTGTGATATGCCCTGGTATTTTCTATTTTTTACTTTTCTTTTTTTTTTAAATTCTGGTTAAAACCACTAAACCAATGTAATAACCACTCACAATGTGGTCCATATAAAGGTCCAAAAGTTATCATGTCTTGAATGTCAAGACCACCTTGTCTTCTATGACTGCCTGTCTTCCTCATTTACAGAATGTACCAGATTCATTCCTGATGGGATAGAGAGAGAACAGGGGCCTTTTCAGATTGGGGATAAAAGGGTACTTCTGTTCCAGGGATGAATACATGGAATTTGGGCAACCATGATATGGTCAAAAAGAAAGGTTAGTGCTCCAGAGTCATCTGATAACTACTGATTGGGAAAGAGGCCTCCTTTCCCTGTTTCTTCTCAGTCACCTCTGTTTTAGGATGAACTTCCCCCCCACCCCCACCCTGGAAGCTTATCTAATTCCCTGATAAAGCAGAACTGTTTGAAGAGAAGTTGTATATTGCTCCGAAATTCTACCTTCTGAGAATTCCCATTTGAATGTCTAGACTGGGCTATGTTTTAGGATCCCTTCTTTGTATCATTAATGGGGAGATGTGTTTTATAAACACTGAATGAATCAGGAATCACAGCTCAGTGTCAGGGCTATACATTGAAAAGAATCTGGGCTGTCATTTATTTTCTTAAAAAAACAGTATCCCTCACCCATCTTACTCTAAAGACATGATATGGTATAAAGCAGTGCTTATTTAAAAATTAGAACACCAGGACCATAGCTTCGTGGGAACAATCAGCTCCTACAGTTTAAGTTTCTTCCTCCTCTGTTGTGACATTCTAGATTATTTCAATCCATGCCCCAGTTGTAGAGTCATTTTGGCAAGGAGATTTTTCTAAAGGTTTTTTTTATCATTGCTTAGAGCCAAAGGTTTTGTCCTCTGACCTTTTGATTCCCATTCTGCATCTGTAATCAATGTCAAGTCACCACAAGTAAAACTAAAAGGAAGTTAAGTGGAAAAACCAAAAGCAAAAAGCCCAAGGAGCACAAAGCCCTAAGCCTGCCCAGGCGAGTTGCAGAAGCTCACCATTTTGAAATAGTACAATTGCTTGGGTAAGTGAATATTCCGCCCCCCACCCCCACCCCCATTTGTTTGGTGCCTGATTTGTTTCCAGTTGCAGCAGGGAGGTCAGAGCAAGCCAGGAAAATGAATGGACCCAGCCTCCTGCCAGGCTGCCTGGAGCGGGCGGGTGTTCCGGATCAGCGTAAAGCCAGCTCCCTTTCCCAGGCCCGCGATGTAACTCACTGGAGTGGCAAATTACATCAGACCTACAGCTGTAACCCGACATTATGATTAATTTGATCAGTAATTTCTCCTGTTTTTCATTTTAATCGGTGTGACTATTCTGCTGTGGCAGGTCTTTCAGATCTAATTAAGATAAATATCCGCGTAAAAGACTTGGCAGACTTTCCGAGTCAAATCCAGGCATCAAGTGTGAAGACCTGCAGCCCCAGTCAATCACCTTCGGGAAGGGCCATGCTGCTTTCAGCAATGAGCCATTCACACTTAAGCAAATTCATAATCTCCAGCCCTGCTTAGTCATTCTCTCCAACATCCCGGGCAGAAAAGGAAAGAAAGGAAAGCCCAGACAATGTCGTTCTCCCCCTGGGCTCACACTCGCTGACTTCCCCGGACCACATCCGTGACACTATGAACGGACACTTTACACAACCCCTGAATTGGTCTTTCTCAAAAAGATTCTAAATAAATATGTGCGTGTGTATAGATCAAATAAACCCTAAAGTGTGTACTCACACATAGGGAACACGTATCCATATAACTACGAAGGTTTAAAGTTCAGACGTACGCATAGTCTCACCCTTTCATGCAAGCGCACAGCGTGTTGGGAATTGCATTGGCAGGGTTTAAGAAGTTTATTTTCCCACTTTGTTTTCTTTTAGGTCAGCCCAGGCATGTATTTATGCATCCTAAGGCTAGTGGCTGATTTTCTACACGTTCTGTTGGGTTTCTGTTCTTTGAAGATGAAAGTGATAATGAGATCTCCCCCCTAAAGCCGTCTGTCTAATCAGCAGGACCTGCCCGTGCAATCTGGTACAGGCAGACACTGGGCAAGTGCCACGGATTTGTCTGGGTTACTGGGTCTACATCCCACTTACAAGAAATACGAAACGACAGTCCAGGAACTTCAAAAGGGGGGATGTTTTTGAAAACCTTTCTTGCATTTTATAAAGAAAACATTACTTTACAGTGATGGCACAGCTCCCAATTGCCATAAAGCAAATTCCTCTTTGTAATAATAGGAAGGGCTAGTTTGGAAAACAAACATGTGACTGGGGTAAAGATGGTTAATTTAAATGTATTTTGTACACAGGTCCCACACCCCTGATTAAGAGGGTAAAGCATTTCAACAAACTATACTTTAGGATCTTTCATCAAGGAAACAGAACCACATTCTGACTCTGTACGGCCTCTACATCTGGAAGATGATTTTGCTGCTGTGTTGCATGTATCTTGGCTTTTGCTCCTGAAAAAGAGTGTTGTAATAATGGTGTAAAGAAGACTCCTTCGGCCCCTGCTGAGGCAGACAGTCCCAGGTGCACTTTCATGGCTGAATGAAAGCTGGTGGGGCTGCAGGTAGGGTGTGGTCCTCAGTCACAGAGCTTGGCAATCTTGGGCCTAAAAATTGGAATGAGACCTTTTGACTTCTCACAGAGATCCTGTCAGCCATTTCAGCTCTAATTTAGTTAGTGGTCGCAGACCACTTTAATCTTTGTACTTGAGTTTCAATTTGGTAGAAACGGTTTCAACAAAACTTGTATATTTACTAAAGAAAGAGAAGAATGTGTGGCCACATCCTCACCTCCAACCTCAGTGTTACTGGTTCTTGAGCAATGTTAAGATCAAGATTTAGATCAGGAATTACAAGAAAGACCAGACAGGGGAAAGGGAGAGTCTTTCATCCAACAGCATATCTATCTCCATCTTCATCTTCAAGGAAAGAAATCATTATGTGATCTTTTTAAAAAGTTGGAAATCTCTCAATGGAAAAAGACTAAAAAGAGATGGGTTAACAGAGTGGACAAAGTTTTATGTTAGAAAGACCTCAGTTTGACTCTCACCTCTAATAGGTCCGTACTCTTAATTTCCTCATCTGAGAAATGGAGCTTGTGGGAGGCACTTCACTGATTCATTGAACAGAGCTTTGCTATTCAAGAGGTGGGCAGAGGACCAGCTGTGTCAGCATTACCCAGGAGCTGTTTAAAAATGCAGAATCTCCCGGTGGGCCCTCTACAGTCTGAGTCTGCATTTATCAAGGTCCCAGAGAGATTATATGCAAATAAAGCTTGAAAAGCCCTAGTATAGATGAGGTGAGACAACATTTAGCAGCATTTGGGCCTCTCAACCTATAGTAGCTGTTCGTGTTTGGAGAGCATGTTGAAGAGTATGAAAGGATTATGCCTTTCCTCTATTATGTTTTGAATATCAGGTATGAATTACCAGGCTTGAGGTTTTTCTGCAAATATTGGCTAATAACTCAATTTCAGGGTATGGGAGAGGCTCAAGTGGATACCAAAGTACAGATATGGTTGGTTGTTTTCATTCTGTGACAGCTGTGAATCTGGGAGAGGAGTAGGGTAGAAGTTAACACTGGCTCATTCTTTTAAGAAATGAAGACCTAGTTTTATCACATCACAGAAGTAAAGTTAGCAGCAACTCATGCAACCAACACTTTGGGTAGAAAGCATTTTGTTTAAATAAGAAGTAGAAATTTGCTCTTTTAGAAACGAGTAATTGCGAGCCTACTTACAAGACCACAGGTAAATATTCTTAACCCTGGCCCCACACTGGAATCACCTGGGGAGCTTAAAAAATGTTGATGGCCACACTCCATCCCACTCAGGTTCAGTCAGAATCTCTGGGTGGGACTCAGGCATTGGTATTAAAAAAAAACACACACACAAAAAAAAACTCAGGTAATCCCAACGTGCAGCCAATACTGAGAAACACTGCCATGGAGTTTGGAAATTTTCTCTTGAAAAATCGAGCAAGAGATTGAACAAAATACAGTGGCATGAGTGTGGGCATGGCCTCAGTTGTTTGGAGTTGGCGTGGCTTGGATGAGTCAAGAAGAGGGAGAAAGATCAGGCAAGACAGTGAGATGACGGGCACCCGTGACCCAGAAAATATTTCGTTGTGTAGAGGCCTCCCTTTCTGGTATGAAAATACCCACTGTATCGTTTAAGGGGGTTCACTGGCAGAGAAAATGTTATGCAGGTTGTGCCTTGAAGATGCTTAAAATGGATTCATGTGACTGTTACATGCAGGGAGCTTGGAGAATATCCCATCTTTGCTTTAAGCCTTTAATAACTCTGCTTTGTCCAGGCTGGGTCCAAGGACCATTGAGTTTTAGCCTGAAATTGATCAAATTCCTTCCATGGGGTGCAAAGTACTGAAGGTAGTAACTACTCTAAGGAATGTTAAATTTTATAACCGTAGGTAGGAGTACTAGGTTATTTTCCCTCTGATTTAAAAAAATAGAAGTTTCCAAGCCAACCAGAGAGTTTTCCTTGGGGGAAGTGAGAGGGTTAGGGTTTCTCTGAAATCTTCTCCTCTCTAAACCCTTCCCCATTGCTTTGTTCTCTTTAGATGCCACATTTGTAGCCTCACACACAAGGATGGAGAGCTCGGCTCTGGAAAGAACAGCCAGCCTCTGGGAGATGGAGTCCAGCTAAGATAAGAAGGCGCTCCCTAACTTTGGTTCATTTTTATGACAGTTAAATATCTTCTGGTGCAGAAAACTAAGTGATGGTGTCAGGCTGATCCCTGCCAAATGACAGTTCAGACAAAACGTGTGGGGCTGGAAAGGTTGCATCAATCGGGAGCCCACCTGGGCCTTTAGACGCAGACCGCCAGTTCCCAGAAGAGAGTGTTGCGCACGCACAAATGCAGAGAGCTCCCTCCACGGCTGCCTTCATCTGAGGCCTCCCAGGCATCCCCACTGAGTGGCTGAGGACGCGGAATTTCCATTTCCGGTTGAGAACCACTCAGAGACCTGACCTTTGCCATGTGGGTTCCTCTTATACATGAACGAAGAGACTCTGGAACTGGTATTCTCAACATGGCACCTTTCCCTGTCTTAACTCTGCATTCACCGGGCCCCAGTATTGCCGTTTGAAGCCAGAATACCCAATTTAGTTCTCAACAGTAGAGGATGAAAGAAAGAAAACACCAGTGTCTCTGAGGTTGGGTTGTTTTTCTTTTCTTTCTTTCTTTCTTTTTTTTTTTTTAACAGGAAATAGAAAAAGAGCCAGGAAGGGAGTAATGGCCCAGAGACATGGAGTTTTGACTGCCTAGGACTCTAAAGCCTTGCCATACATATTTCAGACTGACTTGACCTGTTGCTTGGAATCTAATACTTCTTAAAATATAGGGGTGGAGAATGAGGTAGTCAGGATATTGAGGAACCTTCTGACCACTGGAAATTCCTCAAAGGACAGGAGGATGGAGTTGAGGTGAGGGAAGGCTGTGCCCTGTCTCAGTCCTACTGATTTCATGGGTTTGGGGCTATGTGGTCCAGTGGTACCCTGCTATCACTTCCGTGCCCTGCCATGGGGAGGCTTGACTCCAGGTGCAGTGGAGTGTGAACAGGAGAAATCATGGGCAGTGAAGAAGAGGGGGAGGAATCACCATCTGAAAGACAAGGTCTCTGAGACCTCAGCTGCCATCAGAGGCAACCCAGACAGACATTTCCTTATTTTTTTGCCTGACTTTGCTTGTTGCCAACTGCAAGGACCATTGTTGGTTTCAGCTTTCCTCGCTCTTCCTTTGTTTAGGGTTTCTCCTTCCTATATTTCTCCATCTTTCTATAGTACTTCCTTTTCTCCACTATCTAGTCCACTGGAGTGGGTCTGTAGACTGTTGCCTATTTTAGGTAAGGAAATGCAAGGTTATTTTAGTTGTGTGGATGCTACAACAATTAGACAAGGAATCCTTAGAGCAATGGAATTTCTATGGGATATTAATTAGTGTTATATGGGGGAAAAATTCAGTTGTAACATAAGTTTGGGAATTTCTTGGTTAAATAATGTTAACTAGAAATCTCTAATGCAGGATTTCTTTTAGCTTTTAGTATTCTAATGTTAATTGAGAAATATCTAGGAGTGACAGCCAGTGTGCAATGCCTATCTATCTATCTATCTATCTATCTACCGTATTTCCCCGAAAATAAGACCTAGCTGGACCATCAGCTCTAAGGCATCTTTTGGAGCAAAAATCAATATGAGACCCGGTCTTATTTTACTATAAGACCTGGTCCTTATAATATAATACAATACAATATAATATAATGTAATATAATACCGGGTCTTATGTAATGTAATGTAATGTAACGTAACATAACGTAGCATAACATAACATAATATAATACCAGGTCTTATATTAATTTTTGCTCCAAAAGACGCATTAGAGCTGATGGCTCGGCTAGGTCTTATTTTCAGGGAAACGCGGGATTATTCTGATTAGAACTGTGAACTCATGAGGCCAATGCATGAAATAATGTACATAAAAATGCACTTTGTAAGTTTCAAAACACACTGCAAATATTAGCCAAATATTATCAGTATTTCTTGAGTATTGCATATGTGCTGTGCGATATGATGTTGTACATATATAGGTCTTTTTTTCCATGCAGTTCAAACCACCTTATTTGTGTTATTTCATAAATAGAATGTGGAACTGGAAAGGACTTAAAGATCATCTAATATGAACTTTTCATGTAATGAGTGACACAACTGAGTCCAGAGATTAGGTGACTTGTCCAAGGTCATGCGGCTAGTTAGTGGCAGAACTGGGATTACCAAGATTCTCCCTGTTTACTGACATGCTAAAAACCACAACTTTGGGAATTTAGAAGGAAAAAAAGTTGGGTTTTTTTTTTTTTTTTTTTTTTATAATATTGGTGGAGAAACCGAGGTTCTGTGGGTTAAAGTGAGAATGCTCTAAGATTACGGGAGCACATGGCTCTCTCCTGCCCCCACATCTCTCCCAGGCCTCTGTGCAGGTTTGCCCTCCCCTCCCTTTGCTAAGTCCCCCTCCCCAGAAACCCTCCCAACCTCTCTGACTTGACACTACAAAGCAGATGTGTAATTATTAGCCTCATTATAGTTTATATGAGTTTTCTGTAGAAGTGCAGTGCATAATTTTATCGTACACATGCATTTTTATATTCCCAGGACTGTTTGCATTTTGCTCAACTTTGAGCGGGTCTGTGTATCTCATTAGATTATCTCCTTAGATTTTAATATCTAGAGTCAAGAAAGGAAAAAAGGCAGGTAGGAAACTGATCATTTTTTGAGTGCCAGCTATTTGTCAAGAATTGAATTCAGTACCCTCACATAAGTCATCTCGTTTAATCCCCACACCAACCCTCCAACCAATGAGGAAATTAAGGTTCAGGATCTTTCTTGGCTGACCTCACCCAAGTGCCCGGCAGCGCCAGCACCCACGCCCAAGTCTGTCTGCTTCTAAAGACCATGCTCTCCCTACGGCACCACACGGCTGTCCTGCAAACCTTCCCTAGGGCCACAGTGTACACCGTAGGTGCTTGATAAACGTTTGTAGATAACGATAAAAGTGCTATCTTTACGACCTGGATAATATTCACTTGCAAGTCTATACTTTGGAAGTCAGTTTAAAGCCTGTGGAAAATTTACCCCTAACGTGTGAGAAATAAATTGAGGCTAAAATCTGAGGACTAGCGCTTGATCATGTAAGCACAAGACTATTGCATTAAGTTAACATAAACACTGGCTATGTTTTGCTCATTCAGAGTGAAGTGCCAGCCAGCACATTTTGGGCATCTTGAATTTCCACTAAAACCTGCATCTATGCACATGGAGGCAAAACAGTTTCAGAAGCCATCTGAACTAGACTTTGGGATCAGTTTACCAGCCATATCCGACAGACAGTGATGGGACTGGAGAGTATGTGTGGCCCCCCAGGCTCATTGTTGAACTCGCTGCAGACAGGCCACGGGTCTGCCCCCTATGGTGGTCAGAGTGGTGTTGTTTTCCTTGAGAAGTTATAACTTGCCCTGTTCAAATGTTGCAAGAATCTCTGCACTCCCTTTGATTTTGGCACCCTTTCCATCTATTGCTACTACTTGCTGGGAGCTTCTGTACTCAGTGGTGTGAAAATGCCACCTACTTTGTTAAACCCCTATCTACATCATTTGACTAATTTGCAGAACAGTACCCAGAAATGGTAAATCTAGACAATGGCAAAGAAGCACCAAGTACATAAGTGTATTCTTGGTAAAGTAATTTCCCCCAGCCACTCTCAAAGCAATATAAACTTTGTGGTTCCTCCTGGATCTCAAATGCTGGTAATAAATTCTTTGAAATGTCCGTAATGTTGAACTGAGGGTTTTTTTTTTTTTTAAGGAGATTGTCTTTCTTTCATAAAAGGAAAAATTGTGCCTTGCAGAGAATGTGGGTACATATGTTTTGTTTATTTTATTCAGTGCTGAATATGGTGGCGTAAAGGGACCCTTCAACCTCTTGCTGAATGAGTGAATCATGAATGAAGCTCTCGATTTGCTGGATGGTAGTATAAACAGAAATAAATTCATCCTCTTTCATATCTGTAGTATAATCAACATGTGCTTAGCAAATTTAGAGCATAAAAAGCATTATTTAATCTTCACAGTAACCCTCAGAATTTGGATGGATTTTCTCATCCATAATAATGAAGTTTCCTTTGGTTCGTTAGCCCAAGAGGAAGCCTTACTTTGTGTCGACTGGTCCAGTTTTGAAAAGATCCTCATGGCCTGAATTGCTTTGGAGAATATTGTCTACATCTATCATTTTCACCAAACTTACTCAATTTCATAAAACCATAAATTAGTTCAGTGAAAAATGTCAGCCAAAACAGTTACTTGATTGTCCTAACATTTCAATCCAATCAGACGATTGGTTTATTAGACCTGTGCAATACACAGTTAAGCACAATGGATTTCCACCCACCTCCCTGCCCCATTCATTACCCAACAAGCACTTGTTTTTCTACTGCACAAATTTGGTGCCATTTTCAAGTTCAACTAAAATGGAATCCAAGATCTGGCTGAAATTTACAGTGGATAGAATGCCATTGACCTTGGAGAATATTTGTTAAATGAATCATTTACACAGCTGGTAGCCAAGCTGGGAGGGACTAGAGTGAGGTGAGTGAGGCACTTATCTGGGGCACAAAAGTTAAGGGTGTGCCCAATACACAATCATCCAGATGAATAACATGTAATGGGATATTTTTAAAAATCAAAATGAACACAAAAATTCGTGATCAACAAAATCAGTATTACTAATTTTTCCTTTTGCCTCAGACTCCAGTATGGCTCAATACTGTTATTAATCCTATATTTAAAATTTTGGCATTTAGTTCATCATGAATTTTGGCATTCATTTTGATTTTTAAAAATTTTTTATTAAAATATTATCTATCTTGATTACCACATTTTTGGGTACATCTTGAATTTTGCATCCAAGATGAGTGCTTCACTTGCCTTACCTTAGTCTTGGTCCAGACTGGGAGAATTCTGCAGTGATTCAGCCCTGTGTAGGCATGGATGTCTGAGTTCTATTAGAGTTTACAATGAACACAAAGGAGTTATAAAAATATGCCTGTGAAAGGTACTAGAATATGCCACCCCAAAATGTGCCACTTTGTCACGGAGATTTTTTTTTGAACTGAAGGCAATTGAGAAGAAGCAGATAGAAGAAAACTTCTCTGCCATTCCATTTACCTAAAAGCAGGACATAAATTTGTAAAGGTGTCCTCCCCCCTCCCCTTCTACCAGGAAGGACAGACATTAATTACTGGAGACAACTCTAGGTCCTTATCAGCCCAGAGATGGCACTAGAGGAATCTATAAAACAAATCTTGCTAAAACTAGCCCTTATCTACCATTAGTTTAGTTTAACCATATATTTACCTTCCCACAATTTGCCACCCCTTGAAACCCATAGTCCTTCTCCTTTGTCTTGTCACTTCTCTAAAAATGTATTGTTCTTTTGTTAAGATGCTGTATAAGTCCAAATTCTAACCACTGACTTTGAGTTATTCATACTGAGTCCTCCCGTGTGTACCTGTGATGCATGTGTTAATGAACTTCTGTTTGTTATTCTCTTGTTAATATGTCTTTTGTTAGTCTAATTTATAGAGCCCCAGCCTGAGAACCTGGGATGAGTAGAGGAAAAATATTTTTTTCTCCCCCTAAACCCATGTAAGTCACTCAACACAGTTTTAGGGGTTAGTAATACAAAACTCCAAATAGAATGGAAGGATTTCTAGAAAGTATTTAATTGTACCCTTTCCCTTTATAGAGGAAGGGTAAAATTAAAGTTTAGTTGTAAAGCTAAAAAACTGAGTCACAAAGCTTTGACTAATGTTGTGCTAAGTGGATTAAGACAGACTGCCGGGAGAGAAGGGGTTGGCCCACGATACTTGGCCTTTTCTCTTAGGAGCTGTGATTGGAGGCCATGTGCTTTAAAAAGGATGAAAGTCATGTCGGTCCAGGTCGAACTACTTCTTAAGTGTTTTGGGTCTTTGTTTTCAAAAGTGATCATGCACTACCTTCTTCATCACTCATCTACTTTGGAACTTAGTACTGAGAGTTTGCCAGTGGGAAAACATCCCAAATGAGAAGATCAGGAGGCTGTGCCTCCTGCAGAGCAGAGGTAGAATTTGGATGCAGTTTTACTCTTGGATGCCTGAGTGGTAACAAGACCTTTACATTAGCAAATCCACATGGTCGGGAACAATTTTACACTGTCTCCGAAGCAACTTCACCTCTGAGGAGGTAACCATGCCCCTCTTTCCTCACACAAGCACAGATAGCTTTCTCTCCCCTAACTGCTTCCCCTGAGCTTTGTCTCCCTCTGTTATTTATTAAGATGTGCAATACGACAAGAAGAGGAAAAGATTATCTTGCTTCCTGCCATGCAAGACGGTATGCAGAAGGCCAAGGTTAAATGCAGCATTTGGTTTCTTAAGCTTCTCTAATGTATAGGTGTGGAAAAGCAATCTGGGACCAGAGCTTACAGCGGTGACTTTCTGAGGATAAAAACTTGACTTTAATTTGGACTCTGTGGCTAAGATAAAATCTGCTTCTGCTATCATTATCCCACTTATGTTTATCCCCACTCTCTTTCCACTCTGCCACCCAGCTGAGTGGGAAGAAATTAACCTGACCTTGAAGAATATTCACAGAATCTTCAAGACTATCAGGTTTCCAATAGCCAATAAAGTTCTAGAGGCCTACTAACATTCAGATCATAGACTCATAGGCCTGAAAAGGATTTTAAAAACCATATAGCTCACACATTTAACAGGTGAGCTAAACAAAGTCCAGAGAACCAATGTGACTTGTCCAAACTCATGTGCTAGCTGGAAGCAGGGTCAGAACTAGGATGAGTCCTCAAACCCTCAAGGTCCCCCTTCCCATTGCACCATAATTAGGTTCCAGTCATACCTAGCTCATCTCCAGATCACTCATGAAGGAACATGCACACATTAGGGCTTCTATACAATGTTTGGAATTTCCCTACTGCGAATGAAAATTCCCAAGGAACAGTCTGAAGAAAAGCCATCTCAAAGTTCATAGAAAAGAGGTATTTATTCCACCATTCTTATGTTTATAGGGTCTTTATCCAGATCAAAATTATATATTGAAATTAAAATTGTACATTGTTTTTTTTACCCAGGAATAATTAGGCCATATCTTTTCCCCCAAAAGTTAGTTGCTACCCTTTATGTTTCTGATCTGCTCCTACCCAACACACTCTACATTTCTAGTTTTAGATTCTGACATAGTCTGCAGCCAAAATAGGAGAATGGACTGATAACCATTCTGGAACCCAAAGGCTAAATTCATCTCACGGATGCATTTTGCTTGTCCCACACACACACTGTTTCCAAATTTGACTTTGGATTTTATATTCAAGTTTGCTTTACTTATTATTTAGACTAACTGCCTGGCCTCTGAAGATCTTTGTGTTTATGATCTATGTTTGGAACTTCTCTCCAAACATGGATGGGTGGGCAGGTTTTGAGTTTCAATAGAGAATCTAAAGACAGACATCCAGGGGTCAGCTTCTGGTTTCCACTCTGGACCAGCAGCCCTCCTATAATCCTGAGTGATCAAAATTCGTGGATGAATTTATTCCTCTATCTGGGCTTCTCTGAAGTGATGATATTTTAGACTCATATCTGTCTTGAAACAACAAGCTGGTTTTGTAAATGCAACCCATTTCATGGAATTGAGCTAAAGAGTGAAAAAAATTATATTGCAATATTATGGGAAAACGTCACAAGAACTATTCCAGGAATTTTAATCTAGAGTATTACTATCTGCCAGCATTATTAATTTATTTCACTTCTAAAAATGACCTCTCTTAAATATACCTACATAAGCCACTTTCATTTATTATTTTTTCTGAATACATGACATCTGTATAATTTCAGAAATAATTGTTATCTTTCAGTTTTTTTAACAAAAATATATTCTGAATTACTAGCTTTCCTTAACAATCTAAGTTGCATAGTTCTAAACTAATATTTCTCAGATTTTGAATAACGTAAAAAGATAAAGCCCACATGCAAATAAAAAAATTTTTTAAATAGAATTTAAGCTGTCATATACAAATTTAGTTGGCCTTTATTCCCTTAATAATCTCCAACCAAAACCACTTTATTCTAGTTCATAAAGATCATTACCTTTGACAGCTAAATATCTTTGGAGTTCCTTTTACACACTTTTCTTTTTAAAATGTTTAAACATTCCATGTTCACAAACTCAAGAACCTTTCAGCTAGTATAGAAAAAACCCCAACATTTCAAAACCATGGAGTTCTCCATTTCCTTTACACATGCCTGTAATAACGGGTGGGAGGGGGAATCCTTTTATTTCTACTGATATAGATTTATTCAAAATCAGTTCTTTATCCATTTGGTAATACTTTTAAAAGTTTTCCCCAAATCACTCCTTTGGTAGTCATTCATTAGATCCACAGAAGTTAAACTATTATCTTAACAGTGGATTAATTAAGTTTATAAATTAAAACTACAGCAGTAAAAAAATTGGAATATTCTCTCAGGGTTTTAAAGAAAGAATTGTGGCTCTGAGCCCTCATTTGTTGTGAAAACAAAACAAAACAAAACAAAACAGCCCCTGGATGTCCATGGAAAACCATGAAAAGAACTTTTAGAAATTCTAATAGAATTTATTTCCATGAAGCTGAGTGGTCACCTCATCTGAAGTCCTGTCAACAGCCATTCAAATGGGTTGTGTACACTTGGCTTTCATTGGCTGATAGAGATTGATAAGATATTGACAGTGTTCAGAGAAGGCTGATGTCCACTGAGCTCAAAGCTTTCACTCAGCTGTAAGAACTGACTAGTGGAGTATGTACAGCTGGAGACAGACGGAGCTAAGTAACCTCATCCCTCAGAGGGGGACAGGTTTTTTTCTCGGGTAATTTAACTTATTTTGATGGCTTGGAAAGAGGAAGTGTTTAATCACATGGTGTACAGGTACACCTAATTTAACTGTTCTTAAAAAGCATCAAACATTCTCTGGGATAATAGCTTTGAATTCCAAATGCTGACAACATTAGGATCGCTGTAATCATGCCCCTTGTAAATTTGATTATATCTATTTTCTCTGTAGATGTCAAGTGTACAATGAAGACTTTTTAAGCCTGTGTCAAGTTTAGTCCTGGTATTACGCTGTCTCATACTTGTGAGATTTTAAAAAAATACGTCTTTAAACTCGACTCAGGAAAATGTTCAAACTGAAAGTAGCCATGACCCAAGTGCCAGGGAAAACACAATTACTCATCCTACCCCAATAGTTTCATTTCCAGGAAAACTTTGGGCCACCACTGAGAATCTAAGTTCATAAGAAAAAACGTTATGGGACAACAAACAAAGTCGGTTCTAAAATACTGAGTGCCTTTCTCTGTCTGTGTACCAATTCATTGTCACTTTGTATACTTTCCCATTTCGGGCCTAAGGGTGTGATCGCTCTTGTAGCCCTAAGGTATGGAAGGGCTGCGTGACCCACATCAAGGTGTGGGGGAAGCTGGCATATGAAATGAGTGCATAGGCTGCTCACTCTGCTGGACTTGGTCGCTGTGCCACAAGTACACTGAGTCATCATCGGGAGTCTCACCGGGAGAAACAGCATTATGTAAGTCTAAAACTGAGCCATTCGTTTCCGGATCTGATGTGTTGACATCACAGTCATTGTAACTTGAAACTAATTTATTACAAAGGCCTCCAAGTTAAGAATGGTTTCCTGAACTATAAACTTATATATTCTTGAATGTTCCTCAATGATAGTGGATTAGAGATGAGCTTCCATGGTTAGCCTGAAATATTTATTTTAGAGGCCCTCAGCCTCACAGTAATAAAGTAAATATACAGAAGCTTTATTATTTTTTTAAAAATAATTTTGTAAACATCTTTATAATGCATATTTGTGGAGGCTCTTGGCATGCATTCAGAGTACTTGTTAGTCCATGGAGTGATGGTTGGAATCTGGGACATAAGACGGGGGCTAAATTTCTTCACCCTCTTAACCCCAGAGAGTCTTTAGAAAAATAGAAACAAAAGAGCACAAAGTACTTAAGGTAAGACACTGTTGTATTCATAATATAGAGAAATAACCACCATGCCTCATGGACAGGAGATGCAGTTCTCCACGGGGCTACAAAACTGTGCTAGTAATAATTTTAATTGGATGCTATCTTTGCTGCCTTCAAAAAGTATCATAAAATGGAATTATTACAGGCTGCAAGTGCACTTGCAGTGCCGGCCTCTCACAGGAGAAAGCAGATAACATTTATCCTTTGCAGGACCACATCAATGGGCTCCATTTGTTTCCTTCACACTGTATCCCCGGTTGCTGGCTATTTGCTTCCTCTTCCTTATGTCTAAGAGATCAATTTGAATTAGATACTACAGAACTGGACGCTCAGTTTTGCTGGCCTCTGCCTTTGGGGACGGCACAGCCCCATGGAAAGTGCTCTGTGCTCATGGGCCGGCATGGGGAGCATACCTGCAGAGGATTGGGTGGCGTGAGCGGCGACGGGAGGCCGTGTCCTGGAGATTGACTGGGTTTCAGAGGGGGGCTTGCATTCTGCTGAGTTGGAGACGGTTGGTTCTGGTGCTGGGGGTGGGGGTGGGACTGAGGCTGCTGGGGCTGCGATGGTGGGGCTGGCAGCTGTTGGGAGGCGAGTGGTGGCTGCTGAGGCGGGGCCGGCTGGGGCTGCGGGGCCTGCGGGGCTGGCTGCGGGGGCTGGCTGCCGGGCTGCGGTGGCGGCTGCGGCTGGAGCTGCTGGAGCTGCTGGAGCTGCTGGAGTTGGGAGTTCAGGGATGAGGTAGCTGCAAGCAAAGAAAGGGAACAACGTGCAGGTGAAACAAACGTGACCAGTATCTTGCTGTGTCGCTGGCCGCTTGTCCTGTGTGAGCTGCGAAGGCTCTCCTTTAGAAAAATTTCCCCTCTCAGCCTGGATCTCTTTGGTACTTAAGAGGGTTGTGGGAGAAAAAGAGTCACTTCTCTGGAAAATCTTAAACTTTAAGGAGAACAAGAATGTAACTTATCAGGGTATTTCTTTGAAAGGCATTGAGCCAAGGGATGCACTAGACATGGAGGTCTTGTGTCAGTACTTCCCCCGCCATCTCCACACTGCTTGGGAAACACGCTTAGGCTTTCAACATGCACTTTAGATTTTTAAAGTTCAACCAGTTAAATTCTTTTGGTAAATGCTCAACTGGAGTTAAGAACAGAGAACTAGTTTGTGATCTCCTTTCCATCATCAATGCCATTAATCGTGTCATTTTCAGTTGCTACTTCAGAGCTCTGCCAATTTGCTTAGATATGTTAGTTTCAAGTTTTTTTTTTTTTAATTTAAAGATAGTACATGCTTCTCAGTTTTGTAGAATCAAAAGAGTGAGACTGAATTTTTTGCCTGCTGACCAAGGAGACAGAAACCCCCAGACCTAAAGGAGTATGGTAGGTGACATGAACGGTATACAGTGGTGACTAGACACATTAGCACCTCAAGGACACGCGAGGAACTGAGGGAATGAAATCATCTTTCATGGTTTTCTTGTTATGTGAAATGTAAGAGTTGGTGGGACAAACTGTCTCAACATCGAGCACTCTAAATTTGTTCTTAGATGCCCATCTAGCACGGAACAATTTCTGCAGCAGAAAGACAGTTAGTTTGGCCAAATAATGATCTAAAGAAAATTACTGCGACAACTTCACTTCCTTCTTTGCCTGAATCTCAGTCTAAAAACTTTCCAACAAGCCTACAAATAAATATAAGGATCAATGTGGAACCGGAGGCCTGGGCTGCAAAGTTTTCCTGCTCCTCCCCTACCTAGAATTTGTCAAGATTTCCAAAGGTAATAACTCCTGTTTGCAGCATTAAACTAGTCCTTGTTTTTAAAAAGTGCTCCCTTAAAAAATTTAGTGGTTCTGTAAAATGACACATCATATACTTGTCTTCATACAACATATTGTTAAGAAATGTGTGTACGTTGATCCAGATGATGAAGACACCTAGAGAAGTTACTCTGTAAGGAAATAAACCAGTGAGTATTTTTGCAAAGCTAAGAATAATTTTGTAAGATTTACTGAATATCAGTTAGGTACTAGTCCTGTGTTAGGTAATATGTAGTATTTAAAAAGGAGACATAGTCCTGCCTTCAAAGAGTTTATAATCTATTTGTGGAAATAAGATTAACTCATGAGAAATGATCAGGTTTGAGGGTAGCTGTTACAGAATCCTGCTAATGGTAGATCTTGATACATATGTGTTAATTGACTCAATGGTCAGCAGTGTGGACACGGATTAATGGCCAGGGAGATCAGGGGAAGGGGCTTCTGTGGGCCAGAGAGAACCAAGGTGGCAATCATAGAGGATGTGGAATGAGAGCAGAGGGTTCGAGAGAGTGAGGTTCATACCTTGAAAGGAAGGAAGGAAGGATATTCCGGGCTGGAGAAACACCCAGAAGCCAGCATGGCTCAGGGGATATTTCTGAAGGATGATGTGGAAAATGGACTGCCTGGAACAGAAGTCCTGGGAAGTTTGAATGACTTTAGACCTTACAGAAGGTGAGGAACCTAGCTTGTGAGAGTGGTGGAAAGATGGATCACTCCCAATTAACTGCTGTGTATGTCAGATTTAAAATACAGAATCAGGTTTGTTTAAAGCAAGGCATAGCTGTAGTAGTGGACCGATAATTTGACAGTTCCCAGGGACACCAAATACCAATTAATTCTGTGGCCTCAGGTACCATGTCGGGCTTTCATGTTGGACCAGATGGGATGGCAAGTCCTCAATGGGTCAATTAATTACTCTAGGTCTGCTCAAACACTCAGTCTGGTGTGTGTCCTACCTTGCATGTAAGTTCGAAGCGCTCTGGGACTCTAGAGGCAGAGAAGGTGTGTGTGAGAGAGGGCTGAAAAATACCCAGTCAATGGGAACTCTCTGAATTTTCTGCTCAATTTTGCTGTGAACCTAAAACTGCTCTAAAAAATAAAGTTTATATAATAAAAATAGCCGGTCATCATCCCATTTGTTGGTACTTTAAGATCATGGTCTGGTTTTGCCATAACCTTTCCCTCCCCCAACTGTGGTACAAAATCACATCTTATTGAAGGTCTGGGAGCCCAGCTCAATTCCGACCTCCCAGGATTTTTCTGCAATCTGGAGGGTCCTGGGGGAGTGGGCCTGGATCTTTCCTCTGGGTGGACTTATAGACTTTGGGAAACTGATTGCAACTGGCCTCCTGCCTGATTCAAATCAAGCCTGTCCTAATTTCTTTCAGGTGGGGGGCACATATGTCAGTGCTTAGTTTCATGGTTGACTTAAATACCATCCTGTTTCATTTTGGTTAGAAAAGCATTTATCTAATTCAGCATTTAGAAACAGGAAAGACTGGGGAATATTGGCAGATAGATATTGGCAGACGGGTAGGTAGGTGCAGCAGACCCTAACCTCCTAATGAGACATGATCCCAAATGTATTTTCATTCCTTTATGGTAGTGAGTTCACATTGCTTGGCATTTTTTTCCCATGACCTGAAGCTTGCCTGGAGAAGCATTAACCTAAACGAAACCTCGGAGTTACAAAAACTAATTTGGCATCTGCAAGGAAACAATCATGCACAAGAAAATATGTTCAGGTAGGTCCTGGATACAAAGAAAAGCATGAGGGGGATGCACAAGAATGGAACTCTTGTCTGAAAAATGCCAAAGCCACCTACACAATAATATGATAACAAAAGTTAAATGAAATAATAATATAGCCATAAGGTTAGAAGTGTTTACTGGTTTTCAATTTTTGAAACAAGCTGTAAACAAGTCAGGAAAGATTTAATGAGAACATAAATGTTACCATTCTTGACACTGTAGAAGTGAAAGTTTTGTGGGAGGAAGGAGGGGAAGTGAGGACCGGGAACTAACTGGGAAATCAAGAGAGGACTCCATAGTTGACAGAACAAATGGGGATTTAAATATGTTGTGTAAAGTTATAAAGTTAACTAAAAAGAGTGTTATACTTCTATTAGGAGAAGGGAGGAAGAGAAAGTGGGAGATGTAAGTGAGCTAAGCCCTCATACATCATAGCAGGACATGAACAGATGATATACAAAGCTAATAAATCAAGAGACAGAGGTAAATGGAAAATATTCAGAAATATATAGGTAAGCCCATAAAACCTGAAACCAGAAATGGTTAAATGGTTAAGTGTGATTGCCTTGGGGAAGTAATCCTGAGGGTGGAGTGTATAGCTGAGTCCTGGGCATTTCTTCATAAACCCTGTGTACCGAAATAATTTTCAACCACATGCATGCAATACACTGACAAATGATTTTTTAAAAAATCAGTTTCAAAATTTTGGCTGCGTCTTGTATGATAATAGCTAAATTTTATATGCCAGGCACTGTTCTATGCCCTTGTCATTCATTTTCTCATCAATTCTCTCAACAACCTTATAGTAAAGTCAGTCTCCTAAATTGGATTTTCCCCGATGCAGACCCTGAGCCAAGAATTCAAGTACAAGTGATTTATTAAGGAAGGGCTTCCAGGAGACACCAGGAAGAGAGTAAGGAAAACAGGATAGGGAAAGGTGAGAAGCAAAGCAGGGGTGAGATTTCGGGTGAAGTCCCAGTCTATTCTCACCCCAGGGGACTGAAGCATGAACTGTACCTCAGAGTTTATTCTTCTCTTCCTTCTCACATCAGTCAGTCATTGGTTCCAGGTGAGTATTGGGCATAAACTTGGGGGAATTCTAGTTCTCTATAAAGGGGAAGTGACTTCAGTGCCCAAGAATCAAAGTACAGTGTTTAAAAATTACTATCAGTGGTGATTGTACTATGTAGCAGGTCCAATAAGGTACTAAGAAATGCCCAGACTAGATATGAATTTCCATGGAACTTGTCTGTAATGGGTGGATCAAAGCACAATCGTATCGTGTTCTTTTGACTATCTCTATATAGACAAGGATCTCTCTCTCTCTCTCTCTCTCTCTCTCTCTCTCTCTCTCTCTCTGTGTGTGTGTGTGTGTATATATATATACCATATGTATATCACCATACCTATATATAATCCCATATCCATATCCATATCCATATTCATACCTATATCTACATCTATCACCAAGCCAAATTAAAGAGACAGATTCTCCTCAGGCTCCAAAAACTTGGTCAATTAATTATTGAACAGAGTGCTGGTAATTGATATAGGATTGAACAATACAGAAATGGTTCTTGCTCTCCTCCTGTTTAGAGTTCAGTTCCATTAAAGGCCTTGAACTGATGCAAGTTTTAACATACTCGTATTGCTAGAAAGTAACTACTGTGTTTCACCGAATCAGCTCTAATGCATCTTTTGGAGCAAAAATTAATATAAGACATCCCTCACCCCCAGGTTTGGGAGGACTTGGAGCCCTCGCCCTGTGGAGAGGGCACACATCGTGAGGCCAACACACAGTCCTGGCAAATGACTGTGGACTATGAGGAATTGCCTTCCATCCCTGATTTGATGGATTGCTTGACTGTTTGCTTGGGAATGTACCACCATGTAGTGGAACTGGCGGATGTTTGCTTCCTGTGTCTTGCCCAGCCTCCAGCAAGACTGTGATGCAGGACGACCCCTTGTTGGGGTGTAGGAGGATGTTTGCTTCCTGTGTCTCGACCGGCCACCGTCCAGAATATATAAGCACCTTGGCTGTGAGCCACTATTGTTCCAGCACGGTACTCTGAGAAACACTGGCTGTGCCCAGGAAGTTTGGCTGTGCCCAGAAAGACTGGTGGTACCCTGAGAAAGCCTGCCTGTGCCCAGAAAGTGAATGGATGTCAAGGGACACCCCCTGGGACATTGCTTGAACTGGACTGGGGCTTTTTCTCATGGGCTGGGTTCCTGACACACAGGACCCCTTGCAAAAGATGCTTGTCGCATAGATTGTGAGGCCAGACCCTGGAGGGGTGGAGTGTGGGGACAGAGTCCCAGAGAGCAGTTTCAGGCTCGCGACCTCATGTGGAAAGGTGCTGGCTCGGGTAGTGGATGGCTATCAGCTGTAACCAGTTAGCCATTAGGCACTAATATAACTGCCATGGCTACACTAGGGGGTTGGTTGGTTGGTTGGCGGAGAAGTGGATGGCAGATTCAGGATCGTGTGGCTCTTGCTTCCTGTGTCTCCAACCCAGCTGCCAGAGAGAATGTAGTGGTATGAAGCCCCTATCTATGGCTCCGTTGGTGTTCCTTTTTGGCCTCACCATATCCTGCGTTCTTGTGCAGGGAGCAGCACCAGAGACCCTGCATTACAAACGCCTCCTGTCATTTCCATCAGATTTTCAAGTCTTCTTCAGGTGGTGATACCATATCAAATGAGAACTCTTAGGATTTGAATGTGAATTTTGACTAAATTCCAGTGGATAGATTCTGTTCCTTGATTTTGCTTGATTGATTTTTCCATAACCTGTATGGAATCATAGGCTGTATAGGGAAACATTCATTTTTTATTTGAAATCCGTTTGCTGGACAGATGAGACCAAATTTATTCCTCAGCAAATCCAAAACCTCCCATAATAACTGGTTTCCTTCTCTTACAGAGTTTGACAGAAGTTTGGTGAAGAATATGGCGGAAACAATGAGACTCTTGGATGACAGTTCCATGCTCTGCTCGTTTTCCAATTCTCCCTGGATAATTATGGGTATTTTTTTGTTTTGTTTTGAGAGGTTTGAGATTCACAGTATGTCACTGAATATGCCACCATCCCTTCTTCATACCATATGAACTTAAAGACAGAAAGTACATTTGGGTGAGCTGGGAAGCACTTCAAAGAAGCGCTCATGTAACATTCAATCCCATTATTTTTCCTCCATTTAAGTGAAAAAGTTATTTATATCTTTGGTGACCTCTTCTCAGAAGGCCAATCCACCTTTTAACTGGAGGTTAAAAGGTTTAAAATTATAGCTAACATTTATTGAGCATGGTTTTTCCAGGGAAACTTTTCAATTAGGGTAGAAGTGAAGCTATATTCACTAAAATGATGCTATCGATATGGTGAAAAGAGAGGAAGTGTGCTCATTTTATATTCTTATGCTAATGAAATCATAACATAATTCTTTAAACTTATCACACAAAGCAAGATGTACCTTGGTTTTCAGAGCATCAACATTTGCCTTTCCCTTCAAATGGACACTTGCAGGAAAAAATATTACATGCAATCCAATGGATACTGTGCCTGGTTTAAATACGGCACTATGTTCACTCAAATTTCTTTTAGGCTGTAGACACACGGGCCAGTGCTTATTTTCATGGTTGATTTAATCCATCCTCTCTGCCAGTGTGGGGATTATTCCCTACAGTTATTCTCCAGTGATCTGTCAGTTCAGATTAAAAAAAGTTAAGTGACAAAGATGCGGTGGCTGATTCCTTTAGAAGGCTGGGGATACTAGAATGTATGGCAAGAGATTTCTTTTTTGAGAATGTATGCTCTCCTCTTTTGAATTTCCCCCATATCACCACAACCCTTCCTTATCTAGGCTGAACTTTAAACTTCCTAAACAGGTACTACAATTTTGTTCCTATCAACAATTTCAGGGTTGCCAAAAAGCTTTATAGATCTTACCTCATCTGGTTCTTACTTATTTTTTGAGACGAGGAGATAGTGTATATTTCTTCTTACTTTGCAGATGAAGAACTATAAACTCAGACACGATTCTAGGACCACATGTATCCTAGCTTTTCTTGACCTGTACAATAAATTATAATGCTTTCCTTAAGCTACATCTATTTTTATATTCTGAAACCTAGGAATTAAAAATTGCAATTTGCAGATTTGCAATTCCATTCCAGATTCAATAAAAAGAAACATGTTGCAAAATGACTTTAATTATACAGCAAATTGTTTACTATTTAGAAATTACTCATATTACATAATAAATATTCTCCTTTTTATTTTCCCATTCCATTTCTATAGAATTCTTTAGTAAGACAATTCATATACTGCATGGTGTGGGGATGGAGTCCCAGAGAGCAGTTTCCAGGCTCTCAACCTCACGTGGAAAGGTGCTGGCTTGGGTAGTGGATGGCCATCAGCTATGATCAGATGGCTGTCAGTTGTAACCAGTTAGCCATTAGCCACTAATGTAACTGCGGTGGCTGCACTAGCAGGTGCGGATTGCCGCTAGCAAGTGCAGTTAGCAAGTGGATTGTGGATTGTGTTGATCCTACTTCCTGTGTCTCACCTGGCCATCAGTGAGACTGGGGTACAGGAGGACACCTCATTGGGGTACTGGCAGATATTTGCTTTTTTGTCTCTACCAGCTGCCATTGAGAATATAGTGGTATGACTCCCCATCTATGGCTCCGTCGTTGTTCCTTTTTGGCCTCACCATATCCTGCATTCTTGTGCGGGGAGTGGGAGCTGAGTCCCTGCATTACACATGGCTAATTTGGTTATGTTATCTTAAAGTGTAAATTAGCCATTCAATTTATATAGTTCATTCTAAGCTTTCATATATAATAAGTGAAAAAGAAGACAATTAATAATTTCAATGAAATTATTAATTGCATTAATGATAACAGTACTGGAAGAAAAGAGTTATCAAAAAAAGAATCTTGGGAAAATTCATAAAAAGCAATAAATGTTGGTAAATTAATGAGGTTGGAACATAATATGGTCTTATTACTTATGGTACAAATGTTTTTGCAAATGTCTCGTGGATTTCTGCCAGGCTGGTTGATCTTGTTCATGGGAGGTAAAGTACCCTTATTTTTACTTTGTTAATGCAGCATGGACATAATAGACACAAAAGTATCAGTAAGGATAGATTAGGTTATATTGTGATAACAGGTAGCCCTAGAATAGTGGTGTAGCCCAGCAAAGCTTTTTTCTTTTCACGTTGTTGACTGGCCAAATAATTCTCCAGATAATCCACCAAAAGAAAATGGTTTATTCGGGAAAAGAAAAGAAAACGAAACCACCAAGGAGTTCAAGCACCTCGCACCGGAGGGCAGCCTCTGTGGCAAAAAGCCCCAAGCCCAACATGACTCCTTCCTTTACTGACATCCCTCCCTGCTGGAGGTTACCATAGAGTTCAATAGGCAGTCAAGACTGGAGAGTCAACAAGGGACACAGCTCCACCCATAGTCCTTCCAGCTCTATGGTTAAGCATCTTAAGATGCCAGTTCACTTTTAACAATGTCATCATAAGTTGGCCGAGGGCCTTACCTTATTGTAGTCACTTAGGTGCCCAAGCTGAAGGAGCGTTCACTATTTTGAACATTGGAAGGATGATGCCAGAAGGAAAGAGAGCTTCTCAGGGTGTGAGTTAAATGTTCTGGCTCAGAAGTAATCCTGTCACTTTCTCTCACAATTCATTGGCCAGCATGAGTCACGTGGTACCACTCAAATGCAAGGGGACCAGGAAGTGCCATGCTATCAACTCCCAGAGAGGAGAACCAGGAAAATTTGGTGAACAGCATTAATTACTTCCACAATTACTTTCTTTCCATTTCCATTTTCCTAAGGTTAAACTCTTTATGTCTTTTCTTGCCTGGATCATTGAAAGAGCTTACTAACAGGCCTCTAATATCTTACCTTCCCTCATTCTCTCTCACTCATTAATTCAACAGCTGTTATCAAGTCATGTGCCCATCAGCCACCAGAATTATTTTTCTAACACAGATAAGATTATACCACTAATTAAAACAAAAATGCATGGCAGTCCCCATCATCTGGCTAATGGAAACCGCAGTGCTCAGTCTATATTGGAAAATGACTGCACTCTGTCTCCAGCCCACCTTTCCAGACTCATTCTAACCCCCTTTGAGCATGCTCCCCTCTGGTTCAGAGATAGAAGCTGGTGGTATATGATAACATGGCTTACGGAAGCACAGCTTTAAAAAAGTTTGAATTGGTTGACAACATTAAAAAAATCAGGGGAGTCTACATAAAATGTGTATTGTCCATTTTTCTTAAAAAAAAATCCAGAAGGTCTGGCAAAATGATTCTTGTTCCTGTGTGGGGAGCTGTTCCTGAGTAGCAGCTGCCCTGCCAGGTGGGGCTGGTACCCACATTCCCGGGATGAATGGCTCTCTGCACTCTGATAGGGGACATTCCCGTGGTGCCTTGCATTACAGTGAATAATATACACCTGATTCCCTTTTTTTACAAATAGTTTCCTACAGAAGGTAACCCTGTTTTAGTCAGGTTTTTTCTTTTTTCCTCTTAATCTTCCCGCCTTCTCTCAGCAACGTGCATATAGCAGATGTTCACTAAATAATTCAGAAATGGTAGTTGCAGGGAACTGTAATCTGATTTGCCACTTGCTAACTTTATCTTATTCTCCTTACCCTAACTGTGTCATGTGTTTGCTCTGGCTTGGCTCAGAAAACGAGAGACATCATAGGAGAATTCTGGAGTTTAAAGAGATCCATTGCTCATGTTTCTAGGAGACTACATGTGGGCCAGGATCTAAATTAACTTTGGGGAATGCTGTTGATTTATAAAAAAAAATTAAGTCAAATTTCTGTGTTTCTTTTTTATAACTATACAGGCAAAGGTGGCCATCCTGACACACATAGAGCCATGTTCTAAAAATTTTGTAGACTAATTTTGTTTATGGACTAGAAAGGTCATAAAGGAAGTGAATGAACATTTAAGGGTTCAGGATTTGAAGGTGTGCTACAGAAATTCAGTATGAAATATGTGTATGAAGTGTGGTCGAAGAGGAAATGACAGGCTTAGAATGCCCTGCAAGGTTATCTGACAAAAAAAAGAAAAGTGCGTCAGGTGGGTTTGAGATAGGCAGATTAAATCATAATCTTAGAAGAGAGAAAAATGTCATCACAACTCAGGGCTGACCCAAATTCCACCAAATCTGAGGAGAAACATCATAGAGCATATGGATTAAGTGGGTTTGTGTTGAAGGTCAGGTTTTTAGTATGTCTGGGCTAGCAGCATGTGACAGTCAGCCAGGTATACCAAGCGCGTTCCCTGTGAAGTGAGTGGGTAGTAGAAGGGCGGACGGGCTGTGTGGGGTGCGGGTGCCTTGTGGGTGAGTTACCATCTCCTCTCTCTATGGCCAGTCTCTACTCCTTGCCACCAGCAAATGTACGCTCTGTTTTTCAGGGAAACTGGGCAAAAGTGTAGGATGGATGAGCAGAAATTCACTAACAGTGTTGGTATCACAAAATTTACAGATCCTTTCTACTTATAATGAATTAAGGCATTAAACACAAATTCTGAACAGGTTGTAGAAAAGTTGTTTAGAGGATCTAGATGAGAAATGAAATTTCATAGCAACATAGCATCTCATCAATATAAATTATTCACTCCCTATATGAAGGCTGTCATCGCTGCTTGCCTGGACCAATGTAATAGTCTCCTGTTTATGTATATATATATGTTTTATGTATATTTAAAAAGTACAGCTCCTCTCTCCCCAACCTGTCCCTCTCCCTTCTTCCTTTCTTTCTCCCTCACTTTCCTCCCTTCCTTCCTTTCTAATTATCTTCCCTCCTTACTCTAAAAAGTCAGTAAGCACCTACTACGTGCCAAGGAATGTGCAGGAAGAATAAACATGAATTAGATTCTGATTCTGCTTTCCTGCAGTTTATTCACATTCTCTCTGGGAAAACAGACATGCAAATGCCCAATCCTGATATAGCGTATATGTTAATATTTCTTTTTGTTTAACGATTTTCATTGTTTCTTTACTTCCCCCAGATAAGTATAAATCCTCACCCTTCGTATTAAAACCATTCACAGCTTAGCCATAACCCCATTTTCTGGTGTTAGCTCCCACCATTCTGCTGCGTGTGACCTCCATTCCAGTTGATGTACTTGCATATCTACTTCCCACACACACTTGCTCACCGTGAAGGTGTCAAAACTGAAGATAGTCAGGGGAGGAGGGGCAGAAACTTGAGGTGGGGGCAAAGAGAGAGCTGACTAACCCCATTCTCCAACTGCAGGATCTTGGTCAGGACAAAGGATGTAGGAGAAGAGGAGAACTTTAAACCAGGTTGGAGTTTTGACTGTTACCTGTGTCTGTACATTGTTCTTATTAAAGTGAACAAGAACATTACCTAGGAGTGTGCATTACCTGGTGTGACCAGAGGATCTGTGGGACCTCCTTCAGTTGTCATTTGGAAGCAGGGGAAGAACCAGCACTAGTCAATGAATTTAAAGTGACGGTGGGAGTCAAAATAAGGTTGAACAAGTCCTGTTTGTTCAATATACAGTTACACTGACTTTAGAGGAACCAAGGTTTGATTTGTTTTTCTTAAGAGGGCAGATAAGTGCCTTTGCAGCAGGTACTTAATAACTGCCGGTTTAAGTGCATGGTCTTTTCTAGGCAGGATAAGTAGTCTAAGGGAACTGACCTCAGGATACAACGTGAGGCACCTCCCTAGTTTCAGTTTCACAAGAAACTATATCTGGTACCTGCAGCTAGAGAAAAACAAGAACCTGGCAGAGCCAGTGTCCCTGACGGGACTTGACCTTTACCTAATTAGAATGTCATTATAATGTCATTTACATTGCACTTACTGTGACACCCATCATGCACCTGAGGCCATGACAGTTCTGGAGGAGCCAAATAAGGAAGAAAAAGTGGGAAACTGAGGGTCTCAACTGCTGGGAGGAGACAGATGAGCCACATCAGCGCTATGTCCCCACGTCCTGCCCCTGAGTTATAAAACCCCTTGATCGCGACTTTCTCAGCACAACTCAGCCTCTGAATTCCCAGCATTTCTGTCCCAAGTGTGTACTTTTGCTTTAATAAACTCCCTGCACTCTCCTACATCTGTCTTGCTCCTGGATGCTTTCTTCCGCAGAGAAAAGAACCTGGTCACTGCTGCTCTGGGCTGAGTCCTCTCTTGGACATACCCCTGAGTCCAGGGTGACATTTTCCCCTTTTCTTCCTGGTGTTGCCCTTGTGAATCTAAGACCTTTGTTGGGAGGAGGAGTAAGTGTCCCTTTCCTAGGAAACATCCGTTCAGCATTCAGCACATATTTATCGACTGCATACAGCAGAGTTGTCAAACTCCAAGGGTGCCGGGGGATCACCTAAGGTGCTTGTAAAAGTCTGACTCCGGGCCTCCACCTCCAGAGTTTGACTAAGTGGATCTCCAGTGGGCTAAGGAATTGGCACCTTTTAAACAAGCTTCTAATGCCAGAGGTAGTTCTGGTCCATACTTGAGTAGCTCTGGTCTCTACTGGGTTCCAGGCACTGTGTTGGGTACATTTGACACCACAAACAACCAGGCATATTTCTTATTCAAAATATAACTGTTTGGTGGCATGTGCAGATAAGATAGTCAGCAAATTGCTGACATATGTAAGCATATGTTTACAACCCGTGGGATAGCAATAAGATTAGTAGGAAAAGAGAGAGAAAACCCATCCTAAGTGCCAAAAACGTCAGGTGTTTCTACTGGTGTGAGAGTCAGGTTGATGAGGAAGGGAAAACGAAGGGCCCAGTGTTTAAGAGGCCAATCGCAGTGAACGAGTGACTTATAATTTGAGGATTCCTCTCTCAGAATTCTGCCAAATGCCTAAGAATCAGAGCTGTCAGTGTTCTTGGAACTCATCAAATCCAACCTTACCCTTGAGAAATAAGGAAAAGGAGACCCAGAGACTTTAAATAGCTTGCTCAAGCACACAGAGGAAAGGGTAGAATTGTTTATCTGTACATTATGCTTATATCTTGAATCAATAACCACTTATATCAAGGGGAGACTTTTATTGGCTTAGAGTTCTAGAGGCCGTTCTAATCTAATAATTACTATCCCTATAAATATATGATTAAATGAGTGGAATAATTAGAAAGCTTCAAAAACTTTCTTTTTAAAGAACTATTTTATCTAAGATAACACAAGGAAGTGAAAAAAAATCCCCATGGTAATTTATTATCTCCTAGCTTTTGACCATAAATTATTAAACTTGAAAAATATCATTGGCACAACAACTGAATTGTGTATCCATCTTTGTTGGTTCAGTCAACACATATTTACTGAGTGCTTACTGTGTTCCAGGCATTGTGATTGCTCCCAAGCAAATCTGGAATTTTAAAGAAGGAGGCGTTCACATGAGAAAGGACTGAAGCTCTCTGAGCATGTGCTGGCTTTTACAGACCATCAGTGAGCACCAGGCACAGGGGCAGCCCGTTTCGAGGTCCAGCTTACTGGGAGTCAATTTTACATGCTACTGAATTAGGGGTCCTCTGGGAAACATCGTCCCTCCAATATATTCAAGGCCGGTGAAGCATCTTGGTGACATCTACTTCCTTCTGGCCTCCGGGATAGCTTACTGCAGAGGAGAGGGGATCTGAGACAGAGAGATTCCTGCTTTGGAATAGTGTCTCACTCATCTCAGGAAGGAAGGTGAGCTCCGGATTCCTCACAGACTCAGACAACCCCACGTCCCTGGGAAGCTCGTATAATCTTGGGCCATGCTTGTGGGGTACTCTCTGGTTTTGCCTCTCACTTTTCAAACAGAAGAATTTGAACGGAGAATGAATATTCAAAAAGGCTCAAGTTCACATGAGTAAGTTTTTCTCTGTTATTATTAGGCAGTTAATAAAATCAATTTCCATTCTGGAAGCCATAATTGCGACATTTCATCTTTCTCCAGCTACAGTCAAGTGGAGCAATAGGATGGAGGAAACTGCTGCTCTCTTAGGGATACATACGTTGGAAGCATGCGGATGCAAACTTCGGACAGTGAGTAAGAAAGTGAAAGTCTTTCAGATGACACTATGCACAGGGCACTGGGCGCTAGACTGACCCAGGGGCTCCCAAGTCTTAATCTTCATGGAAACGGATAGAAGGAACTCTGCAGATGTGGGGCCTCCTGGAGGCCCCGCCCACCAAGCCCTGATTTGCCCTGCACCCTTGTGGGGTGACTCGGTTCTACTGCAACCAGTGGGCATGTCCGGGGGCAAGCTGTCTCCGTAGGTATTTCCCAGCTGTAGTGCCTGAGATTCCAACCCTTTGTTGTCAGATCTTCTCATTTAAGTTCCTGGATCTGGTGGGGATGAGTGTCAAATGCAGCTTTGCTTAAGATCATAATTGCTCTGTTAGTATTAGAATTAAAAATGGAAATCAAAACATTATATCCCTACTAGTGCCCAGAGAGTCTCTGGCAACAAGATAAATTCAAATTCTATAAACTCAGGGACCTGAATGAAACCATTTGAGCATCCTAGCTTTGGAAAGAGAGCAAGTTGAATATCGAACCCCGGCAACAGATCAAGAGGCATATGACTTCTAAGATTTCTACTGCTATCACTACTACTGTGACTGCTGTTGTTACTGTTCTTACGATAACGACTCTCACTGTTTTTACTTGTGTTGTTACCACCATTATGATTAGAACACAGTGTTAAATGGTAGTGGAATTCAAGAACCTCCTCAATCTGCTCTCATCCACTTCTCCCATCTTAACTGACTGGATTTCCTTATAGGACAAGTAGGTCAAAAGGATTGAAATAATTAATTTGGGGCAAATTGTTTAACTGAAACTTAGGTATTCTGTCTACAAAATTAGAAAAATAAGTGACTCCATATGGGTGTTATAAATTTAATATGATGAGTGCACGTAAAGCTCAGGGCCTGCCATGAAGTACGAACATCCAAAATGTTCATTCTTTCCTTTATCCCTCACCGACCACTCACTATTCCTGCTACTGGAGACTCCAACTTGGACTGAAATGAGAGATCTGTGAGGGAGGTGGGGAGTCTGAAGGAGGAAAATGAATGGGCTAACGAGGGGTACAGAGAAGGTGTCCCGTTGCTCCCGTAGCCATGGTGAGAGGCCAGTGGCTGCCTGCGAGAAGGACGGGGAGAACGGAAACTGCGCATAAACTAGAGGGCATTTATTTTCAAACAATATGAGTTATCAGCCTGAAAACACCAACTAACACCATCAAACACTTTACGGATCGCTCACTGAGTACTTATGTGCCACATTCAACCTCCTATAACCCTTCTAACCCCCCTGGCAGTTAACTGGCATGGACCGCTTAAGAACCTGTGCAAATGACCTGTCACGAGTCAGGCCAGGAAAGTCCTTGCAGTGACCCAGAGTCTGTATACTTCTCTGGAAAATTAACATTGTCAGTCACTAAGGAAACATTCACAAATGGAGACATGATTCTCTTAGATGGCTGACGGAATTAGAGCAGCAACCTCCCTTTAAAGTCCTAAACTGTACATAGCAATACCCCACTCAGCAATGAATGGGAAACACAAACTTTCTTTCCTTCCTTCCTTCCTTCCTTCCTTCCTTCCTTCCTTCCTTCCTTCCTTCCTTCTTTCTTTCCTTCCTCTCTCTCTGTCTCTCTGTCTCTCTCTCTCTCCTCTCCCTCTCCCTATATCATCTATACCTATATCTATATCTACATCATCTATATCTATATCTATATTATATATCTATATTGATAAGCAGGATACTAAAACAGTACCATAAATCTGTCATGGAAATACTATGAAACACATTGTACTTAAGACCACAGAGGTTTGGGGTTTTGTTATATTTAATTTTGACCACTTGGCACTTCATCCAGACCATCCTTAGGAATGTTATCACTGCCATGGTTCTGTGGCCAAGAGACTGTTGAAAAGTCACCAACTTTAAAGCTCAGAAAGCTGATGGCATTCATTTAGGCTTAAGAGGGTACATTTCTAAAGAAACTGTTGGAAGTAATTCTTTTCTTTTTTCCCCTAGAACCTCAAATCTCTCTAATGTCTTTGCTACCGTTTAGTTTATGTGTCCTATAACATAAAATCATGATTAATTTAGCTTCCCACTTTCCATACCAAATAAGTAATTTTTTTATATAGGAATAAGAGTTTCAAATTTTGACTGTAGCAATGAGTTTTACTGTGAATTCTATATCTTGTCAACTGGACTCAGCGATAGCCACACAAAATATGATTATTAGGAAGATGACAACAACAAAATCAGAATGCAAACAAACAAAAACATTTGTTTCATGCTCTTCCTCCCTTGGCAAGAATGTGCCCTCCCACCAAAATGCCTGCAACTAACTCAACTATCTAGAATCTGTAGATTTTTCTCATAGGTCTTTTATCTTTATTGCAGGGAAACATAGAATCTTGATCCAACCAAGGCCCATATCTAGAGTGAAGGATTTGCCTGGAAGTCACAATAATGTGGTTACAATTTTCAAAAGAAATATGAGGTGATCTGCTTATTGAATTATAGTAAATGCATTTCTCCTATTGGAAATATGGTTGAACTGTGAATCTCTTCAAGAAAGACCAGTCAACCAGCTGTCTGGCGGCTGCCCACTGCGGGGAGTGTGCGGGTCAGTGTGCAGCCAGCAGGGACTACTGAAGCAGCAGAGACTGCAGGCAGGAGTATAGTTCCAGTTCCTAAATGTGAACCTCTGCAAAACACCAGCACACACAGTGGAGCAACGGAAACTAGGGGTACCCCGTGTGCATAGTACCCAGCATTTCAGAGCAGGAGTTGAGCTTGGGAGCTGTCGTTACAGGAGTTGGACTAAACTCCTTCATGCAGGTGGGAATTTCTTTCACAGGGTCCCCAGAAAACAGTCAACATCTGCTTCACTTTGCCACTGGCAGGGAGCTCAGTGTTTACGAGGAGGTCAGTTCCATTGTTAGCTCTGACTGTAAGGTGCTTTTCTTGGAAAACTGAAAATCTACCTCTCTGTAAACATCCAAATTCTACTTTTGCAACAATGCTGAAAGAGCAATACGAGACTTCTTTGACATTCCTTCTAATACGTTTATGGTCAATTAAACCAAAGTTGAAGTATTCATTAGATTGTCCTAACAAGATTTGGTTTGTAGACTCCCCAATGTACTGCTTAAAGTTCCAAATATTTAAGGGGCTAGATTAGAATAGATGGACTTATATCCCAGGGTATTTATTCATTCATTCAATAAATATTTGAATGCCTACTGTGTTCCAGCATTGTTCTAGGGAGAAAGGAATAGACAAAACAGAAAATTTGTGTCCTTTAGGGAACTTATATTCTAGTTGATGAGACACATAAGAAATAAGATGTATAAAAAAATAGAGTACTGTGTTTCCCCCAAAATAAGACCTAACCGGAAAATAAGCCCTAGCATGATTTTTCAGGATGACATCCCCTGTACATAAGCCCTAATGCGTCTTTTGGAGCAAAAATTAGTGTAAGACCCGGTCTTATTTTCGGGGAAACACAGTATGTTAGGTGGTGATCATTGCTAAGGAGAAAAATCAAGCAGAGAAGAGAAAAAGAGGTGTGGGGGGACATTGAAATTTTAGATAGAGTAGCGAGGAAGTCCCCACCTAATAGGTGAGCAAGACATTCAGGAATGTGGTGAAGAACCTTCCAGGCAGAGGGCATGGTTCAATGCCCTCCCATGCGTGGTGGGATCACTAAGGTGAGTGAGGCTGGAGTACATGGGGCAAGAGAGAAGCTGTAGGGAATGGAGTGAGGAAGGTCAGAGGAAACAGGTGTGAGATCTTGGAAGCCATTGTAAGAACTTCGGCTTTCACTTCAAGTGATTCTTGTTGAGTGGGTTTTCAACAGTGTCGTGTTTCCTGGGCTCTCACATAGTAGTGATTTTAATGCTGATGACTGCTTGGCTTGGTACAAACTGCTTAGGCCACTTTTCTCTCACAGCTTTATTGACTTGGCCCCATCATCTTCTGGAATTGAGTATTTCTGTGGAGAAGCTAGGCACCAGCTTATTATTTATCCTTTCCAGATAACTTCTATTTCATGCCTATGAGTATGTGTTTGAGTAATTAACTTTTAAGTTCAATAACAGTACCAAAATATGCCTTATAGCAAGCATTCTACATTAATTTTTTTCCCCTGAACATATTTTTTTCATGCTGATTCAGCCCTTTCTTCATATCCAGATATTTTTTTCTATTACAGCTTCCATTTTGTTTGGAAAATCAATTATATTTATGTTGGATCATCGTTGTCTATCTTCCATATCTCTTTTCCCTCTAGTTGCTTTAATCTATGATTCTTTTTCTTTTACTTTCACTGCATATAGATAAAATGCCATTCTTTTTTCTGCTCTGTGTGTTCTGTTTATTGATGTTTCTGATTTATTAATCCATTCTTTAATAGTATTATTCTGATTCACATTGTGCTTTAGCTCTTAAATTCTTTCTTTACAAATTTCATTCAAAGTTACCATCACCTCTTTGAGGTCTTGTTTCATAATTTTATGTTCTCTTTTATTTCCTTTATAAAGGATTTAATTTTTTTTGTTTGTTTCTTCCAGGATAAATTCTTTACTCAGATTTTGCATATTTTTTTCCTTTATTTTACATCTACCCATATCTATCTCTGCCTTTACATGTGACTTTATCTGAAACTATAGCCATTTCCATTTATATCTTTATGCCTACACCCACATAGCTACAGTATTGAATTATTTTTTCTTTAATGCTGTAACATTATCCATGCATCCATAGACAATTAATTAAGTAATTCAACAAGTATACAGTGAAGATCTAGTAAGCGCCAGGTACTATTTTAGGTACTAAAGAAAAAATTAGGAATAAAAGCAAACAAATATCTCTGCCCTTGCAGAGCTTACATTCTAGTGGAGAGAGACAGAACGGTAATAAACATAATAAGTAGGTACATTACATGACACGTGAAAAGGTGCTAAGTGTTATGGGAAAATCTGAAGTAGGGTAAGGTGACTAGGAGTGAAACAAGTAACCATTCGAGGGTTTTGAGCAGAGGAGTGATATGATTTGATGTAAAAGAAAATAAGTCCCCTGGCTGCTTTCTAACACTTACAACAGGCCCCATCTGGCCCCTATTTCCTCCTCGACCCTTTTCTTTCCTTGTCAGTGATCGTTTGCTCCTCAGTGCTCAGGTGAGGGCTAAGGGCTGTTCATTGATCAGTGGTAATCTGCTCGTTACTCTCTTTTCCTGAGATTGTTAAAAACCACAAACCAGGGTGACAGGATGTAACTTGCTTCCCTGGAGTCTTTCCCTCTGGATTGTTCCCCAGTTCAGGTGAAGTCTCTGTCACTGGAAACAAGGCAGGTCAACACTTGGTGGTCATTTCTCAGCTTCCTGTCTTCACCCCTCCTTCCAGCGGCCCTCCTCACTCCTCTCTTAGACAGAAGATGGGAACAGGCAGAGGATGGTGGGGTCCTGGTTGGAGGTGGGGCAGGGATTTCCTCTAGGGCTGTCTCTTTGGTGCCTCTTGACTCATGCGTTTTCTCTTTTGTCTTCCATTCAGCCAAACCCACGTTTTTAGCTCTGAGTAACTGCAATCGTCCTAGCTTCCTCCTGGCTGGGGGAACAAAACTAGTGTGCTACACACGTGTAACTGATGTTATCCTTCAGCATAACAGGTATAAAGTGACGTGTGGTGGTGGTGGTGTTCCACTAATTTTAAAAAGTATCAGTCCTGTTTTAAGGGGACTGAATCTTTGTTTTGGTGTTTAAGGCACCGACAGATGTTTTTCATCAATACTTGGGGATTTGGATTTTTGTTTCAAGAGTGGTTTTCTATGAATAAATCTGTGATTATGGGTAACAACCTCCTTTTTGCTTCTGAGTTTTACGAAATGAAAACATAATAGAATAATAGACATTTGTGTACAACCGGTAAAAATACTTACCTCTTCTGCACCTTATTCATAAAGTTGTTGTTTTCCTAAAGTGTGTGTAACATGTTTAAACTTACATTAGTTACTTTTCAACCTTGGAAAGTTATTTTTCAGAAAAAAAAAAAAGTCCAATGCACAGGTCTGAAAGGCTTCCCATCTTTTACAAGATTTCTTTCTTTTCTTTTTGCTCATTGTAAAAACACTGTGAAGTACGGCGCTGTGGGGCTATATACTCTGGAATGCCCTAGATTCAGGGAATTCAGAGTTAAGGCTCCAATAGTAACCTTAACATTGCCTTCTCCAGGGTTACAGCAGCCTTTTGTTATGTGATCGCCTCATCTAAAGGAGCTAAATTCGCCACCGCTTATCTGCCATTCCACCTGCAAACCCCTCTTTGAAGTCCATGGGGCTCTGGGCGTGGGGTAGACCAGACATATTGCAGGAGAATTAGGCCCTGTGCATTCAAAACTACAAAATGACACACATGTGTGCATTTCTTATCTATGAGGAAAGGTTTAAAAGGCCACAATTTAGCTACTTGATGGTGCCTTCTGGAGGAACTATATGGAAAAAAGAAAGTGTGAGTGCTTCCATTTATGTAAGTCACATTCTATGTCATGTCACCAACTCATATATAGTTGTTGGATAAAAGCCTCCATTGTACAGGAAAGGTAACCTTGTAAAAATGACAAGCATGGGCTTTCTCGGTGTTTTATGCAATTAAAATGTTAACCTTGACATTATACTAGCCCTTCAGTTTTCTTTAAATGTCCTTCAGTTTGCGAATCCAAGGAAAAAAAATTTTAAAGTATGGGCTATCTATAGCTAAGCACTCTCTTTCTCGCCTGTGTTCTCTTTACGGACAGCCATGGGGATCGGCTGTCCCGGCCACTGGTCCTGGCCACTGTTCGGGGTTTCCTCCACCATCTCCATTCCCCCACTTCTCGCAAGAGCTTTCTTTCTCACTTTAGCCTGCTAGCCCTGCTATTCAGCAACTGGAGGAGGGAAGGGGGAGCACAGCCAGCGGAGGCACAGCCACTCGAGTCCTCCCAGCGTGGGCACCGGTGGCTCGCGGTGCCGCAGCCCTGGCTGGCAGAACAGAGTCGCTCCTATTTGGCTGTCCGAGAGAGTCCTCACCAGCCCTGTGAGCTGGGTGATGCTCTGCTTCTTCTGCCTAGTATGGTGGTGGGGGTGGGCGAGCGAAGGAATCCCAGATCTTACTGTTTTTGAGGAAAGTGTTGTGATATTCCAGCTGGAATTACGAGGCTATTTTTACATAGAAACATGGGCTAAATTCTTATTCGTGACTGTAGTCCAGACTTTGGGTGTGTTTTTCAATTAGGAAGCTTGTAGAGATAGACTGGCAATCTCCCTTTTACAAGGAATTCATGACGCTTAAGCCCCAGGCCCCTCACTGGCACAGGGCCCTTCAAAGTCCCCGGGGGAGGGCCCAGCACTGTGTTCTCCTGATGACATGCTTTACTCAGATAGTGTAACTGTAACTGTCTTGTCCGCTGCATCTTTCCACTTTGACCCCTGTCTCTCCTTCCACCCCCTCCATCCCCCCGCCTCAGGTGGTACTTGGAAGGGTTGTGAGGCTCCATGGAGAAGTTGAGCCAAGGCTATCTTTAGTATTGACTTAATGGGATTTCTTTACGAGGTTTGCAGTTCCTTCTATGAATAGTTAAGTTACTGCTAGATATCTTGGTGGGGCTTAAAGCAGTATACCTCCCTGCCATCCTTAGGACATGGATATGCACCAACAGAGGAAGGAGTTCAATTGTGCCTCGCCCTGGGGCGATGCAGATAGTGGAGGCAGCAACTGAAATGTGCAAAGCGGAAACTAGGCTGTGAAAAGTTCTTCCCAGTTTTACAAATCTGATAAGAAAAGCAACAAATAGAGATTTTTCTCAAATTTTCTAAAACTTTACATGACCAGTAACAAACGAAGCTCTAAGCAACTTTTCTGAAATATCTATAATTTTTTTGAAAAAGATTAACTATAACTGAGGAAACAAAGAATTATCATTCAATAATTTCTACAGAAATTGATATTACAATTTTTTTCTCATCTGAAGAAGTGAGCAAAAGGTATTAATCAAAAAATATAGAGCTCTTACAGAGTATGACAGGTTATATTTGTAAATTTGGTGATTTTATGGCCTTTTCCAACGTTTATATTTGTAACATGTTGTGATTTCTTTCTCCATTCTAAAAAGTATTGACTGTAATACATAATTTTGTATTCCTAGTTTTTATATGTTTTTTTCCTAAAGAGAGCTCTCCAAATTATATCAGCTTCAGGCTCTATAACCCGGAGCTGTCCCCAAAGAAAGAATATTTTGATTTATTAAATATCGGCTTAGCAAAAAGATGTTTGCTTTTTAAAGTGGTGGTTGTTTGTCGATTGTTTTAAATATGTAATAGTAACTGCAGAAGCAGTCTTCTGAGAGTGTTGTAATTCAAATCAGCACCTCCTGATCCACCTCCTGGGGGCCTCTTGGACATCTGAACAATCCAGGGCCCTCAGCCATCTCTCATGACTGACTCCTTCTGAATCTCTTCTAACGGTTCCTCCAAGATCCTGACCCCAAATCATAGCTGAAAGTTTGTTATGTCAAAGCTGGTTATCCTGAAGTAAAAAAACAATCTAAATCCTAACTCTGAAGGAAATAACCTATACATAGGACGCTCTGGCTCAAGAAATAGAAACCATCAACTCTGGTTTGGATAGTAGTCCCTGATCCAGGGATTAACATAAAAAAATGATGCTCCATGCATGATAAGAATATACACAAGTAACATGCTTTTCTATTTGGAATGCAAGCCCCTACACTTTTGGTGTTCTGCAGAAATTTCTGAATTCCTGGCCAGTTTTTCTGAATTTAGTAAAATATTCAGATGAGGTAGTGACCCCAAAAGTGAGCCTGAAGCTAAAAACCCTGAAGCAATCATTACAACAGATGCCAGAGTGTAATAACATATTATAGAGAGTGGAATCATACAGGAGAGTCTCCACTGGCACCTCTATAGTGATGTAGGGGCGTATAATTGGGGGAGCGTGGGTTTTAGAGACCTAGGTGTAAGTCTCTATACTTACCAAGTGATCCTGGCCAGGCTACTTAACCTGTTTGAGCCTCGGTTTCCTCATCCATAAAGTTAGCTTCATGATACCCACCTGCAAGGATGTTAGGAAATAAATATAGTGCTGTGGGTAAAGTGTCTGGATACTGGGAGGTACTCAAAGAATGGTAGCTATTATTTCCTTTGTGGGTTTATGCCACTACTGCTGTTCGAAGGTCAAAGTCTTAGACTCATCAATAATAGCTGCTTTTATAAGCAAGCGTGACTTTATTTTCAACAATGATAATTTATTGGCTACTGACAGGTTGGCAGTTCCGGTTGATTTAATGGGTTGGGTTGTCCTGATTTGTGAACCTGGTTTCTATTTGTTAGAAGCACAGAAATTTTCAATATTATTCACGTATAGGATTTCATGGCCTGAATTTGCAAATATAACGTCTCTCCCTACAGTTAAGTAACTACAGATAAAAGAAAAAAGAAAATAAGAGAAAGAGGAAGAAGCAGTAATAAGGGTCATTCTCAAAGGAAAGAAAATTGAGTTATATTCCAGAGGGGTTAAAGAATTTACTATTCTATTCCAACAAAGAAAACTATCGATTAAAGCTTTCTAGGAATAAAGTTAGCTCATTTCTCTTTTCTTTTACAAATATTCAGTGGAAGTCACGTACATGATAATTCAAGGTATCACGCTTCAGGATGTTTTCAGCACATTGAAACATTAGCAAAGGCCTGTTTAACACCCTCCATTTTCTAAGTGGTAGAATATTGCCAATTGAAGCCCACCTTTCCCCTTCTACGGACGTGTAGGAACATCTCGCATTCTCAGATTATAAACTTTATCCTCTTTCTCTTCACAATAGTCTCATTCCTGAGACTATTGGAAGATGAAAAAGGAGCTGCACATTCTCACTGGAATTGCGCAGAATGGAAAAAGCTTCAACAGGCCTCCCCACATGTAAATATGACACTTGAAAACCTTCTCAAAAATTTTACCTGGACAATTATAACTGCTAATAAAACTATAAACACTTCCTGCACATCCACATAAACATGCTGATCGTGACATGATCATTTGTGACCAACCCGATTAGTACTGGGTGCATGTTAATAAATGCAATATAAAGTAAGAGTGCCATTTTGAAGTTTGTTATCCATTAAGAGTTATGAGAAAGGCACTTTTGAGTTAAACACATTTTAGAACATAGATAAGCATTTGTCATTGATTATAGAGTAAGAAGTGCAAAATTAGTGACATTATTATTACTAAGTGTATGCCCTTGGGCAAATTGCTTGATTTCATTAAGCATTCGCTTCTTCAAGAGTGAAATGGGAGAAAAATACCATCTTAATAAAGTTATTGTAAAGATGAAATGAAATAATGTATCCAGAGAGCTTATCTCAGCACTAAATATTCAACAATGGTAACTATTATTATTTTGGCCTATAAGACTCATTGATTTTTGGAACCAAACATGCTAACTTGTGAATTTGTATATTACATGTTGTTGATAAAAAGGATTTATCGTTGTTTGTTTTTGTCTTTTAAAGTTAGGGTACAAGCTTGGCTGGGCAAGGATTGACTTGAGGTATAAATCTTGCCTCTCTTAACATAACTTACTGAGCTGAAAGACTTATCTAAATGGTGGTTTGTAGGATTCTACTTTCTAGAATTTATTGTCACCCTCTGGAATCCATAGTAGTCATCGTCTCAGGGATTTTTCCCCTAGACTTACATTTGGGGTCATTACCTAATCTAAGTACATGACCGAATTCCTATAAAACTGTCCAGAAATTCAGAATTTTCTGAAGAATACTAAAAACCTAAGGGACTTTCTTTTCAAATAGGAAGGCATGCTATTTTCAGCTTGCAGAGAGCATCATTTGTATGTTCATCTCTGGATAAGGACTTGTGTCTAAACCTACTTGAGAAATGCCTAATCCCAATGGGTTTTCATTTCCGGTGCCAGGAGACCCTTTTTATAGGTTGTTTCCATTTGGATTGGGATTAAGATGGTGCCTTGATTTCTTTGCTCCTGTTTTTAATTGGTTTTGTTTCACTAAATGCGTTGGCTCTGATTTGGGATCATAATTTTGGTGAGATCCTGGATATGCCTACTTCTAATATAGAGACTGGTGAAAAGAGGTTCAGAGGAGTCAGTGGTGGTGAAAGATCTGAGCTCATGGGATTGCTCAGAAGTCCAAGAGACCCACCAAATACTGGCTTGAGAGACACTGATTTGAATTCTATAAATCTCTCCAAAGACTGTTTCTATAGTTCGTACATTTTATCTTTTGTGTCCTTGCCCATTTTTCCTGAATATATTTATCTTTTTATTACTGATACAAAAATCTTCATGATTTAAAGGTACTTCCTTCAGTCATATGTGTCACACTATTTTTTTCTCAATTTGTCATTTATTTTTTCATTTTGGGGGGTTTTAAAATATGAATATCTTTTATTTTTTTATATATTAAATCTCTGAAGATTTTCTTTAATGGATTTTTTCCTTTGTTTTTATTTTAGAAATGCCTAATCCCATTTGAGATGAGATAAATATCACTGAAAAGTGTTTGTATAAGAGATGATGTTATGAAGACTGTTGTTTAGTGAACTAGTCTGACACCATATTTTGGATAGTTTGCAGTATACTGAAATGGAAGATGGGGAGTGCTGAGTATAACAGTCTTGGTAAGAAATAATAAAGTTCTGGACCAGGTGGTCTTTTATGAATTATATTGCCTAACTACTTTTTTTTCTCTGAGGATTTGTGCACATTCCTCTCTCCCTCCCTCCTTTTCTTTTCTATGAATGTACAGATGGCATGGTTATTCCTAAGGCTGCAGCTTGAGGGGAACTGGTGTGGCTGTGTGTGCTGAGAACATCATCACAGGGGACACAGTTGTTACCAACGTTTTGCTCCCATCTTTCCTGAAGGAAGGGAAGTCAGTCTAACCTCCAGAGCATCGCCCACCTAATCCAGTCCACAAGATCAACTCCTTTTGTGTCTTCCAATAGTCACAGGAATGAGAATATTGTGAAAAGATAGAGGATAAAAAGAATTATAATCTGAGCATGTGAGATGTTCCTACACATCCATAGAAGACATCCAAGCAGAAGAACTAACATAAGAGGCAGTACATGCAGAAAAGGTGGAATCGATTGCCTTCTGAGGCACTTTGGCAAGAGCAGTGGTTCCCCGAGTGTGGTTCTCCATCCAGCAGCATCAGCATCACTTAGGAACTTGTTAGAATTGCAAATTTCAGGCCCAATCCCAGAACAATTGATAGAAGACTCTGGGTGGGGCCCAGCAGTGCGTTTTAACAAGTGCTACAGGTGACTCTGATGCGTGTCAAGTGTGAGAATCACTGGACTAGGTTAGCTCTCAGATCTGGATCCCTGATGTTCAGTCACTCATCAGTCAGCAATCATTGAATACCTACTGCGTGTTCAGTTCTGCAAGCAAACATGTGTTATGCTCTGCCTACCTACAACCGGCTGTAAGGTGGATTCTCACGCTGCAAACAATAGAAGAGAGTCAGGCACACATGTCGCTTATGAAAACTATAATTTGATTTTACTCCAGTTTCTTGGCTCTCATTGATTGTTTCTTTCAAGTCCAAACAGCTAGTACCTGTTGCAATCCTGTCTTATGCTGTGCTAGTCACTGTGGAGGCCCCTAAGGAATGATGATATATAAGCCCGTCCCTCAAGGAACTTAGAATTTCATAGGACTGACCAGAGTCGCAGGAAAGAAGCAGTGTCAAGACAAGATGTGGAGGAAATAGTCAGTAGTGCAAACCGAGGGAACACAGAGTTCCTCCTTTTACACTCTAGTCATTTCCAAATGACTACCCAAACATGTTGGCTTTGGCAAAAAGCCCTGAAGAGCACGGCGTGGTAGGGAAATAAATATCACCGCTAAAAGCCCATACCTTTGGCATGGGGCCCATCTGTTTTGATCTCTATTCCTGGGGTGGGCCAGAACCCCCCTGCCATCCTTTATTCATTTTTTGGTGAGTTTTTAGGTCGCACTAGTTCAAAGCTTTTTTGAACAAAACTTGCCTCGTATCTTTTAAATATGCATAAGAGAGTAGGGTGTCAAATTGAGAAAATGTGAATTTCAAGAGGGAAGAAGATAGTTTCTGAAAAGTATGGAGTGGAGAAATTGACTTTATTCTCATGCAAAACTCACAGCTAATGTATTAATAAGTGATTTGTAACTGTCTAAAAGGGGCAGTGATGACAGCCGAGAGCTGATACACGTTAACTGTGAAGACATTAAAAGGCAAAATTCTTTGCTTTTCTCTTCAAAACACTTTTTAGCTTCATAGATTTGGGGTGGGGGGACTGTAAAACAAATTGCTATTATTATTTGGGTTTGGACAGAATAATCAACAAAGTCTCTCATATGTGAATAAATTGGAAAACTGTAGACTTCTGATGACCTTACAAAGTTCAAAAATCACTGAGCAAGCAAATGCAGAGGACTTTTTAATGGGGCTGTGTCAACCCAGCTAGAGCTCTCTGATGAGCTGCCTCAAAGATCTGTCCTCAGCCCTTTCCTATTTAACGATTTCATTGGTGACTAGAACCAGGGCAGAGAGGAATGACTGCCAAGGCGATGAATGACAGAATGAGGGTCCAAAAAGCTCATGACAGGCTGCAATGATGAAACAAACGTGATAAAATAAAACATAATAAAGACAATGTTGCAATCTATGTGGTGGTTTCAAATACACCCGCATACACGCTGGCATATTCACAGGCACACACGTGCCTCTGCCGAGGTGCTAGAGCGGGGACCCAGGCGTAACAGCAGTATACACTAAAGAGCCTTGTAGGTTCTGGATTACAATGAGCAACAACACTCAACAAACAGAGTGGTGTGGTTGCCCAAAGCTGACGTGATTGATAAAAAAACAGAGCCTAGAACAAAGCTGTAAAGTCCACCTGCACACAGAGCTGGCAGATCCTACTGGGGAATATTGTGGTCACTTCTGGATGCTATGATTTACTAGGGACACTGAGAAGAAGCCCATCATTTCTTGATGATGCTGGAAGACCCTAAAATAAACAAAACTGAAACTTCTAGAAATGTGCCAATTCTAATTTCACAGGATGGCCAAGAAAAAGAATTGAAAAACTATTAAATAACACTGAAAATCACGTTTGAATTTCTAGATAGCCTTTTCCCATTACACAGGACTGATATGTAATGATCCTTAGACTAAAGAAGGCATTTTATCAAACAAACGATAAAACAGCATTTTATCAAAATACAAATGGGGTTCAATTTTCCCTACAAAATTAAAAACAGCATTCCAAGGAAAATGACTGACTGATAAAGTCTCCAGTAAGAAGATTGTCATGGGCTAAATTGGGTCTCTTCCAAATTTACATGCTGAAATCCTCACCCCTAGTACCTCGGAATATGAGTGTATTTGGGAGATAGGGTCTTTAAAGAGGACATTAAGTCAAAATGAGTTCAGTAGGGAGGGCTCTCATCTAGAATGATGGGTGTCCTCATAAGAAGAGGTGATTAGGACAGACAGAGGGAATACCAGTGAGGACACAGGAAGAGGTCGGCCATGGATAAACCAAGGAGAGAGGCCTGGAGCTGATCCTCCCCTCACAGCCTCAGAAGGAACCAACCCTGCCGACACCTTGATCTGACTTCCAGCCTCCAGAACTGTGAGGAAATAAATTTCTGTTGTTTCAGCCCCTTGTCTGTGGTACTTTGTTTCAGAAGACCAACACAGAAGTTAAGTGAGGGCTGAAGATGGTGGCTGTCCGCCGGCTCCAGCATTTGTCACCCGCCTTGGGGAACAGGCCTGAGGGTCATAATGCCCCACCCCAGCATTCCTCATGTGGCACTTGGCACTTTCACACACATTCCTAACATGACTCTTACTCCTCTCCCAGCTTCCCACCCCCTCCCCGGTCTTTGGGCATCTTGGCACGCCCCCTATTATTTGGGACATCTCCAGTTCACCGTTAACTAAATTTGTACTCCGCTTTATTTCTGGTTATTTATTGCAATGTTTAGTTGAGTCATGTTTCAAACTTTTATGAAATGAATTTTATTCATTTTTCCTTATAATCTTTTTGTGAAGAATATCCTTTTCTACATTTGGTTTGAGGATGTCTTTAGCGCCTGAAGGTGATTACTTTGGGAAAACGTCTGAGGTCCCAGAGCTCCCTGATTGGCTTGTCTTGGGGAGGGAACCAGGAGCTTTGGTTCTCCAGCCAGAAGTCAGGGAGGCCTCCCTGAGACTGCTGGGAAGGCAGGCAGGATACGGAGAAGGAGTCTGTCTGCTGGCTGGGAAATGAAAGGACAGTGGCTGTCTGGCAGCAAAAAGCGTGGCCTGAAGGAAGCTGCCTCGGGCGAACGCCCCGCTAAGTTAATCAAGTGTGGCTCATCACTTCCTTGTTCCCTGGCTGAGAATCCTCCTGAGCCTTTCGGGAGGGACCTTGACATCAGTAAGGGCCCTTGTGAGTTGAATGAGGACCCACGTGCAGAAACCTTGCAAATGTCAGTAAGATGGGGACCTCTGAACGCTGTTTAGGTTTTAAGCAAATGCTCCATCAATCCAGTGTATTTAATTCTCACAATTTTTAGATGTCAACATTAAATTATGAATGAAGCCTATACCAAATGTGAAACAATTCCAGTCCCTCATTACCTATTTAGCAGTAGTTTTCTGCTGGGCAAGGGCGGGTCGTTTTCATGGCCTGCTGTGAAATTGACAGGCTTCTAGCTGTTTCTGTTTTGTTTATTTTCAGTGTCTTTCAGAAGTATCAATGCTGTGGACTCAATTCAGGGAGTGGGGTTTATTAATTATTTGGTCTCCCTCTCTAAGTGGACCCAAAGAGAGCTTTATGAGATAGATGAAATACACGGCAGTAACCAAAAGGGTCAAGAGGTAAGAGTGTCTGTTTATTCAAAAAAGATGAAAAGAAATATGTGAAGTAAGTGATGAAAAATAAAACTGGGAGTATCTGACTGACTTTCAAAGCAGGTGAGGTGGTTTAATTTGACTGTGCTGGATGGATCCCTACCCATTCCTGCCAGTGACATTTCAGAAGAAGGACGGCGCCAGCCTTGCAGCTATTTTGTAGCAATATCTGGCAGTATGCATACTTTTATTCAAGACTGGAATTAAGACTGTGAAATGTATCTCACAGTGGCCTCCCACGCGGATTCAGGCTATGAGTACATATGTTAAAGCAAAGGATTTCTGGTCCCCCTACTTTCTGGTTCTAGGAATAATCTGATAAGAGATTGGCCTGAGGCAAAACTAAATACTTAACCAACTTTTTGTTTTATTGTAATAATGTGGCCCATGTAACCACTTGTTAAGTGTGAGTTTCAAGTGATTTTTGTCTTATGGTGAAGACAAAATGCCAACAGGAAACTAGTAACGGTTATGGTGCAAAGTTCCAGACTTCCAACAGTCATGCTTAATTCAGTCTAAGGAAAGAACATGTGTGTATGTATGTGAGTGATTGTGTGTGTGTGTGTGTGTGTGTGTATGTAAAAACTCCTATTAAAATAATTAATCACAAATATTAAAGAACATAATTTAAACAGGATTTTTATTAGAGATTTTTTCTAATTATTAGCTCTTAATTACTCCTTAATTTAACTCTTTTCTCTCCCAGGTGTAAATAGATCCAGACTTTCAAAATTATGTTAGAATCAAAAGCTATATAGACTTTACATATTGTTGTGATACTTTAAGGGCTTCTTGTATCTAATTAAATCAATTCACTGAGCCTTCATTGAGAGGTTAAACCCATTCATTCATTCATTCACTCGTCCACTGGTCCCTCCATCCATTTGTCTGTCCGTCCGTCCATCCATCCACCCACTCATTGACAGACACGGGCCAGGCACCAGGAAACAATGGCGAACAAAACCAGGCATACAGCCTGTTGTCACAGAACCATGGGCTCTGACTTTCAAGAGGGGAAAACACATTAGCGCCATCATCACACATATGAATCTTCCTCCAGGAGCAGTGCAGGCAGGAGGCCACGCTGCCCCGAGGATGAGTCCGTGGATGAGACGGACAGGAAGGGGCCTCTAGGCAGAAGGAACAAAATTTGCAGACTCTGAGCAGGAGAGAGTGGGCATAACCGACAGTGGAACTAGAGAAGGAGCCATCGGGGCTGTGGTAAGGGATCTGGGATTTTATCCCAAGAGCTAGAGTGGAGCAACATGCTAAGATTTGAATTTTGAAAAGATCACTCAGGCTGCAATGTGACGACGAACAGTCTGGATTTGGGGAAGGGAGAGAAGAGAGGATGGGAACTTTAAGTGCATTTATGACTATATTGCTCAGCAGGGTGCTAGTACAGGAGGCAAAAATTAAGATTTCAAATTTATTTCATAGGGAAAATACAGGGGAAGTGATTAATTTTAGAGCTCTTACAATTGATGAGCATCCGATAACTCTTCTATTTTCTTGTGCTCTCACAAAAGATAAAAATCCAGAGAATTCTCAGAGGCAATTTATGCAGGACAACTGGGCTCTATTCTGAAATTACTAAATAAAAATTTGTAAGCTTAATATTTCTATGTTTCGAATTCCTTAAATGTATGGTGTGACTTTGTTCTCATTAAACTATGACAGAAGACATTTATGTGATACATTAATTCACATTAACGTGTGAAGGGCTGATAACAGCATCACTAGCTCTTCCCGTGTTTCCCAGAAAATAAGACCTAGCTGGACAATCAGCTCTAATGTGTCTTTTGGAGCAAAAATTAATATAAGACTTAGAGTAAAATAAGACCGGGTCTTTATAATGTAATATAATACCGGGTCTTATATTAATTTTTGCTTGAAAAGACGCATTAGAGCTGATTGTTTGGCTAGGTCTTATTTTGGGGGAAACATGGTAGTTAATTTCTACTAAGGTGTGAAAGGCTGATGACGGTGAGATACAGCTCTGTGAAGGCAGAGACTATAATCCTTCTTTATATCCTCAGGTCTAGTCTAACATCTGATGTATAATTGTTGATATGGAATGAAACTGTTAATTGTTCCAAGTTGCTTGTGCTTTTTTTATTTTGTTTTGTTTTATTGGGGAAGGGGAACAGGACTTTATTGGGAAACAGTGTGTACTTTCAGGACTTTTGTCCAAGTCAAGTTGTTGTCCTTTCAGTCTTAGTTGTGGAGGGCGCAGCTCAGCTCCAGGTCCAGCTGTCGTTGCTAGTTGCAGGGGGCACAGCCCACCATCCCTTGCGGGAGTCGAGGAATCGAACTGGCAACCTTGTGGTTGAGAGGATGCGCTCCAACCAACTGAGCCATCCGGGAGGCAGCTCAGCTCAAGGTGCCGTGTTCAATCTTAGTTGCAGGGGGCGGAGCCCACCATCCCTTGCAGGACTTGAGGAATTGAACTGGCAAACTTGTGGTTGAGAGCCCACTGGCCCATGTGGGAGTAGAACCAACAGCCTTCGGAGTTAGGAGCATGGAGCTCTAACCGCCTGAGCCACCCGCCCGGCCCCCAAGTTGCTTGTGTTTTGAAAGAATGTGTTTAATAATGCATAGGAAGAAATTTCTAAGGGATGAATTTTAGACAATTTGGCATAAAGATTGTGGTGATCATTTTAAATAATATGGCCTTCCTTATACTTATCAGACACAACAACGCACGGAGCTAGTCTATCTCAATATTAGGCTTGGGTGGCCACTTTCCTTCCCCATATCCAACTTCTTACTGTCACCTCATGATTCTTCTGTTAGTTCCAAGAAAACAGTGAAACTGATTTTCCTGTGTTGCTTATAGAACTCAATTGTACATAAACTCCAGGTTTACATTTCAGGAATCTGTCAACTGTGTACTATATTGGAACTTGTGCCAAAGACAATTTGGGCTGAATATTTTGGGGAAAAAAGTGAAAGCTCTTAAAATAATCGTGCTTAGCACTACATGAATTCATCTTTTGACCTCAGACTAATTAATATCATGCCCCACAGATGAGAATATGTTAACAATCCTGTTCTCAGAATCCATGCTGTGGGAGGCCCTGCCTCACCTGCCAGACTGAAAGGCTCTGCTTCGCTGGACCCATCCTGGATCTAAGCCCCAGGTCTGACTCTGGAATGTTCTCATGTCATAGGTTCAATCCAGCAAGTGTCCCACAAGACTCTCCTGGAGTCAACTACAAGCCAGCCTTGAGGGAGGAGGAGGTCACATGCCGATCAGGCCTGATAAATATTGGTCATCAGTGTCAGGCAGACTATAGGTCCTGCAGTTTCTTGGTGATCTGGTTTTACCAAGATCAGCCTGTCTCTTTCTTGAACTCTGGAATGAATCAGGATGCATTTGGTGGACCTCAAAGGTACAGCACCTAGTCAAACAATCAACATTTTTAGTCTGTAAGACTCAAGGGTAGGATGAACCTTTTTTTTTCTTTGAGTCAAATTCACATAAACTTTGTTCTGGAGTCAGGTGGACTTGGACACTTGCTACTTCATAGCTCTTGAGTCTAGATAAGAGAGAAAAGGGCAATGTGTTTTTGTTTTCCTTATCTGAGATAACTCTTTATTTTTCCCTTTTCCCAACGAACTGTGAAGTACTGTTAGTAGGAAAAATTATACACTATGCATCTTATTAATAATTTTTCCGGCAAAACGTAGTTTTGATACTTCTGATTGACTAGTAATATTGAGTCAAAGTAAAAACTGAGACCGCTGCCTCCATCATGGTGGTGGGTTTCTGAACAGGCGTTTGACTCTCCCACAATGAGATGGTCCTATTAGATTTATTCTCAAAATTTAAAAACAGGCAATATTTTTTTATTCCTTGTTACTAATTGACTTCGCCTATTGCTAGTTTTTATAATGAATAAATTCTATTAGCAAAGTATCTACTCAGTTTAGTACTGAAATGGTGTAGAAATGGTGTAGCTTATCTTTTTTCCTCCTTCCCTTTCACTTTCGAAATCTTTTGCTCCATTTGTGTTTAGCCAGAGCTGTGGATCCCCATCAAGTCTTCCCTGATTATTCAAGCCATGGAGGTTTTATACCAGAGACAATAGAATTCACCCCCACTTCATAGAGTTATGAAAAAAACAGATGTCACCAGTCATTGGCAATAGAAGGACAATGGACTTTAAAAAGAAACTGCAACAAGTTTCTTTCTCTAAGCTGAAAATTTTAACTTGGTCTTAAGATGCCGGCGATTTGATACCACATTTAGATTTTACACAAAACTTGGCCAGAGGACTTGGCTCACACAACTCTCCTGTCACCACAGCTCACACACAGCCCAGAGAGCAGGCCCACCGATCCTTCTGAGGACGTGTGCCGTTTACCTCAGCTACGGTGGCATCCAGAGTAATCATAGTTCCATGTGGATCAGAAAGCGAGGCCAAGAAGAGCCAGTCAACAAAACGGAATGAAGAAAGGAAAACAAATTCAAGGGGAGTAACGATGGGCCCCCAGTGGCCTTATTATATGAATAGACTGAAGATAATTCCATCTTTCTACCCCAGCGCGTCATAAATTCTGTCACATTGTTAAGACTGTCAGAAGCACTGACCTCACTTCCTCCATTAACGAGCTCGCCCTATTTTGAGGGGAGATTCTTTCTGAACACACAGCTCAGAAACACCTCATAAACAGCTTGTCAGCCTTGTGATTCTGGAAGTAACGTACTCCATGCCAAAGAGAGGGCGGGCGGCACCTGGAGAGCAGCCGGCCAGGCGGAGCAGGCTGCGGAGACGCCTGGCACAGTCACAGCTGGTGCGAGGCAGGCACTCCCCTAGGTTTAGGAAGGAAGCGGCTGGAGACAAAGTGTAATCCCTGTTTGCTGAGAAAGGTGTCGGCGACAGATTGGTAGTTTTCTACGCTATAACCAGGGTTCCTTTTATATGCAGAATACTTTCTCTCTTCAGTGAGACAGAAGAAGCCAGAACACGCTACCAAAAAGGCCACTTTGTGCACAGCCCACTCTTACGTTTCGTTTTTGTTTTGAGAGCTACCCGAGCGCCATCCATCTCCCCAGCACTATCCTGGTTCTCTTCTTTCAGGCTAGACGAGGGAAACAGCTTATTGTTGCCAGGGATCCAGGATGGATTCAATGATCAAAGATGGCATTCCGCGTCTAGGAGACTGGGTTTGTGCTGAAGTCTCCTGTACAGTCATGAAAAAGGATCTTGACTCTATAAAGGCAAGAAGAAGTCCCCACGGCCAGCTTATGCACCAGACGAGCGCCATAAAGTTGCTTTCGCTGACCAGCCTGGGTTTGAGTGTCTTGATACAAACTGCATCAAATTATATATAAAAACAAAGCACCCAGAATGCCTAAGAAGACCTCTCTCTCATTCCTAAGGTGTTTCCTCTCCCTCCCAGTGAGAGCCTCCTGCTGATTTACACTTCCTCAGAGGGCACAGGGTGGACAGGGCACAGGCTGGTTAGTGCTTACACTGGTGCCTTTAACACATAACGAAAACAGCTCCGTGGCCTGGACCCAATGCCCTTTCTTTCCTGTAATGATGCCACCGAAACCCTTCACAGCACACACCGTAATCAGAGCCCGCGGACAGGAAATGGATCCATCAAAATTCATTTGATGCCTTGAGGGGGCGGGTGGAGGGGGGGAGCAGAGGCAGGCTGGGCGGGAAGGCAGGCTTAGATCTCACCCCCACTCTTCCAGTTGCACATCTAGACCCGGTGTATGGGGTCATCAGTTATTTCCAGTTGCTATTTTGGTCAGTCACATAAAAAATATCCCTGACAATCCTGAATTGCATGTATAAACCATTTTGTGGCTGTTGGTCTTGTTGCTCTCTCCTCTCTTTCTCAATTTTCCCCCCTCTGAGTACCCCATATTTTCTCCTCTCTGCTATATACAACATAAACATTTATCTTCTTGGACCATGTATTCAAAAAAAAAGGTAAAGGGAATAGTAAAAATTCAGAGTCAAATGTGAGTGGCAGAGCTATAATTCTTTATGAAGTAGCAGGTAAGATTGATTGTCAAGGGTCAAAAGGCTAGGTCAAACTCTGCTCATTCGTCAGCTGAATGTCATTTTTGTTTTCCCTGTCACCAGATAGCTTTAAAAAAAATTGCAACTCCTTCCTCATTATCTGGGACTTGGCTCCTTTTCTGCCATCCAGTATTAATGAAACCGTGCTTCAAGCCTGGCCCTCATCTTCTGAGGTTCTCCTTCATGTGTTGCCTTCCTTTCTTAAGCACTATAGAGAAAGCACCATTTCAAAGGCCATTTTCGACCACAGCCACATTGGAAAATTGGCACTAGACTGAGAATGATTTGAAAGCACATGTGAGGTATAAATGTTTGAATGAACAAAAATATAATTAAATCATAGCAGGTGTAGGGTTGGTGATCCAATGTAATTGGACGGTAGCAATATCTTTGCATCTTATAAAGAGAAAAACAAAACGTGATGTAGTATCTGAAAGTCATCTAAAATTATATGTCATATACAAAGAAAAAAATTCTCCCCTTATAATTACAGCTGGTCAGGACAACATAATATGAAACCTAAAATAATGCATTGATTTTGCTGGGAGTCTAACATGCCATCCACAGCAGGTCAAATGTAGGTTAATGCTATTAAATAATTTCACCTTCAAAAGACTCATTTAATTAGCTCATGCTTAATTTTCCTAAAATGAAAAAAAAAATGATGATTAGTTAGATGGGAATTAATCTGTGAATTTTTTAAGCAAAAATCTGCCAAATGCTGTGCTATTAGCTAACAGAGACAACTCATTTATATCCACAAATTTACATCTACAGCTAGATAGCAGCTTAAAAGTGAAACCTTAAGCAGTGATGATAGGTTTCTTATTTGGTGTCTCTACGTTGTTCTGATTTCTGTTCTCTTTGTTTCTAAATATTGTTAGTACAGAGACCTGGACCAAAGTGGATTAACAAATCTGTTAGAATTTTCTTTATAGTCGTGACATTATTTGGACCAATTGTCTAATCTTTTCTACAAGTATTTGTAATTTTTATTAGCCCAGCTCGTTCCTGTTGGTTGCCATCTGTATAGTTTTATATGGGCCAGCAAGTTTGGCTTTGTTTCCATTGCATGATCACTGGCACAGTCCCTAAAGGATGGCAGTCACCACAGAAAGTCCTGTGAGTGTCTCAGGAGGTTGGAAAAAGGGGATGGCTGGATCTATGTAAGAGCAACCCTCGATCGCCTTCTTAGGGTGCAAAAATCATGATAAAAATAAACAAAAACCTTCAGTGATATTCTAGTCTCATTTCGATGTACCCAGAAATCATAATTAACTTTGCATATAGCACCTACTGATTTCATAGCACTATATGTTTGGTCTTTGAAAAATGGCACTTGCAAAGTCATTCACCAGGTTCAACTTGAAGAAGCTGATTAAAAGAAATACGGCATAACCATGTTTAGAATCTGGAATATAAGAGCAAAGAGCACAGAGAAAATATTTTATATGGGAATGGCTTAGTGGAGAGACTTGCCCATTCAGCCTGAAGTTTCAAACCCTGCTCTAGGGAGATTCTCGACGTGAAAGGTCACTGGCTGCAGCAACAAGAATCCTGCCAGTGAGATTTGAATTCTGAAAAGCGATGGGTGAGGATGGGCGGTCCTGGGCAGGAGTCCTGAAGAACAATATGGGCAGTTCTCCAATGAGAAGACAGACTAACATGAAAGCTTAAGGTGACAACCAAAATATGAAATGGATTTTAAAAAGTTGAAGCTGGGAGGCTGGTTAGCTCAGTTGGTTAGAACACAGTGCTCTTGACAACAAGGTTGCTGGTTAGATCCCCACATGGGCCACTGTGAGCTGCACTCTCCACAACTAGATTGAGACAACTACTTGACTTGGAGCTAATGGATCCTGGAAAAACACACTCAAAATAAATAAAATTTGTTTGTTTTTGTTTTTTTTAAGTTGAAGCCATGTATATAAGGAAGAATCTAAAATAAACTTGTTAAAATGTTGTTACAAAATATACTTTTCCTTAGGTCATATTTTTTTTTAATTTTGGATGGTTTTCATGTGATAATTTCTTTTTGTTTATTTATTAATTAGTTTATTATTATATTTTTGATAATTGTTTTATTTTTCAATTAGAGTGCCATATATTATATTAGTTTCAGGTGTATAACATAGTAATTAGACGTTTATATAACTTAGGAGGTGATCATCCCGATAAATCTAGTACCCATTTGACCCCATACATAGTTATTACAATATTATTGACTATATTTCTTATTATACTCTGTAACAACCAATTTGTACTTCTTAATCCCTTCCCCTTTTTTACCACCCACAACCCCCCTTTAAGTTAGCAACAATCAAACTATTCTCTGTATCTATGAGCTTGATTCTGTTTTGTTTGTTTGTTTATTTTATTCTTTAGATTCCACATATAAGTAAAATCATATGGCATTTGTTTTTATCTGTCTGATTTATTTTACTTAGCACAATACCCTCTAGGTCCATTTATGCTATTGCCGATGGCAAGATTTCGTTATTTTTTATGGATGAGTAATATTCCATTGTATATATGTACCATCTCTTCTTTATCCATTCATCCATTGATGGACACCCAGGCTGCCTCCACATCTTGGCCATTGTAAACAATGCTGCAATGTACATATGGATGCATATGTCCTCTCAAAATATTGTTTTGAGTTTCTTTAGATAATTACCCAGAAGTAGAATTACTAGGTCCTTCTTTGTCCCTTGTTATAACCTTTGCTTTGAAGTCTATTTTGTCTGGTATAAGTTTTGCTACCCTGGCTTATTTTCTTTTTTTTCCCCATTTTCATGAAATATCTTTTTCCATCCCTTTACTTTCAGGATATGTGTGTCTTTTGATCTGAAGGGAGCCTCTTGTAGGCAGCATATGTATGGATCTTGCTTTCTTATCCATTCAGCCACTGTATCTTGATTGGAGCATTTAATCCATTTACATTTAAAGTAATTGTTGATAGATATGTAGTTATTGCCATTTTATTATTCATATTTTTGATTCATATTTTCAATTCCTTGCTCTCTCTCTTTTTCTGATATCCTTAAGATGAGAATGTTGGTAAAACTTGATGTTGTCCCAGATACCCCTTAAACTATCCTCATTTTTTTTTCTTTTTGCTGTTCTGATTGGGTGTTTTCTGCTGCTTTATCTTCCAAATCACTGATATGATCCTCTGTTTCATTTAACATACTGTTGATTTCCTCTAATGTATTCTTCATTTCAGTTCTTGTAGTGTTCACTTCTGACTGGTTCTTTTTCATGTGTTCTATCTCCATTTTAGTGTTTCCTATCTCTTTGTTGAAGTTCTCCCAAGATCATTGAGCATCCTTATAACCAGTGTTTGGAACTCTGCATCTGGTAGATTACTTGTCTCCATTTTGTTTAGTTCTTTTTCTGGAGCTTTGTTCTGTTCATTTTGGACATGTTTCTTTGTTTCCCCATTTTGGTTGCCTCCCTGTGTTTGTTTCTATGTATTAGGTAGGGCTGCTATGTGTTATGGTCTTAGTAGACTGGTCTTATGTAGTAGGTGTCCCGTGGGGCTCTGTGGCGCAGTCTCCCTGGTCACTTGAGCAAGATGTTCCAGGTGTGTCCCTGTTGTGGGTTGTGTGTGCCCTCCTGTTGCATTTGAGCCTTCATTGCTGTTTGCACATCAATAGGAGGGACTGACCCTTGGGCTGATTCATTGTGACAACTGGCCATGACTACAGTGGAAGAGCTTTAATTTAGTTGTAATTTTGATGTCGTCATGAGAGGAGGCAAGCACAGTATTTATCTACTCAACCATTTTGACCAGAAATATCCATTTGATAATTTCTAATGAAAGGGAATGGCTTTATATTTTATTATTATAACTCTTAAGCTTATTCTTTATCAATGTCACTGGGACTTCTTGGTGGTCAGTAAGAAGGCCCAAGTCCACGTGGTTAAACTAAGGTGGCTTAACAGCAATGCTGTTGACACTGCTGACAGCGAAAATGAGGAGTACAGCCCAGACATGACATAATAAGCCACCACCCCTCAGGATTGTCCCAAACTACAAATAATAATGGAAACGTAGCATCTCTAACTGTAAATGACCTGGATTCTATCTTGTGAGGCTAGGAAATTTGTTCTAATAGACTAACAAAAGCAAGGCCAGCTATTTTAAACCATAAATTCAGATTATTGGAAAAAACTGTTAAAAACTTACTGTGTACAGTTTCCTTTAAAAGATCATTTTAATGTTGTTTGATGATCAATGGCCACACTAGGTTTACAAAAACCTGGAACCAGATCACTGATAGACAAATCAGTGAAAAATTATAGCTAATATTTTCCACAACTGAATCAAAATGCTAAAAGACTTGGATGTTCTTTTTTTTTTTTTTAAATCTGGGCTTCCATAGAAAAAAGTGTGAAGTCCTACTTTTAGGTTAAAAAAAGAAAAACAAAAATCTCTACAAATATGAGACCAGGAAAACTAGGCTTAATAACCATGCATATGAAATGAAGAAAAAATTTTAGTTAATTAAAACCCAACAAATTGACATGGCTATAAAACGGTCATGTGGTTGGTGGTTTCACAGCTGGGATGGAATCCAAACCAAGGCTATATCAGCCTTTCTGGGCTTTGCTGTCTAGTGTCCAGTACAAGGGCTGGGTGGCCCTGGGGAAGTATAGTGCTGGGATAAGGGACCTATGGCCAGGCAGGATTGACAGTGGTGTCTACCAAGACAGCTGGAGGGAGGTGCCAAAGTGAAGGAGATTATGGGGAAATAATGAGCAGAAAATGGAGGCATGGGTGCCTTAACATATTTTAAGATGTCTAGTTTAGACCAAAATCAGGAAAAATATTTTGAAGCTGGAGGAAGGTGGGCTCTGGGTTCAAAATAAAAATAAAGGCTTAATATTTCAGTTATTACAATGAAATGTGCTATCTTAAGAAATACCAAGTACCTACTTCTGGGCACCTGTAGACAGAGACTGGGTGACCACCTGTATGGAAGAATACCCGAATTGGATGGGTGGTTGGACTAGATTTCTTCTAAGGCTGTATATAACTATCAGTTTTATCAACCAATTGATGAATAAATTTGAAAACATCAATTGAGCATCTTCTATGAGCCAGACACTATAATTCTATGAATTGTTTGTTGCTGTTAGCATCCACATGCTGCTATGACTGCCTTTTCATCATGTGGTCTCTACTGTGGGTAATTGGAGAATGAACTGAAAACTTCTCCCTATGCTCTGTGTTGACTGCCGACACCGTAAGGCAGATGGGTCATGATATATGCTTCAAAGATGGGCTTGCAAACCAAGGAACCAGGTGGCTGTAATCTAAAAATCATTTTGATTTCCCCCTTTATTGCTGGTTTTCATGAAGAGAAAGTGGTTGTGGTGAAGAAAGAAGGAATCAGTATTTGTTCAGAGGCTGTTCCATGTGAGTCCCTATGCTGGAAGCTCTATGTGCATTATATTCGTTTATCCTCCTTTGCCTATGACCTGTTACAGATGAGGACACAGACCCTCAGAGAGCTGAGGCGGTTGGCCCTCACACAGCTGGTAAGATGTAGAGCTGAGCTTTGAACTCAGGCCTGTCTCAATGCAAAGCTCTTGACGTTATCTGGTTGCCTCAAAGGACAGATCATCCACTGAATTATTAACATTATCTCTCACAACTTAGAGCTTTGATTACAATAAAAAGAGATGAAATAATTAAAACAATTAAAAAGAAAAGATAATTCAAAAGCCGGATCTTCATTTTTTAATGTTTAAAACTATACCTGCTCTTTGACATTATTTAGGCAAATTGTAGAAATTGCTATGAGGCAAACCCTTTTCATCTACTTTATGCATGCCCTTGACTCCAGACTTTTCCCAATCAGCAATTCCTCTACCAACAGGTTTCATATGGATTCAGTTAATAAACACTGATGCTAGAAAGCCCCAGTGAGCTCCTGCTATGCTCAGAGTTCTGGGCTGGGTGCCCTGGGCTGGGATAGAGAGGTTCAGTGCTTAGGTGCACTCTCCAGGCCAGCGCTTTTCAATTCATGTCACCACAAATCAGCTGGAGATCTTGAGAAAATGCAAGTTCTGACTCAGCAGATCTAGGTTGGGGTCTGAGACTGTCCATTTTTAATCATCTCCAAGGTGATACTGGAATAGCCAGGTTCTCGGGAACCAAAGAATGACATGGACAGGTAAGATTTAGATCATTAGATGATTGACCCAATGTTTTCTCTGTGTGTCTTCTGGAATCTGAATGTGAAAGGCAAGACCAAAACATCTTTAAGAGGGGATAGCTGCTAAAGAGAAGAGAAGATAGAAAAACAGCATATAGCAAATACTTACATAGTATTTTATGTATGTTAACATATTTAACCTTCAACTTGACTCAGTGAGATTGGTAGATTCTGACTTCTCCCATTTGGCACAGAGAGGATGAATAACAGCCAGCAGCAACTATGAACTTGGAGTTCTGCTCCAACATGTTGTACCTTAGAAAAGGTATAATGTATTGAAAGAAGAGTCTCGGGAAGAGGGTCAGGATCTTATCACAGATACAGTCCTCTAGGGAATGAGGGTACTCAGCCTGGATTTATAACTTACATTCCTTAGGCTTTTCTTCAGGTATTTGGAGAGCTGTATGTGGAAGGGAAAGTAGATTTATTTTATGTTTATTTGGATAACTGTTGGCAAACATTGCTTGTTGGGTTATTAATTTTGAGAGCTGCTTGGTAAAAAAGTCCTCGTGTGGTCAGGGGAATATCTATGTCCACTCTTCACAGCTTCACAGCCTCCATGACGCTATTACAGGCTCCGAGAAGTCCGCGGCCAAGCAGACACTTCGACATCTTTTAAGTTAGGATTTTCATTCTTTTTGACTGTGAGACCCTCTTTATAAAAAATAATAGTTCTTAACATCCCATGGAACTAATTAGGATTCTCAGGACACACTTTGGAAAATGTTGATGTCGACAGGTAAGTTATGTCCAATGAGTGAAAGTTTCAGGGAATCAGATTCCAGAGTAATATAAAGGAGAACTTTCTAATAATCTGACCTGTCCAAAGTAATAATTTCCCCTCATCAGGAGTGTTCAAGGAGAGGCTAGAGACTATCTTTGAGAGAAAGGTGAGCACGCTGGAAAGACACTCCATTTTATGGAACCTGTGGTTAGTGTTATCATACTATCTGTGTTATGGTTTTGTCCTGTAATTTGACAGTAAGATTAAAACATATTATGGAACTAAAACAAACACATTAGGAAATAATGTTATCAACAGACTGTGAATAACTCAATTATTTTAGATTCACAGCTGAGTCAGGATGTTTTCTGCTTATAAACCATATGTGCCCCAGCCATCTTATTATAGAAACACTTTTGTAATCCTTGGCCTGGGTAACAGATCTAGAGTCTTTAAATTTATATGGTGGGGCACAGATCCACCTCATAGGTAAGCAGGGCAGATATGTTAAGTAAGCAGGATAGATATGTGCCCATATAAACCATGATTTCAAACTCCTCACTTCCCAGGTAAATCTCTCAGTGCTCCTTGGGAGCTAAAGTTCCTTTAATAAGAGAGAGGCTGTATTAAGTCAACAAGCAGAGATGAGGCTTCAAATACAAACACTGGTGAAAGAAGGAACTCACTGACTCCTATTCACTCATTCATGCACTAATTCACTCCATTAATCAACGCTAACTGAGAATCCACAGGAGCCACTTGTTGGGAACACACAGCCATATCCTTAGTGCCCTCAGGGAATAAATGCTGAGAGCAGATGTCTTCCTGAATTCAGGTTGGATATGAGGATGGAGAGGAGGGGGTCAGAGGAGCTGCAGAGAGGGGAGAACGTGGAGTCCTGGGATGGGGCTGAGAAACCTCTGCACCTCCAGTAGGAACCAAGGGCAAACCTTTTAGGACATTTTGTATAATTTCAGATTCCTTTCATCTATGGCTGATTGGAATATATTTTTTCAAGTTGAAGATGAGTTACAATTCTTACAGGAGGAAAAGTCAACACATACAGCAGTGACAAATTAGAAAGAATTGTTCATTTGGGATCTGAAGACCTGGGAGTGAAATCCAGGCTTTGCTACAAACTGTATGACCAAAGCAAGCCAACTGAACCCCTGGGTTTCCTGGTCTGTAAGATGGGAAGTTCCCTCTTTGGGCACTGTGGGCTCAAGGCCTACGTGGTGATGCTTGTGGATAAACTTGGCACAGGTGGAGTGAATCCCTCCAGCCTTCACATTGCGTGGAGCCCACAGGCCTGGCCGAGGAGCAGTGGCTGCCAAGAACACCACTGACTGAGGACTCAGGCCATCCCCGTGTTGAGAGCTATTTATACCTGGGGAGCCTGTATAGTCAGGAGGGGGAGACAGCCCCTGAAATGACTAATATCATATTCTTACCAGCCTTAACTGAACTGAACTTAGGCAGGAAGATGCCATTTCTTATTCCTTGAGTGGCATGGAGAAACACAAACCTGTTATGATTTTAATGTTGAGCACTTCCCAAACAGAAAGTATTTGAAAGCTAACACACAGAAAAAGAGATGTGTATAGTATCTTACTCCCACTCAGAAGGCAGTGCCACTATTTTAAAGAACAAAGATCAAATTAAATGTTTAGCACTATAATGTACTGTCGCCAAGTATGTCAGTGTATTTGTGAACAATTTATAATTTGAACTGTTTTCCAGACAGCTGGTCATATGTACGTTAAAGTAGTCATAATAACCTGTCAGGAGAAATTTCCTGCAGCACATTCATTGGACAAAATACAGGGAAGTGTGGCAGCCTTTTCAAACTGCACCAGATCCCTTTATCTTGTGAATGACTGCCGCCACAGCCGCAAAACCCATAGAAAGCCCAGAGCTCACAGGGTTTATTGTATCCCCGCCTTGTAAATTTGCTCCTCACTGTGCAGACTTTCAGTTACAAATATGCGTTTATGTCTACAGAGTTGCCTGGGATGTATTCAGTGGAATCAACCAGATCTCCATCCAGCATGCTACTGAGGATCTCTCTTAATCACATGCGTACGGGGAAAACTCATCTCACTATCGCGTCTCCTTTATAGAGGACTTTGCCAAGGCTACTTCTCAAGACTGCAGGATGTTAATAATGTGGGTCAGGCTTGGATGGCGTGTAGGGAAGAGGCTCAGACTCCGAGGTAGGCAGATAGGATTTGCATCCTGGTGCCATCACTTACTAGCTGTGTGCTTGAGTGAGTCACTTCAAAGGTCTAAGCTGTTTATCCTCTGCAACAATAATTGCAATAATAACGCATGTCTCACATTTTGGGAGAGCTTAGGTGCTAAGTTTTCCAGAAGTTAGAAAGGAAAATGGGTTGTGTCTTTTGGCTGAGCTATTCAGAAACAGTGTTTCTTTGCTATGTTCAGTAGACAAAAACCTGTGGGTGTTGGGATGAGTTAAATTAAAGTAAGTTTAAAAAGTCATGATTTGAACAATAGCCAAAAGGTGAAAAACAAAAACACAAGTGTCCATTCATGGATAAATGGATAAACAAAACATGAGAGATACACGTAATAGAATATTACTCAGTCTAAAAAAGAAAGACATTATATTTACATGTTACAGCATGGATGAACCTGGGAGACTTTATGCTAAGTGAAGTAAGCCGGTTCCAAAAGGACAAACACTGTATTTACCTGAGGTACGTAGAGTAGTCAAATTCACAGAGACAGAAATTCATAGGAACAGGAAGTAGAATGGTGGTTGTCAGGGGCTGGGGAGAGGGAAGACTAGGAGGTTATTTAATGAGTAGAGGCTCAGTTTGGGAAAAATGGGAAAGTTCTGAAGCTGGATAGTGGTGATGGTTGCTCAGCAGTGTAGATATACTTAATACCACTGAATCACACACTTGAAAATGGTTAAAATGGTAAACTTTATGTTATGTATATGTTATTACAATTTAAAAATGAAATGAAAAGTAAAGAAGCCATGACTTGTATGTGAATCTGCTTTTATATATCTTGCATTCTCTGTTTATTTACTTGGTATTTTCCATCAGTAAATGCTAAAACTTTTAGAAGACGTGTTTATCTTGCAAATTGTCCTCTCATGTCACCCTAAGAGATTTTGCACCAGGATGCTCTGGTTTCTAACAAGATCATGAATGTCTGGAAATTCACTGGTGTCTGCCAACTTGTAAGGATCACTGCATTTTAGGACCTAAAATGGTATTTGATGATCACTTTGTAGGCAGATGTCTTTACTCATGGATCTTTCCAAGTGCTTCAGTGAGAGAGTCTAGTGAAATCCCAAAGCAATCAGCACGTTAACTTATTTTCTCTTGGTTGCATTATCTTAGGCTCACTTATGTAGTTTTCTTCCTCTATTATGTTGTTCCATTATCTAGTGTGAGCTCCCAGCGAAAGAACCCACCTACCCCACTTCACTGCCCCCTTAAATTACCTATGAGGAATATATCAAATATATAATTTCAGAAAGTAGTCATAATTATTTCCATTACCAACATGCAGCTGTAATTGCCTCTCCAGCAATTTTCAGAAGCAATTGAAAGGAGAGTAAGTTCCAGAGACATCGTCCATTTGAATCTTTACCTTTGGGCTTATATTATATCTTAGCGGCATAGCTTCAGATTCTGGGATTCCTAAAGGTCAGCTGTGAACTCTTGGGGGAAGGGAAAGCAGCACCAGTTTCATGGAACACATCGTTTAGTTGACCGTTCTGGACCCTGGGAGTGGAGTGAGCAAGCCCTCTGACCACACCGTGGGACAGCGTGCGTGCAGCGCAGACCCCCACTTAGTGTTCATTATCTCTCATGGGTTGAATTAAGTTCCCCCCAAAAGATGCAATACAGTGTTGAAGTCCTAACTATCAGTACCTCAGAATATGACCTTGCTTGGAAATAATGTCTTTACAGATGTAATTAAATGAAAACGAGACCATTAGTGGGGATGAACCCAATATGACTCGTGTTCTAATTAAAGGGGAAATATGGACACCAACACCAACCGTGAGAAGATGGAAAGCTGGCGTGATGCATCTATAAGCAGGGAATGCCAAAGATGGCTGGCAAGCCACCAAAAGCTTGGAAGAGGCAAGGGAGAATTTCCCACAGTTTTCAGAAGAGGTAAATCCTGAATTTTGGACTCCTAGCCTCCAGAACTGTGAGACAACGAATCTCTGTTGTTTGAAGCCACCCTGTTTGTTATACTCTGTGATGGCAGCCCTAGCATATATACATTACTTCATTTCATTTCTACAATCACTCTAGGGGCAACTGTTATTTTACTCTCTCCTATTTTACAGATGTGGAAACAGGCTCAGAAAGGTAAGGCCTGGAACAAAAATCCTATGAGTGTCATGGGGACCCCTAGGTAGGCAGGCGCCGCTCAGGGTGTCTGCAAAAGTTGGATGCTGGAGTCTGGGCTGGGCTCGTCGCATGAGCAGTTTGCTCAGTGAGAAGGGAGTACGTTCCAGGGTGAGGCCAAGGAAGAGGACGCTTGGACGTGAGAAGTTCTGAATGACCGGAACACAGGATGTGTGTCAGGGAGGATGATGAGATGAGATGGGAAAGAGCGGTTGGAGCCCGATTCTGAATCGCTACGAGTGTCGGGCAGTTTGCAGAGGCTACAGCCAGTGGGGACAAGCTGGGAGGCTGCGTGGTTCCTAGTTCCGCTTAGAAATAACAAGGGTTAGGACTCAGGCTATGGGAGTGGGGCCAGGCAGCGGGAAGTGAAATTGGATAATATTTCAGAGACAGAACCTAATATGTGGGTTCCTGGGGTTGGAAGTGGTTGGTAATGAGGGAGAAGGAAGTTTGAGTCTCAGTTCTCTAGCCTGAGGGACCTTAGATGGTGATGCCTGACTGAGAAATGCACAAAAACGCTCAGCTGAGTCACATGCTTGACTTGGTGACAGGTACATATCACATTATTCATGCCCATAGAGCCCCTGGATAGTGGTGTGAAGAAAGTGCACAGATATGGAGTCCTTGAGTGAAGGAGGTTTCCTGGGTGAGCAAGCAAAGGGTCATTAGTGATCAGAAAGAAGGGCCGTAAAGCAGTGATGGGGATTCTTCACCTGGAACAGACTGTGGCAAGTGCAAGGTGGGTGCAGACTGAGCCACCTGCAATCTAGACATGAGGAAGAGCTGGACACCAGTATGGGAACCCACTGAGCACCCTTTATTCACAGCGTCCTCCATACATTTTAAGTGGTGAAGCATTCTCATTAGAGAGCGTGGGCTCAGCCATTCTCTACCAAGTACTTTTCATGAAGGACAGAGCTAAAAACATTGGAACCTGGGCCATGTGGACTCTGTCTGACCTCTGGAGAATGAACAAAATGGGGTGAGCAAACTTCTCTCACCCCCAATACCATACAGAAGGTGGCCGTACACAAGCCCAGTGCCGGTGGCTCTGCTTCCCGACCCAGCTGCAGGGAGCTGACTTGCATGCTTGACCACGCGCTAAGGCTGAGGTGTTCAGAGGTTCTTCTGTCTCAGGTGCTTTTCTGAAGCACCCTTTACTGCTTTTGCCCAGAGTTACTGTTACACAGACCTGGAGGACCTGGGACCACACCCACGGTCCCCCCACCTGCTCTATGAGGCAGCCTGACATCAAGAGCTTCCCTAGCAGGATTTCTCCCTGACCGTTTTGCACCCCCCAACCCCCCGCCCCATGAAAGTTTGTGAAGGGAAATTTAACCAGGGCATCAGTCTTCTCCCTTTGCCTGGGTCTGTCCAGCTCAACTAATGATGACATAGATTCTGAGATCCTAGACACTCCGTGTTCCTGCAGCGTTCAAATCTGGTGCCTGCAGACTTAATGGTATGTATTTTCCTGATTGTGTTGGTCTATTAGTTAGGGGTCTGAAAAATAGAGACCTTCTTATCTGCCTTTGTTTACTTGAAATTCTACTGTTTCCTAAATCTTAGTTATTGTTTTTCCAATTGAAAGACACTTTTTCTAGGAGCACACTGCTGGCTATATTTTGAAAAGATCATATTATATATGACTGGTTCAAATGAAATGCGAGTGGGCAACAGTAAATATTTTGGTGAGCAGTTTGAAGGTGAAGTGAGGGGGCTCAAAAGGCTGAACACAGTTGTTAGCTAGATTAAGCTCATTACATTTGCTGGGAGGAAGCCTGCAAGTTGTCACAGCCACACGGTTATTATTTATATTTTTCTTCCTTGTTATTCCCTCTATCCTTTACATTTTCTAAATGAATTTCCAAAAACTGCTTTAACTATGTCATCTTCTACTCATTTCCATTGCCATTGTTTAATCACTACAATTTTGTTGCCAACTTAGATTTCTTTTTCCCTGAGTACACAGAGAAAAGATTCCCCCCACCTATTTAATTAAGACACCATCACCTCACACTACTATTTATTTATTTCAGATGAGGACATTTAATTTCTACTTCCTTAACAAATTTTAACCATGCAATACAGTGTTATGAATTTGTCACCATATTTTACATTAAATCCTCACACCTATTCATCTCAACATAGCCTTATGAAAACTGGAATCATCTTTAACTTTTCCGAAGCAGCCAAAGTGTTATACTGAGAAAGTAGTTGGCAAGTTAGTTGCTATCTATTGGAATAACGGAAGGAGAGAATTAGCACCCACTCTTCCTCTGATGCCACTCCTTTTTTTTTTTTTAAGTAAAAATCTAGACTTTATTTGGCTTTCACTGGTGTTTGCAGTGATGTCCTCCTCCTGTTTCAGAATCCAATCCACGCTACATTCAGTTGACATGTCTCCCCAGTCTATGTCTTCCTCTAGTCTACGACAGTTTTTCAGTCTTTTCATGGTTTTCATGACCTTAAAGTTCTGAGGAGTACTGGTTAGATATCCCCTAGAATGTCCCCCAATCTAGGTTTGCCTGATGTTTTTATCTTGATTCAAGAGTTATGGGTGTTTGGAGAGAATACCACAGACGTGAAGTGCCCTTCTCATCGTATTATATCAGGAGATACATGACACTTACATTTCATTACTGGAAATGTTAACTTTCATCACTCGGTTCAGGTAGTATTTGCCAGGTTTGTTGATGTAAAGTTACTGTTTTCCCCTTTCCATACCTTGTTGTACGGAAGCAAGTCACAAAGTCCAGCCCATCCTGAAGGATGGAATGGGGAAAGGGAAGAATTAAGCTCCACCTCCTGGAGGGTGGGGCATATCCATATATGTTATTTGAAATTCTTCTTTATGGAAGGTTTGAAACTCCTTTTTAACCTCTTCTTATCTCTGACTTGCCTGTGTTAGTATCTAAAGGTCCTTGGTTAATATCCTGCAAAGTATCACATTCCCATACTTTTCCCCTTTATCTCCCATATTTTCAGTCTCTAAAATGTTTGTAGTTTGCTTAAATTCATGTTTCATTCTCATTATCAAGGAATTCTGGAAGGAAGTCAGTGGCTCTAACTTCTACACGGCTGTTTGACTAGTGTTAACTGCTCTTCAGTAATGTAACCTAAATGTTCACTAATTTCTTTCCTACTCATTTTAGAAGAGAAGAATTTGGGGAAGGAGAGATTTTGTCACTAAGTAAATCATCTTTATTTAATGATTGGTCTTTCTTCTTAAAAATAGTTCTTTCTACAAATAAATAATTATGAATCCAAAAGTAAAACATAGCAAATTGACCCATATTTTTTTGTTGATGTGCATTTAACCAATGTTTGAGTTAGTAGATCTTGAAATTTAGGTTTAAAGAATGTTTGGTGGTACTACAATACTTAGCATATTTATTTTCAGAGAGATCCAAGCTCAGCAAAAAGTTCCTATCTCCTGTAACCCCAAAACTGAGCTAGCTAACTTGCTACTTCGTTTTGATCACAAACATTTTATTTTTTGGGTTCCTAATATGGCTCTGGCTTTGAGAGCAGTCTTCGGATTCATTGAAGAATGAAACATGACCCTGGTCTCCAGGGGCTTCCAGGTTGTAGAAAAGGCAGATACATCTGCAGAGACCTTTAATACAATCTGGCAAGTGCTGTTGGGGCACAGGAGAGGGACCCTGGCTCAAAGAGAGGAGGAAGGATCACAGTGGCTGGGAGGATGGCTGGCTGTGATGGAAGTGAAGCAGGATCCAGCCTGGATCCTACCCCTCCTGGGGTAGTTGGGAGGATGAGGAACTGATTAGTTTTTAGTAAATTTCTGTTTGGTATTTATGACTCATCTCTTTCCAAGCAATTACTAAGTGCTATGTTTCTTAAAAACCACAATATAGTTTCTTCCCCACAACCCTAGGTTACCTCTGGACCTCTCCCAAATCGTCTATGTAGTTATCATAACATTTAAATCTATCTCCACATTTACCATCTAAATGTTTTTTTAAAAAACAAAAAGCCAGGAGCACTAGCCTTTTTGTAATCTGATCTAACAACAACCGCACACAAACTCACACATACCAGTCCCTTAACCCTTTCATAACCTTATGGTTCAAATCATCCCAGCCTCCTTCCTGATCAGAAATAATCAAATCGCTTGTTTTTTTTCTTCCACAGCAAATTGGTTTTTCCGAAAACATTTCCATTTCCAGGATTCTGGGGGATTTTTTTTTTTTTTTTTTTAAGAAGAGTAAAATAAATCAAATGACTAGTTGAAGTGCTCCTGGATTTCTTTCCCTCTCCCTCATTACAGCAGATTATCCCTTCTGGCAGGCAGAGACCATGTTTGAAAACGAGGGAGCGTCAGGCCTGTTACTGATGGAGAGTGGTGGCCCACCAAGCAGTTTTCTTCAGCCACAAGAGGGAGATTTGCACAACTCACGCTGCTGCGATAATCTGCGGCTCCCTATGGCTCACACAGCTTCCACAGCCACCACACTGCCAGCATTTGGGCTGGCTGCAATTTTTTCACTGTGGGGACTGCTCCCTGGACCTAGGGTTATTTGTTTTGCTGACTGAATCCAGGACTGTACCTGATTTCCTTTCTAAAAATAAAAGGAAACAAAGACAACTTGGAAAATACTTCTCTTGCTGTTCGCTGAGATCCAGGCTCTGTACAGTGCCAGATAGTTAATGTTTTGGGCTTTGTGACTGTCTGGTCTCTGTTGTAACTACTCAGCTCTGCCACTGAGTGCAAAAACAGCCATATGCAAAATATAAATGAATGAGCAAGGCTGGGTTGCAATAAAACTTTTTTATGGACACTGAAATTTGCATTTCATAGCATTTTCATGTGCCATGAGAGATTTTTCTCCTTTTGATTTTTTCCAACCATGTAAAAGTGCGGCTGGCCTGACCCCTGAGTTAGATGCATTCAGGGCCATATTACCCAGCTGCCTCAGGGCAACACTGCCCCTTCTCGTGGAGGTGTGCTCTGCGCTCTGTGGGCTGGTGATAAGCTGTACTGACCAGTTCAGTCCTGAGAAAGAGAATCCCAGAGTCCTTGAGAAGAAAGCGGTCCCAGGGAACACGGAAATAAAACAGCTTTGTTTTACAGGTGAAGAAAGTGAGTCTAGGAGAAGTTAACCCACTGACCTGAACTTAGGTGACTAGATGGGACCAGAATACCGGTGTTTTGACTCTTGGATCTAGGCATCTTTCTATTATTCCACATTTTAGAGGATTTGAGATAATTGATAGGAAAATAAAATTTGAATGGCAAGGTGCCCCTCCAAGCCTCACAGTCACCATCAAGGACACCTAATTTCCTCCTGTGACGGAGCCAGGTCTAGGCAGTGCAGACTGGGAAAAGCTCCATGGCACGTCATCCCCTACAAAGGCTTGAGCCCCTTCACTCACCTTCCCCCACTGGAGGAGGAAAAAGAAGGGAAACAGAAATAAAAGTAATAACAGTAACATTTACTCAATACATTTACTGGCGGCACTATAGCCTATGTGTTAAAAATATGATCTCTGAAGTCAGACTGCCTGGATTCAAGTCCCTTCTCTGCCTCGTGCTTCCTATGGGACCTTGGCAAGTTGTTTACCTTCTCTGGGCATCAGTTTCCTCATCTGTAAAATAAGACCGTTATGAGGATTAAGTGAGTTTGTATCTACAAGGTTCTTAACATAGTGCCTGGCATGTTGTAGGTGTTTGTTCCCTTCCACCAGCCTCAGAATCAGCCTTAAAGGCAGTTACTGGTAACATGTCACACAAAAGGACACGAGGCTTGGGCACGTCACTTGCCTAAGGTCCCCTCACTGGCATTTGAAGCCAGGCATGCTCATTTTCTTATCTGTGATGCTGCCCTGCCTCTCTGAAGGGAAAGGAGGGAGAAAGGAGCAGGGACTGCTTGCAACACCCCACTGGCCTCCTGTACTCTGTCATGGCTCCTCTCTTAATGATTGTTTCAACTACAATGCTGATGAAACTACTTCCTGTTTTTGAAACCAAAGTGCAGCGCTCATCTTAATTTTGTCCTGGCATTGAAATTCCAGCTTTGGTGAGTCTGGAACGGGGTGGTACGATTTCATTTTATCTGCTTTTCTTTGTCTTTGTTGGGCTTGACAATGGCAACAAAAATGCAGTCAATATGGCCCGTGACTGTATGACTCTAACCCTGTTGCCCCATTTTCTCATGCAAACAATACATAAAAGACAACAGCATAAGCCCCTGGTTTGTGCCAAAAACTGAACATAAAGCACAGCAGACTGTGCTCCAACAGATCAGGGAGGCCTCCCAAGGAGAAGACGTGCCAGGCAACCAAATGCTGACTCAAACTCTGGAAGATGAGACACCCCGGAGAGGCAGGTCCGACAGCCTGAGTTACAGGAGCTGATGAAGAGAACGACGTAAAGGGGAGAGGATGCAGGGTGAATTAAAGGGAGCAGCTTGGGATGTCTGGCTGGTTAGGCCAGGCTGGGCCTTCGGGCCTGCAGACCATCCGCACCTGCCAGGAGGGCTGTGTCAAGGGCTCAGGAGTGTCCCTGGAGGCACCCTGGGAGGGTCAAGGCCTCCCTCCTGACCCCTGAAGCAAATGCATCCTCATACCAGGAAGAGTCATCCAGGAATAGTTAACAGCAGATGGAAATGGGGTGACCCACGTGCACTGGGGCGGCCAGCAGCAGTCCAGCTCCTCGTGAGGGCTGGACACCTGCGTTCCAGTCTTTCCTCCCCTGTGCATGGGGACAGTGGTTCTCCACCCGTCACACCCACGTCTTTTTAACAAACGTTTTTTAACATCCCCTTCCTGGCCTGAAATTAAACAGTATAACCTACCTATGCAAATGATTAAAAAAATACAATTCCTTAACTGTAACATAAAGGAAACATAAAAGGAAGATAATTTATGGGGAAAAAACCCATACGTATTTCCACCTGAAAATGCCTGGACATGACTATATTAAAAGACACGGTTGACGTATCCTCATTCTTGTTCCTATGGGTAGAATCCCATGAGGGGTACGCTATTAAAAGAATGACACAGGAGCATGAGATTAGCGATTTACCACCAGCAACATTTGAATTGGAGGCTTTCTCAAAGCAGTGAAAATTCTTGGTAAATTTGGTAGCAAATGTGAACCAAAAAAAGTTCAGTCCTCCCTTGATGTCAATATCAGGGAGTTGCATTCCTGGAAAATTCGCCGCGCATTAACTCTCACCAGATGACGGAAACATCCCCTGACAGTCACCAGGCACCTGTGCCTCCCTGCTGTCTGTACTTCTCTCCCTTTGCCAATGAGAGCCTTCCCTCACCCCGGCGTGTTTTCTAGGATTGTCCCACAAGCATGAACGCTCATAAAGATAATATCGGGACATCTAAACTGGCACCAGTCAGTGTCCCGGCACTGAGATTCCAGCTCGGGTGGGTGCACAATGGGTATGTGATTTTATTTTATCTACTTTCCATTATTTTTGATGGACTTTACAGCGGTACCAAAATCGCAGTCCATGTGGCACGTGACTCCATGACTTTCACACTCTGTTGCCACATCTCCCTATGCAGACGACACATAAAAACAAGGCATATTACCTCGGAGGCTGAAACTGACCAAGTTCCCAGGAGCTAACACTTCTCTGAAGCGTTGTATTTTGAAGCAAAGCTCAGACTGCTGCAGCATGCGCCTTAAGGACCCACTCAGCAACCCCTTCTAGTCAGACTCTACTCACAAGCAAGCTGTGCGCTCATCCCCTTACACAACGACCTGAAAGACCAGGGCTTGGGAAGTCAGCCTCATCTTATGAATAAACTAAATAGTGAGAAAAATTTGACAAGAGGAATTAGAGTGTCAGCAGACTTGCTATTTATGGTTAATAGTACGTGCTCAATTAATCTTTAAAAATCTTATGAAACCTCAGCAGCCAGTTTTTATCAGATAGGCAGATTTATCAGCTAGGCATATTACTTTACTAAGGAATATTTTGTCCGAATTATGCAAATTACAGAACATTCCCTGGATTCTCCCTATGTCAGACTGGTCACAAATTGGCCCTTCACAGGATATGCCATGACAGGCAGCAGAAAGGGGCCCCTTGCGGCCTCCCACAGGCCTGGCTCACATCTTGCTCAGAACCAGTACTCAGTGAACACTTCTGAATACATAAATGAGTTAATTCATGAGTTATTGAAAATAAGGGGTGCTCTAACGATACGAAACCTACAGAAAATGACACTTGTGTATTTGAAGAACAAAGAATCCAGGTGCCCAATTCCCTTTGTTTTTTCAACAGTGTAATTGTTGAAGTGGACTTTATTTTTTAGAGCAGTTTTAGTTTCCCAGCAGAAAGTACAGAGATTTCCCATATATCCTTGAGTTGTGCATAACCTCCCCCATTCTCTCCATCCCCACCAGAGTGGGACATTTGTTACAATTGATGAACCTACACTGACACATCATAATCACTCACCCTCCATAATTTATATTAGGGTCACTCTTGGTGCTGTACATTCTGCGGGTTTGGATGAATGCATGGACATGTGTCTACCATCATAGCTTCATACAGAGTATGTTCACTGCCCTACAAGTCCTCTGGGCTCCACCTATTCATCCTTCCTTTTCCCCAATCCCTGACAACCACTGATCATTTCACTATTTTCATAGTTTTGCCTTTTAAAAAATGTTGTTAGTTGGACTCATACAGTGTCTAGTCTTTCAAGATAGGTTTTCTTCACTAAGTAATGTACATTTAAGGTTCCTACATGTTTTTTCATGGCTTGACAGACCATTTCTTTTTAACGCTGAATAATATTCCATTGTTCTGATGTACACAGTTTATCCATTCACCTACTGAAGGACATCTTGGTTGCTTCCAAGTACAACGTAATTTGTGTGTGTGTGTGTGTGTGTGTGTGTGTGTGTGTGTGTGTGTGTCTTCTCTTTCTTATTCCACGTCCTCCTCACACACTGTAATTCACCTCTTATTTTCAACTGGCTTCTTCTTTAGTTGTCTTACTTCTGCCATTTTACTCTCCAGTTGTGCTATTCAAGCAAGCACACCATCCCAGCACCCACTTCAGAATCATTCTTGGTCAAGATAAAAATAAAATACAAGGCAGCTTGTGTTTAAAAGATGGAATCTTCATCTCCAAATCACTAACCAGGGGAAGACAAGGGCCCGTGGAGGGCAACCCCTGAAGGCCAGATAAACAGAGCAGAGGAGGAGGGCCTGAGCGTGGTCCCTTGGAATTTCCTGGGGAAATCAGCTCACCCAGGAGCTCATGGCCGACGACCTAGTACACATCCTTATGGCCTGGTGCAAGATGATGTTTGATGACCTTGAACCCTCCTGCCTGGTCAGCGCAGGCTTTTATCTGACACTATTCACATTAATACCCCCCGCCCCCAATTAAAGTTGTCTTTCTTGGACACTTTTTAACCATAGAAACTTTATTAAAGTCTCCTGTGGATCTTTGGCAAGGGAACTCAGCTGACGGGTCAAGCACAAACGCAGCTGGATTCCAGTCCATGAAAAGGGCCTGAAGAATCACAGCATCTTTCCGGGAATTCTGCCTTCCCAGCGAGGTGAGACGCTTTGATGCATCTGAAAACCCACACTTCGAAGAAGAAAGCAGACCCACCTTTCTCTCCCCATTATCACTTGGTATTTTAACAATTAGAAAATGTACAACTTTGAACGTGAAGGGTTAAACAGACCTTAACTGATAAGGGAGAATTCTTCCGGGAAACTCCTTGGAGACACTTGTAATTAATTTGATCTTCTTCAGTCATTAACTCAGACCCATAGTGAGTCGTCTGTACACTGCTCTATTAATTCACTGAAGATCACTTCCTGGGATTCATTTAGTTAAGCAGCACCGTTGGATTACATTTTAAAACCCTTAAAACTGGTTGTAATTGATGTCTGTTTATAGAAGCTTACTGTAATGGAGTCAAAGGGAGATGGAAATCTGGCCTGCCAGCCTTGGATCCTGCCTTACCACATAAAGCACAGCTCTGGAAGAACTGAGTCAAATGAAAAACACTGCCGATTAAACTAAATTATTACTTTAATCTTGATAATAGGTTTTAAAATAGGGAGTGTTTCAGTTGTAACAATATACATAGCTGATTTAGAGCTGCATGCTTCTCTTGAAACACACATGTAAACACATGTAAATGCAGGTACTTTACCATCAAATGAACTAATAACATGGGTAATAATAACATGGGTTAGATTTCAGGAAGAAAAGCTTTGGGTCTGAGATTCTGTGGAGTTTTGGTTTTCTCCCTGAAGGAATGCAGGGTGGAGGGGCAGTAATGTCCCATTAAGACTTCCCCAAAGCCTTCTGGCTCCCCAAGCACCCCATAGGCCAGCGGTGCTGGGGAGGTCGTTACACGCAGACCAAACACCCTGAGCCCCAGGTCTGGGGTTCACCCTGCAGGCCTGGGTTTCCTGCCCCAAATACTCGGAACCGGGGGTCCTGGCGTTCTTAGTAGGCTGGTGGGGTGGGGTGGGGGTGTCTCTATTTTTTCTATAAAACAGCAAATCAAGAACTGCCTGAGGTACATAGTCTGACCTTTTCTACTTATTTCGCCAGGCTAGCTTTCCTCTGCCGAGCCAAACTGTACCTTTCCTTCAAAACGTACTTCAGGGCTTAACGACCTCTCTAATAATCCTCTGACCATGCCTGACAAGAAGAGCAAATGCTGTTTGGTTGTGGAGACATTTGCAGTTTCGTCAATCAATTTTGGATACCTTTGGAATTTAGTCTTTAGAATAATTCTTTGTGGTATATAGGGAGCGTGTGTGTGTGTGTGTGTGTGTGTGTGTGTGTGTGTGTGAGTGTATACACCTTTATACATATATATACACATTCTGAACACCTAGATTATTGATTGAATGTATTATTTGTTTATTTATACACCCATTCAGCATTTACTGAATAATAAGCAGGTGGCGGGTGCTAAACTACTCGGTACTGGGGATATAGACTAATAAGATGAGAGTCCAGTGGGTATATAACTGATGACCTAGCGCTCAGTCCCCCAGACACGGCTAAGGGTGGTGTGCACAGTTTAGGTACCAGCTATAGCCCTCACACACCCAAAACAACATCGTCAGGGAATAAACCTGTGGGCTACAAGCCCCACTTATTCTCAGATCTTCATTATAACGCATGGATTGAATATTCTAAGAGCCAGGCAACTTACTCTCTTTGAAAACTGACAAATTTCCCATATCCAGGCCTTAGCCCCCCATTTGTTAGCTATTGGAGTGGGGCATACACTCCAGCTTCCCTCTCTCTTCCAATGACATTTTTCTGAAAGAGACAGGCTTAATAGTGAGTGAAGGTGATGACAAAATCAGGGACCAGTTGGATGGCTGCCTATCCAAGTCCATTTGAAAAATGAGCCCATCTTCTTACCTCCCTGCTGTCTCATTTCCTCTCATAACTACTGACATTAATAGAGTACCTACTATGTGCCAGGCCTATTGGAAGAGCTTTATAGATGTACGATTATCGATGTGCACAGCAGCCGAGATGCTAATGCATTGCCTACGGCAGCCCAGGTAGGAAGTGGGCAGGTTGGAGCTCCCACCCAGGAAGTCATGCTCCTGGCGACGACATGGAGCATCCTGGCCTTCGGTCTTCATGTCCTCAGGACCTCCAGATGGTCAAGAAGTACCTGCCCAAGTCAGTCTTTCCTGCCAGTGAGCAGAAAATCAGCAAATTGGCACCAGATACCAGACTGAGGAATGGAATGCAGGACAGGAAGTGGCCCTGTGCGTATCTTTAGTCCACAAGCATTTCTTAAAGACCTACTATATGCCAGGCACTGTTCTAGGTTCTGGAGATACAATGGTGAAGCAAACAAAGTTTCTGCCCTCATGGAGGTTACATTCGGGTATGGGTGGTTGCGATGGGGGTGGGAAGAATAGACAGTAAACAAATGGTATTCAATATCTTGTCAAGTTGTCATAAATAAGGGCAATTAGGAAATGTGACATCAGGTAGAAACTTCCAGGCAGAGGAAATAGAAAGTGCTAAGGCACCAGCATGTGTGTGTGTGTGTGTGTGTGTGTGTGTGTGTGTGTGTGTGAGATTGCATTCAGACTTAGTAAGTTTCACAACAAAAACCAAATCAGTTATATCATCATTCCTGCTTTTGACTCTATTTTTCTCTATTTGGTACATTGTATCCAAGAACTAACCACATCATATAACCATGTGTATCTTAATTAAACAAATAAACAATCCTTTGATCTCCAAAGGGCCATGTAAGTTCAAAGCTAAGGGGACAGCTTGAGGAATATATTCAAACTAAAATGCTAAATGAAAAAACCCTGATTACTATAAAGCGTAAACTTTTAAGAATATAGATCCAATACATATGATTAGATAAAACAGTGAAAGGAAAAACACTACCTTACCAGTAGTTAACTGAATTCTAAGATTCTGAATGATTTCAAAACAAATGTTTTAGTTTAATAATACTGGAAAGAGAAGGAAACAAAATTTTCCTTAATCTCACGACAAATTATGGGTGATTCTAGTATTCTGTTTAATAATTTTCTGCAATTTTTGAATTTTAAATTGTACACCTATATCTTTATAATAATGAAACACATAAACGATGTCTCTAAAAATGTGATTGAATTTCTGGGGACAGCATGTGGTTTCACCACAAAAGGAAACAAATTGCCACAATCATCTTTAACGTGATCTCATATCAGATGAGCTGAACACCCTACCTTAGGAAACCCATAGAAATGTGGCTGTTTGCAGTCAAATAAAAGTGAAAGGAAATGGTGATTTTTCTGAGCAATAGCACTCTTGTTGTCAGAAGAGAAGGGAAAGGGAGTTGGGTACTATTCACAGAAAATGCACTGGGTAATTTTGTTAAGTATATGTTATAGGTTCCAAAGCATTTTACATTAAAAAAAAAAAGTCTAACCCCATGATTCATGTAAGTTGGGAAAAGCACACACACACACACACACACACACACACACACACAAACACACAAAAAAACCCCGAAGAAAACAAATGACAACTATGCTATAAATAAAATTCATGTAAAACTGAAAGTAGTTCATGTTCTGATATGAGAACATATTTTTTTCTACATACTTCTAGGCTGATAACTTTAAAGTTTTCCCAGTGTGGTGTTGATCAGTATGTTATTATGCCTTTCTTAAGTATTAAAATAAAACCTAGTTATTTATAAAAAGGAGCATTAAATTGCTCTCTGCAGTTGCATAGCAGCCGATGTGGGTTTGGCATTTGTGGAATAAACTGTTGGATGATCCAATGTAGATTCCATTAGTGAACTTGTACTAATATTGAGGCACATTGGGAAAAGAAGACAGGTCTAAAACTGAGGCCAAACAAGGCCCTGCTGGGACGGGAGCTTGTTGGGATCTCCAGCCTCTGTGTCCTTGTTGGGCTATCCTTCGGCAGGGGGTCTCTTCCGCTTGACTTCCTCCTGAGGCCCAACAACAACCGCCCTTTTCTTTCTTTCTTCTCTCTTCCTTTGTTTCTTTGTTTCTTTCTTTGTTTCTTTGTTTCTCTTTGTTTCTTTGTTTCTTTGTTTCTTTGTTTCTTTCTTTCTTTCTTTCTTTCTTTCTTTCTTCCTTCCTTCCTTCCTTCCTTCCTTCCTTCCTTCCTTCCTTCCTTCCTTCCTTCCCTTCCCTCCCTCCCTCCCTTCCTTCCTTTCTTTTTAACCACAAACAGAAATCTTTAGAGCCACTGTTTTCAACTTAGGTATGTGATGTATGAGGCTCATATTTGGCTGTAAACTTATTTATAGCGAAAGGTTTTGAACCTGTAGAGGTGGCCTCAAACTGACTCACTAGAGTGACTTTTGTGTATCCCAGACCCTCTTCCAGTGTTACCCCATCCTCGGAATTGCTTCCTATAGTAGCCCCCTCAAAACCTATCCCAAGCTTTCCCTTGCCTACTAATTCCCATGAAGCCTAAAATCAAAATGGCAGAAAACATTGCGTGTGTTTTAGATTTACTGGCTCATTTGATTTACATTGGCTTTGACTTCCTAAAGACATAAGTACTAGGGAATTTTCTGGTTAAGCCAATCTGCGTAAATATGACAAAAATAAAAGCTCATTTACCTGAACAGCATAGAATGACATAAATCACAGAAGTAGAGATGAAAAGGATCTTACGGAGACTAGCTCCATTTTGCCATTTCTTTGATGAGAAAAGACAGCAGAGTGTAGAGTGGTTGGGTCCAAGTTCAAGTCTCACCTCTGCCACCTACTAGCTGAGTGGCCATAAACAAGTTAAACATTCTGTGCCTCAGTTTTCTCATCTGTAAAACGAGGCAATAATAGCACCTACTTGAGGACCAAAGGGAAGATTCAGTGAGACACTTCAAGCAAATTGATGGGAACAATGCTTGATAAAAGTGAGGTCCAGAAAAGTGAATTCTTCAAGTTAGTCCCAAATGGGAAATTAGTTCCAAACAAGTAGAGAAATACATATTATGGCTTGGATGAGTACTACAAGGTAATCATTTGAAGTATAAACTTTAATAAGGTGACATAAGGAGTTGGCTGAGAAGGTGTTGGGGGGAATTGGGCATTTTGGAGAGGCCTGACTGACGGGGGCAGAGCTGGTGAAGCAGGAAGGGCCTCCCGTCGTACCATGTTCCCTGCAGGACAGACAACCCGGTTGAGGCCTGGCTGGCGGCGGAATTGGTGCCCCCAGAACCTTTCGCTAGGAATGTCTCCATGGCAACTTTTCTTGTTGGCTGAAGGGGGCAGGAGACAGGTTTGTGGGGTGTGTATGTGTGTACGTGTGCACATGTGCGCACATGGGCTCCCAGGCCCACTGGCCTCCCGCAGGCCTGAGGCCGCACTTACGATCGTCAGCTGTGGAAGCCCTGGCATCTGGGCTGAGTTTGCCTTATACCAAGGCTGCGGGCTGGCGGTGGGTGAGTGGGCTGCAATGAGCACTGCACAAATTTCCCTAAGGAGTAGAGCGGGCTGCTGTAGGGTGAGAGGAGACAGGGATATATAATCTGGGGCAGCCTGGGGAAGCGCTTTGAGACAGAAACTTCTCGTGCAGACTGCCTGTGGCGGGAACACGCCAAGGGGTACGGTGTTCAGGTGGAGGTGATGGGGGTTGGTGGTTGGAGAAGGAAAAGGCTTCCCTCAGAGAAACAAGGGACAACTGTGGGAGCTAAGCTGGTTCTTGGAAGGGCTTCTCTCAATTCCACACCTCTGCTCTTAACGCCTGGGAAAACTGGGCAGGCAGAGGTCAGGCTGCTTGTCTGCTCCTGAGAGACCTGATCGTCATTCCTTCAGAAGAGCAGCACTGCCCTTGCGAAGTCCTCAGGGAGGAACCTGGTCTGGGTGCATCCCCCGGCCTGCTGCTCCCCTGGGCCGGCCGCGCAGGGCCTGGCCTGCTCTCAGAGCGGCCTCTTGTGTTTGACCTACCTATACAATCTGATGACTGTCACCTCCCTGCCAGGGCCAAACAGGCCATTCTGTTCTCTCTCCTTCTCTCCTTCTCTCCTTCTCCTTCTCTCTCCTGTGCACAAACCACAAAGGTAAGTTGTGGTTTGTGCATATTTTAGAAGTATTTTCAAGGGCTGGGAAGCTTCTGAACACAAAGTCAGGCTAAAGAATTCATTGAGGATTACATTTGGATAAAGAGTTAATTGGATTAAAAAGCTGTCCACTGTTTCAGTTTTTTCTGATTACAGAACAACATTGAGACTGGAAAATAAAAATCAGCTGCTTTGAAGTTCATAAACTGCATTGTTGTGAAAGCTGAGCTGGTTGTTGTTTTTATTTTGAATAATTCTGTGGTCTTTAAATGTCTCTGCTTCTAGATAATCATCCAACTTCTGATAGAGTGATTACCAGCTAATGCTATCAAATAGCAATCACGATTAAACAAGTTACATGAACTCTCAGGTCCTGAAGCAATTTCTGTAAAGAATGAGTTTGTCCTTCAAATGGCATAATAAGAAAAAAATTAGGTGCAATTTACCCAGAACAGTATGTAATACCAGGAGAAGGGTAGTATGTTTACCCATTCTTAACACTTACAAATGGCCTACAATTAGCTTTCTTTTCAGCTTCCTTCCTTCCCACCTATGTTTTACCTTTGTCATGAAACGAGCAAGGTGGCTTAGAGCTGTCCTTGTGATGCTCTGTCCACCTGGACCACTTTACAACATCACAGATACTCCCCCCGCCGCCACCCCCCCTTTTTTTTACCATGTGGAGTAAAAATACACAAAGCAGCCAGAAAACAATTTGCGGCCATTGGTGATTTTTACACCTGAGATGTCACAAAACTGTTAAACATGATTTGAGCTCAGTAAGAAATTAGCAAGCAACAACTGTGATACCCCAATATTTGGGAAAACAAATGAAAAAATGAAACTTGTGACTATTGTTTCGATTGTGAGTTACCGTCATAACCAGGTCATCTGCATGGTATCGTCTGAAAGTTAATTTCACCACTTGAGGATGTATGTGCTGAGAATATCTAATGTCCTTACCTATGTTTAGCTTCAATGTGTACCTCAAATTTCTTCTCCGCAGCAAATCTGGCCGAGGTATGAAACGGAGGATACACTGCTGGGCCTAATCACCTAGTTTCAAAATCGTGGCTACAAATAGTATTAAGCACTGATATTTTCTTTTAAGAATTTTTTTGTTGTTTGCTTTGCATAAAAGCAATAGCTGTCTGGAAGCTTTTCCACATGTGGAAACATACCTGTGGAAAAGAATAAAACTAGAAGAAGCATGGGCGCGGTGCCCGTATGTTTGCCCTGCAGTCACTCTGCCTCCTCGGCACACTGAGGTTCAGGACACGTATTTTCTGAGTGGAATGTGTGATTGTGTGTGACTTTTACTCCAATGCATAAATGTTATCCTTTTATTTTAGGTGTTTTAGGCTGTGGGTTGCAGTTTAAGGCTCCATTATAAGCTCCATTATAATTTCTCTCTCTTTTTCAGTTTTGCTCTTTATTTCCCAGTAGGTGTCTTCTCAGAGCTTGTCGGTATTATGGAGCCCAAGGCTGTGTCTTTTCACTCACCCACGGCTGATTTGTACGTGTATAATCGTATGGAGATGCTATGTAGGCAGTGGAGAGGTTTTTGTTACTGGATGACGCATAATGATTTTCAGATGGGCAGCAGAAAAACAAAAACAAATACAAATAGGAATTTAAAATTTTACTGCACTAAGAAGATGTTGTTTCCCCTTCAAAAGTTGAAATTTATATCTATTAAATTATTGAAAATTCTAACTGAGCTTTACAATGGCTAATAATATCAAAGTTTTTCGGAACTTAAGTTACTCCTGACTCCAGGCAGATGTATTTTCCCCAAATAGGGAGTACGTCAGTCGTGATATGAGAAAATGGAAAGTCTCCACTGTTCCCTCCCTCGAGTACCAGTCTCCTTTGTTATCTAGTCTAAGTTTCCTGAAATATAAATACACATGGTTGATGAGCTTAGCTTTGTCTTGTGGAAACAAACAGATGAGACAGCCTTTATTAGAGAGGTCTGAATGGGAGTTCCTCTGATGGGAGAGCTGATAAAATTTTAGGTGCATATCTGCCAATTCGTAGTCGACTGCCATCGTGTGTATTAGTTTTCTATTTGCTGCTGTAACGAATTACCACAATTTAGCAGTATAAACAACACGAATTTGTTATCTTAGATTGCTGGAGGTTGAAAAGTCTGAAATGTATTTTACTGGACCAAAATCAAGGTGTTGGCAGAGCTGCATTCCTTCTGAGGCTCATGGGAGAATCTGTTTTCTAGCCTTTTCCAGGTTCTAGGTGCCTCTGCATTCCTTGGCCTGTGACCCTTTCCTTGATTTTCAGAGCCAGCAGTGGCTGGTCGAGTCTTTCTTACATTGCATCACTAAAGGAGGATTCTGTCACCACATATCCTCCTTTAACTCTGACTCCTTTCCCACATCCCTCTTCTGCTTTTAAGGACCCTGTTGATTGGGTCCACCTAACAATCAGGATAATCTCCCTATCTTAAAGCCAGCAAATTAATAACCAGAGTTCCATCTGCAATCTGGATTCCTCTTTGCCATGTAACATCACATATCCACAGGTCCCAGGGCCAGGATGTGAACATCATGGGGATGGGGCCGATGTCCTACCTACCACAGGGAGAGTTTAACATGGAACGTGTTCTCTTCTGGGCTTCCTTGCCCTCAAAGAATTAGTGAGCTCCCTCTTTTTCCTTTTACCCTGTGCCATCCTCTCTGGGGGATTTCAATACCCAGGCCTTCCTTTGCTCCCTGGCCTTTGAGCACGTTGTTCATTTGCTCCATCAGATTCCATCTATCTCACACTGAGTACTGTTGAAAGCCTTCTGTGTGCAAGGCCATGTGTTTTATGAAACAGAAGTAGAATTATATAAATAATAAGCTGAGAGTGACGAAAGCTATGAAAGAGGAAAAGGACAGGGTCCAGAAGCGTACATACGGTGGTCTCATCAACGTGGAATTCAGGTGACCTAGCTGGGTGGGGCAAAGATCATTCTTGTACTTGTAACCTTCTCAGGTCTATCAGCCCCCTGAGACTCTGTTTTGTTACTCCTCGGTGATGTTTAATTTTGTCTGTGTGTGGCGCAATCCATTCACTCAGTAAACAAGGACCTGGCACTGTGTCAGAAGCTGCAAAAGCAGAAGGATTCGGGCGCTGCCTTGCAGGAGCTCACAGTCCAAAACCTGGGAGGGACGCAGAGGGGCTGTTTGTGAAGGGGGTGAGAAGGAGGAGAAAGACGCACACACACCAACTCCCCTAGACGAAGGCACTGGAGTCTCTGAGAGGGCCCTCAACTTTGATCGGACAGCCTGCCCGAAATGTCTTTCCTTGCCCAGGGCTGCGACTGTCACTTCTAAAGTTCGACATGTTTCAAGCTAACGGTGATTTCTCCGGTGATTGGTTAATCCAAACTAGGCATTTAGCTGGTTTAATTTTTAAATAACGTGAGCTAAAACCTTTTTACTTCCCAAAGCACTTTACATTCTGCTCCATTTCCCCAAATAGTAAGACCAGACTCATTTATTATTAATCTCCCAAACATTTATTGACCACCAAATATGTCGTCAGATTCTGAGCTCGATGACAGACACATGAAGATGAAAAAGATATGCTTCTTTGTTCTGAATTATAACATGGAGAATAAAGTGTTTTCTTTCTGTGAAGCATATCTAATCATTTAATGGGGCGTATGCTCATGTACTCTGTGAAGGTATACTTTTATACCTGTGAAAATAATTTTGACAACAGTCAATGTTTATCATGAAGTGAGAAGGCCACTTGCACTTCAATTTAAAGAAACTACATTAATTTTCGAAAGTTGTAGTAATTTCTTTAAAACCAAAGTTTTGTTTCTTAGGAGGGTTTCAAATTATCTTTTCTATTTCTATCCTCAATTATTAATCAAAGGATATATTCACACTCTCAAAATTATCTAGATATTTAATAAGTCTGCCAGATTATTTACATCCTCCGTGTAGTTGTTCTTGGGCTGCCAAATGACCTGGATGGGTTGAGTAGAATTACAAGATTTTGAAACCCTCTGTGTCTAGAGTTTATCTCTCGCTGAGGTCCTGAACTGTGCCCGCTTTCCCCATGAAGCCTCCACGGTATTCCAACTCACAATTAATTCTCTCTTAGAAGATGTATGTGTTGTGGCTCAGATGAATGAGCAGAGCCAATTATATTTTTCCCTGAAATTTGAAATTAGGAGCTGAGAGAACTTTAGCGATGGGCACTGAAGCTGAAATTACAAAAAAGAGCCTGAAACAAGGTGAAAGATGGTCAAAATGGCTGTGGAAGCCAAGACTGTAGAAGAATTATGAAGAATCAGAGTCCTACAGCTTGAGAGGGCGGGGAAGGGGGCAGGTGCATGGAGAGAAGCAGAGATACTGTGGGAAGGAACATGCCAGCCACTGGAAATGCAATGTGGGTTTCTAGTTGGTTCCCTGAGACTCGATTGTTCTGCTCTTTCTTAGATTTCCCAGAGATCCTCATTAATATTTATAATGGACTCTGTCTTACTTGAAGCAACTTGAGTGAGTCTCTATTTCTCATACTGGAAGAGCCAGACCAGCATGGAATGGGGATGGACATATTCAAACTCATTCATTTTACAAACATCAATTCTCCTATTTGACAACTTTTGGTAATGCAAGAGCTGCACCCCCCCCTTTTGAAAGAAATGTGCAAAGAAGATTGTTGCTTGATGGGTATTAGGCTGTTGGAAATATTTTAGCAAAGAAATAAGAAAGAATCAAATCTCATTTTCATTGGGTTTCAAATTGTTTAGTCTTCCATCTGAAGTATAGCTTAAGGACCACCTTCCCTCCACTGATTTCTCAACGACCCTAAAGTGGCTTGGCTTTCAAATGGGCTCATGGCAACTCCTTGCAGCTCACCGTCCGGTGCTGACGACATGCATTCTAGGCAAGGTAAACTTGAGCAAATTAGTGGAGATGAATCCAGATATAAAGAGGCAGAATTCTCTTTATAATGAGTAAATTCTAAGAGAAAAAAAAATGTTTTGGATATCTTAATGGCATAGTGTAATAGGAAAGAAACAGTTAAATAACTTGATCATAAACTTAGAAGAGAAAGGAAATGGAGTTTCTTCCCAGGGCTTCACTTTCAGTGGTTGCTTTAGGCATTTCCCCGCCTCCTCTCCGCCCCCTCCATGCCTTCCGCTGCTGCTTCACCACTTTGCATCACGCTGGGGTTCCTGACTTCTCAATATTCTGAACTACATTACACACTTCTCATTTAGGGGACCACGCCAGCAGCAACCTGCTGGTATTCTGGGGTTGATAGCAATTCCGTAATTTCATTCCCTCATTAGAAGGTATGTGTTTATTTATTAAAACCACACACTGCCCAAAGGCAATTGTACAAAAAAACACAGAAATACCTAAAATAAATGAAGATTATTGCTGTTATTTTATAAAGCTTGTCTATCACAAGTCACTGTGTACCTTTCTAGAATAGACGCTCTGTTAAGCAGGCAGTCCCTGGCCCTCAGTCAGCAAACTTTGTACCTCCCCTGCTTCCTGCCCATGTCAGTACACAGGTCCTCTCTATCTGAGACAAAGAAAGTGACAGGCACATCTAGAGTCCTGCATCTTCTAGGAAATTCTCCAGCCTCCATACCACGCTTCCAAGTGGGTGCAGGTTCCCCTGGTGAGGACTCTCTAGCTGAGCTCAAACACCCTGGAGCAGCCTCCTGGGGACTAAAGGGACATTTCTGTTTCTGGGTGGGTCCTTTCCTCTGTTGGATGAGGAAATTGAGAGAGCCATTTCGACTCCCCTCAGCACAGGAAAGTTGACGGAACACGCACAGGGTCCGTGTCTCAGGAGCTGGGAGGCCAGCAGAGGGTCACACAGTCCTACCCTGCTAGAGCTTACCTTCCGTGGGGGAGACAGAAAATGGAGCAATACTCAGGGAAACATGTGTTCTGCCCCATGGTATTAACAGCTATGGCTAAGAGTAAAGCAGGGAGAGGGCATAAGGTGAGTCAGTGGTTTGGGAGTTGGAAAGTGTTATATTCTATAGGGTGTTTTAAGAAGTTCTTGCTGATAAGAGCTACAAGCAGCCTCTGGAACAGTGTGCAAGCAAGCCATGTGGACATGGAAGGGAAAAGCATTCACAGGAAAGAGAACAGCAAGCACAAAGACTCTGAGCACATGTGAACAAAAGCGGAGGTTGTATTTTCTCCAGACACAAATGTCTGACCTCTGCACACAGGTAGCTCAGTCACAATTTGATGTAAGGACCATTTCCATGGGAGAGAAAGCTGTGTGAACTCCAAAACATGCTTTTGGATTAATGCTTTTCGTTTCATACTGGTAAAGATGCCTCTATTTCAAGCTGTCTGTTGAATTTTTTTTTTCAGCATCTGCAATACTTACACTTGCACTAGGGTCAATTTTGCCACCCACACACCCAGCTGAGACCACACAGACAGACACCTTCATCCTCATTTCCTCTCCTAAGCGGAAACCAATGCTTGTATTGTGGCACAGCTGCTAGTGAAAAGGGGCTTCTTCATGATATACTGAAAAGAGCTTGAGTTTTGAAATTAGAGCAAAATGTAAATCCTGATCATGTTATTTATTTGCTGAGAGACCTTATTAAGTCACTTCTTTCCTTCCTCCACCTCTGTATTTTATCTAGAAAACTAAAAAAAAAAAAAATGCTGCATACTCAGAAAGACTGTTATGAAGATTAAATCATATAGCATTTGTAAATACCTAGCTTTTTGCCTGGTACTTAATAAACAATAGTGTTCCCCCCCAACTCTGTTTTTCTCTCTTACACACACACACACACACACACACACACACACGCCACCCTCACCACCACCTTCCAGCCAGATCTGGCATCCAGCCAGACGAGACTCTAGGCAGTTGTTTGGCAGCATTCTATAATACCCATTCCTAAATACTCAGAGAGGCTAGGAAAGCTCCAGGGCTGTTCAGACAGAAGTGTGTGTGTGTGTGTGTGTGTGTGTGCACTTCTGGTGACTGTGGAGAGGCTATAAAATCTATGGACATTTGTAATATTGAAGGTCAACTATAGTTGAAAAATTAAAATAATACAAAAATAAAAAAAAACCCCAACCAAACAAAAACTCATGGACCTAAACTTTACTAGTTGTCCCTAGGGTTATCCCAACATGCTCAGTGTCCTCTTTGGCTCAGTGGGAACTGGGCCCACGTTCAGACCGAGGAATAATTGTAAAGGGAAGTGTTTTGGGGTATTTGCCTCTTGATGAGAAGGCGATGAGGAATCCCCGGAGCTCACAGGACAGTGGCCATCAAGCCTGTTAACCTCCTATCCCTCTACGTGCTGATGTCTCCGCGGGGACTTGAGGAGAATGAGAGCAGCAACAAGGACAGCCATGCATCACAAAGATGTAGAGTTTGCCATCACATTTCAGACAGGACATGGAAGGGAAAGGAAGTTTTTTTAGGCACAGGATGGATTTGAGGCAACAGGTACTGAAGTGACAACTGCAGAGTCTGCTACCAGCTTTTTCTCCTTTGGGTAAATCACATTTCATGGGGTGGGGGTTGGGGGCAGTAAAAGGAGAAGGGAGAAAAAAAGCCAAAAGAGAGAAGAAAGAAGAAAAGAACCCTTCTTTTCTGGTGGTCTGGTAAGCAGATTCTGGGATACAGTCTCAGCGCATCATGGCCCCTATGTCTTTGTCAGCATCTTGCAGGGTACCAGATTTGAGACTGCATTTCCGAAGTTTCCTAAATGAGGGGAGTAACCTCAGGAGTGGGAGCTCAGCTAGGTTGAGGAGCCACTGTCTTACTTTTCTTTCTTTTTATTTCATCATAAAGCATTCTTATTTTGATCAGTCAGTATTTGAGCCAATTTTAAGGAGAGGAGACCATCAAATAAAGCATTAGCAAGAGAGTTTACTGTGTTTTCTCCACAGACTTTTAGCTTCCTATAAAGAACAAACAAACCAGGCCTTCCTCCTCACTCTCCAGCCTGGAGAAAAAGCTCTCCTCCAAGCTTAGGCTCACAAGTGTCATTTTGTTCATTCTCCTTGGCCAAAACTCATTTCAGAGAACACTGCTCGCTATAATAACTTTGGTTTTAAGTAGAAATATCTCCTGTGATGCCATCAACTGGAAATAAAAAGAATAATTTTCAAAACTCTTTTCAGACAACGAGCAGCATTAGATGAAGCCGATCACAGAAGGCAGGCAGCTGCCTCAGAAGCGGGAAAATATTAAAAGAATTAAGGATGATAGAGTCTCCTTTCTAAGCAATGGAAAGACTCCAGGTCCATGTCTCCTTAAAAATAAATCAGATCATGTTTACATTCACCATAAGCTAATGCTGTCCATGTATGGAGTTTATCTCCTTCATAAGATACTGAAGTTTGAAGTCCAGCCCCTCTCTTACTCCTGGTGAGCAAGCTTGGAGGTGAATGCTACTATTGTTATTCCAAATGGTTACACAAAGGGAAAAAGTGAAAGCATTTGCAGTTATTCTTTACAGCAAGTCCCTGCTTTGCACCATAATTTTTATTTAAAAGAAAATAGTGACCTCCTTCTGGTTGACTCTATCTGGTCAATAGAGATTTATTTTTAAATAGATAATCCACACCTCTCCCTTCCCCGCCCCCCCCCCAGGCCAATTCAACATTATCTTGAGAATTCTTCATATCATAATGTAAATTAATTACATCAAATCGCCCAGGTTCCTGGGACAGGGCAGGGTAACCGTGACTGAGCAATTATGCCACCTGGGATAAGGTGGTATCAGACACGTGAGGTAGGATTATACCCGCCTCTTGTTTCCACTGGAGAAATCTCCTAACAGAATGATTGCACTTCACACAGAACATTTTAAATCATGAAGACATGAGATAAAGAACTATTAATGAATAAGGAGATCTCAAGCAGGGCCAAGGCAGCTTAAATGGCATGCGGCTATTAAGGAGGGCTGGTTTCTCTTGTACTTGTGTATCAATGAGCCATATCTTTAGATAAGACTGTTTTACTTTTTTTTCCAGCATGATACCAGATCTTATCAAATGTTGTTACACACTATTTAGTCTCCAGGGCCGACACAATAGAAATGACATCAAGGACAGAATACAACAAAACAACGTGGGGAAAACCAGAGGGAGGTGCAGTGAGCAAGTTAGGTCATTACCGCAGTGGCTCTCTTTGTAAAGCCGAGTTTTACCTGGAGTGGGTGGAGATGATAAGATGCCTGTGAGTGCGTGTGTGTGTGTGTGTGTGTGTGTGTGTGTGGTGGGGCTTTTAGAAAGGAGATGTGAAAATGCAGGAGGGAAGTAGAAAATAAAATTGCACCCGGGCTGCCAAGATGGAGCTGCTATTTGTTTTCTCTCGCCTGCACCGCCTACACCGGTGAGGCAGAAGCCCCCATCCAGCTTTTGTCCTTCAGAGCTGTGAGAGCCCACGCTTTAATGCCTGCAGGTTGACCATGCATTGTTATTATACAGTCTTCATGTTCACATCATGTGTCATCTGACCAAAGGAGAGTCTACAAAGTGAAAGGCTCATGCAAAATTTATGCTTATATGGCTGTTTCAGTCAGTGGAAAAATCAATACTGCAGGCGTGATGCACAGAAATGACTGAGTGCTCTCTGACTGACACTAAAAGCAGGAGGAGATTGAGAGCTGCATTTGCTGTTCAAGGAATCGAGTATATTAGAGCTCTTATAATAGTCTGCTCACCTTATATTAGCCTTTCCTTGGGATTATTTTTTGATAACAATTATGATTGTGGGGTTTAAGGCAATTACACTATTACAAAGAAAAAGCTGCTTTTTATGTCCTGTAAAGCTGTCATATATTTCACACCGCAACTGCCTTCCAATTATTTTGCTACAATGCACTTTGGAAGCAAAATGTCCTAACTGATATATATTAGTCCTTTATGTTTTATAAATAAAAATCAAAGCCATCATGTAATTCTTCACAAGCAGCTTCTCAGTTTCCCCAGATGATTTTAGAAAGAACAGAAATGGAGTGGGTGCCGTGTGTTTTGAAAGAGACACATTACAGCATCTGCAGTAACATGGGAAGAGAGCACACTCCAGGGGTGCTGCAGAAGATGGAGAGGGAGACCCGGTCCATACCCTGGTTTAAAATGCTAGTAGCATCTGTTAAGTGGAGGTTCAGGGAGGCTTACAAATTGGAATTTAATGATGTAGCAAAAAAAAAGCAAAAAACAATCCTTGAAATTAACTCAGTCAGAAAGGAACTCCGAGACATGTTGTGACAGCACGTTAAGTAGTCAGAAACAACACAAGTAAGATTTTTCTCTGATTCTTCAAGCCCTGCTGCAATGAAGATTCGACAGCTACATTGAGGCCCAAAGGGCAGAGGGGTGGGTGGGTGGAATACAGAGATTGGACAGGGAACCAGTAGGAAAGTCATGGACCAAAATGAGTCATTGTATCAGGGAACTGGAGTTAAACTGTGGCAGGAGAGAGCTCCTTGTTGGTGAGCCATGAAAGACTGTGTCTTATGTGTTCTTGTCCCAGGGGAAGGTGGGAAATGTTATTGTTTCCAACTCTGAAAACCCTGGAGAAAGATGGGCAGTCAACTTGGTGGGGATAGGAGAGCTCCTGTGTGATGACAAACAAAGCTAGCCTGTCTCTTTTACCATGTGACACACAACTACACTGTGGCAGCCAAGGCAAGTGAGTTCAGCATCTAAATTAATGGTATGAACGTCGCTTTATGTATGTGCTCCAAAAATAAACAACAGAATTACTGAAAACTGCTGGAAGCACACTGGTTATTCTGATAAGAATTTAAAATGTGGATATGGCATGTACTGTGGATGCATTTCACACAAATTACCTGCCCAAGAATTTTATCCATGCATGCATCGAGCAGGGCCTCTGGGGCTCAAAAACTCAGTGCAGAAAGGATTTCCATGATTGCTGGGCCACCACGTTGCAGTAGAGAGGCACTGACTTCTGGCAACACTAGGAGCATTGTCACTCTGGAGCTCTGTGATTGGCTGAGGACGGGAAAGGCGAGGGATGCGGCTCGGTGATCTTTCATCCTCTGCGCCTTCCTGAACACACTTTGTCATTTTCAAATACTTTTCTATTAGCTCCCTGGTAAGGATTCTTTTCTAAATTTTGTTTTGTTTTTTTTTAATTGGGAAGATACTCTTTTAGCAACTTTCCTTTTGCTGATGCTTAGTATGAAAGTGAGCTCGTTGGTCAGAAATATTATTTTAATCTCATATCCTGCTAAGTATCTCTTTGGTACTTGAAAGATCAACAATATCTCTTAATAAGTCAACATGTCCACTTCTCCCAGAGTGATAATGCCATTCTGCTTTTTGTCCTGGGAAAGACAACACTTACTCTGAGGTCTATCAGAATCAGCACATTAAATCCTATCTTTACTATTGGGTGTATTCTGAGGCTTCCACATGACGTGCATACTGAGGAATTAAATGTACTTTATAATCTCTTGGGAAAGGATCCATCTCAGACTATCAAGAAAGACCTAACCACTACCCAGAAATGGCAGTGGAAAATAAAAAGATTTTAGAGATGCTCAGAAAACAACAGAGGACGTTCAGGCTCTGACAGGGATACCACCTACTAGGTGCTCTGGAATATCATGTCACCAAAGGCCATTAACTTGAAAGTCTGTAACCTCCCGATTTTATTGAAGCAAATGCTAGCCTAGGGAAGTGAGTGAGTGAGTGAGTGCTGAATTTCTGCATGGTCGCTTATGGGAGTGAGATTGGTCATTAAATAGGTGTTGATGAGTACCTGTGCGTCACTGAACAGACTGCTGCCTCAGTGACTACATTAGACTAGAAAGGACATTAGATTTGAGGTTGGAGATCCTCAAGCTGAATCCTCTTTGCCATTTATTAGCTGTGTGATACTAAGCAAACTCTTGAGCTTCTCTGAGCCTCCATTTCTTCATCCGTACAGCGGAAATAATCCCTAAGCAACAATGGTAGTGAACAAATGCTAACACTCTATGAGGCAGCACCTCACACAGAGCTTGGGCGATTAGGAGGCACTGAAGACATGTTTGTTCTTTAACTTGTTCCTCAATCAGAGTGATTACTGGCTTAAGAAAAGGGACAGCTTGGATTTGAGATGAGCTGGAATATGTCTCAAAACTGATCAGAAACACAACTTTCAATCTCTCTCCCTTTTTGGCTAGCAACCCCCATGGAACAAATGCTTAAGGAAAAACTGAATGGAAAAACCGTCCCAATTCCTGAGATTCTTTGGGTCTCAGCTTACAACTGCTATTACCACTGGTAACAACACTATCAATGATGAAGATGACGATAGCTGATATTAAACCAGTTATACGAGTAGGAGTTAGCTCATTCTCAGATAATCAGCCCATCAATTTCATGAGATAGATAGGTCATTTTGTCATTCCAATTTTACATGGAGGAACCAAGGCTCAGATGAGTTAAGTAACTTGCCCGAGGTCAGACAACTAGGGCTGGATTTGAGACTCAATACCAGGCAGCCTGGCTTAATCACTCCGTCATACTGCCTTCCATTAATGTTTCTTAAATGTTGCTTTCAGGAGGGCGTCAACCTGAACCATTTTCATTTAAGTCATATCCCTCTTGTTTTCTCTATCCTGACACTGTTTTCTCTCTTCATACTACTGATAAGTATTATGCTGTCTGTGCACTTTTTTGACTAAATGGCTGCCCTTCAGTAGAATGTCCCCTGGGAAACCAGGCCTTTTTGCGTCCCCTACTATAGTCCCAATGCCTACCTCAATGCCTGGGACATAGGAGGGACTTGGTACGTATTTGCTAATGGAAGGAGAACATGATTTCACTGATCGTGTTTCGAAAGGTTGACCAGTATTAATCCAATGAGACAATTTTAAAAGGTGGAATCAGGTGGCAAAAAAAAAAAAAAAAAGCTTTGGGTTCAGTTTTAATCATGTTAAAGTCTTGTTTGTTTCTTTCTCTCTTACCAGTTACCCCAATACTCAGGGATATGCAGCTCGCTGATCTGGTCTTTTGGGGGGCACGGGATGAAGCTGAATCATGGATAATATTTAAGTTTTCCCTCTATATTCCTATTGCTCCTCTCCAAATGTCATCATTGTCCCCTTCACTGTGTTTGCAGCAAAAACAGTTAGAAATAGTGGTGAAGGCACCGACAACGGCCATCAGAGCCATGATATGCTTGGTCAAATTGTTTGGTCTTCCCTCTAATTTTTAAGGATTGTTTCTTTCCCTTCCAGTGCCCTCTACTGAAGATCTACCTGGAACTACATGCAACCAGGGCTTTTACTGGAGATGATAACGTGATATCCTACAAAAACTAAGTTCCTTCTAGATGGAAAGAGACTCACATTCGTGTTTAATCCTAATTCAATGGGTAGAATTAAGAGACTGCCAACTAATGACCAATGTGTCAGGGACAGCAGCTCTTGCTAATAGGTATAAGTGGACAGTGAAAAGTTGATCAAAAACCAAGTTGTAAGAAAAGATTTTTCTTTCAAAGTGGTAGATACTACAACAGAGACAAATTCTTGGGCTAACAACTTTACTAAAATTCTCCCACTGGGTCTAAATAATGAACAGAATGGAGAGACCATGATGACTTGGTGCAAAAGTGAAGGGGTAAATAATCACACATTATTTGTGCTTTTTAGAATTCAGAATGAGAGGAGAGCTGAATATTGATGAAAATTCTATTTGAGTCATGTTTTATGAAGCTATCTGTTTGCTTTTGAATAAATTAATTTTGATATTATCTTCAACTCAAGATCTTAAAGCAGGGCCAGATATTTTCTCCTAGCAAATTTAACCTTTAAAGATATTTTTTTCCATGATTTATTGAATCAAACTAGGCTTTAGCTTTGTTTGGTAGTATTTTACTCAACAAAATTCTTAACTTTAGTAATTCATTATCTAAAGCCCCACATTATTTCAATGAAATACCTACAAGTTTATAAAATTTTGACATCTTCGGGATACCTTTCTTTCATAGGCTGCTGTGAATTTCAAAGATTCCTAATATTCCTTTGGAAATATTAAAGGAGTTTTTGTGGCTGCTACTGATTTCTGGCTCATTAAAAAACAGAATTTTTATAAATCAAATCCTTTTCAATGAAAGAATTATTTCCGGGCAAGGGGCAGCTATACAGTAATACTGAGGAAGAACTGATGACAGCGTCAGGTCCTCTGAATAGGAGATGGTGATTCTGTTCCTGGTAAGTATGAAGGGTGACCATGACTTCACCTACCTGGCTTGGATTTGGAACCTTCAGGTTGTAGGTGATCTTCAGCTGTGATCTTTCCTGTACTAATATTATATGACTTGTTTGAAGTGTGTGTGTGTGCGTGTGTGTGTGTGTGCATGCAACGATGAATGATTAGTTTACATGGGATTCCTTGGGATTTTAGGATTTTAGGATTTTAGGATATTTTAATTTTAGGAAAAAGGAACTGTCAATCCATTAGTGACTGTTCTGTTCTAGGTATTTCACACACATTAATGTATTCAATCCTCACACTAACCCTAAGTATAAATATTCTTTTTTAAAAAAATGCAAGTAATTTTATTGAGGCATCAAAAATTCCAATAAAAGGATTAATAATGGAATTTATACTTCATTATACATAAATAGCTTTGTAGATAACACTGTTGACTACATTTTATTAGTCTTTTGTTGTTTTTCTCCATCTTTCTTTCATTGATCTAATTACCCTCCTTTTTACCTAGACAATTTTTTTCAGTTCATTTTTTTTCACTGAATATATTTGACATATAACATTGTATAAATTTAAGGTGTACAGCATGCTAATTTGGTACATTTATATATTGTAATATGATTACCATTGTAGTGATACTTAACACTTCTATCACATTACATAATTATGTTTTCTTCTTAGCGGTTGGAATAAAGTTCTAGTCTCTTAGCAAGTTTGATGATTATAGTACAATAATATTGTTCATATTCACCAGACTGTGTGTTAGATCTCTATGGCTTATTTACTACTTGTTGCAAGATTTTACCCTTAAACACCATCAATCTTGCCCCACTCCCCACTCCCCATAGCTACATTTTACACTCTCTGGGTTTATGACTTTTTCAGATCTCACATATAAGTGGTATGATAAATATATTAATAAATATTCTTATGCCCACTTTATGGATGAGGAAAGGCGGTCTCAGAGAAGGGAATTCTCTATGGCCACATAGGCAGCAAGTGGGGTACTGCCGAAGCCCAGCTCTTGCCACAGAATCAGACTTTTCTGCAGTTACCCAAAAGAACAATGTGTGGGATTTTCCATACTACAGGCAGGGACAGGGGTATAAGATGTTGTTTTCTGCCTTCGTTTTAGAAGCAATTTCAGAAATGACTATACCTCAGAAAGACACAACACAATCAAAAATTAATGACAGTGGTAGTTGAGACTTATTATAAAGTATCATCACAAAATTGGTCCTTTCAAAAATATACAGTTTTAGGGTTGTGTTTTTGGTTTGTTTTTTTTTTTTGGTTTGTTTGTTTGTTTGTTGTTTGTTTCTAGTTTGTAGTCCTACTTCATCTGGAAGAACTGTAAACCAAAAATTTTCCCTTGAGAGGATCTATTTCTGATTTCATAATGGACATTACCAAGAAAAGATTAAGACAATTAACTAAAATTTATCAAACATTGTTACCTTTTTCATTAAAGGTTTCCTCCAATCTCCCCTTTCAACAAACATCTCATTTGAATAAATTGAGACTGATGTTATGAGTTTTGAATTGTCAATGGCCTGAAAACTTTCTGGCAGCAAAAATAAGCCTGGCGGGTTGCTGGTTAGCTCAACTGGTTAGAGCATGGTGCTAATAACACCAAGGTTGCCTGTTCGATACCTGCATGGGCCACTGTGAGCTGCGCCCCCTTAAAACAAACAAACAAACAAAAAAACGGCCTGGTACTTCTGTAAAACCTCCCATTCCTGCACTGTCCACACATGAATCTTTGCTAGAGCACAATATCAAATACCTGTTTCGAAGAAGGTTCCCCATAAAAAACGCGAATTCCCAATTTTCTGACTGACTGAGAGAGGAACCAGATGGATTCCGGGGACTTCATTTCTGGGGATTAACGTACTATCCTAACAGAGCTGGGCTCTTACGATATAAACTCTCTCAAAAAACGTGTCCATGTTGATCTAGTGGCGCAAATTGCTCCGGTTCCTGGACAAACCATTGATACCACAATTAGCACCTCAACTCTTCTTGGAGGATTCATCGAAATAACTCTCTTGTGGCTGAACCAAGAAATGAGAAAGGATAAAAGGGCTTTTTTGTTGTGTTTTGTTAGTTTTTCCTTGTCCTTCCAGCTCTGTAGAAGTGGTTTCAAAGGTGGGTGCTGCTGTTCCTTGAGAGGCTATGTGCTCCCGGTGTCACCACCTTCCATTTGAGCCTGGTGTACAGAGTCACACATCTGGCTAAGTAAAAAAAATGGCTAAAGTAGGGGTGAGGGTGTGTGTCTCCCCCTCTGTCAACAGGAGGACAGACTTGAGACAGAATCACAGAAAATTGAGATTAAGAACCCTACATTCTGCTGAGTTTGGAGACCACCACTCTTGACCCAGTTGGCTAAATAAAGAACGTTGTCATTATTATTGTCCAAATAAGATGGTGTATGTGTTGTATATTATTGAGAAGAGTTACATCTGATGTCTCTGTCAAGCCAGTTTTGATTTGATTCTAGTTTTGATTCTCAGAAGGTATGACTGGTTATTTCTTATAATTTAGTAATTTGCCTAATTCAACAAACATTAAGGTGCTTCTAGGAGGGCAGTAGCATGTGGTGAGCACAGAGGCAGACTGTCAGCATTCAAAGCCCCAGCAGCCACTCACTAGCTGCATGATCTTAAGTGAGTCATTTTGCTCTCTACTTTAGTTTCCTCAGGTGTAACACAGGGGAGAGAACTAGGACGCCACAGTGGTGGTGGGAAGATGTACAGTATACATGTGTGCCTGCATGTGTCTTGTGCATCATAAACGGCAGAAACCATTATTTTCATTCTACTGGCAGGCACAAAGTGCATTCAGTGTCTGATATCCATTTATTAGGACAAATATACTAGTCAGTTAAGGATATGCTGTCCTTCTCATCGCCTCTTCTTTGTTCTATGTAATAGCCCCTATCTGATTTCTGTATCATCAACACCCTCCTTCTAGACTCAGATTCACATTTCTAAAGTTTTGCTTTTGTCATATAATGATCTAAAAAGAGAAAAATTAAACCCTTTCTCCTTAAACACTTCACAAAAGAAATTTTATGGAAGGCAAGTAAGCACAGAAAAAGATTATTAGTCATTAGGGAAATAAAAATTAAAACCACAATGAGATGCCTCCATATACCCATTAGAGTGGCTGAACTAAAAAAAAAAGAAAGAAAGAACATCTCAAACTGATAGTTCAATGTACTGATGAAGATGTGGCCTAACTGGGATGCTGGCACGTTGCTAGGGGGATAATAAAATGGCAGAGCCACTTTAGAAAACAGTTTAGCAATTTCTTACAAAGTTAAACATACAATTACCATACAATTCAGCAATTCTACTCTTAAATATTTTCCAAAGATAAATAAAATCTTATGTTCACAGAAAAACATATATGCAAATGTCAACAGTGACTTTATTAACCATCCCAATATCTTTCAATGGGTGAATGGATAAGCAAACTGTGGTATGTCCATAAAATGAAATCCCGTTTAAATAAAAAGGAACTAACTCCTGCTACACACAAGCGTGGCTGAATCTCATACGTATGTACTAAGTATAAGGAGCGACTCAAAGGCCACATACGACATTCAGGAAAAGGCAAAGCAGTTGGGACAGAAAACCAATCAGTGTTGCCAAGAGTTAGGGTCAGGAGGAGTCGATTACAAAGGGATGTAGGGGAGAATTGTGGGAACTCTTCTCTAACTTGATTGCGGTAGTAGTGACACTTGTATGTGTTTGTCGAAAATCATGAAACTATGTCTTAAAAAGGGTGAATTTTACTTTATGTAAAGTGTAGCTCCACAAACCTGACTATAAAAGAAATCCTTCCCATTACCAACAGAATAAAGCCTAGCCAATTAGCTGAGCGATAAAATCTGTTCTTCCATATTGATCCTTAATTACTGTCCCCTCTTGAATCCTCCTCACTTCACTCAATGTCCCCCTTGCCAGCTACTACATTTATATGTGTTTCTACTTCCGCACACTGGATCAAACTGTCCCCACAAATGAAATGCATTCACCAGCTCTTGAGCCAAACTGAACCATTCAAGTGCAGGCCATGTGCCATTCTCTCAGGGGCCACTTCTCTCTGACACCAGTCCCCAGTGATGTCTCCAGAAAACTCTTGGTGGCATTTAGTCTTTGGATCACTCATTAGGCCTTTTAATGTTTGGCTTTCTATCTTGATGCCATTTATTTCTCCATTCATTCATTTATTCTTTTATTTATTGATGAGGCATTTACTACACAGATATTTAATATTGGGGCAATCACTATAAGTTGACCACGAACATCTATTCCTGGAGTTCCTTCTGTCTCAGAGAACCTATTTTTGTTCAGGGAAAATGACCATGCCCCTTACATTATCTAAGCATGAGTACCAGTCCTCTGGGCAGTGGTAGGTTAAGAATGGATATGTGACCTAATTTTGGCCAATAAGAAATTAACTGAAATCTGCTGGGATCTTCTGGAAAAGGCAACACCTAGAAATGCAGCAGCTATTTTACAACCACAGGTGAGCCAGCTGCAAGAAAACCAACATTCCATACAGTGGAGCAGAACATGGGGAAACCTGGGTCTTCGATGACCCTCTTGAGCCTCAAATAAGCCAATAAAGATGTTGGCTACCTCTTGAATTCTTGTTATATGAGATGAGATTTTTTTCTTTATAAATTGTTTTGGTTTGTGGTTTTCTGTACAGCTGAAAATATCCTACTTGTTATTTGCAAGTCATTAAATAATATAATCTTCATCAGTATTTATTTATCAAAGAAACTATTGCTGCTTCAACAATAGATATATCACTGAAATGATCATTTATTCATTCATTCAGCTATACTTGTTGAGTACCTACCTTGGGCCAGGTAATAGTTCAGATACTGGGGATGCAGCAATAAACAAGACAAAGCCTCTTTTTTAATAACAATTTTGTAAAGTTTGTGATGTCTACAGATCCTCAAGTCATGTCACATGTAGGATTTTGAAGTTTTTAATATGAACTGGTTTCCAGCTTTCCCAAATAGAGACAGTCAGAATTCAAAGAATTGGGAAATATATTAGAAATTAATTTCAATCTACGAGATCCCTTCAATTTACAAATGAGGCATAAAGAGTTTAAGTGGTTCATTTGAGGTTGCCCAGCTAGTAATGTCAGAAGCCAGACTAGAATTTGATACTCAGAGCCATCATCCTTTCCACTAAAGCAGGGGCCTCTTCTTTTGATTATTTCCAGGTACTGAAAATCCTTCTGAAGGATTATTTATGTAATTTGTTTCTTCCAGTTAATTTTTCCTTCCTTGTTCTGATTTGCGGGAATTTCCCTGCTCAATGCCACCTTATTTGCAGAAGAAGCAAAGCTGTCAGGGATGGTGGCGTCCTTTCCGTGGAATGCTTCAAATACACACAGTTCAGCGGGAATGCTGGAAATGGTGTCTAAACTCAGGCAGAATCAGCACTAGATAAAACCCCTTTCCTGCTCCCTCAGGGAAACCCTCATACCTTGTTCAAGGACACTTAACAATTTCTGTCTTAGTGGAAGAAATAGCCACTTGGAAATATGGTAGAAAACAGCCTCTTTTAAGAGTATCATTTGTGAAGTTTTCCTGGTGCTAATTCAGGGCTTTGCCCTCTGTGAGTTTTCCACCTCTTTCCCATAAAGCTTGCTCAAGGGAAATATTATAGATGATGGTCCTTAGAGATTGGGCTCATGATGGTTTTTCATAATTGGTGTCAACTGGCCCTATGGAAAACAAGTCACAAGATTTCTTAGAATGGGAGCAGAGACCACAATTTATAATAATATTAATCTTTGCTGAGTGTTTGCATGAGACCCGCATTGTTCTAAGTGCTCTTTGGGTGTGACTTTATTTAATTCTCGTAAACTCCATGAGGCAGGTATAAACCCACAATCCCTTATATGAAACCCTTGGGACAGATGTTTTAGAATTCAGAATTGTTTATGTTTTAGAAAGTTAATATGGAAAATATATACTGTACATCACATAACATCCTTGGTACAATCTAGGGCAGCATTCCATATTTGAGCACGTTAATATTTTTGCAACAAAATCTATTACTTTTTTGCACTAAGTGGGGTCAATAAAAACTCTAAATATCCTAACACTAGTTAAGCTCAGTTTTGCTGCTAAATAAATTATGAAAACACTTTTGATTTTCAGAGATGTTTGGGTTTGGGAATTATAGCTAAAGAAATTTAGACCTATGCAACTATTTGGCCAATTTGCAGTTAAGGAAATTGAGGTACCATGAAGAGAGTTGGTCCAGGTCCCATAAGTAGTCAGTGGTGGAATGAGGATTCGAACCTTGATAGCCTCAGCACAGAGAATTCTCTCTTCTCCTTCTCCGTCTTCCCTCTCCTGTCAGATGTAACGTACAGGAAGTATGCTAATTTTAAGCATATAGCTCAACAAGTTTTTACGTATATAACTACATCTTGAGCTAAATGATCAAGGTGTTTAGCAAAGGGTTTTCCTTGTAACCCTTCCCAGGGACTGCCCTCTCCCCCACTACTCTGACTTGTATCCCCATGAATTAGTTTTGCATGTTCTAGAACTTTATTAAATGCAGCCAAACTGTATATGAAGACTTCAACACCAGCTTCTTTTTCTGGACACGTGTTTCTGTGTGTAGCAGTCGTTCATTTGTTTCATTGTTGTGTGTCATTTCATTGTACAAATATACCATGATGTATTCATCCATTGTCCTTTAATGGACAATTAAGGTGATTCTAGTTTGGAGTTGGAGTCTTAGTCATCAGTCTTACTGCCACCAACTGTCAGCATCTACCCCAGATCCAACCTCCAATAGGCCAAGGTCACAATAGGGATCAAGAGATTCCTCCAGTCAGGATGAAGAGAACCACCCCAAATGACCTTGACTAGTGCTAGTAACTCTAGAGCAGGACATGGACATTTTTTCTGTAAAAAGCCTGTAATTTTTTCAGTTTTTGAGCCATTACAATTACTGAACTCTGCCATTGTATCACAAAAGCATCCACAGACAATATGTAAACAGGTGGGTGTATCTGTTTCAAAAAAGTTTTATTTAGAAAAACAGGTGATGGGTCAGACTTAGCCCAGCCCCACTTTGCAGTGGATGACTTTGCCTCCTGGTAAGTTAGTCATAGAAAGGACAGGACAGTGACACTGACTGAGTAGCTACCACGTGCCAGGCAGAGTCTGTCCTTGTATACTTATTGTCTAATTTAATCTTCACAACAATCTACTCAGGCAAATTCTTTCTTTGTGCTAGTTTTACAGATGCCCAAACTGAGTTCAGAGGGGCTGAATCACTGCCCCCATTTGGAACAGGTGATCTGAACCTGGTGCCCTTTCTACCACCTAAAGAGATCCATGGGTGAAGCTCAGAGCTTTTGTACCCCTGAATTAGGTGCAGACATGAGCATTGTTCTATGGAGCAGATCCATAGCTTTCATTAGCATCTCAAAGACTGTGAGCCAAAGAACAGGAAGAAACAAGACCTAGAGAGTTTAACTAACAGGAGAAATGAAGAAAATCAAATGGTTTGTTGCCATATGTCTACTCCAGGTGTTTCCTCAGTGGCCAGAAGTGATGTTGCATTTAAATCTGCATCTTAACCCTGTATTCCAGAAAGGGGTATTCCTCCTTATAAATCCATAAGTGAGATGTCATCCGAGAGACCTCTGCCCTTGTATGTGAGCACCCGCTGCGAGGCAGGCCCGGCTCAGCCATGTTTGCGTGTGGATAAGGGAGCTCGCTGCTGACACACATCACCACACCACTGTTGTTTCTGAAGAACAATCGTTCCACATAGATAAGAACGATGAGCCTCTACCTATATTTATACTTTTATATAAATACCCACAGCCTTCATCTTTCCACATGTGTTCTATTCAGCTAACGTATTTCCTAGACCATAAGAAACAGGGAGACAGCAACCAAGTAACTGTTAGCTGTATTTCATGTTCATAATTCCTCTGAGAAAGGTCCTAATTAGTCTAAACAGTGTTTAATGTAAATTAAGGTTTACTTTAAAAATTTCAAGGGCCCCATTCTGACAAAATGTAGATTTTTTATGCTACACATAAAACACGGGTGTTAGTAAAAACACTGCGATGACAGGCTGGGGAAGAGCTGAAATCAATACATGAAAAGTTACTTAAAATAGGTAGGACTGACCTCCTGCAGCAGCCTAGGAAAATCACCCTTTAAAAAAGGCTTTCTGAGGTAGATGCTTTGAGTTTTGTTTTTCTTGCTGTCCATTCAAAGATACACATGTTCTATCTCCAGCTTAACTCCAGCTTCTCAGAAAGTTGGTTCTGACTTATGGCAGTTTTCACTTACGGCAACAGGAGGAAAATATTGAAGGACTTCTGATGGTGAGAAGTGTGGCAGCAGAGGACCCTTGAAATACAGCTAAGATTCTCAATGCCCTGATTTATTTCACAATGTAATTCAATTATTGAAAATAGATAGCATTTTTATATCTTCCAATTCTCTTACACACCAAATCACAAAAGCCAGATCCTTTCTATTAGTGTTTGATAGCATATTTTTCTCAGGATTATAAAAAATAAAGGGTACTTACAGATTTAGTATAAACTATGATGAATTTTTATTAAGAGGATACATTTATATATCATAAACTGACAATTTATTTGAAGATCTTTTTTTTTCAGTGAGTTGGGAAGCTCCCTTCTGTGCAGAATGCAGAATTGTATATGAGATATTTGAGTGTCTAAAACGATGTATGATAAATGAAGTAGCATGCTACTTATACGCTTATCATGTTCCCTGACTAGCAACAGGTTCAGCAAAGGGCACAGCCAGTAAATGAAATTTTCCACCAGGACAATATATCATCACAAGAAATGGATGCGCTGGAAACTTACAAGCTTGCTCAAGATGCGGACAAGGTGTGAAATGGTAAAAAATGAAAAGCAGAAGCATCGTACAGTAAATTTCAAATTCAACTGCATATTGGTTGGGGCTGATGCTTTAACTGTTTCAAACCATGAGGATGAGAAACAAATGCAAACACCTTCTGAAGGCAGGAATAGGTTTCCATTATTACTGAATTTATAAAGTATTTTTATCATGGGCACCACTGAAGCAGAGAAAAGTAAGGAGTACAGAAATGTATATAACCACCACGACATTAATTTGAGCGAGAGAGACCTTTTCTATTCTTTGAGGAGTCCTCGCCACATTTAACCTTGAGCAAGTCTCTTAATATTTCTGTGCCTCAGTTTCCTTAGTTGCCAAATAGGAAGTGGGGACGAATAATTTCTAATGTCTCTTTCATTTAAATAAAATTCCATGGTTCTTTGATTCTTTGAGCACTCAAAAGGCAATGGTCAATGCAGTTTGTTTTTCAATATTTATTATATTAACAGTTTCTTAGGAGACTATTACAATTGCATTTTGCTACTTAACACAAGAATGAAAGACCTACTGGAGGGAAGTTGCAGAAAATGCAGATGTGCCTGTCCAGTATTTTATTGTGATAATGATCATATCTCAGGGGTTAATCTTGTCGTCTGTCTCCCTCAGTCATCAAATGATTCACTTGCTCAGAAACAAGAAACTCATGTGATCCCAGAGGTGCAGGCTCTCCCCCCACCTATGTGTGTGTCAGGTGACACGAAGGCCCTCCCTTGATAGGCACCATGCATATGATTTCCCTTGGCTGCTACTTCTGGTGACAGTGGAAAGTGACAGTTTGCAAGGGTGAATCACCTGCAGGATAGTGTCAATAGGTATAAATCACAATAGGCCCAGGTGACAGCTAATCTAAGGAAGCTCCCTCTATGTTAAAAAGCTCAGTGGAGACAATGCATGGGGAATAAAGGGGTGAAAAGTAATTTGATCTAGACAGAGGTCTTGTCAACACCAAAGCCCTCAGACAGAAGACAGGCTGAAACTTTGACTCCTGGGGGAGAAAGCCCAGGGAGCTGAAAGAGGCAGGGGCAGGGTAGTACAATAGTTAAGGCAGGGAGACCTTGGCTTTGAATCTCAGCACCACCACTTACTGGATGTGTGACCTTGAATAAGAGAAATGGATGTGATAATAACTCCCTTGCTAAATCATTACATGTATAAATGAGATAATAAACAGGAAGTCCTGAGCACAGTACGTGACGCTAGGAAGCATTTTTATGATGATCTGCCCTGATACATCTATTACTGCTTTTGTTGCCTTCCTTCTTTTATAAAAATGAGTGGTTGTAGATCTAGGTCAGATAAAGGTAGGCTGCTCAGAGAGGTGAGGATGTGAGCAGCAGGTATTTATACAGTGAGGAAAGGAAAATGCAGAGTATGATTAATTGGGAAGCTAAAAGTAGCAATCTTAGAATGCAAGAGTCTGAACAAGAATCACCACCTCAGTGGTATAGAGTGTAGCCTTAAAAAGACAGGGACCTTCAAAGCATTAGAAATGCATGAATAAAAGTAGGAAGACAGATGTTTTGTTTGATTAGCATGAAAGAATCGGTTTCTGAGCACAGTGAGAAAGCCAAGTCCAGAGAGTAATGTCCAACACAGCTTATATTCAGTTAGCAGTCTGGCAAAAAGTTACTTCATTGGCTGATGCCCTATCTGGATAGTTTTACTTCTAGGAGAATGTCATGTGTAACAGAAATATGTGGGCACAGTGGCATTAATGATGCATGGAAAATGCAATGTGTTGGCCAGAAAATTGACATTAGTAGAGAACAAATTTCTTGATAAGTATGGATAAAACAGTAGTTTCGTTCATATGAATAAGGGGTGAATGGTATCGTTGGAACAAAAGATGCTCTTACATCTAGAGAGAGGTTGTGTATGAGGCAGCTGATAGACCAGCACACACACACACACACACACACACACACACACTGAGTGTCAAAAGCACCAAGTGTGACGTCATTCCTTTACAGCCTCCTTTCCAGAGAGGGACACACAGCAACGTGGCTGCATTTCGTGTTCACCAGAAAATACTACTAACTTTAATAACTGATCAAAATAATGTGCAAAACCTCTCTTAGAAGCAAAGGTTTAGGAGTACACAGGCCACGGCACTGCGCAACAGCAGGGGGCGCCATTTGCACTGTGTCTCCTGTGGGGCATTCACTCAGGATACAAGGGAACAGCGCTCAAAGGGCGGTGCTGAAGGCATCCAAGCGCTAATCAGAGGCCGTCAAAATGTTTCCATTCAGACTCGTTTTTCCCCTCAATAATCTAATCTTAATCATAAGAAATCCTTGGAGTACCATCCTATGCTCTATTTGAGTGTGTCAATTTATCATTAAAAGAGAAACGTGCATTTTATCTATCAGACAAATTATAATATCCTTGGATTACTTTTCACAGGATAGGACCTTATATACTTAGCGTACACTAAATATGTAGTTTCTATAAAATTTATACAAAAACGAGGAGGACAGGAGGTCCACGTATATGTGGGTAGCAGAACATTAAAAATTCAACACTGCCTTTCTCTGTGCTGAATACCATTTAATGAAACGTCTCAGAGGAAATGTCCACATGCTCTGATTTCACAACCAGGAGACGGGAAGACACAAGTGGGGACAGCTGAACAGATGGATTGATGTCATTAACGTTCTGTTGTGTAAAGACTCGGTTGTGCAGCAGAAAATGAGTCATCAGGAGGTTCAGTAATGTAACGATACTGTGTGGGCTGACACTCACTTGCTCCTTTCTTCTGGGGGGTGGCTAATGTCCACAGAACCCTGCTACTGGTATTATAGGGTGGCTACATGGAGGGAGCCTGGGAGGGACAAACGGACCCAGGTCCTATATCCGGCTTTCCATAACAGACTCATCACCCACATCCCTGCCTGCTTCCATCTCTGTGCAGTGAAGGAGGGGAGGAGACCATCCTTGGAATGGGTCCTTCCCTACGATCCCAGAGAATGCGAAAGAATAGCAGTGCAAGAAGCTTTGCAATAACGTGTTTCTTTAAAAATTATCAATGAAATCACTGACAATATTGGCAATTTACTTAAGACGGTAAGTTAATGACAATTCTGAGAAAAACCAAATGTTAAATTCAGATCCGATCCCACTTAATATAAATAGTTTTTTGGTGAGACAGATAAGACCATCATTTCTTTAGTAGCTATTTTATGTCCATGTTCTATCAAATGTTTTTGTAAATTACCTTTTTATATGTCTACCTTTCCCACTAAACTATGAGCTCTGTGTTACTCATATTAGAATAATTTAATATTGAGATTGGGTTGAGGAGCTAGATAACTGGTATCTCCTGAGCACAGCATGGGGTAGATAGTTAATAAAATGTCTGATGAATAAATGAATGGAGTGAATGAATTACATATAATTTAAAAGAAAATAACCTTAATGTACAGCAAGCTATAATATGATTATAATAAACTAAAATGTTATTGACAATAAGCTTAAAAGCTTAAAAACAAAACCAAAAATAAATCCGAAAAATGTTACATGCAGTGTCAAGAAATTTTGTAAATGTCCTTGAGAGAGCACAAAACTTCATTTCATGGGCAAGTCCTTAGATTAATGCCATGGAAATTGATGCCACACAAGAAGATTCCTCACCTTTAGAAAGTACATGATTTCAGAGAAATGGCATGGGCTCTAGCTACTTTTGATCTTAGCATGTCATAGTCACATAAAATGATTGCCACTGCAATAATATTTGCTCAGTATGTGGAGTTCAATGAAATTGTTGGTGGCAAGGAGTGAAAGGAAACCTACCAGAAAATTTAGTATGTGTTCATTGTGCTTCAATTTATAAATGTAATAATATAGTACTACGAGTATTCAGATTCATTCAATAGATATTTGAATACCTACTATTACTATATCCTGGAGGAACCCATACCTATTCTTATAAAATTGTATCTTCTCTGCTAAGGAGTTCTCAATCCAGTGGCCATGGTCATAATCTTTTCAGAGGTGCCTTTGTTCTCCAGCTTGGAAAGCAACTTTTGTCTTCCTAGTTCATGGCCTTTACTACTCACCAACAGACAACGTTTTAATTTGATTTGGAACAGCAATGGGGAAGCAGCACTTTGTTCTTCTAGGTCTAGAAACCTTTTATATCTTCTTTCCATATTTTTTCCTGAAATCTTTGTAATCTATTTACCTGTGATTTGTGCTTGGAAAGCAGAACAGCTAGTAGGCATCTGTTTAATATCTGAAGAACATGTCAAGAATAGTGCCTATTCATATGATAATCACAAAATCATACATTTTTATCCGCTTGTAAAATTGTTGTATATTTATACACTCTGGGGATATATTTGTATCAATTTATAAATCTTCATAATGAGAAAAATACAATGATAATTATATAGTTTAGTTTTTCTATCTAAAAGAAACACAGAGAAAATTATACACATCTTTTTACAACTATTTCTTGAAAATAATTTGTACTTGTTTTGAAAGGTTGATAATCATTTATTGGTGACATAATGTAGTAGTCATGAACAGGGGTAACGGGATCAGAAAAACGTGGGTTCAAATTCCAACTTACTTACAAGTTTCTTATATTAAACAGGGCACACTAACTACTCCAAGAAACAACCCCAATTTCTTAGTGGCTAACTGGAATAAACTTATTTTTTCCTCTTTTACATTAAGGTCCTATGAGGGCAATGGGGGCTCTGCTCCATGCAGTCATTCAGGGATTCATGCCAGGAGTCCTCTATTGCACCCTCTGCATTTGGCCAGCAGCTGAAGAAAGAGAAAGCATGTAGGGGATTGCATGGATAAATTTTTAGAAGCCAGTCCTGAAAGTGCATATCTCACTTCACCCATATTCCCTTGGCCAGGATCAGTGACAGAGCACCACTCAACTGCAAGACAGGATGGAAAATATAGTTTGTGTGTTTAGGAGGAAAAGGAAATGGGGTTTGGGGGATACAGAAATAAATATCTCTGCCACACCACTCAATTGTTTATAGCCAAAATTTCATCACATATAAAAGGGCATAATTATACAACCTTCATAGTTGTGATGATTCAATAAGATGTTTATAAAACATGAAGTAAGTGGCATACAGTAGGTGGTCAAAAAAAATGCTACTTATTATCATTGCTGTTTTCAAGGAATTTAATTCCATATGGTTTCAATTTTTTATGAGGCTAATCCTATTAAACTATGAAAGATGATTAAATAATTGTTCAAACTAACAATATTAAGACTCTTGTCACAATTTCTAGCCAGAGCACACTTTCACTTTGAGGTTGTACATTCATTCAGGTTTCTTTACCCTTTGTCATCCTCCACCCAAGATTAATTAATCCACCGTCTCTCAACTTTAGCACAATTGATATTTGGGGCCCGAAAATTCTTCGTTGTGAGGGCTGTCCTGTGCATTACAGGATGTTTAGCAGTATCCTGGCCTCTACTCTCTCTAGATGCCAGTAGCATCAGCACCTCCAGCTGGGATAACAAAAAATGTTTCCAGGCATTGCCAAATGCACCTTGGGGGTGGGGACAGAATCATTCCTAGTCGAGGACCACTGCTCCAATCCTTTGTCTAGCATCTTCTTACCCCATTAGCACACAAAACTATGTGGAAGGTGGGCAGAATTCTAATTTAAAAATTTTAGCAGTAATATTCACCAGACATACACAAAACCACATTAAGTATACTGGCATTCTTCCTTGGCTTATTTATTTTAAGAATGGCACAAACTATTTGAATCAGTTCTGATACTCCTGTGTGTCCTCCTCCCCACCCCCAATGATTTTCTCCCTTTCTGGCTTTACTTGCAAATTCTTCCATTGCTGTGGGAAGAAGGAATGCTATATAAAGAGGCGAGAAGTTGTGTCAGTTAATCAATTTATCGTTTTATTGAGCACTTACTACTGTCTCAGCATACCAGAATTATGTAATCCAACCATGCTATCTTGAACTTTTTATAGAGCTTGTGGGAGCCATTTTAAATCTTCCAAACCAATGACGGGTAAACACGACTCCCCAGATCACTGTAGCAGTACAGTAGAAGGAACAAGGGAGTCCCAGCCATAAAGCTCAAGTTCAAACTCGAACTCTGCCATTTCCTGGTTGTGTTATTGTAGGACGATCTCTGACTCACATCTGTGCCTCAGGTAACTACTGAGCACATTCAGGAGAATAGTGCCCGTTTCACTGAGTGCTTGTGAGAGCCAAGCGAACTGAGTTTTTAGAGTGCTTCGCATTTCGCATATGCGCAATACATGGGAACTGGATTGAATCAGAACACTGGCATTTAGATCCTGAAAATGTTTGAGTTCATGTCTCCTTTTCCCTCACAATATTTGTGATCACACGGGCAGTTTCTGGCAAAGATTACCAGCTAAATAGAGATACTTACTGCTATTATAAAATTCCACATGCTTCCCTGGCACATGCACTTGAAAAGGGTGGCTGTGGATGACATCTTTAGTGTAGACGACGCTTAGATCATTGCTGAGAAAACTTGGATCAGCTGGGCTTCTTCATACATCCTTTTATATAGTGAGTAAATCAATTAATGAATCAATGATGACATCAGGTCCTCAGTAGCTAATACCTTCTCAGTGAAGTCACAGGATAAGGGTATAATGTGGAGGTATTTTTCTCCCTTCCAAAATAATCCCAAATCCAGTTAACCGATGCCTGCTTCATAGCTTTGCTTTCCTACAAATGTTTCTGAAGCATTACTGGGAACTATAGCTCTGCATGGGCAAGTTCAGTGGGACCTTTCCCGAGAGGAAATTTGAAGAGAGGGCAAGAGCAGCCTAACAACCTGGACAGTTGAGGACAGGTGAGGAGGGCAGAGAGAGTGAATATTCCTGACGAGGGCTAAGGAAAACTGAAGGCTCAGAAACAAACTTGGCTTTGTTCACAGTTTTGCCTGTGGATGACCCTTCAGCCTCTTAAAGATAGTGTGCTGAAGGAGGGCTAGAGGACACACACAAAAGCTGTCCTGTTATTTTCTCTCTCGCTTGCTCTTTAAACATCCTCAGGCAAATGCCAGGAGGGCTGCTGTCTTCCAACCAGAACTATGAATCCACCAGAAGCCGCATCTATTTAAGGCCATCTTTACTCAACAGGAACTTAGTGCTGAAACCGATCTCCTCATCCTATTCCATCCCCCGGGCTCACCACTTTGCGGTCTGTGGAGGGAGCTCTCTGATCACCAGGGATGTTCTTGTGGTTAGGAAGAGATGGGGGCCAGAAGGCTTCCAGCCCCTGCGCCTGGTCCCCAGGGTCTGTTTACCCCCACTGACACTTTTTGCAGAGCCCAAAAGACATTACCAGCGCCTGGAGCAAGGGTCCCAGGTTTAGCAGCTATTAATTAGGGTAATGAGTCCCAGGGCTGCAATTACAAACCCAAAGGTCCACTTAGCATCTCTCCTTGAATCTCCTGTTTCTGTAATGCTGCTAATGTTTCTAAAAGATTCATTTGCAACCACTTACTGATTACATCTACTCCAGTACATTGTTTCAGATGGACAGGACGGAAAGCCAATACAAAATATTGACCTCAGCGGCATCCTGTGATTACACGGGCGGCCCCAGCTATCATTAACCACCCCGTTATTTCCTGAGTGCCACAAACACTGCTGGTGACAGATCCGTGACCTTTCCCCTAGAAATGATATGAACCGAATGCACGGTAGAAATGACAGGAGGGATGGATGTCAAATGGTTGTTTAAATGCTACGTCAGCACCCACAGCTACAGTCTTGGGTCCTGACGTTACAGGACATTTTGTTGTTGGTGGTGGGGGGTGCTATTTGCTTTCCACTTGAACGAAACAACTGAAAATCAAGCTAAATGGATAGAAGCAATAGGCCATTCTCTGCCTGCAAAAATAGACCCTTCTAGCTTGCTGTCAGGAGCAGGTTTTACGTTTTTTAAAATTTTATTTTAAATCAGAACAGAAATCTCAATTTAATTCATCAAACATAAAAAAAAACCCACAACAGATTTAAAGTATATTTTGGACATACAATTGAAAATGCAATTAAATAAACACAGAATTCTTATTGTATGTAGATTTGGGCCAAATGCACAAATCCAAATACTGTGGGTCAAATAATGATTCCTGAAACAGTAGAACTGCGTGCAGGAAGAGAAGGTGGAGCTGGGTCTCTTGGTAAAGCAGGGTCAAAGCCACCTGCTCCTTCCAGCTCCCCTGTTCTCCCTCTCCCCAGACCTACAGTAACTGACTCCATGGTGACTTTCCCTGTGGCTTGTTTTTACAGAGCTCTAGTCTTAACCCTGCTGCACATTCAGCTCAACCAGGGAGTTTTTTAAAAGGCTCCGATGTCAGAAGGTACCCTGGGCCCATTAAATCAGAACTCTGTGATGGGACCTAGGAATTGATATTCTCTCCAAAGCTCCCAGTGATTCTAATGGGCAGCCCTGCTTGCTTGAGACTCAACACTGCAGTTGCAGGAATGAAACGTTACCATTCTGGATGGAATAAACAGAACATAGTTTTAATCTATTGAAATAACTAGCTATTTTCTTATTAGAGAAAACAGTAAGAAAAATAGAAATAAGAAACCTCACAAATGAAAAATACTTCATGAAAATAATTTAAAATAAAAGAGGGCAATCCTAACTGGCAATCCTAAAAATAAGATTTTTCACATTTTGTAGATTTTTTTAAATATAGTACAAGTAAGTATGAATTTAGCCAAAGACCTTAATCTTTATAATTTTTAGAAATGCTACCTATTTCCAGCTGTGGTTCACGGAGAAAGAGATGAAAGGAAAGAAAAAAAGACAGAAAATGGATTTTGAAATTCTAAGGCAAATAATTCCCTATCTTATGCTTTAGCACAGGGTCAAATTATTTAAATATATCAAATGTTTAAGGTACAGTAATTCAGAAATTATATACTTTCAAGAAGTCATGACCATCTGTCAAATATAGTAAATGTAAAGGGAAAAAAGAGTAACATATGAAATTAAGCCCACTATGCATTCTGTCTTTAAAAATTCACATCAGCTAATACTGAAATATGTTGGATCTTTTTTATTAAACAAAAAGAAAAGGTTTCACCTTTCTTTACTAGAACATACTTCTCTGAAACAATCACTTTTACAAAATTGAGAAAATAAAGGGTGTGGGGAGAAAATGGACAACTTCTGAACGACCCATTTCTAGGAAGATATAAATTTACCATTCAGGTAATGTGTTCTAGGTTTTGGTGAGGTGTTAATCATACTTTTGAGACAAAAACGGGTTAAAGGCAAACCTTTATAGTCAGTACACTTGCCTCTTTCATGTACATTTGTAGGTTCATTCCTGGACATTACCTAAACAATGTAGAACTAAGGGAAAGCTGCAGCGTTGCTCTTAAATGTGCAGTTAGATTGTATTTGTGAGCATTTGATGTTCTTCTTTAATAACCTCAAGTAAAAGGCTGAATGCATTCAACAACAGTAGCTGAAAAAAGTGCAATGAGTCATATTATAGGAAAATGGAGAAAAGGATACAGGACTCTCCACTGAACACAATCCTATATTGTAGGCAATCTGTGATAACACCCTTTTCATTTCAGTTCAGTCCCATAAAATTACCACTAACATTACAACTCATGCAGAACACAGATAAATGTAAAAATGTCACAGAATTCTTCCAGATGGGACTTTTAGTTCCACTAGATCACCATCTACTTTTTTACTTGTCTAATATTTCATTACAACCTTCCATAAGTTAATTTTCTTTCCACTGACCATGTAAATCACAAATCAATTTTCATTTAAAATGCCTGACTACAGATTGCTCCTGAAAGCTCAGAGCATATGCTTCAGTGAACTTCTCCAACATCCTTAATGTACATTGGAAAAATGTTGTGTTTTTTAAAATCTTCTTTTGAAGGAATTAATTTTACATTAAAATCTGGCATGAGAACTGAGGCATCCCATTCTCCCCCGAAAATGCAGATGTATTTTTAAGGCATGAAATCAAATGTAGTCAAACATTTGTCATGACAAAATCAACAAATACGGCAACATTTTACACCAGTGTAAAGAACAGCAAAGCATACACACACACACACACAAACACACACATCAATTACACACAGGCATGTGGCCATATAGTCTAGTTTTTAAAAATAAAATTATAGATTAAATTTTAGATAAAGTCTATCTTATACCTGATAATTCTGCGAATGTTGTGGGTGGAAATTTGGCCTTATGGGAACACATTTTGGAATCTGGGTTTCTCTTTTGTGGAGAAAAAGGAATTCAAGCTCAGTACACTGATTTTCTAGGAAAAGTCCATCTTATGCTTTTGTTATGAGAATGTAAAATAGCCCAATTAAAAGAATAACTTGGGAGAGACTTGGACAGTTATGGATCTAAAAAAATCATTATAAAACAGGCCTCTTTTCAAGTTTTAGCTCTTAAATTAAGAGTTTATTATTTTAATGGTATTCTGAATTGATTTTTGCATCGGTAATATTCCTGAGTTTCTCCAAGAGCCTGTGAAATTCAAAGTAGTTTAAAGTTGTTTGTTTTTTAATTCATAAGTGATTATTTCTCTGTGAACACAGTATTGGAATATTTCAGGTGAGAAGTGTTTAGAGTTCTCATTTTTAAAAAATACTGGACAAATGACTATAAATTAGTGCATCATGTGGTCACATATATTCTGGAACATTCAGGAAGCAGGAACCAACATGGAAGACTGTCCCAGGTCACACAGAGAAACTATATTTACAGACTCAGTCACATTTACTGAGGGACTCCTAGAATTTCTGGAAATCTGTGGTAGTGGGTGGGCTTGTCCTGTTCTGTACTCAGTATGAGGGTGACTGTGTTATTACAGAGATTCTCGGGGCTGAGCAACTGCTATTTTCTTTCCCCAGTAGCAGTGATTGCTTGTATGGTTTGTATTTCATAATGTTATCACTCTTGTGACCAATAAATTTGATTTTCAAGTTGCTGGTCAGTATAACGTAAGGTTCTGTGTGTTGGGGAGAGCCTGCGGGGTCTCAGTGCACCCTCAATAGCACTCTGCCCTAACCACCTTCTCATTATTCTCATGAAGCGGGGAGTTTAGCTGAAGACTTAACTGAGTACGAACCTTGCCAGAAATGCTGGATAGGTTAGTGATTTCAATAGCTACTTTTCCTCTTTTATTTTTTTTTTTAAGTGAAGAAGCGTAATAGCATTAGTGTTTTGAACTGCAAATATTCTCAGAGTAAGTCTTTTGCAGTTCAAAGAGCACTACCTAGGAGACACACAACTTTCTGACTAGAATTTGGCCAAAAAAATAATGCTATTTTATGACCGACTCCTTGATCTCCTAAAAAAAGAGTGTGCAATATGATTTTATGGACACAAATGACTTTATGATTTTGAGGGGCTTTTGTACACCAGCTCTTTTTGTTGAGGTGACCTGCCTACTATATTCTGTTTTCTGCTCTCTTCCAGAGTATAGGGCTGACAGTATAGATTATGTAAATGCAAAAAAAAGCAAACCAAACCAAAACAAAACTTGCTGGTAAAGTGTAGCTCTGCTAAGTGCAGTTCACACTTGACTTAAACACCATCTATTGCATATGAAAATGCACCAGAAATGTCTAATAAATATATTAGACATACAGGATTAGATAGAAATGTTAAAGGAGAAACCAACTTATTTTTTAAAATATAACTTGAAGCTTAAATGATAAAAATTTAGGCTAAAATAAAACAAGAACTAGAGCATAGCATTTACTAGAAAAGTAAATGTCATACTCCAATTGATTAGAGAGGGTCCCTACCAGACCAAAGCATGAACATGGTAGCAACATTTATGGCATTCAAAGCAGGAAATAAAGCAATACTCAGCATGGAAGAAATTCTTATGATTCAGGAATTTAGATAGCTCGCAAAGATAGGGAAGATATCAAGATTGGGGGGGGGGGGAATGCTGCAAAGGAAAAGAGAATCTAGGTGCTGAATCTCTTCATGGTCTACTTCTGTTTAATTCCAACAATCAGCTTTCCACTGAGCAGGCTACTACTTGAAAATCTTCTTCAAGGAACTTTTTCATTTCATCTGAAGGTAATTTTTTTTTTTTTTTTGTCTAGTGAAATCTTTAACTGTAACAGAAGTCAATAAGAAAAGAGCATTTACATTGAAAATATTTCTTTCATGGCAAATATTGCTAGTACCTGCGTATATAACACATTTATATATACCTGAAAATCTAAATCCAACTGCAATTATACAAATACCATAATTATAATATTTACCATTTGAAGGGCATCACATAGAAGTAAATCAGCTTCTAAAGTGTGCATTCTTCTTAGCGTTATTTTAAAATTTGGAATCATACCTAAATGTGATTAAGCAATATCAGGAGAAGTCAGTGGGTAATTAATTGTTCTCTCAAAAATGCTTCTTCAACCACAATGAGATACTACTTCACACCTGTTGAGATGGCTATGATCAAAACACAAGAAACAAAAAACAGAAAATAACAAGTATTGGCAAGGATGTGGAAAATTGGAATCCTGTGCATTGTTGGTGGGCATGTAAAATCGTGCAGTCACTAAGAAAAATAGTATGGTGACTCCTTAAGCAATTAAGCATATAATTACCATATGACCCAGCAATACCACTGCTGAATATACACCCCAAAGAACTGAAAGCAGAGACAAAGATTATTTCTGTACCCATGTTCATAGCAGCATTATTCACAGTAGCCAAAAGGTGAAAACAATCCAAGAATCTATCAACAGATGAATGGATAAACAAAATGTGGCATATACATAAATGGAATATTAGTCAGTCTTAAAAAGGAAGGAAATTCTGGCTTATGGTACAATATGAATAAATCTTGAAGATATTTTGTTAAGTGAAATAAGCCAGTCACAAAAGGACAAATATTGTATAATTTCTCGTATATGAGGTTCCTAGAGTAGTCAAATTCATTGAGAGAGAAAGTAGAATGGTGGTTGCCAGGGGCTGGGGGCAGGGGGAAATGGGGAGTTATAGTTCAATGGGTACAGAGTTTCAGTTGTGGAAGATGAAAACATTCTAGAGATGATGGTAATGATGATTGCACAACAATGACAGTGTGTTTAATGCCACTGAATTGTACACTGAAAAATGGTTAAAGTGGTAAATTTTATGTTTTGCATACTTTACCATAATTTTAATAAAAAGACTAAAACCAAGGGAAGGGAAGGGGAATCTGGGAGTGTTACAAAAAGTGCTTCAACTGTATTTGTAATACTTTTTAAAGAAACAATGTAAAGCAAAAGGGGCAAAAGGTTAGAATTTGATAGAACCGTGTGGTAGGTACACAGGTGTTCTTTATGTTATTCACTGTACTCCTCTGTTATGGTTCAACTACTTCAAAACAAAAATATTAAGCATTTTTTTAATGCAGAATTAATTCAGAATCAATTTCCACATCCTTAATAAATTTAAAAAGTTATAAAATCAATAAATTAAATACAAATAAAAATTGTTTAATATCCTAAAGATTAAAATAAAAAATTTAAATCTTACATGCTTTTCTCTGAAATTGAGAATTTTATTAACCTACATGTGATCTCTGTTACTTATTTTCAAGACCAAAGATTAGCTGAATAACCTTGGGCATCTACACCAAATTTGGTTTGTTTAATAAGAAACATAGATATACCTATCACTCAAGAATATCTCAGAGGAAATGATAGAGCGCAATATTAAATATATCTGTTATGGGCCTGTTACTTTCTTTCTAAACATTTCCAATATTCCACAAAAGGTATTTGCAAATTTCTGAAAGTTCCAGAATATATTTGATTTAAGTCACTACCAAATTCAGTCAAATGCTTGAAATTATTAGGAATTATCTGTCTGCTAAGAATTAGTTATCTATCTCATGAAATTGACAGGAGGAAGAGGAACAGACTTTCATGGCAAAATATTAGGTTAATCTAACAAGGACGTCCTTCTTGCTTCCAATGTGTAGAAATTGTGGATGAAATATCCTAAAAAATAACTACAGAGGAGATCCAAGATGGTGGAGTAGATGAACACTGTGCCTGCTTCTTTCCATGAACACATTAAAATTACAACTAAATTATAGATCAACCTGGAGAACCATCTGAAGTCTGGCTGACTGGAAGATTTATAAAGATATAGAGAAGAAGCCACGTTGTGAGACTGGTAGGAGGGGTGGAGACATGGAACAGGTTGGCCCCAAAACTCTGTGTGGCGATTGAGAACTGGGAGGGATATCTTGGCCACAGAGGTTGTCTCCAGATGAGCGACAGACCCCAGCCCCAGACAGGCCTCCCCAGTCCAGAGTACTGGTACTGGAGAGAGGAGTTCCCACAACATCTGGTTGTGAAAAACATGGGGGATACCGACCATCTGGGTGGGATGGAAGGCTGCGGGAAACCCAGGCATCCTCTTAAAGGGCCTGCACACAGACTCATTCACAGGCACTCACCTTGGGCTCTGGTGGAGGGACAGTAACTTGGGGGACGTTGGAACAAGGGCTAGAGGATAGTCACCATTTTCCCTGTGTGGGGTCCTTCTCCCATGCAGCCAGCAGACAGGCGCCATCTTTCCTGTGTTGAGTCCTCCCCCATAGGCCAAATCTGAATCTGATTGGCCTGGTGAGCTCTGCTGCTCCACCCTGCTAACTCCCTGAGATACCACCATACCCAACTCACCCAACACCAGAGGTACTTTCTCCAAGAGCAGTCAGCCCTGCCCACATTTCACTCTTTCTTGAAAAACTGTCAGAGTCTACAGGACACAGGCAGGCAGCAGATGGCCTCAGTGTGTTCTGAGACTTTTGCTGAGTAGCTCCAGGCTCAGCACTGGCACCAAACCAGAGTCTAAATTAACCTGCTGACCACAACTCTTTCCAATTTAATGACTCCCTGAGACCTTGCCTTATCCAACTTGTGTTACTACATGAGGCTTTATCAGGGGATGAACCTTAAGAGAGCTAGCAGGTGGCAGCAGACCTCAGGGTCTTCTGGCTTTTTGCACAGTTACTCAAGACTGGAAATGGTGGCAGCTCTCCTCTCCCAAGCATCTCACGGCTGGTAATGGTGGCATTGTGGCCTCTAACATGCATCTTCAGCTCTATTACGGGCAGCAAACAACTGTGGATCACTTTGCAGCTCCTACCAGGTAGACCCCAGCTGGTCCCAGGCAGTGGGTGACCTGGGCCTGAACCAGAGCCCATCCCAAGAGGCCCCAGAACCAACATACTTGGAGCTTGGCTCAGACCACAGCAGAGCCCCACCCAATTAGCCCCACAAATGGCACCCCAAAGGGCAGTCTCAACAGGCACCACAATCTCACTCAGTGTGGTAAGCCCCTTTCACAGTAGCCTATAAGCTGTAGACATGGTCAAACCCCACAGCCAATCAGCCTGTGGGTCAATCCCACCCACTGATGTGCCAATAGCAATTGAAGCTCAACTACAGCAATAGGGCACACACAACCCAAAAAGGGACACTCATGGAGCACCCGGAGCAGGTGATCAGGGACACTGTGCCAGAGCCCTACAGGGCACCTACAACATAAGGCCACTTGGCCAAGACTGGGAGACATAGCAGATCTATCTAATACATAGAAACAAACAGAGAGGCAGCCAAAATGAGGAAACAAAGAAATACATCCCAAATGAAAGAACAAGAGAAAACTTCAGAAAAAGAACAAAATGGAGGCAAGCAACCAACGAGAGATAGAGTTCAAAACAATGGTTATAAGGATGCTCAAGTAACTTAGTAAGAACTTCAACAAAGAGATAGCAAGCATAAAAAAGGACATAGAAACTATTAAAAAGAACCAGTCAGAGGTGAAGAATACAATAACTGAAATGATGAATGCACTAGAAGGAATGACCAGCAGACTAGATGAAGCAGAGAATCAAATCAGTGATTTGGAAGAGAAAGTAGCAGAAAACACCCAATTGGAACAGTAAAAAGAATAAAGAATCCAAAAAAAATTAGAAGAGTTTAAGGGACCTGTGGGACAACATCAAACATAACAACATTTGCATCACAGGGGTACCAGAAGGGGAAGAGAGAAAGCAAGGGAATGAGAACCTATTTGAAGAAATAATGACTGAACACTTCCTAACCTGGCAAAAGAAATAGACATACAAGTCCAGGAAGCACAGAGAGTTCCAAACAAGATGAACCCAAACAGGCCCACACCAAGACACATCATAATTAGAATGGCAAAAGTTAAAGACAAAGAGAGAATCCTAAAAGCAGCAAGAGAAAGGCAACTACTAACTTATAAGGGTGCTCCCATAAGATTGTCAGCTGATTTCTCAACAGAAACTTTGCAGACCAGAAAAGATTGGCACAAAATATTCAATGCGATGAAAGGCAAGGGCCAACAACCAAGATTAGTCCACATAAAAAAATCTATCATTTAGAATCAAAGGACAATGAGTTTCCAGACAAGAAAAAGCTAAAGGAGTTCACCACCACCAAATGAGTATTACAAGGAATGTTAGAGGAACTCCTCTAAGATAGAAAAAAAAAAATATGAATAATAAAATGGAAATAGCTACGTATCCATCAACAATTACTTTCAATGTAAATGGATTAAATGCTCCAATTAAAAGACATAGAAGGGCTAAATAGATAAGAAAAGAAAACCCTTACATATGCTGTCTACAAGAGGATCACTTCAGATTGAACGACACACACAGACAAAAAGTAAAGAGATGGAAAAATATACTTCATGATAATGGACATGAAGAAAATATTAAAAGCTGAGGTAGGAATACTTATACTAGACAAAATAGACTTTGAAAGAAAGGCTATAAAAAGAGATAAAGAAGGACCCAGGGATCCCATTTCAGGGTATTTATCTAAAGCAGGAGTGTCCAAACTTTTTTCAATGTTTTCACCAAGGGCCATATTTGGTAAAATACACAAACAGCCGGGCCGCTCTCTCGAGGTGAAGTACGTATTGCCTCAGCTGGTTTAGTTAAGTAAACTAAATATACTTTTGGAATTTGCTGCGGGCCAATAAAAAATGGATTGTGGGCCACAGTTTGAACACTCCTGATCTAAAGAAACCCAAACGATAATTCGAGCGGACGTATGCATCCATATGTTCATTGCAACATTATTTACAATGGCTAAGATGCGAAGGCAGCCTGGGTGTCTGTCAATGGAAGAATGGATAAAGAGGAGGTGATACATATAGACAATGGAGTATTGCTCGGACATGGAAGGGAATGGGTTCTTGTCGTCTGTGGCAGCATGGATGGACCTGGAGGGTACTGTGCTGAGTGTATGAAAGAGAAAGGCAGATACAATGTGATTTTGCTTACATGTGGAATCTAAAGAACAATATTTAAAAAACAAAACAGAAACAAGCTCATAGATACAGAGAACATATTCATGGTTGCCAGATGGGAGGGGATTGGGCATGAGTAAAAAGGGGGGAAGGAATTAAGAAGTACAAGCTGGTTGTTATACAGTAATCATGGAAATGTAGAGTATAGCATAAGGAATATAGTCAATAATATTGTGATAACTATGTATGGTTCAGATGGGTACTGGATTTGTTGTGGTGATAGATGGGAGAGGGTTGGGGACAGGGTGAAAAAGGTAAAGGGATTAAGGAGTACAAACTGGTAGTTACAAAATAGTCATGGGGATGTCAAATAAAGCACAGGCAATATAGTCAATAATATGGTAGTAACTATGTATAGTGCCAGGTGAGTATTTCTTAAATTATATAAATGTCTAACTACTATGCTGTACACCTGAAATTAATAGAAAATAATAGTTAACGTTAACTGTAATAGTAAATTTTAAAAAGAGGGTAAAAGGTGAAGGGGAATAAGAGGTCCAAATTTCCAGGTATAAAACTTAAGTCATGAGGATGTAATGTGCAGCATGGGAAATATAGTCGATAATATTGTGATAGCATGGTAAATGTCAGATGCTTGCTGGACGTATCATGGTGATCACTTCTTTAGGTATATAAATTTTGAATAACTAGGGTGTATACCTGAAACTAATATAATATTGTATGTTAGCTATATTTTAATAAAAATCTTAAATAAAATAAATTGAAAAAATATATGTGAGAAATTTAAATATTCAGACAGAAAGGGAAATCTTCAGGCATCAGAAATGAAGAACAGCAAGACCATTAACTGATATCCTGTCACCATTGGAGCAGTCATGGGTACAAGTTTGGCAAACTTGGGGCTGATGTTTGGGCATCAACAAAGGGACAGTGCAAGGGGAGATGTTTGGACCAAGTCCCGGTAAAAACCCTGAACCCTGAAAGGGCTGCGCCAACAGTGAAAAGAGATGAGACAAAACCCATGTACTAGCCAAGGGAATTAACACAGGTGTTTGCTTCTGTTAAAGAATATGGATAGGGAAAACATATCTGTGAAAAATTAAAACCCAGCTCTGAATATTTCATAGTGTAGAGTCTAAATTTATACTATGCTTAGTGGAGATATCTCCAAGCAGAGATCATTCAGTGAAATCTGTTGAGCATTTGGCAGAAGGAAATGCAAAGCTTCTTATTAGCCATGATTACGCAACCCAAAGTTTAAATGGTTTCATAGGAAAACTATCTCTGTTCAATAAAAAATTACCCAACACACAAGGAAATATTACTCTATGAAGGAGAGAAAGCAGTAATTAGATCCTCAAGTATTCAAGCTAAAAGACGGTCTGAAGCAGATTGTTTAGAAAGCATATTTAAGGCAATTAAAAAGAAATAAGAAAAATAGAAGCTATAGAAAACCAAATATAACTTCTAGAAATAAAAAAATATATAGTCTTTAAAATGAAAAACTTAAGGATAAACATAAGATTAAACATAACTGCAGAGAGAATTACTAAACCAGATAACAGATTTAAGGAAATCACAAAAAAAATGCAGCATAAAATATAGAGAGAAAATATGTAAGGGAGGTTAAGAGACATAGAAGATAGAAAGAGATGATTCAAGTGTACATTTAATAAGAGTTTTTGCAGGGAAGAATGGAGAGAACAGAGGAGAAGAGATCATTACTGAAATGTCAGGCATCACAAGTCCTAAGTAGGATAAATAAAAACAAATTCATATCAAGGTCATTCATAGTAAAACTGTGAATCCCAAAGACAAAGAGAAAAATGTTAACATCAACCACAATTTAAAAAGGCATTCATCTATGAAGGTATGACAATTAAACGGACAATGTATTATCAGCCAAAAATAGAGGCCAGAAGATAATTTCTTCATTTGCTAAAAATAATAACTATTAACCTAGAATTCTAACTCTAGCTAAACAATAAAAAATGACAAAGGAAGCATTTTCCAGCAAATGAAATGCAGTTTATCACTCAGAGACCTTCACTGAAAAAAATTAGAAAGCCCTGGAAGGAAAGAATGGGATACGAGACATAACAGTGAGTAAAAAATTTTGCAAATGTAATGAAAGCTAAGTGATCTTGTAAACACAATAATATTAATAACTAATGCTGGGCAATAATAATATAGAAGGTTGGAAGGGTTGATCAGTAAGTTGTGATTGTTATTTGGGAGGAAAGATGAAAATACTGATTTGACTCTTTAAAGCAAAGCATGTTCAGAATATACTGGTAACAACTAAAAGAATAAAATGCAGTAGGTGGAAAACCAGAATACTTGATAAACCTATTAGAATGAAAGACAGGAGGAAAAGGGCAGAAAAAGCATGGTTAAAAAAACCGACAAAATAAGATAATCAAAATAAATTTAAATATATCACTATCTATATGTACTAACATAGATAAGTCTCAAAAGCAAAATGTTGAAAGAAAAAGGCAGGATACAAAAACGTGTCTAGAGTGTGCTACCATTATGTAAAATTTTAAGATACCCAAAATAATACTATATATTTCATACACACACACACACACACACACACACACACACACACACAATTTATAAACACAAGCACTGGAGGGATAGTGATTATTTTTCAGGAGGGAGAATATGCCATAGAGTGACTGTGGGGAGAGGGAGAGGAAAAAGAGTATTTTAGCATTATTTATAATATTTCATTTTTTAAAGATAAAAGATCTTAAGCAAATGTGGTTAAATGTTAACATTTTAAAATTCTAGATCGTTTTATTATATATATTTCTTCTATATTTCAAACCGTAAAGTATAATAATTTGTTTCAAAAGGAAAGAGAATTTTAGATTCTGATCAATGGGAATTGCTCATACAAATCACATCCTTTTTCTTTCTATATACATAAAAATCCCAGGCAGTTCCTAAACCATAGCAGAGAACCTAAAAAATATGTTCTCTCTAATTTAGTTACCAAAGAGGATTCTTTATGATTTTCTGCTTAAAGATCCAAAATTTAAATGTGTTCTAATTATTTTTATTGTTAATGAACATAGCTTTTAACGAGTGCCACATGTACATGAGATTTATGGAGATCCTCCGTGCCAGGCCAGTGCTATTCAATAATATAACATGAGCCACAGCTGTAAGCCACATATATAATTTAAAATTTTCTAGTATCCATATTTAAGAAAGTAAAAAGAAACAGGTATAATTAATTTTAATAATATATTGTATTTGACCTAATATAACCAAAATATCATTTCAACATATTATCAAGATAAAGATATTAATGAGATATTTTGCATGCGAGTAGATTTTACATTTACAGCGTATGCCAGTTCGGACTAGCCACATTTCAAATTCCAATAGCCTCATGTGGATCATGGCTGCCATACTGCACTTTGTAGCTCTTCATAACAAAAGTAGCTCTCGTTCACTGTGCACTTAAACACAGAGTGAGGCACTATACTAGGCATGTTCCATCCAGTCATATTTAATCCTTAAATCAGCTCGATGAAATATCCAAGGAAAGCAAATGTCAGAAATCAGAGCGCCTTGCCCAGGTCACACAGTTAGCAAGCTGTAGGGCTGGAATTAAACCAGGTCAGTGCTTATTCACAAGCCACTCTCCTAACTCCCTTGATCAAAGGTCACCTGTGGGCAGAGACTTTCTCTTTAATTAATCCTCTCCGGACCATTTAGCTTCTATATAACTGAGTACCTCAAATCTTATTCTTGTAAGGCATTTGGGTATTCAGTTGGATAAACATCATGTCTGGGCCCAGAGATGGTGCTAAGTACACCGCTGTATTTTGCCTGTCTCTTGTCAAGGGGCTGAAAAATTGGATCGAATATTTCCTCTGATTCAGAATCCCTTCAAAATAAGGTAAAATGTAGGAGAGCGGCAACTTGCAAAAGAAAGGGAAAGGCTGACACAGTTCACTTAGTGCAGTATCTCCATCTTCGATCCTTTTGTGTATATCCATTGTTCAACTACCTGACAAATTTCTATTTCTAGCATTTCCATAAAAGTCTCCCTAATTGGGGAAGTCGTACACCTTTCATGGCTTCTTAATAAACTGGAAGTGAGTACCAGTACAGAATCAAAGGAACTAAAACTCCAGTTCCTGCTGCTGCTGGGGCTGCCTTCTGAACGTGGCTTATACAATATTTCATCTGTGCTGACACCTTTCACTCTCAATTATTTGGCCGCTGTCAAAACAAATCAATCAAATTACAGCACTGTGTCTTCATGTTACAATTCCATTCTAAGTTAGCGACATTAGCTTTGAAATATATGGAAGTATAAATTTTATCTCTATTATTTATTTAATGCAACTTTCTCCCATGTGAGTTATTTTCCAAACACAGCAAACTCAAATTATCTTATGTCAAATGTTGAATATATATATGTTCAGCTAAGAATTTCTAAAATAATGGCACACAGGGGAACCAAGATGCATAAGAATGTATTAGTGCACCTGCAGATTTGTGCTAATCTTAATCCAGTGACAGATGGCAAACATACCAGCTCTTTTTTGTTTTTATCTTTTTGTTTTGTTTTGTTATGCCTATAAACTTGGTGAGCACAGTTGACAAATATAATGTGAGAGAAGATGAAGATGACAATAAACCAAAGGAAAAGGTTAACATGGAGCCAAAAGGTTTTTACAGATTGATTTTGCTTCTAGTAAGACATAATTTTCCAAGATAAATAATTTCCAAAAATTAAAACTATGTTATCTAAACTGCAGTTTTTCCCAAGCACAGATTTCCTCCTGTATAACACCAGGCCCAAGCATAACACTGCCCTGCGTGGTTACCATAGGCAGCAACCAAAGTGCAATAAAGAAAAGAAAGAAAAAAAAAATGACTCAAACATTTTCATTTTGAAATTTTAAGGCTACAGCTACATTTTTAAATAATAGATTTAAATCAATTGAGTTACTTTTCAGCGAAAGAGAAAATACTGTTCAAGCTTTTATGTACAAGCTCTTAAAATAGCTTCTTTATACAGGGAAACTTGGCATGTCTTTAGAAGATAAAAAGCAAACTGACAGATACATTTTTGGGCTCCTTGTTGCACTCTGGCTATATAAAGAGTAAGAGACAATCAAAAGCTCTAAAGTGTACATTATGTCCAAAGAAAGAGAATTAAGCCGAGGGAATTACAGAAGCCCCAGCCTAACCTGCTGCAGAACAGTCATACATGCTGGGAGCTCTTCCTCAGTCTCCACTGGTTCTGCATCTTCCTCTTCCAGTGGTATTCCTTTCCTAACCTCTTCTCCCCCAGAAATTTCTTTCCTTCCTGGCTATTGTCATATATGTTGATGTTTTCTAAACTGTTGATGGACCTCCAGCACCAATCCCATTCTCAGTTTTAGATCCAAGTATTTCCAACTGGCTGCTGGGATCTCCACTTACATTTTCCACAGAAAATTTGAACTAATCGTGTCAAACTGAATTAACAATCTCCCCTCTTTCCTCTTGTCATTCTACATTTAATCAATCACCAAATCCTACCAAACTCACTTTGTTGATGTCTCCTAAATCAATCCTCTGCTCTTCATCACCAGACCCTTTCTTTCCTGGGTGACTGCAAAGCCTCCTTCCTAACTAGACTGGAGTGCCTACCACAGTGCCTAGAAAAGAGCTGATGCTAAATAAGTATTTGTGAAATCCATCAATCAATCTTTGTGCACACTTCATGGGAGGAAATGAGGTTTAGCTTTTCCCTAGAGGGGGATGACCTCTACTGGGAATCTGTCCTGCAAGACCTGCACACATAAGAGAAGACAGGACTTTCTTAGAGAGCATTAGCTCTCCATTCTATCAACAGTGGGCAGAGAGGAATTGGGGCCCATCTCTCATTTCCCTATTTTCAATACCTCTCCACTCCCTGCCCCACCCCCCACTTCCCACAGATACAGGAGTCCTGTTTATTTTGATTCCAGAGAAAATTTGAATAAATAATCGCAGTTCCCTCTCATCCTTGGTAATGGAGTGAGACTGAGAAACATTTCAAGCAGTCTTTCCTTGTTTTAGGCATCAGTGCCACTCTGATAGCAGCCATCTTGAAACAGAGCTCTGCTGGCCAGCTTGGAATCTAATCCAGTTTGCACATCCTAGTGTAGACACAGTGTTAGATGCCATCAAGAGTCCCGATGGATTTACAGCCTTATTATGTGCAAACTGGGGATCACATTACTTCACTGCCTTTTGCTTTGAAAATAAATGCTTTGGCTTTGCTTTGACACTTATGTGGCAGCTGGAAACCATTATCCTTTGACAATGCTTTATTCCATTGACAATATCTCTTAAGTACACAGTATACTACTCATACTCCTCATTCATGTGCTTCCAGTTTAATCCATGCCCCAGTGCCTCAGCGATGCCTGTTTCAAGGATAATGTACTGCAGCACAGGCTCTCCAGGTACTTTAAATAGTCTGAAGCTTTGGAGATACGGAGGTTTGAAAAACTGCCAGGGTAAGACACATTGCAACAACTTTTCATAACTTCTTTATGGTGGATTTTGTGTTATTGTATGGTGTGTCATGTGGGGCTCTTCTGAATAACACTGGAAATAGGAATTTATGCACTAAGTATTTCTAATATTGGATTTTGTGACAGCAAGCCACAGACCAGAAGCTGAGAAAACATTGCATACTAAAAGCCAGAGTCCCTTCCTCTCCTTTCCGTGGTGGGTACTGCATTGTCCTTTCTGCAAATGGTATGAGACTTCTGCTCGCATGTTCATGACGCCCCGGGAATGCGACTTTCTGAGTGTGGGCATAACGAGAATAGCACAGAAGTCCATCATGAGGAAAAGCAGCAAACATAGCCGCCTGGTTGTTTTCTTCTCCAAGAATGACACCAGAACCATCAGTCCACGTTCCCACCCCAACCACTCCCTGCCAACAATTTCTGCTTTGATCAATAAAATCAAAGCATTTAAAGGCAAGTTTATTAATATTAAATATTGCTCATACATAATGAGCGTATAGAGTTGCTTTGTGGTTGTATTGTTTTTAATTTGAGAATTAATCCATTTTGAGTTCAGAGATGCTTCCTTAAAAAGTTGGTTAGAAAGTCAAAACAATACAACTGTCGACTTAACCTTGTCAATGATAGTAACGACGTTTTGGAAATAACCTTTCACCTTAACGAATACAAAGTATTTTAATTTTGAAATAATACTTATTAGTGTAGAATCTTTAAGAAGGAAAGCAATCACTCATATCTCTCACTAGAGTTCACAAGTAACACTTTGCTGTATATAGTATTTTTCTTTTCCTCTCTCTGTGGGGTGTGTGTGGGGGGGGGCTTCTTTTAAACAATGGGATAAATTGTGTGCATCTGAAATCTTTACTATTTTAGTGTTAGCTTCTGGCTCTGAGAAATAGAGCCATTAACACTTTCTTTAATGAGAGAACTTGAGTTTCCCATTTCCATGAGTTTTTTCCCTAGCTTTCATTAATAGTTTGTACTCACACATTCTTTTTAATGTTTTAAAATAAGTTGGTATTTTATAAGCACTACAGCATCCATTTACCTTTTTAACTTTGTTGAAAAAATTGAGGTATATTTTACAAACAGTAAAATTCACCCTTTCTCATGTAGAGCTCTACAAGTTTGATAAGCACATATACTCTTGTGTCCCCGCCATGATCAACACAGAGAACAATTGCATCAAACCCCAAATTCCTTTGTGCTCCTTTAGAGTCAACTCCTCCACGCATCCCCACAGCCCTCCCACCCTCGGTCACCACTGATCTTTTTCTGTCCCTATAGTTCTGCCTTTTCCTAAATGTTAGATAAATGGAGTCATTTGTGCTCAGTTACATGTGCTCATTTGCTATTTTAAATATGCTCCAGTTGTTCCATGTATTTGTTTTCCATTTTTATGTTTATCATTTGAGTTCTACTACTTTAAGAAATAATTAACGTGTTATGTTCTACGTAACCCCACGGATAGTCCATACAACACAACAGGTTCACATAATGGAATTATAGAATCGCAGTGTTGGAAGGAATCTTCAAGTTCTCTTAAGTCAAAGACTCCTGTGGTGTATCTTCTGTGAAGTGGCCGTTGAACAGTAATATGCAGGAGGACTTCTCCCCTTAGGAGTCTCTTCATTTCCACTGGCAGCAGTTTTGACCAGGTGACTTGTCTGGCCAATAGGATGTGAGTGAAAGTGACGTGGGCCACTTCTGAGCCGAAGCTCAGAACTCCTAGAATGAAGACATATAGCAGAGCCACTGCTGATCTGCAGCTAACATGTATTATGAAATAAACAAAGAAATAAACCTTTGTTATATCTTAGTGAGATTTTGTGCATGTTTGTTCCTGTAGCATAACCTACTGAAAGCTAAAAGATACAAACATCTGTCCATCGGGTTGTTCAATGTTCCCTGAGAATTTGTGCGGTTAACTTTTCTAGCACTTAGGACTTCTCCCTGGGTCACTCTTCCCCAGATTTTGTACGGCTTAGTCCCTTGTGTCCTTTGGGTCTCTTTCCAGTAGAGAGACTGACCTTGTACAAAATACATCACAGGCCCTCCCTGCTGCCCTCTATTCTCTCGATCTGCTTCACTCCCCAGAGAAGCACCTGAAGGGGCTCTCTATTTTGTTTATTGCTATAATCCACGTAAAGATCATGGCCTAGTACACTATGAAAACTCAATTGGTGTTTGTTGAGAAAATGAATAAAATTAGTAAAACACACACACACACACACAAAATAAGCTTATTTCTTGTTAAGCTGGTATGATTCTTTTTACCATCAGATAATTAAAACTATGTTATATGATGTGTCTCCCCTTTTGACTTGTCCTATGGTTCCAAACCTTTGTCTAGGTTTCTTCTTGTTGTTGTTGTTGTTTTTTAATAAAGAACTTTTGGTCTTTCATGCTTCTTATATTATAAACTGCTTCAAATCCTTGGAATTAGAGAGGCATAACTAAGTAAATGCAAACATATATCCATGAAAATATCAAACTGCATTGTCCAAGCACGTTTGTCTGTATTACATCAGGCTCTGTGTTGGCCACTCAGCATGCACGGGAAAGGCCTCTATCGTCACCCACTTCTCCCCCAATCTGATTGCTACCACCTCAGACTTCCAACCTTCAATTCAACAACTAGAACTGCTCACAGAACTCTGTAGACTCCATGTTTTTCATTCCGTTTTCTCTACATTGAATGTTCTTTTGACTTCTATTAATTCTTTAAAATTTATTCATCTATCCATCTATCCATGCATCCCTCTATGCATTCATTCATTCATATTATGAACCAGGTACTATTCCAGTTCTTGGGCCACATCACTGAACCAAACAAAGATGCCTACCACGGGACTTACATCCTAGGGGAGGAGCCAGACGCAAACAATACATTGTATGTGGGCATCTTCCTCTGTAGCAGCAGGGCCATGCATCACAATGCTGCCTCCACTGCCCTACCTGGCTACAGTAGTAGGCATGACCCAAATTGTTTGAGAGAAAGAAAGAGAGAGAGAGAGAAAGAGGGAGAGAGAGAGAGAGCCGGAGAGAGAGAGAGAGAGAGAGCCGGAGAGAGAGAGAGAGAGAGAGAGAGAAAGAAAGAAAGAAAAACTCAACCATTTTTGAGATTTTAAGTCTATGTAGAAGATTATAAGTGTTATGAGAAAAGGAAATAAAGGAAAGTAGGTAAGGGGGAACAGGTGGGGGGTACAAGGAAGATGGTAGGCTTCATGATTTATGGGGAAAGAGTGCTTCAGGCAGAGGGAACAGCCTGAGCAAAGGCCCTTGGGTAGAAGTATATTCAAAGAACACCAGGGAGGCCAGAGGCCCGTATACTGAGGCTGATTATGAATTGGAAGGGAGGCAGGTGTGGAAGTGAGAAAGCAAAATAAATTAAACCAAAGATCTATGTCTTTGGCACATGAACTGACTGAAAGCAAGACGATCAGAAGCATTCTGGGTTTCTGAGAGAACTGGATACCCAAAGAGACTACAAATCATTAACTATTGGAAACCTCAAGTAACCTGTGGCCCCCAGGATTCCATAAGCCACAGACAGAGAAAGCCTCCAACCTTCTCTTCAGATGTGGCCAAGGCAGATAATGGACAGGAAAGAATCCCAGGAGTGTAGCCAGCGGTCCAAGAGAAGAGTGACCAAGGGTCTTTACCTAGAGAAGCTCAATAGACGATCCTCTCCCTCTCCCTGGAGGAGGAGACCTTCACGATGTCTGCCCACTAGGACATCGGAATGGCTATGGATAACCAGATTGTGGCATACTCCTATGATGGAACAGGACTTGGAAATGAAAAGAAAATAACTACAGATCTACACAACAACATGAACGAATCTCAAGGCATTATGCTAAGTGAGAAGAACTGATGTGAAAGAATACATACTGTACGAATCCATTTTTACGAAGTTCTAGAGCAGACAAAACTAATGGATAGTGACAGAAAGCGGATCAGGGTCGCCTCTTTGAAGGAGGCGATTGACTGCAAAGGGACACAAGGGAACCTTTTGGAGATAATGTTTTATGTATTGATTGCGGTGAATAGAAGTTGCAAGGGTGTATACAATTATCAAAACTCAACGAGCTGAGCACTTAAACTCCATGCATTTTGTTGTATGTAAATACACCTCAATTAAAACAACAAAAACAAAACAAACAAAAAGGAAGTGTAATGTAACTTGCACATGAAATTCCTAACCTCAGAACTATTCCCACATTCTTAGCTCAGCACAGTCTTTAGTTTGGAGAGTCCGAGAAAACCAGGGCAGGTTTCCTGCCAGTGCTAAGGTAAGGGAAGGAAATACCACCGTTGGCATTGAGTTTCAGCTTGCTTTGAACCTAATTGCTTTTCTGTGCTCAGGTCAAGCAGCACGCTCTAATGTAATTTTGGTCATTAAGTTCAGCATTATGCTAGAGTTAACTGGAGTGTTCACACTTTGATATAAATGTCTCGTGTAGCACATTAATATTCTCCATTTACATTGCCCACAGTGATTAGTGGGTTATCCCACCCGGCCCGTGTGATGAGAACAAGTCACCAACGTGAATAATCAATCCTAACTGTAGCCCCACCTCTGCCGTCCCACTAACCACTTCGCTGCTTGTTGTCACTTACGTTGAGGATGCACACGTATTTACTTACATTTTCTGCCTATATCTTAAAAAAGCAAAAAATCCAACAGATTTGCATGAGTTCCATAAGGAGGACTTTATTTTGCCAGATCAAATAATCATCTAGTTCCTATACTAGGACAAATGCAAGTTACATTTTTTAGTACAGCTATCTGTGTTTCAAAATATTAAGTAAATTGGAAGACACTGATTTTTAAAGGAGTTTATAAAGTATGTGACAGAGCAACTTTAGTGGTTTTCTTTCTTTGAGGCTTATGGTCATTGTTAATCTTATTTCACAGGTGTGGGTTTGCTGATAGTCACCTGAAACCAAATCCCTGTGAGTACACAGCAGACAAAGGATGCAAGAATAGAGGGACCCATCACCTGGCAGGTACACAGACGGGGAAACAGGCTTTCAAAGGTAGGACAAGAGACAACACATGCCTTCACCGTCTTCATGTAGGTAATTTCTAGATCTTGTCTGAGTTTAGAGCATTTCTGGGCTTGAATCCCAGCCAGGACTTCCCCGGATTTCCCTTAAAATATTCAGAACCAATGTGATTTATAGATGATGTAATATAGACTTGTACACCTGAAATCTATGTAACTTTACTAACAATTGACACCCCGATAAACTTTAATTAAAAAAAATACATTCAGAGCCTAGACTCTTTGGCATCTTTGGCATCTGAGTTCAGGGTTTGTCTCAATCTCAGTCCCTGCCCATAAACGGTCCTTGCTGGTCTATGCAGTGTTCCCAGTAGGCAGGCCAAAATATACCCCGCTACACCCAGAGCCCTTCTGCCGATGAGGGAGGCCCTGGAGTGTTTCTTAAACACGTTGCCCATGTTCCACAGCACGTCACCTGGCTGGCTTCTCCCTCCCACCCTCATTATAGCTGGGAGGACAGGGCAGTCAACCTCTAGTCTGGCCAGTGACCAGTGAGGAAGCTGAGAATGAAAAGGCTCAGCCCAACAGGAACTTGAGTTTGGGTGAGCTTGGATTTTAGATAGACATGGAGACAGAGATAAAGACAGAGATGTGAAGACAGAGATAGCACTGGAGATTTCTGAGAGGTACATGAGTTGGAAAGATGCATGTACTTCGAGGACAAAAAATGGAGCAGTAGTGAACCAAAATGATGGGTTAGCCAAAAGTCAACCAGCAGAGTACAGGAAAGTCATAAGGGGAAGCAGGAGGAGAGGAGACAAGTTGTTAGTCCCGCTGGGAGTGCAAACTGGCATCTGCCCGCTCAGAGGGGCGAATGATGCAGCCTGCAGCCCAGTGGTTCACTGGATTCTCTAATCCCCCAACCACATTCCAGGATCCCTCAGGCAGGGGTGCAGGACTGTTCTTATGATGCTGCAAGATTTCTTACTCCATACTCCTGTCTGTTTCCTTACAGGAAGACCCCGTCACGAGGAGATAGGAGTGCGTCTCTTTCTTGCATGGGAGGACTTGAGAAGGGAAAAGAATCCCAGGCCATGCAGATGGGTTTTCTGCAGTGCAAAGCGGTCTCTTCTCAGCAATGCAAAGCTTTTTCTGGATAAAATCTCAGAGCAAGGACTTCAATAATGCTTGAATTATGCAAGAGAACACCCTGCGGTCTCGGGGATGTGAATGTCCTTACAGAAGCAAAAATGTTCCCAAGTAAGTTATTCCTTTCACTCATTATCCTCATTTAGAGGCCTGGGGTCGGGAGAGACAGCAGGAGAATTAACGCAGGTGCTTATCAGCGTCACATGGCTCCCCATCACTCTGAGATGCTCAGAATCCAGAGATAGTGGGGGAGCTGCCAAATGAACTTTGAAAAAGCTCCCTAGACCAGCCTTTCTTAAACTTTAGTGTGCACAAGAACCACCTGCGGAACTTAAAAACGAAGATTGTTCAGTGGGTCTGGGGTGGAGCCCGAGAGTCTGCATTCTCACATGCTCCCGTTAGATGCTGATGCCACTGGAGTGGGGACCATGCTTAGAAGAGGAGGCCGTGACAGGATCCCTTCTGCCTGAGCAGAGAAAGACCGCTTTGTGTAACATCATGTCATTAGTGCTCATTAAAATACATGCACGAACCATGCTTCTGAGGCTCTGAGATCTATTCCAGGACACTTGATAGGGAACATAAATGAGCCAGCTCTCAGTCCCGTTAGTAAAGAGGAAAACACTTGAAAACTTGTCTCTGAATTCTAAACTCTTAAGAAATTGATGTCAGTAAATTTTTTTCCTTAGCAAATTTGCAGGTTTTGAGCTGGGAAAACAGACAGGCTGGAGGGCCAGTCAGGAAAGTTGGAGAATAGTCAGAGACAATTCTAGTTGGTGAACTTCTTTCATGAATAAAAACTTAACCCTTCACAATGAAGAAAAAGGAAACCATCAAGAACTAAGCACATCATATGGAAACAAGCCCTCCTTCAGACCAAGGGGTTAACTCTTAAATCCACCCCCCTCACACTGACCAACCAAATCTGTTTTACAAAACCACCTAAGAAGGTGGGGTATCTATTACAGGTGGACAGACTTACTGGTTTTTTCAAAAGACTCTTAAAAGCCTAGGGCTAAGGTTACTGTGCTCATTGTCTAGGGGGAGGCCATGGGGAGGGGCAGAGCATTCTACCCAGTTGACTAGATAAATCTAGGTAAGGTCTCCTTCTGAGGTACCGTAGCTCATTTACAATATCACCACCCTTGAAAAAGGATGAAACTTGACGGCATCCGGGACTGGGTTGGTCTCAGAGTCACCCAGAACCTCTACAGATGACTTTGCGGCCTGCCAGCCGTTCACCCATGATCCCGACTCCAACAACCTTCTGTGATAGAAGCTGGGAAGCCGCACAAGTCGTAGACACTGCCCGGTGCCTGCCAAGGGCTGCAGGGGGGTTCCCTAAAGGTGATGCGATCAGCCTTGGGTCAGCTACTGACCGACAAGCTGGCTGACTGGCATTGCCCTTCAGATGGTGGACACTGATCTTGGGCACCTCGGAGACATGAGACGTTTCCCTGATTGCCATCCTTATTGCCCCTGAACTTCTTGCAGGGTGACCAACTCTTTCTGGTTTCAACAGTGAAAGTCCCATGTCCTGAGAGAATCCCCAGTCTCCAGGCAACCAGGATGATTGGTCATTTCTGAGACGAGTGAAGAATGGGTGGTGAAGAAGTCATACGGTAAGATACAAAAGGAACAGAAAAGCCCAAGAAAAGTGGAAGACAGAAGTTTCCTGGATCCTAACACTGATTTGGGAATTGGGATATGTTCATAAGGATATTAAAGAAAAGGGTATTGGTGGGGTCGGGGGGGCATGGCTGGGTTATTTATACTAGGAAGCTTTTCCTGTAATTGTCTGACTTGCAGCTGGGAGGTGTTTCATGTTAACGAGCTCGCCACCCACCCTCCAAATTCGTTGGAATTTCATAAACGAAGACAAAAGGAGAGAAGCTCCTCCGTGCTTGTGTAGTGTACGGGAGCTTGGCCATTAACTCCAACACACTTCTGAAGATGAGGCCATCGGAAAGTTCTGTGAGAAGCACCAAGGACTAAAAAGAGCTAGCGCTCTTACTGAAACTACTTAACCAGGATACAAAACTTAGGATTCATTTTCTGAAACCAAAGATGCCACAAGAACCAAATTCTAAACTATAAGCTAATACTAAATTTGATATTTAATAAGAGAGAGAGAAAATTTTGATGAAAGTCTATACCGGACCCGTCACTCACTAATTTTGAACCCTTAAAATAACCAGGTAATAAAGCCCTAAGAATACCAAACTGTAATAAAGATCTAACAAGCCTGTTTTTCTGGACTCTGACTTTGTTGTCTATTTTAACCAAGCAGGATTAATTTATGACCCATGAGCTCTGCAGGCTTATGTTTATTTTAATACTCAATATTCCCATAAGTGCAAATGTTCCAAATGGAAGGTTGCATTCTGATAATGCCCATTTCTTCATTAAGATTTCATCATCCACCTACATTAAAAAGCCTCTCCCTGTATTTTGTTGCTTTTGCTTTCACCTTGTTTATTCCCTCCTTATTTGCTTAATCTGGAGATCCTGGCTTCCCAGGCACTCTCAAATTTGAAACAAGCAAAGTTTGTGCATGAATGTGTCCTAGGAATGCATGATTTATGAATGGCAGGTTTCTTGACAAAATTTAATAGTGTAAGAGAGACCTTGCTTTAAACATTAAAGTGAAAGTCAAGAAGTGGAGACAATGGATGGGATATTAGAACATAATAGTGGGTAAAGAAGTTTGTGTCAAGAATTAACCAGTTATTACTTGGTCTATTTCTTAATCTATGGATTGATGCTCTGACCAATTTAATAGCTTATAAGAAGTACTACATTTGATCAACTAAAAAAGTACTTTGTTCTGATGACTTACCCAACCAAATTCTCACTCTGCAGAAAAAAAAAATAATCGCTAACATTTATATCAACAGAGAAAATAAACATCTCTGACCAGTCCAAAATAAATTTGTTTTCTCTTTATTAAGCATCCTAATTATATTCAAGTCATTTTACATCATAAAATTCTTCCCCTTACAGACTTTTGTAAACCAATCTATTGGTCAGTGTTGCCAAATCTCTTAAAGAAAAGTGAATACCTTCATAATATCAAGAAAACTATCCTTCCTGAGTAAAATTTGAGTCCAACTCTTGCTATATGGCCATGTAACAGAAAGGCTCAATAGTCAAGTCTATTTTTCTCATTACAAACTATGACCACAAATAATATAATTTTAATAGTAATAACTAAAATATACTTAGTAAGTAAAATAATAATTAAACTAATCATTCCAAATGATCCCTTGTTGAGATGTTCTAACCACTTCTTACACAAATCAGTCATGTCTAACCTTTCTTTAAAGATGGCTACATTGAAGAACTCCTGAAACTATAACTCAGGTCCTCAAGTAACAGCATAATAATTTTACATGTATGCTTTTGATGTGTCATGCAATGATTGCTCATAAATGCTTCCAGAAGACTCAAATGTTAGGAAGATCAATGTTAAGAAATGAGGACTGATAAAGCCCAGTGCTTGAGCAAGGTCAGGCTTCACAAGACAACTTAAAACTTTGCTTTCTACACAAGCCCCCACATGCTTTATGATGGAAGCAACTCTGAGCCACATTCAATATTCAGGGCACTTGCCCACTGCAAGTGGATAGAGCCCTACATGCCACACGGACAAAATGGGTTACCTTGTAGATTCTGCAATGGCAGAGTCATTATGCCCCCGGCTGCAGCTGCTGCTACCAGCCCTTGGATGTTGGTGAGATTCGCAGTAGGCAGTGTGAGGACCAGTCCTTGTTGCCCTCCTAGCTGTCCCGCCATGTTGAAGGGGATGAGAATAGGCTGGTTGAGGGCTGGCGTGCCTCCTGGCATCACGCCGGTGACAGCAGAGGCCAATTGCTGTGCTGTCAGAAGTGGCTGCAAGGAAACAGATAATCCCAGCTCACTTTCCAGTAGAACCAAGATACGGGGTGGTAAAGCATTTTCTGCTACTTACGCAGGGTTAGAAAGTTCCTGAACAAGTTGTAAAGAAACATGCTCTATTCCAGAAAAAAAAGATTGACTGGTAGAAAAAAATTGAAATCACTTTTCACTTATTTTTGTTGGAAAATTTCGTTTGGTTCAGACATCCTTTGAGTAGCTCAAATACCTTTAAAAGTATTACCTTACACTTATACATTATTCTTCCGATGAAGTTTCATTCGATCCTACCCGTATATATTTGAAACTCTTTGATACTGTATTCTGTGTTGTTCCACAAAGAACTCATTGGGATCAGTGGATTTTTTTTTTTTTTTTTTGGTTCAAAAATAGCAACAAAATACTATTTTCATCTATTAAATTAACAAAAATAATGTCAAAGATTTACTCAGTGCAGGTAAGTCTGCAGTGACACCATTAGGCGGATTTAGGGCATGTGCCCTGACACAAGCCTTTTGGAAAGCAGTTTGGAGATTCATATCACGAGCTACAAAAATATTCATCCCCTTTTGACTCAGAATATCCTCCTGGGATGTAGACTGAAGATATAATTGAAACAGAAAAAAGATAAATGCATTAAAGTACGCATTACATTTTTAAATACATAAATGCTGAAAAAGTTTGTTACAGTACTAAACTTGATAAAATATTGCCTACTCTTTAAAATGGATCATTATGACCTTTTTAGGAAAATAGAAAATGTTTATAATATGAGGATACATAAAATAAAATGGAAAATAATTAAGCAAATGATAGTCATTGTTAAAATGGAAAATTGCATATGTATCATGACAAAATCTAAAAAGAAATATAGAAAACAAAAATATTTCATGAGGATAAACTTTAAAATGCTTTAAATATTTCTTTTGTTATCATGCTAACATTCTTTGCTGAGTTAAAACAACATTAAAAATACATGTTTATGTCCACTATTTATCCAATAGCCATTGTTTGATATGGAAAGGCAGCCTCATAGGTGTGCTTCGGGCACTGGACACACTTGAGCTTAGTGTGCCCTCTTCACCGCTGTGACGTAGGAAGAATCCCTACCCTGGCCAGGCCAGGTGACCCACAAGGTCACTGATCTTAGAGTCCTTAATCCAGAACTCTCATTGGACCCTGTGGAAGCCTGTGAGATATAATCTTGTGTTCATTTTTCCTCTAGATAAAGCAATACAAAACTCTTATTGAGAAGTTTTACCATTTTTGCTTTTAATGCAGCATGATTCTATAAATTAAAGGTAATTCTATAAGGCATAGTACAAAGCCCAGTATCCAATAGCCAGGCACTGTTCTAGGGCTGCTATGCAAGCGTTAACTCTGTTGCCCTAATGCTGAGATACAGAGACGTTACTAACTTGCCCCAAATCCCATTTCTAGAGGAGGGAGTGGGGCTCAAGTCCAGGCAGGCTGCTCCACAGCCCACTTCTGGGTTAGGGAAATGGGGCTGCTTTGTTTACAGAATGTGGGGGAAGAGCGCTGAGCCCACTCTGCCATTGTCTGTGGTCTGCCCGCAAGTCTCCTTCTGGGAGCCCTCTGAAGAAGGCCCAGGACTCCATGCAGCCCAGTGTTGGAGCCACTCTTCAGGACTCGGTGGGCCTAGCTCCTAGTATATTTGCTAGGCTTTACTAAAGTCACACAGAGTAACTATGATTTTCTTTAAGAAAATAAAGTTGCCCTGAAGCACTAAAATAGGCATATTCTTTAGAAATAAGTACAAAAATGGTAAGCTGATCCTCAAATTGCTGGTATTATATCACTGACACTAGTAATATCAAGATAAGAGGGAAGGCAAGTGGGTAGTCCTCAGACTGTATACAGGCCACAGGTTTGGGGGTTTGGGGGTGTGGGTTTTAAATTGAATTTGCAGGCTTACAGCAGGGACTGCAATCTTGTTTCTCATGGTGCCCAGCACTTCTCACTGTCTGGGTCTGTCGTGCTGCTTATATAACCCAGAAGCATTAGACTTCGTTCCCCCGCTATGTACACACACACACACACACACACACACACACACACACACACACACAATGTCATAAGCATAACATTAGAAAGGGCATAGCTGGAAGAAGCCCGTTTCTGAGATTCCCAGCCCGTTTCTGAGATTCCCAGTCACACTCTGTCTGGGCTTCCATGGACAGTAGACATCTCTCCAGGCCTTCTGTCCTCAAGCCCTTATGCTCCGAGATGGACCCTGGGATCTAAGGCCATAGGGGGATTTGGTGGCAGCTGGAACAAGAAAATCAAGACCAATCTAAGCTCTACACTTGGGTTTTCAAGCCTTGATCTGGAGAGCCCTCAACGTGATGAAAGTGATCAATTTCCAGGAGCAATAGTGATAGCGAAAGAGAAAGGCTTAAGTATCAGGCCTTTTTTCCGTAAAATCAGGGTGAACTCCAATAGCTTCACACTAAATGAAAGAGGTTAAAAAAAAAAGAAAAAAAAAAGCCCAGCCTTTTATAATTGTGTTCTATATCTCCATATAACCACACCAGGCTGCAGAAAACAAATATTAGACTTTAAAAAATAATGAATGTATTTATTAATGCAGGGGCTGTATGTGATGTACAGTATTGTCAAACCCAATAAGCTGAACTTGCATTAAAATTGCATTAACTTTTTTATATTAAATCACATCTTGTATTTCAAAAATGACTATAGTAAGGTTGAAATAACTTAATTTTCTTCACACTCCAGTCATTAAAGTTTTACTTTCTAGAAAACTGCATGGTAACCAACAGTGCAGTTGCAGTGGATCTGAAAAAGGAAAAAACAAAAAACAAAACGGGATTCCAAATGATCAAAACCAACACTTCCTTTAAAACAGAGACAAGTTCTGCAAACACATTTGTTTTCTTGATGGTATTTAATAAATAATGTAGTCATACAGCTTCCCATACAAATATTTATCACCATCTTTCCTCTGTTGGAGTTAATTGGATTGAACTCATTGTTATTTATTTGGTTATTTTTATGATTAAACCATCCTATATGCAACCCAATAGAAAGCAGTTGAGAGATACTGACCTGTGGCCCAACTGGGAAAGCGGGGTGGGTCTGACTGGCCTGGTGCTGGTCAGGAGTGCCTGGGTCTGATAGTGCCGTGTTTCCTCTGGCCCCTGGAATTCAAAAGAGAAACGCTCCCTTAATATATGATCCAGCCTAGGGGCTGCACATGACCCCGTTTTTCTGTGACATCACATAACTAAGACACAGATGATATGCGACGTGGTTTATCAATATCTCTAGTGTGCAAGTCACTCTTCAACTGCATACATTGTGCTAATGAACATTCAGGAGGTAGAAGGCTGTGACAGCAGGGAAAGTGACAGTGTTATCAGGGGCTCTGATAGGCGTACACTGTGCATTAGTTTGCACAGGGCACACCGATGCGTCTCTGGTATGGGAAACTGCATCCTTTATGCAGAGGTGGGCGACAGCTAATCTAACTTCCCAAAGCCAGAGAAAGTGTGATCTCAGACATGACCAAGTCGTCGACATTATCCCTTAATATGGCTTCATATGCTTAAGCCCTTTTCCGTAGAACATAACTTACTGCCTTTGCTGAATCCTGTTGGACACCAAAGCATGAAATATAAAATTCCACCCAAACAGCAAAGCTTTCACTTGAAAGCTTCCTAAACACTGTAGTTTCTCTGTGTGGGCTTATGTGCTTTGTTTCAGGACAAACCGTAGCAGATAAGATAGTGGCAGTGACAATAAACACATGAGTAAATAAACAAACGAACAAACAAATACAGGTAATAGCAATTTTTGAAGGTTTTTAAGGGTAACTTTTGTTTTCTTGTTAGTTAAAATCCAATTCCAAGCCATCCTTAACAAGATCCTCTTTCCTGATGTTTGTCCTATGAATAGCAAGTGGAAGACAGTTCAAATCCTGTTTACTGGTGTGCCATGGATGACCAAAAAAAAAGATGATTCTGTCACACTTATAAATTTTAAAGAAGGTATTATTGGCTCATTTAAAACAAATTCTTCTATATAGTTTCCAAAGGGACAGACTTATAAATAATGGAAATGTGGAAAAAAATACTTCAGCACATTAAGCCACAAATAAAATTGACTGCTACATATTATTCAATTGACTTCTATCTCACTGTGATGTGTCAATCACAACATCATTTTATAATAGGATTAAGCAATAAATGTGCAAAGCCATTATGCAGAAATCTGAAAATCTGATTAATTTGTAATATTTTTTTGTGTGCAGAAAGTCAGGAATGGACGTTGCTTGGGGAATACTTACAAGCATTCTATTGAAATTTCTAAATTGATTTGGGACAAACTAATAAAAACACAGACTTGCTGACATTTTATAAAGTGAATTCTGTCAAAATATGTTTGGCATTTTAATGATCGCTGTCATTTAATAACAAGGGTGAGATGACCCACCAGAAGATGCCAACAATTTCCCCATAACGTGCAGGAGACCTTTCTTCTAAATTTTTTATATGTGATTTATTTATTATGCTTGAATAGCAGAGCATTTTAAACTGGGAGCTGCATTATGCATTGTAAATTTCACAATTTCCCTTCCTATATACTCAAGTCCTATTTTGCCTTAAAATTCTCAGCAGAGCTTATGTACTTTTATAGCATTAACTGGGTCCAAAGTGACGCTTTTGGTCAAATATTCAGATTAGGTGCATTCTCAAATTGCCAAAAACCCTCCTAGGTTTAGTTTTTGATGTTCTTAAAAATTTTGTGCTTCCCCATATTCGCCAGCCATGAATTTTTACACCACACTGTGAAAAGAGTTTTACAATGCACAGAAAAAGAGAAAACCCTTCTACACCATTAAAAAAAATACCTCTCTTAATCTTTAAAGATTTCTGTACCATGCCTGGCCATTCTCTTCATACTTCTTTCAAAGTCCCATGCCTATTTGTAGACTCTGTTCCAAATGACACGCCATTGTAAGGTTTAGGATTTGTCCCATATAGACACTGTGTCACAGATTGTGTGTGTGTGTCACCTGTAGCTTCACACAGGTTACATTTGCTTATATTTTATTCTGGCTGGAGGCCCAATGCATAAACCGCTGGTTTTGAGGCTGGTTATTCTCAAAAACCATGTTCAATGCAGTACAGGGCAATTCCACACAATTTCATGTGTAAAATAAAGTCTTTCACAGGCTCTAGAGGAGATTATGCATGCTCTCCTGCCAGGATCAACAAGTAATGTTTCTTTTTAATGCACGTCTCCATTTTCCCCAAACGCATGTATCACACTTAACTTTGTAGGACCATAAACTAATCTGTCGGATCATAAGGCGGCTCCCAGATCAGGGGTCTTCTCACAGCCAAAGGGGACTCCAGCAGTCAGAATGAATAAACGACATTGGCTAAGAGAGATCCAAAGCAGTGCTGAGTCTACGTTAGCAGAGAATTTCAGGTTATCTATTTCCATGGGCACAGACATGAAAATACGAACTTAAATGGGTTGGGCAGGTTCCTCCTGATCAGGCGTCCGGGAAACGTGTTACCTCTCCGGAGACCAAGAATGTCCAGAAAGCTCTCTGTGACCTGTTCTGAATTTAACAGTTTGTGTTTTTCAGGCAGCAGCTGTGAAGTCCAGTAAGGCAGGGACTGTTCGCTGGTTCACCACTTTATGCCCAGCCCTTGTGCAGGCATTTTACTCACATCGATTAAATATTCGCTCAGTAGAAATAGAGGCTTGGATTTTCATTTGGGGGTGGTATAATTCCTTCAAGAGCAGTATTGGCATCCACTTGACTATTTACTACTGTTTAGTGTAAACTTTAGAAATATCTTTAAATCATTAGCTTGTTGGCAAATTCTACCTCAGTTCCAATGTAGATGTTAGAAACAGTTTGCTGTACAGTTTAAAAGCAAGGACTCTTAAATTTTTAGCTCTCTCTGTGTTTAAATTTAGCTCTGCCACTTCACTAGTTATGTGAACTTGGGCTTGTTTTCCCTCTTCCTCATGTATCAGCTTCCTCTCGTAAAAGTCTGGGGAAATAATAGCACCTCCGTTATAGGGCTGCTGTTGTGAGAATTGAATGAGAAATACACTTGTAATTTTTTTGGAACAGAGCATGCTTACCACTCAGTGTTATTTCTCTTGACTATTATTATTTAATAAGATTTACTTTGTATTTAATATAATATTTAATATTATTTAATTAGCCCCTAACATCCACCTGCCCCAAGTCAACTCAGTACCTTCTCCCATCCCTATGTGAGCAGTCCACATTTCCTCACACAAGCACCACAACGCTGTATACTCTGAACCTTTTGACGAATGTTTGGAAATAGTTCATCAAATAGTCAGGCCTCTCAGAGGCTACAAAGGGGGATGTTTACAGATAATGCTTCCTTCAGTCCATGGTAACATGACCAGGAAATATGGCACAAAGATACAGCTTCCAAATTCTCTCTCACCCAGACCCAGGCTTCAATCAGTAGTTCTTACCCAGGCCTGTGAATCAGCATGGTCTGTGGAGCTTCTGGAACGCAGAGGATCACATCCCTCATGAGACTACTGATGGAACAACTAAGTGGGGGCTCACGTGTAAGTTTTATGAAACTCCACCAGTGATCAAAGACCATGGGCAGAAAACAGTGGCTTAGAGGCTGCCCGGCGGGTCTAAATCGCCCTTGCACAGAGGATGCTCATACAACTCGTTTTATGAGAAGCAGACGGGACATCAGCTCGCATTACCTCGCTGGCCTTCCAAGTCTCTTCACCTGGGGCATTGTCCCATCACAATCCCCGTATACTTCTAGCTTAGCAAGGGGAAGAACCATCTCAGATACATGGTTTTTTGTTGTTTTTTTTTGTAATTATGATTTGCTCACTGTTAATTCAAGGAATATAAAAACTGGTGTTAGAAGGATCACAGTATAAAATTTTAAATAGTTTTATAATAGGAGTCAATTCTGTGCAAGTACAGGGAGCCCTGCTATAAATCTGTTATGGAAAGGACAGGTCAGGAGTGGTGAAGACACTGAAAGACTGATGAGGAGTTTGGCTGGGACACAAGGGTAAAACTTATTTTTAATTGTTAAATGCCTGCTTGTCAGAGCATTGGTTCATTCAGCACCATTTTTCAAGTTCTGATTTCACGTCTGAAGCCTACATAGCTGCCTGCTGACCACTCTGCTCTGGAGGCACCAGACTATTGGCAGCACCAAGACAGGTGATACCCCAGGCCTTGGGTTCTTCCCTCAGGGTGTGCCTAGGAGACAGCCTGTCAGTCCACCCTCCCCGCCAGCTCAAGGCGAGTTCCTGAAGGACCGCCACTCATTCCTCACAGCAAGCTACTTTTGCTTTGGCAAATTACCTCTTTTCTTTTTTCTTCTTTTCTTTTTCTTACATACACACACACACACACACACACACACACACACACACACGCTTCATCCATATATATATATATATATGAGTTTTTATTAACTAAGGCAAACCAGGCGTGGCATCTCTTAGTTATTCTAAAGATAAAATAGATGTGCACTCTAGTATAGAGTTTTAAACCCTACCACCCCTCCACTTTGGAGTTGACTTCCAAATAAGTCATTTTAAGAAACAAATAAAACATTTTTAATCCTGAGAGGCTATCCTCCTTTGTGGAGCCTTTACCTTTGCATTACCTTTGCAAAGAGGACACAACGGCCATGGCACTGAGAAGAAAACAGGGCTGCAATGTGATTTGCAGTATGAACTGAGTAAGCCAGCTCCACCACCTCCCAGGTGGAGGCTGAGCCTATCCCATTCAGCGCACCAGATTCTCTTGTTAACGACCAATGCATTTTTAATGAATCGGGTTTTGCAGAGGGAGAGTTTGGGTTTCTGTCCTCGATGCATTAGCACAAACATAATCACATGAAGGTCACAGGGATCCCTCAGCTTTTTCTGGAATTCATGCCTCTTTTACCCACTGTTCGTGGCTTTTACCAGTGAGGGAGGTGATGCAAAGGTGGCTTATTATAAGGTAGACAGTTGAATGCATTATTATTTCATGTTGGGTGTGCGAAACCAGCTAAGCAGGGCACAAGTCCTCTCTAAATTAAACTTCCCTTTCTGTCAATTTCTTCAAGATGACTAAATGCCAAGGTGGGAGTGATGGTGTCTGTAAACGTCTTTTCACAGCCACTGCCACTGTTGGCCATGTTTTAATTGCCATTTGGGAGTTCTTTATGACACTGGCCACACACACATTTATGTACAGAACAGTATACAGGACTCCACCGGAATTGGAGATGCTAAGTAATAAGCCACACTTGAAAAACAAACATTCATTAATTCACATAAGGGTCTGTGTCTTTGCAAGTTCTGTTGTCAAGTACTTGTAACTTCACCCACTGAGGCCTGGAGAACAGAGAATGTCTGATGATATCAATGAGAAAAATGGATTCTTTTATTCTTCTAACAAGTGACTTATCTGGCCTCTGGTGGAGGGAAGTCCAGTTTTCTTTCTGTGAGGGGTCTAGGTCCGAAGTGGTTCTCAATACTGATCTTTATTTAAAGGTTGCACAGATGCATTAAATGTCAAAGGGAGACTTGGGATATCTAATAGATAAACCATAATAAGAAATCCTACAAATCTCTCATTTGGACTTGATTATCTGAAAATGTTTTTGTAATATCTACCAAAATTATTCACTAATTGCTTCAGTTCTACATGTAGGCTTAACTATGTGTGCTATAGAAGACTTTCAGTGCATTTCATTCTCTCAAAATTTCATTCTTTCTCCAACGACTTTTTTTTTTTATCATTGTTTTTACATCCATCTAATAAAAGCACAGCTGAACTCCTGTGATATCTAGGCCAATGAAGTTCTCAATTTCTGTAAACGCTTCTTTTTAGAAAAAAGATTAAAAAGAGAGTCATCAAACATATTTAAGCAAAATTCTATGACATACTGTAGGCATAGAGGGAGCTTTGGGGTATGGATTTTCCCCGAGTACTGCTGTCTCTACAAGGGTTTACATTCTTTCAAGGCAAAGGCTCTTCCTAACTCCATCTTGTGTCTCCGTCCGACCAGCTCCGGGCCTTGGCATGTATGTATGTACATATGGGTTTGTATGAATGTATATATGCATGTTGGTGGTGTGAGTTGTATGTGGTAGTGAGTTAGTGTTCTTAAAATGATGGACATATGTATCAAAGTGAGCTGAAATAGTTTAGACACAGATTTTAAACCACCTGAAAATGGTTTGTCTAATTTAAAAAATGCATTTTAATCTAAGAAGGCTTGCACAGTTCCACACACTTCTCCCAGGAAATGGACACTTCCTCTGACAAGGACGTTGCTTGCGGCACTTGATCCAGGGATGAAGTCTTTGCTCCCCTGTGATTGATGGGACTCTAGCATGGCCCTGTGGATGCCAAGGTCACGGATAACTTGTGTTTTTATGCCCATATATGGAGCCTCCTTTCTCATGCTTCATCTATGATCAACTCTATACCAGGGCCAGCTCCATAAATTGTGGGGCTCAGGGCAAAATGAAAATGCAGGTCCCTGGCCTGGGGCTGGGAAGTCAACCTCCCTTTCCCCAGGGCTGCTTCAATCCACTGCAGATAGGTGAAACCAGGGATTGTAATTTCTCCGCTGAGATGAACTGGACACCTAGATCAGGAGTGGGCAGGAAGCCCACTCTGAGATACACACTGAGCACATGACCATCCCACAGCTAAGCTGGACCCTGAGAAGGGCAGCAGGGAGAAGGTGACAGCTAGATTCGAGCTTCCAGGGGTCTGGAGCTGCCAGGGGCAAGAAGCAGGTGGCCGAGAGCCTGTCCTGTCCTGGGGAGGTGAGGAGGTAGCAGCTGGACCACCAGAGGTTCCAAGCCCCCATCCACCCACACGCTCTCATTGTCCCGTCAGACTTTACTCACAAAACACAAATTCAAAGAGAAATTATTTAGAATTGCAAGATGGTGACCTCGGGGTACTGACCCCAAACACCGGGCCCTGCTGCGCTGGGAGGCCTGTGTCCCCCAGTGGTCCTGGCCCTGAAAGGAGCCCAGCCCATGGCTCACTGTCGGCATAAACCGAGTCAGTGTCCACACAACTTTTGGTTACTAATTTTCCACCAAGGGGACCTCCTTATAAAGGGTCCTAAAATTTTGAAAAATTGCAGCTAAACCTAAAATTGCTTTGAGAGAGTCATTTTTCCAAATCAGTGCAAATTTTGAAAGCAGTGTATGTGTCTACGGAGGAATTTAGGCATGGCTTTTTTATTCCCCAACAAGAAATCAAGCTAACAAATCATCAATGCATCTATTATACATCATTATCAAATACCACGTAAATATACCATTTGGTGGAAAATTAGGATGAAATACTGTTTTATTTTCTATCAGGTTTGAGTTACCTCTGCCTAGATTGGAGAGAAAAGGCATGAATTCCTCAAAAGAGAAATCACATACAAGTTGTCACATGTCTTTTCTCAGTTGTAGACATAGCTTTTTAACAGTGTTACACTTTCACTAACAAAAACAAAAACAAAGGTTGTCTCTCCTGACTATCTGCTGGCTCATCTCCAAGCCTGACAACAGGGGACATGATCTAGGGCAGGGGTGTCAAACTGTGGCCCGCGGGCCAACTGCGGCCCGCAATCCATTTTTAATTGGCCCGCAGCAAATTTCAAAACTATATTTAGTTTACTTAAATAAACCAGGTGAGGCAATACGTACTTCACCTCGAGTGAGTGGCCCGGCTGTTTGTGTATTTTACCGCATGTGGCCCTTCGTGGAAAATGTTGAAAAAAGTTTGGACACCCCTGACCTAGGTGTTCAAGGCAATGTAATTGGCCGTCGGGAAGCACCCCCAGGTTACCTACCTACGGGACAACATGCAAGGATTACTAAGAACAGACATTAAATGTACTTGAAAAATGGTCAAAGCTGTTAAATAATCTGCTTTAAAATTTTGGTACTAACTTAGGTGAAGAGTGTGTGTGTGTGTGTGTGTGTGTGTGTGTGTGTGTGTGTGTGTATTGGGGTGGGGAGATGAGGCTGAAGGGCAGAGAGGAGAGAGTCCATTTTTTCTTAACACCAGTGTTATTAGTACTAAGGGGTACAAGTGGTGGGGTCAGAGGTCCTTGTATTTCTTCTTGCAATTTCCAATCCTCCAGCCTCTTCCAGCAACATTTGAGTTTGTTTTCGAATATCTGTAGGGCTCTCTTTTGCAGCCCTCTGGACCCACAGGGCTGCCTCATCAAAAGTCTCATCATGAAGTTTTAAACTATTTTCAGTGTTTTGAGACTCTTAGCCCAGCAGCCCCACATGGATACCTGGAAACCCAAGTGTGGAAAGAAGATGGGGCTGAAACAGAGAGAGCTACATCATGGTCACACGAGCCCAAACTCTGGGCTCTGACGGAAGTGAAATGGCAATCACAGTGATGTATCAAACCCTCTCCTCCCGGACCAAATGCCTTCCAGAGGTCTGAACTCTGTGCAACCCTCAGCAGAAAGGGGGCTGTTGACCTGACATTCAGAATATGATTTAACTATGAGCTACAACAGAATAAATCATTATTTCAATTGGAAATGATGGCCTCTGGGCACAGTCACTTCTGATAATACGCATGGTACAACATCTCGGAGAGCCCCAATGCGGAACACTGGTGTCCTCCGTCTGCAGGGCTGCATTTGTGACTGCAAAGAGCAGGTGATTAGAAATCACAGGACACTGACTATCTCAGACTTCGAGGTTTCACAGGGCAGTCAAATTAAAGGAGCACATTAATAGCTGTATGACTAGAAATATCTCGACATTTAATTTTGCCAAGTAAAAACTTGCTATGCACTGGCATTATCATACAATAAAGGTGTTTGGATGCCCTCTCCACACCCAAAGGATGTATTCTCCATTTAAAGGATAATCCTTTAAATTGCAGAAGTTTAGCCTAACGAGAAACTCACTGGACTTTTTCTTTTTTTTTTTTTCTTTTTCCCTTCGACCAGTGTCTTTCTTTATGTCGCAGAGGGACACTGCTTTGTCACAGAGCATTGGGAGCTTGTCGTGCATGTGGCAGGATTTGGAGAATCAGCACGACTGCTCCCTCTGCTCCTCCAGACATGGGAAATGTCTGACCTAACACTCCTAAAGTGTTTGTTCTTTTGAATAAATAATTCCTTTTTTCTCTCAATGGTTTTTTTTTTTTTAGAGATATCACATAATTTTCTTTATATATATAAAGTTTTATGTTCCAAGTATTACATTATTTTATAAATATTATCTTTGTCAACCCTTACAGTAACTGTACAAGGTGTTTATGACTATGTCCGTTTATACAGGAAACTAAGGTTTACAGAGGTTAACTCACTTTTCTAGTACACAATAAGGAAGTGACAGAGAAGCAACTGTATCTCAAGCTACCCGATCAATGGAAGGAAGGCCCACATCTTTATCACCTAGACTATATACTGATCAAATATTTTATATCACCTACCATTTAGTGAATACTTACTATGAGCCAGGGACTTTGCTCAGTATTTTATATACATTTTCTCATTTAATTTCCGCAGAAGCCCTGTATTATCAGGATTATCATTCCCATTTTACAGATACAGTAACTAAGGTTTAGACAGTTTAAATAATTCACCTATGATCACAGTTAGTGAGTGATAGCATCAGAATTTGAACCCACTACCATATGCATCAAATAAAAATGTTTCAGGGAGACAACACAATAAATTCTCAATGCGACGATAGAAATCATGTTTTCAGATATTTTCCTAGTGGAACTTCACTCCAGAGACCTCTAGGTTTGAGGTCTGGGAAAGTGGGTGATGGAGAAGGGAAAATGGCATAAAGTACAGCTGCATTCTTAGTTTAGCGTCTCCATAGTCAAGGTGTAATCTCTGGACTGGCACCAGTACCACCTGGGACCTTGTGAGAAAGGTGGGTCTGCAGGTCCCAGTCCACCCACGTCTCAGACCCACTGCATCAGGTCTGCGTTGGAACAAAATCCTCAGGTGATCCATTACCCGTAGCTCAGAGTGAGAAGCACTGGTTTTGAGTTTATTACTCCTTCCCTCCCTCTTTCCTTCCCTCCCTCCCTCTATCTATCCTTCCCTCCCTCCCTTCATCCATCCTTCCCTCCCTCCCTCTCTCCCTTTTTCTGTCCTTTCTTTTTTCCCTTCCTTGCCTTCCTCCATCCTTCTCTCCTTCCCTCATCCCTTGTTTCTTCCTTCCTTCCTTCCCCTTGGGTAGCATTTAAGTATGAATATACCTAAAATGCCTAACTTTTATTTGCAGTAGACTATCATATCCTATCTCACAAAAGTTGGAGTGGAGGTGTGTGAGAATGCAGGAAAAGAAAATGTTCAGGAGGAACACTCTCAATCACAGTAATAGCCCTCAACCATTCTTACCCCACGTACCCAGTGGGAGGACCCCCCAGTTGAAGAGGTTCACAGCAGGAAGAGCTGGTCCTAGATTCTTACAGAGAAGTACATTTATTCTTTCTAAAACACCACAAAACTAATGCCAATATCCTTGCTCTATGATTTATGGCAATTTTCCTGACACTTTCTCCTTCCATATCCATATCTTTGCTCTTCTATTTGTGAGGGTCCATGAAGATAAGAATCTGGCTTATCCATTTCAGTTATTTACTTTCAGAACACCACATTCATTGCAAAAGTAGACAGAGCGCCACTTTAAAAAGGGGGAATAAAAATTTTAAATCCCTTAAACCTGGAATAAAACTGCATTTCTACACAGGTACTCCAAAAGCAAAGCATTTGCAATCACTCACTGTTGTGTGCAACTAAAGATTGGTGACAGTGGGGTCATTTAGAACTCAGCAAAGGACAGGATGGAGGGACCTCCAGAGCAACTACATTGCATGAAATAGTAGCATCACACGCAGTTAGCAACCCTTACAGTAATGGGGCATCTATGTATGACAGCGTGACAACCAAATTGTGCAGGAGGGAAGGATGTCACACAAGTCACTATGAACAAATTATCAAGTGCTGCAAAACCTTCTTTGGAGATGGGGTAACAAAACATTGCATCTGTAGTAAGATTAAGTAGGTCTAGAATATGAAAACTCAAATTAATGGCCCATCCATAGATTGGTGGTTAGGTTTTTTCTCCCCTGAGAGTTGGTTATAGAAAACTAAACAGCCAAACAACTAGTCTAATTCATGTCTCTGATCATTTTGCTCTCACTTAGTCTATTTATTTCTTAGCATTACTATAATTGAAAACGTTATCTATTGCTAAAGGTGCTATTAACTTGAGTGCATTCGTAGAGTGTTATATCACTAATAGACTTAGGTCAGATTCCTTTATCCTTTTAGCAAAGCATTATTTTGTTGTCCTCTTGTTCTGAAGATTTTGTTCCACTTAAAGTCAAATAGAACAAAAGTTTCACAGAACTTGTTCAGAATATTTTTCATCATTATTTTAACTCCTTTTCATGACAGTTTCAAATACATAACAATTTTGGTTTGTTATATTAACTTATTTTTAGATATGTTTTAGAGTTCATATTATAAAAATATGCCTACTAAATATGACTTAGACTCAGATTATATAATTGTAAGGTTTTAAGTCCAAATACTTTTATAAACCTACCCCTTGAGTTCACATGTGACTTTAGAATGGCAGGGTCAGATGTGAAAGAAGAAGCAGAACAAACTGCTAATACAATGGTGAAAAGGTGAAAGAGTGGAAGAAGAGGTGTCCAATCATTTAAAAATATACACTGTATTTCATCAAATCTAAGATGTTATTGATGTAAAGCTCATGAATATTTTACGTTCCCCTAAGAACAAATTAATCTGCCAATTAAACCATGACATGCCACTGATTGGTTATAAGATACATCCTAATTCTATCCCTAATCTTCACTTTAAGATGTCACATGAAGTGAAAGCTGTGTATCTCAGAATGATGAAATACATTACTACTCATTGGCCTTTGTGTGTCTATGTATTTTGGAACAGAGAATAGGCAATACACTAAACTAGAAATTTTACATACAACTTTTAAAATATCCGCAAGATTTGGATGCCATCTGGAAGTGGTGGCAATTGAGTGTTTGAATAATTCTTGTGGAGGAAATGAGGAAGACAAAGAAAGGCTAAAGCTGTGGGTGGTACAAGAAAAGTATTCGCTTATATTAGCCAGGATGGATGCCTATCTGGTCATTTTGTGGTTTGGACAATGTTCTTGGTTTGTCTGTTCAGACATGATGATGGAATGACCTTGGTTTTGTCCGTCATGGTCAGAGTGGCCTTGTCTGATGTTGATGTTCTAGGAACTTTTTATGTTCAGCAGGAGGGACCAAGGCCCAGCTGCACGTGTCAGGCCTACATGTTCTAGGAACTTTTTATGTTCAGCTGGAGGGACCAAGGCCCAGCTGCGCGTGTCAGGCCTACATGTTCTAGGAACTTTTTATGTTCAGCAGCAGGGACCAAGGCCCAGCTGCGCGTGTCAGGCCTACATGTCGAGGGGTGATTTCTCTTTCTCAGTTAAAAAGTACACATTTTATTTTGAGGGCATATGACCCCAAATCAGGAGGAAGATGTGGATGATGCTATCTAATGCTAATTGTAATTTTTTTATAAAGAAGAAGCATTTGGTAATGAAGAGCTAGCTTCTGCTGGCAGTGTCTGCCAAAAGCAGAATACCAGGTAAGTTTCTGTTTGGCCTGACAGCCTCATCTCTCAGGAGGTTTGGGGGCAGGGAGCGGTATTCTTAGTCTAGACTTAATTCTGATTAATAGGGCCACATTGAAGTAAGAGGATCTATGGGATAATGTGACCATATACTTCTAGACGGTTTATTTATGAGAAAGGGAATGTGGGGATAGTCAGATTCTGAAAATTTCAGAAAAATTATCCTCATGACCCCATAATCAGAACTCATAAAAAGAAGAAAACAGGAGTCTAAAAGAACATTCTGACAATATAGTGTGGAGTCAGAATGACTGATATTTTCATCTTTGTGTCACATGTGCTATCTGTGTGACTTTGGATAAGTTACGCACTCTCTGATCTTAAGTTTCCTCAACTATGAAATGGAGGTAGAAGTAGTACCTGCATTATAGGTGTCATTTCTATAGTGAAACAGATTATTGAGTGAAAGAGCTCAGCATCGAGCCTGGCACATAATAAATGTTCAACAGTATTGGCTGTCATTATCAATTATTGGAGCATTGTTACAAATGACATTGACATATGATTATCCAATCACCAATGATCTAGATCAAGAAGGGAAGAGGAGATGATGTGGCCACAGAGGGCAGCCATTAGTAGGGGGACAATCTAGAGGAGCCTGTAAAATCACACACATGCAGCCAATATCCAAGAATGAATTCAAGTATAGGAGAAAAGCAGGAAGACTGGAGAAGGAGGATGATTTCTAAACCTAAGTTGCTACATCTAAAAACTCCTCTGTTCCTGTCCAGTATTTCTAAGGAGCACATTTCCCACAGGTCCCCCCCCCCAAAAAAAAAACAGCTCCAGTTCCTCCTAACTGCACAATTTCTACTCAGGTTCATCCTTCTAATCACACATGCTCAAAAAAACAATTTTCTAAATTACCTTTGCTTACAGTCTCTCTGTCTCATCCCCAGAGGTAGCCAAATCCCAAATCCCAAATCTTGTGCTCCAGCATTGCTGATAACTGTCCCTCTCTCTGTTTCAGCTCCCTCATTGTCACTCACTCAGGTCATAGGCATAGTCCCCACGCCTCTGGTCTGTCCTGTCTTCCGTTCATCCTATACACTAACGCTAGTGAGACCTATAAATACTGCCACTGAGTGAAGTCCAGGAGATGGCCCTGCTTTGGCTGCTACCTGGCAGACAGAAAGCTGGGTCTGCAGACAGGGGTGTAAGGGTCTGAAGGAGTGAGTGGGCAAGGAGACAGCCTCCATCAGGAGACCTGGCAGCTGTACAGGTGAGCCCCAGGAGGGAGTGAACAAGAGCGTGAGAGCCTTATGTGGAGGCACAGGCTCTGAAGTTGGATTGCCTGTCTCTACCACTTGCTAGGTGCGGGACCTCAAACAAGTGGCTTAATCTTTCTGGGCTCAGTTTCATTATCTGTAAAATTGAAATAAAAATGGTACCTCCCTCATAAAGTGAAGATTAAGTGCAGTAATCCTATAAGCAAACTATACAATCACAGTTTCTGGCACACAGTAAGCACTCCATACACGTGAGCTTTCTCACCATTACCATTATTCGGGGAGGGAGGCAGAGCCCCACCCAGGGGTCCGCACTGCTAAGTGTCTCACCCAGAGGGGCTCCGGTACGCAGAGCAGGTGGCACTCCACGCAGCAGGCCTGCGAAATGTGGTTACAGCTGTTTGATCTGACAATATCCTAAGCATTCGCCTCCAACATTGTCAATGCCTCGAGGGCAGGGTAGAACCCACAGGGGTGTCAGGAGAGGGACAGAGAGACGGGATGGAGCAGAACCCCACGGCAACCTCCTCTGGTGGTTTGCAAAGCCTCTGCAGACAGGCACTGCTCATGGCTCAGGCAGAAGTACGTGTGTCATGTGTGAGCTGTTGTGGAAAAGAACGAAAGCGATTATGCTTCGGAGCAGAGGGTTTCATTTTCAGGGCAATGGCTGGCTGGGATGGCTTTTTCCAAAATGACTGAGCTGGTGCCTAGGAATCTACACGTGGACTGCGGTGGTGTCTGAATGTGAGTCCAAAAAAGAACTTGGTCCCTACGTGGATGATAAACACAGATGGATATGTAAGTGGACTCTAAAAATAAGAACCAGGAGACGCAGCCACCAAGGAGGTGATGACAGCCGTGTGGGTAAGCAAATAGCAAATGGTTCCTCAGCGCCCAGACTGGATTCTGCTTGTATTTTCTAGTTAATTTAATTAACTAATTTTTCTTTCCTGGGGTAAGATCACTTAACATGAGCTCCACCTTCGACAAATATTGCAGTCCACTATTACAATATTCTTAACTGGAGGCATAATGTTGTATATAGAACGTGTTCATCTCCACCGATACAAACTTCATGTTTACAACTAAAATTTTGTACTCATTGAACAGCAACTCTCCATTCGCCCTTCTGCCCAGCTCCTGGCAACCACTATGCTACTCTCTGTGTCTACGCGTTGGACGATTTTAGACATTTCATATCAGTGGAATCATGAAGCATTTGTCCCTCTGTGACTGGCTTATTTCACTTAGCGTCATGTCCTCAGGTTCATCCATATTGCATACGGCAGGATTTTCTTCCTTTTTAAGGATTTCATTCAATGGATACTTTTTCTTTATCCATTCACCCATCAATGGACACTTAGGTGGTTTCCATATCTTGGCTATTGTGGATAGTGAAATATCATCTCACACCCGTTAGAATGGCTATTATAAAAAACCAAAACAAAAGATAAGTGTTGGTGAAGATGTGGAGAAACTGGAGCCTTTGTACCGTGTTGGTGAAAATGTAAAATGGTGCAGCTGCTATGAAAAACAGTATGGAGGTTACCCCCAAAATTAAAAATAAAACTACCATACGAGTCAACAATTGTGCTCTGCGTGTTCACCCAAAAGAATTGAAATCAGGATCTGGACGAGATTCTGTCCTCCCGTATTCACTGCAGCATCATTCACAATAACCAAAGTATGTTTGCACTTTCTTGCAACTGCCCTTTGTCTGCTCTTGCCTCCCAGCAGCTCTCCAGCACCCCCTTCTTGGCAGAGGAGCTATTCTTGGGAGATTCTGAGATCCAAAACTTGGGCTTATGTTCTAAGTTCACGACCAACGTTGAATTACAGCCATCTCATCAGAAAATTGGAATGCTAACACTTTTCTTTGATCATTAATTCTTCACAATATTACTAAGTTCTTGTTGGGGGAGGGCATTTGCAAGATGCTAAGGACACATAAAAATAATACTGTGCTGTTCCATTTCTCCTCATTACTTAATTCACTCATTTGCAACAAATATTCACTGAATAATGACCAGATATGGTTCCTGGGCCTTTGGGGCTTACAGCCTAGCAATGAAATTATGCGCTAAATTAATAGTTGAACAAAGAATTATTTCAGGAGACCCCTGAACATGGCTCCAGGGAACCCTACAGAACTAGGGGCAGCACCAGGATGTCCCCTCCATTTCCACCCATTGCCCCATCAAGAGAAGATGTTTGGGACTACTTGATCCTATTCTTCTAAAACTTCCTTTGAGATGTACCGTGTTTCCCCGAAAAGAAGACCGAGCCAGACCATCAGCTTTAATGTGTATTTTGGAGCAAAAATTAACATAAGACCCGGTGTTATATTACTATAATATAAGACCAGGTCTTTAATATAATATAATATGATATAATATAATGTAATGTAATATAATATAATATAATATAATATAATATAATATAATATAATATAATACCGGGTCTTATATTAGTTTTTGCTCCAAAAGACGCATTAGAGCTGATTGTCCGGCTAGGTCTTCTTTTTAGGGAAACACGGTATCCTTCATGTTTAAAAAAACAAAATCTGTGATATAATCCTAGTGGCTTGTGCAATTAAAAGTGGAAGTTTAAAGACTGGATCCTTTGACCCAGCTGTCTCCGTGACAGCAGTCCTGTGCTGGCAGGAGGGAAAAGAGTTCAGCAGCTCTGTCTGGGATGATTTACTGTATGTTTCAGCTGGGCTGAGGCTCCTGCCCTCATTTTACTGCTCTTCCCTGGCTCTTCCTTCTTCACCATAGCCTATTGTAATGCTATTCTAATGACTGCAGGAGGGGTGTGTGTAGCCATTGCCACTTCTTTAGGTAACAATGGATAAACAGCAGCTTGAGGGATCCCAGGTCTATATTATTTATGAAGCTGCAATTCTCCTGTAAATAACCCAGTTGTTAAAATGATATGTATCTATGTAATTGAGTCTTCTGTATACAAATAAATAAGACTTTATTGCAATGTCAGAAGTTAACACACCAGTCAATAAAATCAATAACTCACTTTTTCTTGCTTATATATCTAACTTTTCTCCACCTTTCCTATGCCCTCTGTTTGTTCTGGTTACATGTTACCACTGAAAAGAAAACACAGTTCTTGTGCTACTGTTTGTTAAATGGTAGGTGGGGAAGCGGGGAGGGTTGCAAACAAAGGGGGAAAGAAACGCAGGAAACCTTCCACCCAGGTGGGGTTTCAAATTTCACATATATTTATTTCAGAAAACTAAAGAGGAGAGAAAAGTGTCTTGTTTTATATGTCAGAGTGCAGATATTTTTAATATAATCTCCCCACCGAACGCACAAGTAAATCAGGTCAGGGCCACAGGCTTGGTGAATGTCTCCAGGCTGCTGTTGCACGTCCCACAGCTGCCATCAAAACAACCCTGCTGGGGTAGGAACAGAGTGGCACCCTTTTCCTACCATGACTGAGGTCGCGTCAGCATTTCCCTTTTAAATCCCCAGTTTTGAGAAGTCGGTAATTCAGCTGGAAAAATTAGCTCTGCATAAACGTTGGCATATGTATCTCTGAAGCAGAGAAGAGGTTTATTTGGAGTTGGTAGGTTATTTTTTTAAAGCAATTTGCTTAATTGATTTGGCCCTTGTCAAGCTCACTAAAAGAGCTTAAAAGGACTGCTTGATATTTTTTTGTGCTTATTTAAAAAATCCAATTAAACAAATTGGCATTGATCCAAATTTTCTGCACCTGAGGGGAGAAAGATAACCGAAATAGAGAAAAAGAAAAATTAATAGATTGGGTCCGTCCAATCTTCATGATAATTCTATTGCTGTGCAAATAAGCCCACGATTTAATGACCCATTCGCATAGACCGACTTGACCCCTCCCAGGGACTAGAGAGATACATGAAATTATCCCTCTTTATTATCTACCAGAACAGGACTGGGACTTTTGGGGGAGGAGGTCCCTGGCATTTACAAGACTTGACAGGCAATGCATGTGTCAGCCTGGACTTACGGACGTTAATCGGGTGGGTGGAATATTGGCTTCTTAGTGGTTTTGTACTGAGAACATGGTAATGTTCATACATTAGTTTGAAGAATGAAATAACACAGATTTGCATAGCATATTCTGTATTATAATAATAAGGAATTATATTAATCACTGTGGATCATGAATAGTCATGTCAATTTTTAAATTCGCTCTTTGGCAAAAGAAGGTAGTCTACAAGGACTCTTGGCATCATCAGAGCTAAGAAAATATGAAAATTATTGGCATAGAGGATACTTTCAACTGCTGCCAAGCCACGTTACAGAGTCCATAATTTTCTTCACTGTGTTTTTGCTGGAATAAAAAGTTCAGGTTTAGCTATAATGCATATACACAGTGCCTGTGGGACTCCCGTGGAGATGTTGATACTGCCAGATGCTCAAGGCAGAGAGGCCAAGTGGAGACACAGATGCTGGAACAATCAGCAATCAGGTGGCCTTGAGAACCACAGAGCAGATTAACTCCCAGGAAAAGTGTGTTAGAAGAGCAATGACTTACTAGGATGTAATTTCGGGGAACATCAAGTTTGTGATTGCAGCAGAAAAGAGGAGCCCAGGAATTAACTGAGGAGAAACTCGGTGAGGTGACATAAGAACTCAGAGTTCACAATCATCCAGTGGCCAAGAGATTTTGCAGGACCGTACAACTGGTCATCCCAAATCCTTTAGAGGGATCAAGTAAGAGAAGAAGAGAAAGATACTACACTTATTAATATGTGAACATATAGCAGCTACTTAAAATACTATTTGGATGAATAAACATTAGCATGAACAGTTTTACTGAAATCATGGAGATTGACGATACATTTTAGTGAGTGAAGGAATGCATTGCAAGCGAAGAAGTGTATCTATGTGTTTAAACAGGCAGGGCAGGTTAGATCAGTGATTTTTAGACTATGGGTTGTGTAGTCTATTAGTGGTATGTGAAACAAATTTAGTGAGTTGCAACCAGCAGTAAAAACTTAAATCGTAAAGAATAATTGAGTGGAGTAGAATAAATAGGAAATAACAGAGTGCTTAGCACACATTAAGAGCAAGTATTTCAAGAAATTTTAATTGCAGTTATGTATTATATTTTTGTATAACTGCATCCCAATATGAAATATGTTTTGTGTTATAAATTGAAGTTAAAAAGTTTGAAATCCTCTATTGTGAAGCAAAAAAGATAGTGTGAATAAAGTTGTTTTTTGTTGTTGTTTGTTTGTTTAAAGGAGGTAGAGGCTTGAGACTGTTACAATCTGAGTAGAAGGCGATAGTTAAGAAGGAAAGGTTAAAGATACTACTAAGAAAGTTTGTACTCCTAATGGAATAAGGTCCCCAAAAGAAGTGGGAGGGATGGATTCAGAGCTCATGAGAGGAGCTGGCTTTGAGCGAGAGGAAGGAAAGGTCCCCCTTTGAGCCCAGAAAGAAAGAGAATGAGTGTGTGTCGAAGAAGCTGATGGAGAAGAAAAGCAACGATGTCAATTTTCTAAGTGAAAGAGGACATCAGCTCATGTGCTGTCAGAGGTAGGAACGGCTTGATGTGAGAGGAGTGTTGGTGACGTTTCAGACAGTCGTCGAAAGGAGTGGGGAATGAGCTCTTTGTGAACAAGGAACAGGCCTGGGTAAAGAGGCTGGAGACCTTTTGTGGCTCTCATCTGCAAAATGGCCTGAGTTGTGTGGTGGCCCCAAGAGATATAGTCGTGTCCTCATCCCCAGCACTCTGAAGGTTAGGTTATTTGGGGTGGGAGAATAGGTATGGCAGGAACAAAGGGCTGAAAACTGATACCGAGTGAGGCGGGGCTCAGCATGTGGTTTTCAGAGTGGAAGCGTTCTGGGTAATGACAGGTAAGTATGAGAGAGCAAGTCCACAGAGAGAAGGTGAAGACCTTGGAGCTGAGGTGGCCAAAGAATGCTGCCTTCAGTAACAGAAATGAAAGGTGTGTTATATCGCAGAAGAGCAAGGTTCTCAGAGGAATACAATAGAGAAGTAAGGCCATGTTAGCAACATCTGAACATCTGGGGGTGTGACAACATGACCTTCTGGTGCCAATACGTATAGAGTGTACAAGAATGAACAGTCTCCACCTGAAAGGACTGCAAAGAAAGCCATGTCCATAGGGGACAGCCAAGTTTCCACTAAAGCCAGGAGGCGGAGAACGCTTTCTGCAAACAGGACAGTTACTCCTCGCTCTGGAATGGATGCACCTGAGAATCACATGCAGACCTGAACATAAATCTGCATGTGTGGGACCTAGGCCCCGCACTTCCGGTCTAATTGTCTGGGGTAGAACTTAGATATTAGTATTATTTAAAATGACTCAGGTGATACCAATGTGTAGACAATCGAGAACCATTGATGGGACGAATTAAAAATTGTTTTAGAAGGGAAAGGGGGGAAGTTGGTAGGAAGGTCAGAGGTGGGGAGTTGGTAAGGAGAGGCGGGAAACCAAAGCCAGCATTGGGGACCAATGCAAAATGAAAATGAAGTGTCCCTTGTTCAAAAATTATTAGGAATTTCAAGACAGTGACAGACAAGCATAAACTAAGCACATGCCCTTCTGAACGTGGGGCCCTATGCCACTGCACTTGTCACACACCCATGCAGCTGGCCCTGCCTCACGCAGAAGGCAGCAAAGATGCAAGGCTGGAGTTTCACAGGCAATTCTGGGACCAAGCCTTTGTTGGAGATGCGAGCTAAGGTTTGGTAGCATCCAGGCTGCATAGAGGCAGCACTAGCGGCCAGGTGCGGGGAGGCTTTATCTGTACAATGTTTCTGGCAAATGAAGGGGTCAGTCTGTCATATGAGCAACACTAAATGTGCTTTCTAAAATAATGTCTCTTTTGTCTTTGCCTCATCTCAAAAGACTTTAATCAAGACTTCAGAGGCAGTGTTCTGCCTTCTCTTTAATGTTCTTTTTCTCTCTTTTTAAAAAACTTCATCAATTCCTGCAGATGGAGCCTTCGCTGAGGAAGCACGTTAGTTCATTGTGGCTCGTGCATACACAGACATGCACACCCAGAGTTACTTGCTTCTGTCTTTGTGTCATTTTCTCCATCAGTGTCATTTTCTCCATCAGCAGTTACTTCTCAATTGGAATAACGGCGAATCAGCCTCCCTAGCCGCTGCCTTCAAACCCAGGGTCCGAATTGACTCTTCTGCGCGGGGCTCTCCGTCACCAGCCAACATCACTCCGCCTGCTCCTCCTCCTGCTGTATTGATCCCTTTACAATTGGGCAGCACTTTTAATTTTTCAAAGAGCTTTCACGTGCATTCTCTCATTTGACCCTTACAACAATCCTGGGAAGTAGGCAGAGCAAGTATTATTATCCCCATTTGGAAGATGAGGAAAATGAAATACAACGCACTTAAGTGGTGGGCCCTGAGTGATGCGACCCGCAGCTGGTGAATGGCAGCCTCGGCGGAAACTGGGTCCTCCCTCTCCCTGACGCTCCGGGAGCTTTCCAGTGGAGAGGGAGTGATTGTAACTGGGGCCACGTTAATTTTCTACTCTTAATAATACCTTTTGTAAACCCTGCTCTTCATCTGCTCTAGTCCCTCCGACTCAAAATGTGGTCAGTGAGCCAGGAGCAATGAAGAATCTCAGATCACCCTGGACTAGAACCTGTCGTTTAAAATTCCCAGGTGTTTGTGACAACATGGATGGACTTCGAGGACATTATGCTAAGTGAAATAAGCCACAGAGAGAAAGACAAATACTATGATCACACTTATATGTGGAATTCCACTTATATATGGAGTTTACAAGCAAAAGAAAAAAACAAACTCACAGAAAAAGTGATCAGATTTGTGGTTACCAGAGGTGGAGGGTGGGGGGAGTGGGAATTAGATGAAGGTGGTCAAAAGGGACAAACTTCCAGTTATAAGATAAATGACTACTGGTGATGTGACGTGCAGCATGGTGACTGGAGTTAACACAGCTGTATGGTATACGTGAATGTTGTTCAGAGGGTGGGTTCTAAGATTCCATTGCAAGGAAAACAACTTCTTTTTTGTTGTTTTGTGTCTGTATGAAATGATGACTGTTAATTAAACTTATTGTGATAATCATTTTACGATATATTAAGTCAAATCATTAGGCTATATACCTTAAACTTATACAGTAATCTATGTATGCTAATTACATCTTTATAAAAGTGGTGGAGAAAAAGATCCCCAGGTGGTTTTTATGAGTCTTAAAGATTGAGAATCACTGCTGCAGATCTTGTGTGATTGTGTGTGTTCTCTCTCTGAGTAACATGGATAATAACAACAAAAGCAAAGATTCATATTGGGTTTATGTGACATATACTAACAATTAATCCCCACGACAACCTTAGCTACCTGACCCACAAGGGGAGTGTACTGCTATAACCCACATTTTGAACAGCCAAAGCAGGGCATGGGGAGGTGAAATACCTTTGCCTAACCTAGTAAAAATGGCCAGATTGGGAGGTGGACCCAGGCAGTGAGGCACCAGCATGAGCATTCTCGAGCACTATGCTGTTCCAGCTCTCTGATGGAGCAAAGGAGCCCCTCCCTGCTCTTCTGGGGTCATTTCACAGCCCTTGAGAGAACACTCTCAACGCAGCAGCAGTGACTTAGGGTTTCTTCACTGATCAGTAATGCAATAATAAAGTAGAATACAATCATATTATCACAATGCAATTGTAATCTAGTTATCTGGAGGCCAAACCCTGGATACCTGGGCTTCCAGAGATCTGCAGAAAAGACCCTGCAGCTCTTTAATTATGAAAAGGTAGCTTTTATCCTACTAACACTCAGCTGAGTATGCCTCTTCCCCAGACATACTTGGTCACCTGCCTTGGGCACAGAAATGCTCTGACAGGATGGAAATACCCGAAAAAGGGCCTTTTTCTACCATAGCCAACCAGAAGAAGGGAAAAAAGCAGTGGATAGAGGCTACAGACGTGTCCAGAAGGGTCTCTAGTGATGTCAGCCCCTGGAGAGCGGGCAGCAGGTTGTCGGCCAGGCAGCTCCAGCAGGGGCCTTCCATCGGGGACGTAATCGCAGTCCAGGGTCTGCTCCTGGGTTTACCGTCTCAGAACTTGATTTCTAGGATTCTGTTGTTCACGGGGAGGAGATTTTTTCAGGCTCAGACTCACATTTATCAAGCTCATTCATAAGGTATGTAGACACAAAAATGGCAACATATTAAATTTAAAAACAGCACATTCTTTGCTGGTAGGCTGTGTATCTCCATGTAGGGAATTTCTGCATGGGTAACTTAAAAAGTATATTGAATCTTACAATTTTAAAGTAATTCTTATTATACTTATAAAATATTATAATACTTAGAAAATAAAAAATAAAGACTATTTTTGTAATCAAGCTATAGAAACTCTTAGTGAGGATACATAGAAGAGACTCTCATAGGATGTTAGGGTGTGTGGAGGAGGGAACACGGCATATACAAATAGTAACATTTTTATGTTTAGAGAAAGAGTTTTAAATCTTGAAAAAAACTGGTACACTACATGGAATATAGTTTACACTTAATAAATCTATGTAAACAGATTTATAGCAAGAGGATTAAAATGCATCCATATTAGATTCATCTATTTAGAGAAACAACACTGATCTTAAAAAAATATAGTATCAATGTAATAACTTCTTAGATCAAAATGCTATATTGAAAGTATAATTGTAAGGCAATTTCTAACTGGAGAATGTTAAAAACCTTAGAAGAAAGAAAGCTGGAATCTCCTATATTTGGTATCAGGCTGTGAGAGCATAAACTTACAGAGGGCTACAGGCCCTGCAGATGAAGCTGGGAGGCTGTGCCCACCCCTACCCTGCCATGTGTTTGGAGGAACACTGCCTACTTCTGCTGTTCCGGTATTGAGCAAACCTACTTCTGATTAAACCAGGAGGCAGTGTCTGTTGCAAGTGACGTTGCCTCTGTTTATTTCGTCTATTTTGTGTTGTTTTTAAACTATACACATCAGAAGGCATTCTTATTTCTCTTCTTTCAAAAATTTAGGAGTGTCTCACCAGGTGATCTGATCGCAGGGGTTGTAAAAAGGCAGCACCTGAGTTTCCCTGCCCCCATGACTTCCCAAGGCAGATGCTGCTAGTCCAGCCCAATACTGTCCTAAAGAATTCTCCTAGCACAGATACTCCCGATTGGTTATGGTTGGCAGGAGAGCTGGAAGAGATTTTCCATGCCTGCCCTGAGCTTCGCTCTGTATGAGGGCAGGACACGGGAAGTCCAGAGTTGACGCACGTAGTCCGAATCATCTAAAGCTGCAGGTGGAGCTGGTGCGAAGGACGGCCAAGGACGGCATCCTCGCATGAGCACAGTGAATGAGGGGCACTGAGTTATGCATGTATAGCCCCTTATTCTGGCCCAAATCTCATTATAAAAATAAACCATTTGATGAGCAAATGCAGGTTAACTATACATTGTATTTGAAAAATGGTAAAGGTGCCTAAAACTGAGACATGGTATAGAAAGGATAGGCTGGTTAAAGAGTAAATCACGAACATGTAAGATGAAATTTGTGGTTTTCTATGGCCATTTTTTCTGAGTAAGTTCCACTCTTCTAACATTAATGAAATTGATGTTTTAAATATTTGTGTATTAACTTTTATTCTGGTAGGCACCCATATGTTCCTGGGTTTTAGCAGACTTGGGGTCTGTTGACCTATTTCTTATGCTTACTGCCATGGACTTTTATATTATTATGTTTCAAGTGGTATTTGGAAAACTTCAATGTTCTAGCATTTTAGAATGTGTTATCTGTTGCTAATCCAAGATATAGGGTATGTGTTTGTATGTACCTGGGTTTTTTTATTTTTTGTTTTTTAACTTTTCTATGTTCACGTATAGATGAAAGGACATTTCAAAACCAGGCTAGCAAAGTCATTATCAGTTATACATCTGAAGACTGGTGAGGATTGAGGAAACATATTTTGGGAAGGGAAAGCTTTCCCTGTCTTCCTGTTTCCCTTACTGTTGCATCATTGGTCCAATTGATGGAGCAGTTGGTAAGTCACCAGATAAAACATGACCACAGAGGGGGCTTTCAGATGGTGTTGCATAACCATCCATGCATGCAACGTCCAGGCCCTGTACAGAATTCTCATTCTCATTATTTGTAACATTAAAGATAAAATCAATATTCCTAACAGCTGCAATTTCTCTCAAAATCAAACATAAAGGATACTCTTTAAAAAATGTGGGGCTGCATGGGTGGTTAAGCCCTGATCATTCTGTCTGACAGAGAACTGATAGGCTAAGGATGAACCCTGCAGCCCCAGCACCATGGCAGGACTGAGGTGGGGAGAGACGCTCCTCCTTCGCTGTCTGCATGAGAGAGAACACTGGGTCTCCATGGGAAGGGGCTGAGGCCCGCCATGGGTGTGTGCCAGAATAAACACTTTGTTGCAGGCCAATGAAAGGACGCTGGAAGCTGTGAAAGAGAGGGAGGAGTATAAGCTCAAGGAAGAGACAAAGAAGAAAAATGAGAAAATGTTTGGCAAAAGTGTGCTCTCTGACTTGCTGATTGACCTAAGATAAAGGCAGCTATGAGGCAGATGTTTACATGGAAACTGAATTTAGGGAATTGCTGAGTCACAGGTAATCCTAGCAGTTGGTGTGGGCACTGAAAGGATAGGGCAGGAGGCAAGGATGACTCCCAGGTTCCCACTTGGTGCCTTTTGAGTGGATGGTGAGGATGCCAGTCTATGAGATGAAGAAATGAGGAGAGAAAGCAAGCGGCAGTATGATTTTCATGTTCCCCTACATATGTTTGCCTTTGTCTATGGAGACCCTTCCCCTATTAAAAAAAAACGAAATTATATTTATGACTGTGTTGGTATAAAGACAGGTGGATTCGCTATTATATTATTATATTTTTATTTATTATTATGTGTTATTATTGCATTTATAAATATATTTATTCCATTAGTTTTTCTTCTGACATTAAATAAAATTTAAATGATAACATTTTCATGTGTCCCTAATAGAATCGTGGTCCCTGGGCCCTGTGGCTGCTGTGTCTACTAGAGAAGTCAGCCCTTGACATGTGACCTGACCAGCCTGGGACAGTTTCTGTTTATGCCAGTTATTGTGGCTTAATGATCAGTAGTCTACTTTTTTCACATTCAAAACAGATCTAATTTGAACAATAAAACACGTGGTCACCCTGCAATGATACACTAAGCTTTGGACATGCTTAGTTTTAGGCGCCCATTGTGACATCTGAGTGAAAGTGACTAGAAGAAAATTGGAGCCACGTCCAAAAGAAAGATTTGAAGTCAAATCACAGGGTGCAGAGTTATCAGTATTTAAACTCTATTAAAGCCGGGGCAGGGGAAGTGAATGCATGAGAAAAATAGAAGATGGAAGATGGCAACCTAGGGAATCCCATTCCATGGAGGGGCAAAGGAAGAGGACCTCATAAATCAAAGAGGGAGGAGGAAAAAACCCCACAAGATTGTGTAGTGTCACAAAATAAAGGAAAAATAATTTGATGATGGAGGGACTAGACAACAGCATCAAACACTGAAGAGAGGTCATGTGAGAAGAGGAATAAAAAGTGCTTGTTGGATTTAGCTGTAAGGAGCACACAGCTGACCCAGGCAAGGAAAGTCTGATTGCAATGGAAGACGGGATCCAGATTACGTGATCTGAGGAATATGGGGGGCTAGAGGAATGGATGCAGCACGTAAGACCAGTTCTTCCACGTGTTGGGACTATGGCAGAGAAGGAGATCAGGCAATAACTGGAGACAATTCAGAGTCCAGAGGCTTTTAAAAAAAAAAAAAAAAAAGGATGGGAAGGACTTGAGTGTGTACAAGAACAGATACCAAGGAGCCAGTTGATAGCAATTGGGGGAAGACTGAGGAGAAACGGCCAATCACTTGGGAGTGTTGACCAGAATGGGCACATCTCTTCTCCTCGAACAGGAGAACAGGAAGGCACGACTGTAGGTAAATTTGTAAGTGTTTTCAGCACTAAATACAATGAAAATAAAGAGATCACAGCAATATATGAAAGCAATGAAAAATCAGATATAGCTAGTCACGGTTTTCTAACTGTACTCACCCTTAAAAACAGTCCTGATTACACTCACAATATAAAAATACTGTTATTTAACACTGAATTTTCAATACTCCAAAGCCACTACAGAGAAGTGGCAACCACCAGGAATTTATACTTTAGTGTGACCTCTGAAGTCAACAAGGGGTTCCCAGTTATGTCTTCTAAGTGTAATCTGTCTGGAGAGGGCCTGTTGGTCAGCAAGAGTGTTTGCCTTTCCCATCTCCACCAGTTTGTCACATTCTCCAAGTGAAAAGGCTATGATTGCAGCCAGGGCGCTTCTGCTTTAAGGGATCCAAGCCACCTTCAGGGTCAACTGAAGGGAACCATCTCCAGTCACTTCTCCCACATGAGCTCTTCCAAGAGAGTCTGGAAAAGGATAGGTGGTTGGCTTTGCTAAAGCATCATTTGTATAAAAGAAATACTTGCTCCTTTTAGTGAAATCAGAAATCATCAAGCAGACACACTGATGCACATACACTTGAACCAGCATGAGAAGCCAGCTCTCTGGCTCAGAAATATCTGCCAAACTCTCTTCAGTTGTTTCTGTTTTAGCTCCTTGCTGGAATGTCTGAAATTGAGAATAGAGGCAGAATAGGCCTAAATCTTTCCTAAGTAACCCACGCAAACTACCATGGCAGCCAGCAGGCGGAGAACCTGGGGTTCTCTCTACATTCCCACCCACCGCTTGGAGGAACTGTGTTTGGAACATGTTATCCAACAGGACCAGGGTGGAGTGCAGACCTCTTCTAGAAGAGAACCAATGTGAGTCATGGAGAAGGCCCATCATCAATATGGATTAAAAATAACAAAAATGCACATGATTCTATGTTGCTTTGGTCATCCAGGCTATGGGTAAAGTGCTAGTCCCTTTTTCCAGAGCAGGAGAGCAGTGGTTGTTTTCTAAATAATTCGTTCTTAAGGAAAATAGTGACAAGACTAATACAGGAGATCATAGGATACTGAAACTAAGTGGTTAAGTTAGAATGGGATCACTAGCTATACTTTTTCAAGAATCTTATACAATCTCTACATCAACTCTACACAGTAGTTACTATTATTATTTCCATTTTACAGATAGGCAAACTGAAGCATAGAGAAGTTAAATAGCTTACCTGAAGTTAGCTAATAAGTGACAGAGCTAGCTTAAACTCCAGACAGAATCCCCGTTTTACCTCTCTACAGCTGCACAGTGCAGACTGGTAGCCACTAGCTACAGGTAACAACTGAACCCTTGAAATGTAGCTAGACTGACTAGAGATGTGCTATAAATATAAAAAACACACCAGATTTCTAACACTTAGTTTGAAAAAATATATAGAATAGTCCATTAATAATTTTTATATTAATTACAATTTGAAATGATAATATTTTGGGTATATTGGATTAAGTACATTATTAAAATTAATTTCCTCTGTTTCTTTTTATTTTTTAATGTGGCTACCAGAAAATTTAAAGTTATGTCAGTGGCTTGTATTTGTGGCTCACATCATATTTCTATTGGACATACTTCTCCATAGTTTTGAAAATGCACCTGAAAGGACAAGCCTTAGGTAATACTCATCTTCAATTTTCTGAAATATGAGGGGGAGTCGTGTAGAAACTGATCCTCAAATGCTATTTTCTTAGGCTTCCTGGGTTACATATGTCTTGAATATAATAATATACTACTTAGAAATCACATTAAGTGTATTAAATTCTATAGAGTAATCCATTAAATTCTATAGAGTAAGCTACTTATGGCTTACTCTATGTGAACAAGGAATTAAACGGAGGTAGAAATTCAGATCTAAAACAATGTTTTATGAACAGTTGGTAACAGTCTAAATGTCCAATAGTAGAGAACGGTGATGGAAATTCGTACATGAGATGGAATATTAAACAAAATATTAAATGTGATGCTTCTAAAAAGTTTGCAGTGATACTAGAACATGTTTGTGATCTAATGTCAAATGCACAATATGATCTTAAATATGTGAACGCATGTGTACAAAGAAAAAGTAGAAGACAGTACACCAAAATGTTAACAAGAACTATCTCTTGGAGGAGGTGAGGTTTGGGATGATTTTTTTTTTAAAAAAAACTAACCTCTTTACACCTTTTTGATTTTTCTGAGTTTCCTAAAAGGAGCAAGTATTTCTCTTATATAAATGATGCTTTAGCAAAACCAATCGCCGTTCCTTTTCCAGACTCTCTCTGCTCTCTTTCCCCACTCCCAATAAAAACAAATAAATATGCAAACAAAAAAGTGATTGCAAAAAATGTCTAACGGCCTTACTGTTTAACAATCATGAAACTACTGAGCACAAAATATGTAAGTTAAACATAAGGAAGTCTCTTCTGACTTGAAAAGTTTCTAACACTTGAACATGTTAAAAGGCTGAAGTGATTTTCAAAGAGAAGCTAGAGTAGATGGTCCTGCTGCCTAAGACAGCGCCAAGGACAGGGTACCATTTCTGCCTATTGAAGACTGAAATAGAAAAGAAACAACGATGGCTAAATACTCTGAAATTTGGATTTCTTGCTGGAGTTTACTAAGGCAGTCATTAACCAATCGAAAGATTATTTTTGTTTTATAGTTGAACATCTTTTTTTTTAATCCAACAGTCTTTCTTTTTTCTCTTTTGATTCAATTTTTTGAACCTAGACAATGCTGAGAGATGCTTCCTAAATACGTCTAAGAAAAATCTAAATCTGAATAACAGAAATCTTATAATTTACAGAATGTTTCCCAAGTTAAAATGTGCCCTGGTACTTAAAAGTCAGATATTCTATCCTTATATATAACTACTAATACATTTTGACTAAAGAAAATTGTTTAATTTCTAGTTAATAATTTTAAAGAATTCACAGCAGTATTTTCTAGCAGAATTTATAGGATAAATATGCCGGCAGTGTCAAAAAAATGTATACACATTTTAAGAGATGTGATCTATGTATTACTTTTCAAAGTTGAATTGAATTACAATAGCAAGGTGTAGTATCACGCTTGCTCAAAAGATGGCATTAATCAAATGAATGTTAGCGTCACCATGTGACAGGCAGGACAGTTAAAAAAAAAATGGCCGAAGCATGGTTGTCATTGGAGGAGCGCAAGACCATTTTGAAGTGGTATTTGAAATTCGAGAACGTTGTGGAAGTACAATGCCAAAGGAGGTGTGAATATGCAACAGAACCTCCAACACGCCTAACAAGTGCACCCATTCATGATAAATTTGAGACACATGGCACTGTGTGAAGAAATTGAAACGGCATGCGCTGCAATACAAGTGGACACTTTGGTCAATGTTGCTCAAGTAGTAGTAGTTCCCCATAATCAGAAGTGTCTGGACGCTGATGGTAACCACTTTGAGCACCTCTTGTAATTGCAAAAGTCAAACATGACTTGTATTCATCTTTTGTTATAGATACATACTGAGTGTTACAATTTCAATACAGTTTTTTCCTTTCTTAAAATGTTTATACATTTTTTTGGCACCTCTGTGTATATAAATAAATCTATGACAGATGTGATTATTGTTCCATATTTGCTGAAAAGTAATTTAAAATGGTTAATAATTTTTTGGAAATATGAAGGATTTTGGATTAGTTAAGTGAAGATTATGTAGGTCTTAATATATCTGTGTCGCTATTGTTCCTAGTTTATGATACATATGTATACATATACATATATATGGATATTGCAACACTGAAATTGCATGGCTATGTTGTTCAAAGCCAGGAATTGGAAATTTGCAGTTCTCCTGGTCATATGAAGTCATCTATAGTACACAGACCTAATTGTTTTAATAAATTATTATTAGAGTCTACATATAGCTTATAGTTTGCAAAGGATTCTGAGTATTTTCTAAGTTTTACGTCATTTTCCCTTTGAAGAAGATAGACAAAATATAACAATATGCATTTTACCAATCTAACCCTCCAATATGCAAAGTTAGAAGTATAGTAAGAGGCAGAAATACGTAGAGCTTAAACAAAAACGTCATAACAAGCAATAAGATATTTTATCTTTTAAGTCAATCTCTACTCACAAATGTGATATGATACTTTATAAAAATAGTTTTATTGTAGAACATATGACTATTTTATTCTGAGCTTTCACCTCTATTTTCTCTTACAGGTCAAATGTCAAGTGAGAATGGTAGAAGTCTTTACATGTATATAGCTCACAATCTGACCATGTGTCTTTAGTAGTCCCAAAATGAACACAAAAGTCACAATTTCACATAGAAAATTTTAAACATTGTATGATTTGATGGCACTTTATTCACCGCGTTGTATGTGTACATGTTACATGTTAACTCTATTCCCTTCAGATCAGTTTTTGCTGTTTTGTTATTGTTTGCTCATTTGTTTGTTTGTTTTGGGCCCTGATACTTTAAGACCATGTGTCAGCTTATGCATATGTTTAATAAGCATAACAATTCTCCCCCAAACTTTCATTCTCAAAGCATAATGACTTAATTAAGGTAATAAAAAAAATTAAGTGAGGTCTCAAATCAGTTTTTTTTTAAGAATAGGAATTTTCTCTGAGAATGAAAATCAGTAGGTAGTAAGATAACATTGTAAAAATTAGATGTTGGATGTAATCAGATCTAAAAACAGTTGTTTGAACAAAATGAACCTCTTTTCTACTGTTCTCACTTCTTCTCACATAATTTGCATTCTTTTCATAGTCCAGACTTTCTTTGGGGATACTGCCGAAATACACACCACAGTTAATTCTACGATGCAAGATTGTTAAACATAGAATAATGCACTGAGGTAGAGAATCACACCGTCCATCACACAGACAAATCGGGAAACAGAAACGTACTGCATTTTCAGAGTAAAACGCAATATAATGACCACTGCTTTGAAATGGATCAATCTGGCAGCACTGGAGCAGCTGCGTGGCATTCAAAGCAGCAATCATTGCTGTTCTGGTGTGGTACTTTTCCTCCCTGTGTCATCTCATTTTGTCCCCTTGGAAAATGGCAGTGGGTAGAAAAAAGATGCCGGAGAGACACATCAAGTTTTCCTTCAGAATCCTTTCTGTTGTGTTAACAACTCTCAATTGTGCTGGCAATTTTCCACTGTCTCGTATTAGGAATTACATTGGCACAATTTGCACCTCTCAAGTTAAGCCTGTGTGGGCACACACCCCAGGCCAGCTTCCGCAAGTGTATAACTCACTCACAACACTGATGTTAGGCCAGAAACAGGGAGAGAGGGCCTATAACTAATAGTTTTAACAAATCTGTATTGCTTAAGTCTTTCGCTTTTATTATAGTCAAGACTTTCTGCCTTGGGATTTTTCTTTTTAATGCAGAATGGTGGTGCACATGTGATAATTATAATAATAGTACAAAAAATAGTAGAAGAGTAGAAAGAATAGTAGGAAAGTAAAGAAAGCTGGTTTCTATCAGTAATGCAACTATTAATTATCTTAGAGACTGTAGGCAAGTCTTTTAAACAGATAATATCATCTGCTCTATTTACCACATAAGGTTGTTATGGTGGTGAAAAATAGAACCCAGATACAAAAATGTTTGGACAATTTTAAGGTGCTACATAAATACGAAGCATTTTGTTATATTATGACTCTTGAGAAAATAAGCATAGGTTATAATTTATGCTTGGCCAAATATCTAATTTATTTTTTCTAAGACTTTAAAAACTATTTTGTGACATAATAAAATATTTTTATCATTGTCGATGTGTTTTCTGTGGTATCCTTCTCAATTTGAAAATTCTTACAACATGCCATCCACAAAAGTAAATTCCAGGTAGGTTAAATATCTACTGATGAAAAAATAATAAACTTGAGAAAGTACTAAATGAAAATATGGCAATAGTTTTATAGGCCTGAGTTAGAAAAAGCCTTACTAACATAGCAGAAAACCTAAAACCCAAAAAAGTGTCACATATTGACTATATAAAAAGATATAACTTCTCTGAAACAAATGTATTTTGGAGACAATGAAGTATAAAATATTTCCACACATGTAACAGTCAGAGCATTAATATCCATAAAATATAACATTGCCTATGAATCAATAATAAAAAGATGAACAACCTAATAGAAAAGTAAGAAAAATATATGAATAAACAATTCCTAAAGGAAATACAAATAGCTAACGAACAAAGGAAAGGTTGCTTAACATCACTAGTAACTGTAGACATGTGTACAAAGGTACAGTCATTTTGAAGGGAAACTTGGTCGAATCTATCAAAGTGAAAGATGTGCATACAGGGAACAGAAATCCATTTCTAGATGTCCTTCCTATAGGAAGAGTCACACACGAAGATGTTTATAGAAGGATGTTCATGGAGACGTTATCTTTACAGCTAAATATTTTACAAGTGACTCAAAGGTTAATCAATCTGTTGGAGTCTGTTTAAATAAATTATAAATCATCCATAACATGGGATACTAGGCTACTCAGCAGCTGTTAAAAAGTGGACTCTGTCATAGAAAAATGTTAATGATGTTTTCTGATACAAATAAAGAAAAGTTTTGTACGTAATATGCACAGGCTGAGCCTAGATTGTAAAAAAACAAGACTATATTTACATATCTATATATTTATCTATCTAACTTCATGTATATACAGAGGGTGCCAAAAAATTGTAATACTCAATACATACCGATACCAAAAGATGAATACAAGTCACATTTGACTTCTGCAATTACAAGAGGTGCTCAAAGTGGTTCCCATCAGCATAATTTTAATACAGTTTTTCCCTTTCTTAAAATGTGCATACAATTTTTTGGCACCCTCTGTACATATCAGGTTTGTACGGATCTGCACGATATCTTGAAGAATTCAAACCAAACTATTCCAAGTCCTTGTTGGAGAATGGAACGTGAGGCAGTGAGGGGAAATGGCTGTGTTGTCTGAATATGCTACAATGAGCATGTGTTATTTTGTAGTACGTTCACAGCAAAACCCACAAAAATTTCCCAAGATCTTGTTTCTCTATCTCCATATATAAAACTTACTAAGCTAACATTATTCTGTGGGGAAAACCTACTCAAGGTTGGGACATGATTAGTTACCAAAGTGGCTCCTGTATCTCCCAAGAAGTGAACCTACTTGGACAGGTTCTCTGCTGAATGTGATTTGCTCATCACAATCTAAGAATTACCTTGGAGTTGCAACACTTTACACGGATTTGGTGAATTAGGATTGAAAAAAATTCACTCATTTATGGTTAGTCAACTCCTGCTTTTCATTGTATTTATTGGCTAATTATTTTTTGCCTTTGGATCTTTATTTACTATTTGGAAAACTCTAATTTTTCCCTCTTGTTCCTCTTTGTCTTAGGATCTCAATGTTTTTTTTTTTTAACCATCGAAAGCTCAATTAATTTTTGCTTATAGGCATACATGTCTTACAAACTTTATGCCAAATAAACTGTTCTTATTTAACAATAATAACATTTCCATCTCATTTTTATTTACCAAAATACATGACTATCTTTCATAATTACAGATCAACATTTTAAGCCATATTATCAGCATATATTTTCAACCTGATGAAAGAAATCTGATATTTCAGTTGCTTATTGTGAGTAAATGTGTAATTCTTATTTGGCTTTTGAAACGGTTAAATAAAAATGGTTCAAGAACTTCCATTATTGCCTTCAGAATCTCTAGGGGTCCAGGGACTCATGCAGTGTCACTATTTTAGGCAATTAATTTTAACTAGTCTGATTTCAATTTTTCATATTTTAGTGGAAATAAATTCTATTGCATGGTCTTTAGTTGGGACTGAGGGCAGAGGACAAATAACTTTGGGTAGTGGACATACTTATATTACAAGGGAACTTTTGAGTAATTTATCTTCTAGCCTTCTCTTCTTTATACCCAATAATGTATTTTGGGAGGTTTCTGATTTTTTATAGATCTTGAACAAAATTTTCACAGTCCATAATCACTAATAGTATCAAGAATTCTTTGTATGATGGGGAAAGATGGTGGCCTGCAAGTCATATTTATTTCTCAGAACTATCACCATTTTCTGAATCAGTAGGGTTTTTTACAGTGAACATACAGTATTCATAAGTGGTAAAACTCAATCACAGACAAGGTTCTAGGAAGCCTATATACCAGACGTGGGGCAGTTTAAGAATCATTGAAAGTTAGGCATCTCCACCATCCTTTTATCCCAGGTTATGACACAGGAACTTAACTATTTCTACCACTCCAGAGCTATAGAGCTATCTTTGTCTCTCTCTCTCTCTCTCTCTCTCTCTCTCTCTCTCTCTCTCTCTCTCTCTTTTGAGGAGGGCGCAGCTCACAGTGGTCCATGCGGGGATTGAACTGGCAACCTTGGTGTAATCGGCACCACACTCTAACCAACTGAGCTAACCGGCCACCTCCAGAGCTCTCACTTTTATATTCATCATCTGTCTGGCTCTCACTTCCTTTTAACATGAGAAAGGCAAACTGAGTTAACTAAGAGCTTCTAATTTAAAGAAGCTTCGGTCTGTGGTTGAGTTAGGGCTTGGAAGTAGGCTCCAAGTCTCCACGTTCTTGGGGTTACAACAGAGCAGGACTTAACACAGTTCCCACTCATCTGTAGTTAGAGTTAGAGGCATCTTTGCTGGGGTCTTGGCTCTGTCAATTGTGTGAGTTTGAACTGGGCACATGACCTACTGAGCCTGAGAATCCTCATGTACAGAGTGAAATGTATGCATTTACATCTGGTTTTTAATGTAATCTGTGGTGTTTCTCATCTGTAATGTGATAGGTGGGTCAGACTAACTGTCTTCTGAGTTTGGGACACCAGGTACATGGAGATACCTCTTGAGACACAGGAACAATGACCACAAAACCAACAGAAGAAAAGAAGGTTGTGCAGAAAGATGGCACACATGTTGAGTTTGAGGTCTCCATGGTATAGTCTGGTGGAGATAGTCTGGAGACAAGTGGACATGAGTCCTATGTTTCAGAAAGAGGTTTGAGATAGGAAAACAAATATTGGAATCATTCACATATATAGTAATAAAACCTTGGGACTAGAGAATATATCCCAGGAAGAGTGTGGGGACAAAGCCCTCAGAAACACCAGCATTTAAGTAGCAGGTGGGGGAAGAAAACCAGTGGAGACAAAAGACTGTATCTATCTATCTATCTATCTATCTATCTATCTATCTATCTATCTATCTATCATTTATCTTCTATATTGGAATAAAATGAAGTCATAAGAAAGGAGAGAGAAATTTGAGAGAGCCAACTATGTCAGAGAGTCAACAAGAAGAGAGGAAGGGTCCATCGTATTTGGCAGCAAGGGGGTCATCCCATAGTAACCCGATATGGAAAATGTGGACTTTGGCGTTAGAGGCATCTTTGCTGGGGTCTTGGCTCTGTCAGTTGTGTGAGTTTGAACTGGGCACATAACCTACTGAGCCTGAGAATCCTCATGTACACAGTGAAATGTATGCATTTATACCTGGTTTTTAATGTAATCTGTGGAATAAACCAATACATATAAAGCTTTTATTACCGTGTGTAACAGTGTTTATGAAGTGGATTCCCAATAAATGTTGGGGGTTCTCCCTCAAAACAGGATCTCTACAAACACCAGTGTTTGAAACCTTGGAGCCAGTTTCAACTGATGCCCTCCACTTCATATGTCTAGCTAATCACTCACTTGTGTTTTATCTCTTTTAGTAAACTAGCTCATATCCTTCTCATTCTATTCCCAGTCACCGAGCGTTCCAGCCTTTCAGCAGCTCACGTCTAAATTACTATAATTGGCCCGACTGCTGTTCTGCTGCCTCTCATCCCTTGCTCCAGTGTCTCCTACTCTTTGCCCTCTCATTGGTGTCCATGGAGCATCATTGTCATTGAACGTTTTTGGGCTCACAACACTTCAGTGCTCCTCACATCCCTCAAAATAATGTATAAATCTTCAGGTAGTCCGCTGTCCTAGGCCCTGGACCTGTCTTTCAAGGAGACCCTTACCTCTAAGAACTGCTCAAGTTGTAGAGTAAAGTTAGCCACATTCTTTCCAATCTCTCCTCAATGAGTCACCAGCTCAGGCTCATTTGTGGCTCTGTGGCTCTGTCCCTGACACATCCAGAAGACCTGGAATGCCCTCTTTCCACATCAAACCCACCATTTGAGGTCCAATTCAAGTCCCTGTAACCCACAGATGTTTTTCCTTTTTAACGACTCTGAGAGCACTTACTGTCTATGATGGTTATTTGAGCATTCAGTTTGTTAAATTCTTTCATGGGGATAGATTTTATTTCACACAGACTATAAGTGCCATGATGCCTGAGACCATGTTTTATACCTCTTTGCTCCCTTCTGTCATACTTAGAGTAGTCCTGGACACATTTCAGTTGTTTGATAAGTACTTATTAAAATGAAATAAAATGTTGAAACAGCCAAAACCGATTTGATAATTGTTTCATTGGTTACTAGCTCACAAATACTGTCAGTAATAAAAATACAAGGCTTTTTCAAGTCAATAAATAATGCAGGAGCACAGTCTTAGTGCTAGAGGTACAAGAAGAAAAGAGTTAATCTCTCTGATACAGAAGAGAAATGCAACTATCGATGCATGTGGAATCCAGCGTAGGTATAATACAAAGAATGCTCAACCAGGGTTCAGGAAGTTGACCTTTAACCTATCTCAACAGGTGTACTATGGTCTACGGGTAAGCTGCAAACCCTGTGGTTTTGGCAGCCAGATTCTGATGACTATCATTTACTTGCCCTACAACTGGAGAGATATTTACTATGATGTCTGTCGAACAGAACTTTGAGCAGAGAAGAAGTTCAGAGATTTAAAGTAAAACGGGGTAGCTGTGAATAAGAAGCAGCAAGCCAAATGTAAAACCAAGATACCTGTGTGACAGAATGTGTGAGAACAAAACACATCCTGAAGAGACAGTGTCATTTGGGCACAGGGCAGCTCTAGTGAGACAGCAACACAGTTTGCCAGGGGAACAGAATGATCACTGCAGTCAGGAGGTTTTATTTTGTTTTCGTTTTTTAGTGTGTGTGTTTTTCAATGGGAATTGCTTTTTAAAAATTGGCGAGCCACCAAAAGTTCTAGTATATTAAAATGTGGCAAGAACATAAAAAACAAAAAGGCTAAGGTACCATAGTTATGGGCAATGGGATGGAGCCAGGGAGGTGAGGAGGCGGTGGGGGATACCCTCTGAGACAAACCGCAGGGGTTCACTCAAATCCAGCCTTTCGCAACCGACTCTGCAGACTCGTAAACATGGACAAGTTATCTAAGTTCTGTGGCCCTCAACTTTCTCACTTGCAAAACAATTCTACTAATTCCTCCCTGGTAGTGTTATAAAAAATCAAACATAGTGATATATAAAGCACTTAGACTGCTATCGGCATATTAACAAAGGTTTATAAATGTTTGGATTATCATTATTCTCACCACTACTTTGGCAAGCCACTTCTCTCCATTCTCTCATATGGAAAGGGATAGATTACAGGATCTCTATGATTTCTTTGGGCCCTCAAGTTCAATCCTATCAAACATAAACATATAACCAAAGCCTGACTGAAAAGGGTTAATATATGAAGGAGGGGTAGTCACATCTGAGGTGTCACTTGATGAGGGGCTGGGGAGTGTGGCTGCCTTTTCATCAAGTACATTAGATTATAGTCGGCCTGGAAAAGCTCTGTGAACACACTGAGTGGCCCGCCAGTCAGAGCGGGCTGTAATCCTCCGAGAAGCATGACATGATAATTGACCTTAGTGAAGTTGTAATCTTAGGAAATACAAACTCTTTGCATAATTTAAATAAATAGGCCAAGGATGACTTCAAAGAAATAGAAATAATGGGTGGCATGGTGGTGAATATTAATGAGGAGGAAAAGTGGAATCATACTGAATGCAGGGCTGGAAATTCAGCTAAGGGTGGAAAGATTTACCTGGCTCGCGACAAGACCGACATCTCTTTGGAAAGCCTCCCATAAACAAATAACTGGCAGACACAAAGTCCTTGGTGGAAACCCACTTTGAGCTTCAGGGGTAGACTGGAGCTTTTCCCTCATCTTCATTCCCCTCCTTTGTCTAAACATGTAAAGCCAACGTGCCCTGTCCCTTCTCCCCCTTCTCTGGACGACAGCTGCACACAGCCCTCTGGGATCTCTGGGCCTGGGTCAGTGCCAGCCCATAGGACTCGCAGCTCTGGACAGCGAGTGCGTCCAGAGTCTCCCTTCCCGGTCAGCCCCAGATGCAGCAGAATCAGGACTTAGCCAGCACAGAGCCTGATAGCTGCATGGGCCCTTAGGGAGCTGTGGTGCTCACAGCCTGGCCCAGAGTCCTGCCTGGTGCTTCCGGGGGTGCTAAGGACTTTCCTTGGGGAGCCATTGGGCAACAGAGCAGTGGGACTCTGAGCCCCACTTCAGTCTTAGCACAGACGCTTTTATCCATTTTACAGAAATGATTTCATTTGAAAAAGCATGGATGTAAGCAAGAATAGATGGGGAAAAACATCAGTGGTTTAACCATTGTGTGTTACAGATGAAACTGAGACCAAGAGAGTCTTCAGGGACTTATTCAAAGTCACCTCGTAAGTAAAGTGCCGAGCAGGGACTAGACCCTGAATCTCTATGCAGAATTCCTGCCACTAAAGCCAATGCTTTGTGCATGAGGTCTCGTTCTCTGCTCTAGGGTTTCCACCACCATCATGAGCTCCTAGAAACTTCTCCACGATGTTAGTTGGCTCCAATGGGCAGCTTCCTGTCTCACTAGAGATTCAAACGGGAATCAAACCAGCTCCTTTTAGCCAGTACTGATGCTTTGGACAGGATTCTTCAGAGCTTTCCAGAAATCCTCTAATTCCCCATCCACTTCCTGGGTGAGACCAGGACCTGACAGTCACTTCACCTCAGTCAAATTCTATTGGATCACAACCTCTCTGAGAGGTTCCATTTATAATTGTCTCTAACGAGAAAATAAGAGTTAAACTCAGCTGGAAAGGGTGACGAGGTAGCTGTGTAAAATCTAAGCTCGATCCTGGCACAGTGGTCCATGCTTCCGCCGGAAGGCATGGGAAAACAGTAGTGACACCCAGTTCCTAGGTTCTGCTTGGTTCCTGCCCTAACCTTCCCTCTAGTGAGACAGAGGACAGTGTCACAGATTGCTGGAAAACCCAGGCTCTGTAACAGCACTCAGCCAATGCCTTAGCTTCCCAAAAGATCTTAACGTACGTTCTAGGAAAAAGTGTTTTATTTATCAAAAAGCTGGAAAATTGAATACTATTACCCCTTAGAAATGTACCAGCACAATGCATGTTAAAATTTACCGGCAGGATGGCATGATGGCTCTGAGAAAACCAGACTGCTCAATTCTGTTTACACCAACTTTCTCTGACCACAGAATTGTTGTGCATTATACCTCTGAACATCCTGTTGAATTCCGTGGACTCCACAGTTTAGAGAACATCATGTCTTAGGAGTGATAGTGGCTTGCATTGTGGGGATTTATCTGACTCACTAAAATGGAGACCATCTGATCTTGGGAAAATCAGGACTGACAGTCAGAAAACCTTCTCAAGTTGGCACCCAACTAGACCTGCTTAGTAAGCATGTACCACACTTCTATAGAGTTTCCACTATTAGACATCAAAATGCCAAAAAAAGGCCAAAGTGCTTCCAAATCTCCTCAGTCAGTCTAATTGCGCGCTTCCTGCCTCCTCCCTTTATGCGCTCTCCGGAACAACACACGGCCGCATTTACCACGTATCTCTATTGCTATGTGCACTTCACTCCTTCAGCCTACAGCCGCAGACTATACTCACAGCCCCTCACCATGTGTCTTTTAAAAACGCATTCTGGTCACCATGGAAACTCAATGAGAGGGTATAAATGGATTGGCAGAAAGGCATCCCCACAAACTGGAAAAACCCTCCAAAGCCTGTTTCATGAGGAATGGTGGGTCAGGTGCATTATTTTCTGACAGAAGCACAGCATTCCCACACCATGCAGGGTACAGGAATGTGGAAGGTGATCAGTACACCTCATAGGATGATGACACATAAGAAGACACCAAATTCTTGTCCTTAAATATTACAGCAAAATGGCTGTGAGCGGGCAGGGCGGTCTACCTCCTATGATGCATGATCTATTTCTCCTTTCCCCTAAACTTCATCGCTTCTTTCTTGATATTCCCTGATTTGCATACATACTGCTGCTTTTGTAATCATGAAATTGTGGGGAGACGAGGCATCTGTCACTGACCAATGGGACCATGAGGCAAGCGATACCCACGTGGCTTCATTCTCGGTACCTGAAGATACCTCATCATTCTGCACAGGCCATTCTGCAGCCAGTGACCTTGAGCAAATCTCTTGGCTTCTCTGAGCTCCTATTTTCTCATCTATGAAACAAAAGCACCAATATGGACCTGCCTGTAGTTAGTACCTATACCAACATATGTCATACAGTTGTCTTTGGAAGTTTGAAAACTGGGGAAATACTAAATTACTAAATTTTAGTTCCACAATTTGACTGACCTTTGCAGGAATGAGAACAAGTCAGCACAAACGAATATACTCAAGGTATATTGAGAGGACTCAAGTAGCATATCAGTTTCAATGAGATGTAGGTGAATGTTCTATCAAAAGATTTGTGATGATAAATCTCAGCAGAGAAAAGGAACGAAATGAAGGGCAAAGGAAGAGTCTAAGGCAGGGGTGTCCAAACTGCGGCCCGCGGGCCAACTGCGGCCCGCAATCCATTGTTAATTGGCCCGCAGCAAATTCCAAAAATATATTTAGTTTACTTAAATAAACCAGGGGAGGCAATACGTACTTCACCTCGAGTGAGTGGCCCGGCTGTTTGTGTATTTTACTGCATGTGGCCCTTGGTGGAAAACGTTGAAAAAAGTTTGGAAACCCCTGGTCTAAGAGATTATAGTTAGAACTAGATGGTGACTAGAATAGGTGAAAAACTAGAATGGATAACTAGGATGTGATGAATGTTCTCTCCAGCACTTCCTCCTTAGCATTTACCTTTCCCAAGCTCTAGTACTTCTGATAGTCTGACCTAGAATTTGCATCAGAATTTATTCCTACTTTGTGCACAAGGCGTGAAGACTTAAGGATAAATGAAAGATATTGGTGATCGCCATGGATACAATTCAACATCTGTTTAACAAGCAACTATTATGTTCAAGATACTGTTAGGCACTACAGGAAGCATAAAGAAGGTAATTTTCTTATTCATCAATTTTCTGACAAAAGTTATCCTCTGGGTACTTACAACATTACAGGTACTGCCCTCAAGGGGCTTAAATCTGGCAAAGAGACTTTTACAATTATCGTACAAGTCAGAATGTTATACGTGGTTTAAGAACACTGAGGCCAGTTAGAGGAAAAAAACAATTCCGAAGATTTAATCAGCAAAGTCTTCATGAAATACGATGATTTTTAAATAGAGCTTATGGTATAGACAGGATTTCAATTAACAGAGATGAGATGAGCTTGAGAAAAGATCCAGAAGGAGGAAGCCACGAGGCTCAGTGTTAGATGAATACCAGGTACGAATAAAGAAGCAACGTCCCAGGAGGCAGAACACAGCCTGGCCCTCTCTTGTAGACAGCCGACGAGTTTGTCACCAATAGTGGTAATGGGAAACACGGACCACCGAAGGTTTTTGAGATGTGTATTGGAGCAGCACTCCAAGTCAAGAGACCAGTGGGAGATACTAAGGCAGAGGAACCAGAAGAGAATAGTGGGACAGAAAAGTATGGGAGGGAGGGGGACTGGAGTGACTTTTCTCTTAAACTACTTTCTCACCTAAAATCAGCCTTCCACCGCCAGCTTCCTGAAATTATAAAATCCACTTCCCTCTTCTTAGTCTTCATCTTACTGGATGCTCCATACAGAATTTATGAATGATTTTAATAACTAGCATTTATTGTTTGCCAATGTGTTAGGAGCTATGACATGTACGTCTGCACTAGCCACACCCTCTCTTGGAAACTTTCTCAACTTTTACACTGTTCTCACCCATGTCTCCTGACAGCCCTCGGACCCCTACCTACTTCCCAGTCCTCCTTACTGATTCCACTCTGTCTGCACCGGCAGAGGCACTGAATGAGGATAGTGGCCTCTCATGTTATATCAGAATCTCGGGAGCTTGGGTGAGCTTATTTAAAGTACCCATGCCTTCTGAAGATTCTGAGAGGATAGGTCTTTCTGGGTGAGACCCGTTGGTGTCCCCTCTCCTACTGACAAGTTTAAGTAGGTTCTTTCTTTGCTCCCCTCCCCTCCCTTCTTCTCTCCTCTCCTCCCTTTCCCAATCCTTTCTCTCGCATTTTTCTCTCCATTGTCTAACTCCCAGTTTCAAATCTGCATAACACTAGCACATTTTGCCTTCTTCCTTCCTTCCTTCCTTCTTTCCTTCCTTCTATCTTTCCTTCCTTCCTTCCTTCCTTTTTTCCTTCTCTCCCTCCCTTCCTACCTTTCCTCGCTCCCAATCTCTATCTATCTATCTATCTATCTATCTATCTATCTATCTATCTATCTATCTGTCTTCTATCTCTCCTCTATCACTTCTTTTTGTTACCTCTTCCCACCACAATAATATAATACCCATTTCAATATATGTCCTATACATTTTTTTTCGCAATGCCATACACAGAATAGGTATACAGTAATTATCTAGACTGAGCCACATATGCCTATGTGTTTACCAAATAGAAAGGTATGTACATCTCAACTCTTAAAAAAGACTATGTAGAAATAAAAATATGGTGTTAAAGCTATGAAGGTATAAGTCTCTACACAATAAATTCTGAGATTATATTCAGGTGCTCCACAGTGCTTAGATTTTGGGGAGCTTTCTGCCCAATCCCCCTTCTGGGATGAGCATTAAGACTGGACTGGGGAAGAAACAGAGAAAGAAAAGAAAGAAAAAGCAGTTGTTATATCTGGGTAACAATGAAGTGCCAGTGAAACATAAAAGGAAGCCTCCGAGAACATAATCCCGTAAGAGTAAGGGAGGAGGGCATCTAAACTCCCTGAGAGACCCCTGTCGCGTCTAGAAATTTGGCAAAATCCATGAAGTGTGAGGACTGTTATCTATCACTGTATCCTCATTCCTGCCAAATGGTTTATTTAATAATAACTAACTAAACGCATGAGTGAATGAAAAACACTTTTTAAAAATAACACAATTACTGAGCACCACCAGCTTTGTTTAGTGTTTAATCTCCATAACACCGTAGAAAGAACGTATTATTATTACTCCCATTTTACAGATGAAGATATCAAAGCTCAGAGAAGTTACACAACTTGCTGAAGTTGGAAAAATGGAATCCAGTCAGCCTGCTTCATATCTCTGCCCCTCACCTGAAGAATGGCGTCCTGGGTGAATGGCTGGCATCCTGAATCTTTAGGTGCTATATTGAGTCTCATGCTCCAAGGAGAATTCTAACTATCCAGAATTCATTTTTACTGCTTCATGATAGTCCCCAGAAGGAACAACAGTTAACCCACTAGTGATACATCAAAACTCTGGCAGCTTATTGAGGTCGCCCCTCCAACAATTATTTGCCTGATGAAAGTGTGTGTGTTTAATCCACCTTCATTCTCTGCAGTGGGCACCATTCAGGTAGGACAGAACCACTTGTATCCTCCAAACCATTCCCCAAAGGGATGTAAGTAAAACATGCATTGTGTGCAGCAAAAGGGTTAAACCTGGGAAAGGTTTTATTTGCCAAGTAAGGTAGCTGTAAATTAATTTTTTGCAATCATTGTTCATTAATATTTAATATATTTATATGAAGGATAACACTTCACAATTCCCTATACATTCAGCATTTAATAATGTAGAAACAGCTTATCTTCTTCAACTCACTGAGACTGGATTTGCAATAACTAGTAATGTTAAATGTATTTTTTTAAAAAATCAATAATAAATAAATGCATAAGCACTTCCCTCTAGAATGCTTCTGATGTTATTTACAAAATTAAAAAAAAGATGACAGACCCACAAGGGACTCTATAACCATTTCATTACCACCTCCCTAATTGTATATGGTGGAACTGCATAATCTGTTTATTGAAATTGAAATCTTCGGAAGGGACCCTCCCCACAGACATTATCAATGAGCATCTCATGCAATAACACAGTACTTGATGCAATATTAGCATTATATGCACCAGGCCTTAACCGATCGCTGGTTCCCCCCTGGAATTGACTGTTTTTAATACTCTGTGCTCTGCCTCAGTACTCAATTCTATATTTAATTTACAAGCTGTAAAACACAATATTCACAGATTACAATAAACACAGAGAAGTTCTAAGGACATACCTGGTGGTGACCGGGACAAGGGAGACTATTTTCTTTCAAATGAAAACAAAAGAAAACTCTGCTTGGAAAAGGGGAAGGTCCTTAAAGAGGTCTGATGATGAAGACAGCTGGTCTGTTTGGTGCTGCCCAGGCAATCGACACAAAGGCATTATTTTGACATCAGGTGGTGCTTCCCCCTAAGTGGTTCATGGTCAAAATCTAGATATCCCTCCCCAGCTCCCCTTTCTTGAAGAGGTCAGCACTGAAAAGAAACAAGCCCTGGATGAGCAGTGGGGAGAACTGGTTTTAGTCCAGAATCTTCCTGAAGGATCCTGAATGGTTTTAAGCACGTTATTTAACTGTATTAAATAAACAGGTTGAACTCAAGTGTCTTGAAGATTCCTTCCAGCTATAAAGCTCTAGAAGTCTGTGATTAAGTCCTTCAAGTGTAATAACTAGTTTGCCAAGCCCACTCCGAGATTTCTTCCCCCCATTATTCTCTAACTAGTGCCTCTGAAATGTCTGGCTCCTTTCTCAGGGACACAGCAATTATAATAACATTTGTCTCCTGCTGTGCAGTTTCCTAAACCTTTCAAATATATTATCCCAGTTAATCTAAAGCATATACTGGACATAAACTATGTGGTTGTGATGAAGACTAGAGACAGGGCTAACAGGGTGAAATCACATGAAGCTGCAAAATAACGTGAATAATGGAAAAGCCTCAAAAGTCAATGAACACTTGCCAATTCTTTTGTGATCATTCTAAGTGATCTGATGAGGATCTGTGGCTAAGATGGACTTTCGCAAAGTGCATGCTTAGCTATCATACCACAGCCCAGCGATCGTAGTCATAGCACATGTAAACCCTCCCGTAATTTGTGCGAAATGTCTGTGTGAGACAAGAAGCTCACAATCAGGATTTTACTTGGGGATTTAGAACAAGATATCGACACTTTTGTAGGCTGTTATGTCCCTATCAGCCAAAATGCGTACTTGATATTTAGTTTTAGAAAAATGTCTAGTAGCTATTTAGCATAAAAAATAGCGTGACCTACTGAACTTGATAGGTGTTACATTTTGGAAGTATGGAGGGGAATTTTTTCAAGGAAGAGTAGTGAGGGGCTTCAGCTGTAGGCAGTTTTATTATTTAATCTGAGTGGGTGGTAGAATAGTATTTGCCATATTGTTATTTATACATTTTATCTTAAATATAAAAAAATAACTTTCATACTAAAAATTAAATACTAGATTAAACTTTAAAATGAATTGTCTTCACTCAAGTCTGTCTTCCTTTCAGAAAGCTTAGGGGCCAAAAATTAACATCACCAAATTACAATGTGTATTATACAATCAGGTGTTGTCCTTTATCCATTCTCTGATACAACATGGAGTTGCCTTGAATTTAAAACATAACGGTAAATATGAAACCAGTTTAAGACAAATCCTACAGAATACATTTGATTTAAATTTGCCACAAAGTTTTTCAAAGATATTTGTGACTTCAGAGCTCACAATTTGCAAGTTGTTTTACCAAATGGAAATTATACTCTTTCAGAAAGTCCTTCAAAAGGTCACCTCTTATTCTCGTCCTTCTTTTCCCCAAAATGAAAACCACTTTTTGCCTTCTTCACAGACTTTTGGAAAGCAAGACATTCTGGCCATAGTGGAAAAGATACTTAATGTTCTTTCCATTTCACCCTCTTCATCGTCTTTCTCTCACAAAAAGTTGTTCTATCTCACTACTAAAAAAATCTTTAAAACTGAACTCCAAAAATCAATAAAAGCAAGAGAAATACTGGTTTGGATTATCATTCCTTTCCAAAGTTGCTCAGGTCCTTTCACAGTCCCAAATGTTTTGTCTCCCACGCGATCTTGCATGCCTGCTTTGCTGTGTTACTCCGCACACCGCACTGGTTGTCTAAGGGAGTCACTGTTAAACCTTCTGACCTTGTGAGGAAGACCCTTCAGGTGGGTTTTGTTGTTGTTGTTGTTGTTGTTTTACCTGTATACTGAAGTCATTTTATCCACAGGTCTACCTCCCTTGCACAAATGCCAACTGTACTACAACCTGGGAATGTGAATCAGCACATAATGTAAGTTGGATGGGGTATGATTAACTGTCCTATTTCTGTGCCCTGAGATCACTGTAGAAACAGAGCCTGCTTCTGCATCATTCTGGTTCTTCCTGGATTCGCAGCAAGCGGATAGAACGATGACCGTGACTGGCCCCAGCACGGGCCTGGCCCCAGCACACTCATCAGTGCATGCGCTGCAGGAAAGGAGTTCTCATCGCCAGTCACCATCTTCATTTTAACATAGCCAGGAGGCCCAACCTCAGCACAGAACCTCTATGCAAAAGAATGACATGAATTCATAATTCACTCAGGGTCTATCAACCCTTGGAAATGGCTCTACCCATGGTTGCAATTTCTAATCCAATTAGTTGCAGTAAATTGTATAACAATTAGTTATATGCAAAATTATTTAGAGGAGACCATGACATAAGCCTTGCCCTTTGGGATATTATGTTAATGAACTTAGACATACTGATCAGACACATAAAGAGCACAATACAGTAACAGGTGCTATTAGGTGAGCACTTATTGTGTCAGTAACTAAGCAACAAAACAAAATGCTGTATATATCTCAGCTTACTTAGTTCTACAAAAACCTGCATGGGCATTCTTAGATCAGACCCAACAGAGCTTATATGCCAGGCTGTAAAGGACTGTAGAAGCAGGATGCAAATCCAGGTCTCCCTTTCTCTGAAGCCCATGCTCTAATCACTATCTTACATGCCTTGCATGGCTACGGGGTCAGAGGGTACCAGGGAGTTTGGGGCAAACAGGAAACACTGTTTTGTAATTTAATTTTAAACAACTTCACTGGGTTAATGTTTATACTTTGAAATCTTTGACTAGAGAACCAGCAAATAATGTGTTATATTCACTGTGTTCCCAAACACTATTTCTCAAAATCTAAATAATCTACCTTCATTTTTTATAGCCAGTTATTCACCCCAGAATAGCCAGATTCCTAGAGATCTTATTCATGTTATCTGTATTCACTTGTGAACATTCTATGTGGTAGAGAATATTAAATTAGCTATCACTTATCCTTACTACCAGTGGCAAGGGACCCGTCTGGTCTCTTGCCCTCTTGGCTCCTTTATTTCCCAAAGGGTGGCATGCAACCATATTGTGGCAAAATATGAGAAGCCACTGCAATCTGGGGGCCTTGACTAGTACAAGGAAAGCGCCAGGCGCGTCACACCAGTCTCAGCTTCGTGTCATGATAGATGTCATATCAGTTCAGATACACATCAGTCTACTTTCTAAAGCAATAGAAACTGTCATTATTGGTGTTGAACATTCAGGATGGCTCTTAAACCCTCTAACCTTAATAATAATTATTATTATACACACACACGTATGTATATGTATGTATAAACCTTTTCTCCATCAACATTATACTGCCTGCTGGTTTGACACTACGTCTCCCCAAACTACCTTTGTCCAGTGCACATCACTGGAGAAAGCATTTCTTACTGGCTAAAAGCAGACAAACCTGCCAAAAGCCAGTGCTTATTTCTTTCCCAAGAGACCACATTGACTAAGTGTAAGCGAGCATAACTCTGTGTGTTTTCTTACCCAAAGTGACAGGCAGCCTGAGAACAGAAGATCTCCGTTTCTTAACTCGGCACCCTGGATTTGGATGATTTAACTATATATAAAGGCAGCACTAGGTTGATTTGAAAGATACATTTTATCAAGTTGTCAGCTTTCCAGGGCCAACTGTTTCAGAATCACTTATAGGTAAACTAGAAAATGATTTGGATTGTAGGAAATTTAAACCTTACTTTCCCAGAATGTTGTAGTAGCAAATAGCTGAAAAATAGACATGGAATCAAACTCTGAAATTAAAGTGTCCTGAGTGCGTCTCACTGGCGGTGAGAGGCTGCATGGTCTAATGGATGGAGAGCAGGAGGCAGAGTCAGGGGACCTAGCAAATGATTTCCACTCTGGCAGCAAATCACTGAGTGACCTTGGGAACCTCAGCCAGCCCAGTCACAGAGAGACTGGGGCTCTGGGGCTCACATCCCTCCCTGCTTGCTCACCCACCACTTCTGCTAATAGGAATGGGAAACCTCTTAGCACCGGGACAAAGGAGGAGAGATTCAGGTCCCAAAGAAAACTATAACCCCACATTTTTTCTAACATCTCTCTCAAGTACCCAGAATGACAGGCAGGGCCTTGGGGACAGAATGGTTCTCGTGCCATTTCCAGCCCAGCAAAATAAACAATTGCCATCGTTAGTCCCTAGCAACCGTCTGGGGGTCACTTATCCATACAGAAGCCCAGAAGATAGTATTGGTCATTGGTTGATTCCCAGGGGTTCTTTGAGCAGGAGTAAGCATGTGCTGATCGTTTAGGACTTTCTTTAAGGATGCTAAGGACCTCAGTCCTGCGAACATTCCTGATACTTTTGGACTTAGGTTTCAGACACAGCAGTACCCAACTAAAACTCACAGCTGCATTTTCTAACATTGCGTGCGTATGCCTATATAAATATTAGGTTGCTGCAAAAGTGATTGCAGTTTTTGCAATGCTTTTTAACCTTTTAAACCGCAATTACTTTTGCACCAATCTAATACACAGTTGAGCAATCCCTAGGCCTGCAGGTCACTTCTTTCTCTACCATGTGCTCTCCTGGCTACAGAAGGAAGATAAGACACCCTGAATGTGACTCTCATGTTGATAACCTGACCACTCTCAGGCACAAGGAGAAAAAACACTTACAGGAACCTCTGTTACTACTTGACAAAGAGCATCCAGGTGGTGGGATGTTTGCACCAACATTTACAGCACTGCCCTGGGATTACACACAGCAGGATGTGGTAGAAAGCCAGTTTCCTATCTCTCAAGAGGGTTTGCAACAGTCCCATTCTTTATTAATTCATGACTCCAATCCTCTCCTGTCCACAGGGAACCACAGGATTTGAAACCATGTCTCTCCTAAGCCCTCACAGCGTCTGTGCCCAGGGCAGGGTGTGGGGTTATCCACAAAGGCCATCACTGTCATGACATTCTGTTTTAAAGAATTAAGTTAATCTAGCCATTTCAGAAGCCATTAACCTGCATTATTAGACAGTTAGATGAAAAGAGAAGGTACAAGGATAAAATCAAGCATTGTCACGTTTTAAATAAAAGGGTCATAGATATCGTACCACCACTGGATAGCGAATGCTGCTTCGTAGAAATCTCTGTACAACAAACTATGTGAAGCTCGATTTATCTACCTCAGAAGAGCCAAGAGCTACATCAGCTCAACAGGGGTTTGAACTTGTAGTCGCAAGGACTTCTGGTCTAAGGAAGCTGATGGTGAAATGACTAAGCCATCCCTACCAGCTAATGGGCCCCCAGAGAGGATACATGTGATCAGAATGATTTATTGATTAAGGCTGACCTCTAAAACTACTTTAGGACAGGCATTGGAAACATAAAACCACTTTTACTGTGCAGTGGTTCAGGCTGTTGTTACTTCAGCTTTGTAAAATGCCATGCAGGGCTGGGATCAATCATTGCTAGACCTTGCAGCTTGCTGACCTCCATCAGGAAAAGAACCTTCTAGAAGAGGCAAAAAACACACACAAGAAAAACCCCCACAAACCATGTTTAATAGCAAAAAAAGTAATGCCACTTCAGCATTGTATTTGAGATCATGGACCCGCAGAGGGCAGAACTCCCCACTTCACATCAGATGGGAGATTTCTAGGTGAACAAGGTATGAGAATAGTCCACAAGGAATAAGCTGTATCAGAAAAAGCTATTTTTTTTTCTGAATGAGGAATTTTCCCTCAATTCTGTAAATTTTCTCATATTTTTTCAAAAGGTTTTCTTATGGGATTTTGCTGTAAAATTCCCTGCAAGTAAGTATGTGTCTGGATACAGAAAGTATCACAACCTACAGAAGGCCAACTCAAGAACGCCTCCGCCCGAGTCTGGTCCTCCTACAACCCCCGTCTGCGTCCTCACAGCCTCCTTTCATCAACGATCTCCTCTATCTCCAGATCCTCAGCTGCTCCTCTTCTAGTGTTCTCTCCTCAGCAAATAAATATGCTTGAGGCTCTCCCATCAAAAACAAGCCCTCCATCCTTCCCAAGGAATCCCTCCCACTCCTTCCACTCTTGCCTGACAAAATTCTTGGATGTTATCTGTGAGGACAGAGTCCCAGAGAGCAGTTTCCAGGCTCTCGGCCTCACGTGGAAAGGTGCTGGCTCGGTTATTAGAGGGCCATCAGCTGTAATCAGGTGGAAAGGAACGATGCCTCCTTTGGAAAACATTTGAAATATTTGAAAACTGCTTTAGAAAATTTAAGATGTGTGTCTGTGTGTGTGTGTGTGTGTGAGAGAGAGAGAGAGAGAGAGAGAGAGAGGTGTGTGTGTGTGTGTGTGTGTGTGTGTGTGTGTGTGTGTGTGTGATTTACTGCTTAAATAAGAGTGGGAGCAGATTTTCATCTCAGTTACGTAGGTATGTGAGGCTCATATGGTAAGGAGGTCTTCCTGAAATGAAGTACAAATTAGGCAATCTTACAATTAGGCTGCAGGGTACAAATTAGGCGTTTGTAGATAAACGAGGCATTTGTAGACAGGCTACAGCTCTCATTTGAGAGAAGTTTAATTTATTTCCCTTTATAATTTCCAGAGCATCCCAAGTTCCTCCAATAACCCAGTCCTTCCCACCTCTCTAAATTGATATGTGAAGAGTGAAAAAGAAATGCAAAAACATGGGAGCCTTTTCCCAATGGGGGAGAGAAAAGAGAAAGAGGTTGAGGAGAACTGAATGGTGTGGGGACACAGCTACCCCAGTGTGGGGCTTTTTCTCATTCATTTCAAAGTATGTTTTGTACAATCTTTACAAATGAAAACTTGTTTCATTGTTCCTTCTTTATTCGTTTACAAGCAACCTCAGGTCACACACAGGTTAAATTTGTATTTTCCCAGAACATTAGTATTCTGTATGCTCAGGAATCCAAACAGCTCACACATTGTCTCCTACAATTAATTACATACACATATGCGCTGCCCTTGCAATAGAATTTACTTGATTATGCTACATTTAGTTTCCCTGAAAATTTTATCAGACAGGAAAATATTTACAACCTAAAATTATTTTTAATAATTTAAAAGGTAATATATTCTTGTAGAAAATTTGGAAAATATAAGTGATTATAAATAAGTCAATAAAACATAGCCATAATCCCACCACTCAAATAAAAGAATGTTTTAATATACATTTTTCCATGCATTTTTCTGAGTATATGCAAACACACATACAAATATATGAGTATGGAAATATATTTACATAGTTAAATTCTTATTTATATCTAGTGACTTATTTGTAACTTAATTTTTTTCACATAATGTTATATGGTTTTAAAAATATTCCAGCTATTGACATCTTTATGTGACTACTTTAAATGGCACAAACCAATAATTTGTGACTTAGAAAGCAGGTTGGTGGAAAGATCCCTGGCCTGGTGATAGTCTAAGCTGCCACTACTCTGCTGTGTGACCTTGGGCAAGTCACTCTACTTCTTTGGATATTAGTTTCCTGTGCTTTGTTTGACAGTTAGAAATAATTTTTACCACCCCACCACCCCACCTCCTTGGAGGAAGTTCTTTACTTTAATTCCCAGCCCTTCAGTGCCCCTTGAAGAGCGCTGGGGGAAGCTTCTGTCCTCAGACTGGACTGCATCTCTTCTTTTCTCCTCTAGGTGTGATTCCCGCTATCAAATGTGTGAGAGTTTACAGTTTGGATTTGGTGTACTCACTATACCACAACAGCTTTTTATTTCTCCTGTTTTCACTGTAAAAACAAATCTAACACATGACTCTCCAGACAGTACCTATCAATGACCCATGATTGCTCTTACAAAGCCATTGCCTGAGCTGGCTCCCCACTGACCCTTCCAGCCTCATTTCTCACTCAGTTTCCAAAGGCATCGACACCTTTCCATCCCTCCAGCACCTTTCAGTTTCTCAAAGGCATCCAGCTCTGTGACCTCTGGGCCTTGACATCCAGTGACACACAAACCTGCTGCAGCTGCACTCACCATTCTGCAGTTACCACCCGTCCCCTTAGCTCCAAAAATAATTCCTCCTTCAGGGTAAGCTAATAATATCCACCCTCCCTCCCTTGAGTTAATTAGATCATTTCTTGTGTTCTTCCCGTAACATTTATCACAATGTGTGTGCGTGTGTGTGTGTGTGTGTGTGTGCGTGTGCGTGTGTGTGTGTGTGTGTGTGTGTGGTGTGGTTATTTGATAAATATCTCTTTCCCTTTTTAGACTCTAAGCTCCATGTAAGCAGAACTGTTTGGTTCATCATCGTATCTCTACCTTCTAGACCATTTCTAACACATACCAGGCTCTCAATAAATATTTTTGAAAAAAAACGAATCAGTTTTATCTTTGCCTATTTCCTATTCGAAATATTTTAAATTGTATTTTGCCCTGAGTTATCTCTGTTAAGGTAAGCTTTCTTATGTCCTTTCTGGATCCAGGCAAAGAAAAGCAAATAAAATAAAAACAAATGCAGGGTGAGTTATGTTATTCTTCTTCTCTCTTAAACAGAACATAAAAAATAAAGTGAGAATCATCCACAATTCCAACCCCTTAAAAATATACACAGCAGCTTCTGAGGAAGGGACAGGGAGCTGGAGTGACAGCCCAGCCAGGGAAATTTTCCTCCCCTGCTTCCTCTACAAACTGACCACTGAGGACAAAAAGCCCCAGACTCAACCACCTAACCTGCAGCCAAAGGGTGAGAATCATCCAGAGCTAATAAAACACTTGAAAAACCTTTTCAAAGCCCTTCCATGTTAATTAGGACCTGTTAAAACCATTGCCAGATAGAAGTAGGAAGGTTGGAATTCAGGTATGTCCACTCTGCACATCTGCAAAGAGGTCCAACAAATGTACCAAACTTATTTCTTTCTGCTCATGCAGGTTTTATTTGATTGCTTATAATAAATGACATATGCTATTTAAAACTATGTAATATGGTTCTCTCTCTTTCTCTTTTTCTTTCTCTCTCTCTCTCTCTCTTATACGTGTCATATGCCCACCACCTCCAAGTATGATCTATGGTGGTAATATAATTGTTTTCCAAGTCTATATTTATGCAAGTATAATACCTTGTCTCATAGCAGATTTCCCAATGAACATATTGATCATCAACATGTGGAGGGAATAAAATGTTTGTTTTTGTTATTTAGTAATATTAAAAAAAAAACATTATAGAGTGGCAAAAATTGGCTTAAGTTTTATTGCTTTTCCCCTGAAATATCAGATTTAAGTAGACAGAGACCACTGAAGAAGGTGAAGCTAGGAAACTAGCCTGAAATCTGCACTGTAAGTATCCAAATGTGTTGTGATATGAGAGAATCAATCACTACATAAAACCATCTATGTCCTGCTGGCAAGTGAATAATGGCCAGACTCCCAGCCTCCATTGGAGAAAAGAGGTGATTACAGGCCAAGGAAGCCTACAGGAGGACAAGCAAGCAGAATCCCCCAGTCTTCAAAGTTGTGCCCCTGCAATGTGTCTAACACCCTAGAAGAAGACTATATATAGCCTTGGGTAAATCTAAAGAAAAATGTTCTAACAATTACACCAAATAAGAGTTTTACTTGAGATCTCCCATTTAGAAGCATTGAGAATATAGTAGTTTTCTTCTTAAGAAGGCAAATTCTTGAGGTTCCAAACAAGACGGCAGGGTAGGTAAATGTGACTGCCTCCTCTCATGACCACATCAAAACTACAACTAAACTACAGAACATCACTGAGAATCTCCTGAAGTCTAGCTGAACATAAGTCCTATAGCTAAGGACACACAGAAGAGGCCACATCAAGACAGGTAGGGAGGTGTATGGATGCAGAATGGACTGGTCCCACACCCACATGTGGTGGTTAAAGGTGGAGGGATACCTTATCTGCAGAGGTCCCCCTGAGGAGCAAGGGGTCCCTACCCTACACCAAGATCCCCAGCCCAGGGTTTCAGTGCTGGGAAGAGAAGTCTCCATAACTTCTGCCTGTGAAAACCAGCAAAGATTGTGGCTGAGTGAGATAGAGGGTGGCAGAAGTCCCAGGGATTACCCTTAATGGGCCCACACATGGACTTATTCAATGACAGACTCACTCGTTCTAACCTACAGCTCTGGGGCAGCAGCACAAAAGGTGCCAGGGACATACATAGAAGAACTGAACTGTCTGGCTGCAGAGTGAGGGCTGGAAGAGCAGCTTTCTCTCAGACAGAAGTGCTGATAGAAACCATTGTTCCTTTGTTGAGTCCTTCCCCCCAGCCAACCTGCACACATAGGCAGCCGCCATATCCGAGTCTCCATCAACCTTGCTAACAACATTCACCCCATCCTGGTGATTCCCTGGGACTTCACCCCACCTAACTTGCAGGCCCACACAAGCTGCTTCCAGAGGCTTTTACCTACAAACAGCCTATCTTGGCTCATAGTGCAGACTTTTCTAAAGTCTCTCAAAGGTACACAAACTCCAAACAAGCAGCATTTGACCTTGGCATGCCCCATACCTCACATGAAGCAGCCCCAGGTCTGGCACTAGCTGCAGCTGGCCCCGATTCACAGCTTAGCCTCTCCCAGACATCTCCAAGCTCAGCATAAGTGGTAACCACTTGCTGATCACTTTGTAGGTCATACCAAGTGTCCCCGGGCAAAGCACAGGCAGCAGCTGACCTTGGTCTGCACTAGAGCCCCTCCCAAAAGACCCCAGAACCAACACTCCTGGTTACCAGCTGCAGACCACACCAGAGCACCACTCAGCCACCTCCACAAAAGACACATCCAAAGGACTGATCAGGCACCAGAGCCCTGCTAAAGTGAATCCTACTCTGTAGGGTCAGCCCCTGAACAACAGCTCCTCCACTGTAGTCATGGCCAGTCCTCACAACCAATCAGCCTGAGGGCCAGTCTCTCCCACTGATGTACAAACAGCAGCCAAGGCTCAACTACAACAGGAAGTCACACACAAAGGCCACACCTGGAGCACCCAGCTCAGGTGACCAGAGAGACTGTGCCACTGGGTCCAACAGGACATCCACTACTTCAGACCACTCTACTAAGAACAGGAAGCATAACAGTCCTACCTAATACATAGAAACAAACAAAGGGAGGCAGCCAAAATGGGGAGACAAAAAAACATGTCCCAAATGGAAAAAAACAAACAAACAAAACTCCAGAAAGAGAACTAAACAAAATGGAGACAAGCAATCTACTGGCTATAAGCATGCTCAATAATCTCAAGGAGAACTTCAACAAAGAGATAGGAGACATAAAAATGGAGATAGAAAGCATAAAAGAGAAGCAGTCAGAAATGAAGAATACAATAACTGAAATAAAGAATGCATTAGAGAGAATCAACAGACTAGATGAAGCAGAGGATCCAATCAGTGATTTGGAAGATAAAGTAGCAGAAAACACCCAATCAGAATAGAAAAAAATAATAAAATCCAAAAAATTAAGGATAGATTAAGGGGCCTCTGGGACAACATCAAGTGTACCAACATTTGCATCATCGGGGTGGGTACCAGAAAGAGAAAAGGAGAGAGCAAGGAATTGAAAACCTATTTGAAGAAATAATAACAGAAAACTTCCCTAACCCAGCAAAGGAAATATGCATACAAGCCCAAAAAGCACAGAGAGTCCCAAACAAGATGAACCCAAAGAGGCCCACACCAAGACACATCATAATTAAAATGCCAAAGGTCAAGTACAAGGAGAGAATCTTTAAAGCAGCAAGAAAAAACAAAAAACAAAAAACAAAAAACAGTTAGTTACCTACAAGGGAGCTCCCATAGACTGTCAGCTGATTTCTCAACAGAAACTTTGCATGCCAGAAAAGATTGGCATAAAATATTCAAATCTATGAAAACCAAGGACCTACAACCAATATTACTCCACCCAGCAAAGCTATCATTTAGAATTGAAGGACAGAGAAAGATCTTCCCAGACAAGAAAAAGCTAAAGGAGTTCATCATCATCAAACTAGTATTATTAAGAAATGTTAAAGGGACTTCATTAAGAAGGAAAAAAAGATTAAAAATGTGAACAATAAATGGCAACAACTACATATTTATCAATAATTACTTTAAATGCAAATGGATTAAATGCTCCAGTCAGAAGGCATAGTGTGGTTGACTGGATAAGAAAACAAGATCCATACATATGCTGCTTACAAGAGGCTCACTTCAGATGTAAAGACACTCACAGACTGGAAGTAAAGGAATAGAAAAAGATTTTTCAGGAAAATGAAAACGAAAAAAAGTTGGGGTAGCAAATCTTATACCAGAGAAAATAGACTTTAAAACAAAGGCTATAACAAGAAACAAAGACTCAGTAATCCCACTTCTGAAAATTTATCCAAAGAAATTCAAAATACTATTTCAAAGGGACACGTGTATCCATATATTCATTGCAGCATTATTTATAACAGCCAAGATATGGAGGCAACCTGAGTGTCCATCAATAAATGAATGGATAAAGAAGAGGTGTACATATATACAATGGAACAGTACTCAGCCATAAGAAAAACATAAATGAAATCTTGCCATCTTAAGAAAATAGATGACCTCGAGGATATTGTGCTGAGTGGAGTAAGTCAAACAGAGAAAGACAAATGTCACATGATTTCACCTGTAAGTGGAATCTAAAGAACAAATAAACATACATTTGTATGTCCTCTTTGGAGGAATGTCTATTCAGGTCCTCTGCCCATTCTTCAATTGGATTGTTTGCTTTTTTGGTGTTAAGTTGTATAAATTCCTTATATTTTTGCATATTAACCCCTTATCAAATATGGAAGCAACCTAAGTGTCCATCAATAGAGGATTAGATAAAAAAGATGTGGCACATATATACAATGGAGTATTATTCAGCTATAAAAAAGAATGAAACTTGCCATTTGTGACAACATGGATGGACCTAGAGGGTATTATGCTAAGTGAAATAAGCCAGGCAGAGAAAGACAATATGTCACTTATATGTGGACCCTAAAAAACAAAATAAATGAACAAACAAAACAGAAACAGATCATAGATACAAAGAACAAACTGCTAGTTGGTAGATGGGAGTAGGGGTTGGAGACTGGGTAAAAAAGGTAAAGGGATTAAAAAGTACAAATTGGAAGTTTGCATACAATAGTCACAGGGATGTAAAGTACAGCATACGGAATATAGTCAATAATATTGTAATAACTAGGAATGGTGCCAGGTGGGTACTAGACTTATTGGAGGGATCACTTTATAAATTATGTAAATGTCTAACCACTATGCTGTACACCTGAAACTAACATAATACTGTATGTCAAATGTAATTGAAAAAGTATATTTATATATATACCCTGTTTCCCCAAAAATAAGACCTAGCCGGACATCAGGTCTAATGCATCTTTTGGAGCAAAAATTAATATAAGACCCAGTCTTATATTATATTATATGAGACCTGGTCCTATATTATATTAAAATAAGACCAGGTCTTATATTAATTTTTGCTCTAAAAGACGCATTAGAGCTGATGGTCCAACTAGATTTTATTTTTGGGGAAACAGGATATGTATATATATATATATATATATATATATATATATATATATATCCTGTTATATATATATATATATATATATATATATATATATATATCCTGTTATATATATATATATATATATATATATACACATATACATACAATTTTTTTTTTTTAAAGAAGGCAAAATCTGCAACGGCAGAGGCCATGTTGTGTTCAATTTCATGTTATCAGTGACTGGCACCTAGTAGCTGCTTAATAAATATTTGAACATGAGACGGAGAGAAGGAGGAAGGGCAGGAGGGAGGGAAAAAAGAAGGAAGGGCTACTTCATTAGCCCACATGTGCCCTTTGGCAGCTCCCTTCTTTTCTAAACTTCATGAGGAGGGCCAGGCAGCTACCACTGAGGTTTGGGTGAGTCATACCCTCTCTTATATGCTCCTTTAAACCAAAACTATTTCCAACTTGAGACTTTCTTTAGAAAAAAAAACCACTAGAATGTAAGTGAGAACAGGCATTTTTGTTTTGTTCAGTGCTATATACCCAGCCTCAAGAACAGTGCTAGATACCTATAACAATTCAATAAAAATCTGTTTAATAAATTTTTATTTTAATTAAATGTATACTAAATAAATGTGCATGCTTTTAAAAATCTTAATATATTTATATACATTTTTTAATGTGTTCAAAGGCATGCAACACATGGAAAATTACATGCACGACTGCTAACATTCATTAGCTCAAAGGCTGAATTAGAGGAAAGGAGGTGGGGTGGCTATGTATCTTTTTCTATAAAAGGAGAAAGAGATGATCGAGTAGAGCACTTTAACTAAAAATGCAAAATTTTTCCTGGGCCAGGACTAGGTGACTCAATATACTCATATTTCTGATAGCCAAGTATTTTACAGTTCAACAAAAATCATCAATCAGGAAACAGCATCAAGGGCATATGAAGTTTCATGGAAAATCTAATTTTTTTTTTCTTTTCATTAGTTACCAGAGTGAATTCTTCCCCTTCCTTTAAAATAGATTGTGGCTAAATGCAAAGGGACATCTCCAAGATTGTAGACAATTTTCAGCAGTTCACGACCCACCTCGCCTGCCTTACAGAAGGTATGAACACTTGGTATGGCCGACGACGTGAATAGTCTCTTCTGCTCGCTCTCTAAAATGTTCTGAGAAGCATGAGCAGAGCACTATCTCTCTGCAAAGGCAGACTTCAAGCTGCCAGCCACTAGGTCAGGCCTCCAGACCGCCGACCTTCACAAGGGAGGATAAGAGCTGAGTCATACGTTAGCAGACACTCAGACAGCAGAGTTTGGTTTAGTGTGACATTTTTAATACTTTTTTTCAGTCTTCTTTCATGGCATTCCCAAAGTTCTATCTGTAAAAATATTTTTCTAACAATGCAAATATTCATTGTGATTATTATTGATAATTTATTGTGGGACTGATACAGGGACTTTAAAACCACAGTATTTCGTTTTTACTTGCAGTATTAGGGTGTATGCTTTCAGGACCAAGGGATAAACCTTAACGATAGGACTACACAGCACTAAAGACCTCTAGAATTGCATGTAAGACATATAAAGAATGTGATAAGACCTTAGTAAAATGAGGCCCTGCCATCTCAAATAAAAATAAATCTCAGAACTTTGGGCTTGAGCCTCCCTGTCTTTCCTCGTCCTATATCCCAAACTGTAAGGAAACGCCAGGTGTCTGGGTATGAGTTGGGATTGGGGAAAGTTCTGAGAAGAGGGTAGACTTTGATCACAGAGGAAAGGACAATCCACCCTCCAACTGCTTCCTGATACCTGAAATCCCAACCAAGTTGCTTTATTATTAAAACCTTGTTTCTCATTAAGTTAGAATTGTCCCCAAGAAAGGTAAGATTTTACAGTAATGGTCAGTACAGCTTGTGTGCTCTCAATCCATTCCTGGTAAAAGAAAGAGAACATGAGACAAGATGCACCTGATGGAAGAACACAGTCCCCTAACATTCAAAGGTTCTGCTATGGATTAGTTCAGAGCACCTGGGGGCCCAAGAAGCCCTCAGAATAACTTGTGACTTTAAGTATGGCCAAAAGAAACAACCCTCCAGAGTCCAGGGGAGGGTGCGGGGCTCCTCCAGGGCCTGGCCCTCACACAGGGACTACAGCAGTTCTGTAGCTGGGCTACTGACCTCTGCTCCAGACCCACCAGCCCATCTCTGCAGATCCTTACAATGACTCCTCACTGCATTCAGCATCAGCTCCAAACTCCTGAGCCAGGCTTTCATGGTCTTTCAAGATCCTTCCATGTCCCTCCCTGTGCTAGGCAAAATAATGGCTTCTCGAAGGTATGCACTTCCTAATCCCTGTGCATGTCAAAAGTCTCTGCAGATGTGGTAGAATTAAGGATCTTGACTTGGGGAGACTAACCTGGATTATCTAGATGGGCCTTCAATGCAATCACAAGTGTCCTTAAAAGAGAGGGACAGAGGGAGGTTTGGCCAAAGAAAGGAGGAGGAAATAGGATTACAGAAGCAGAGGTTAGAGTGGTGCAGTCACAAGCCAAGGAAAGCCAACAGCCACCAGGAACTGAACGAGGCAAGGAATGGATTCTCCCCTAGAGACCCAAGGAGAATGTAGCTCTGCTGACACTGTGAGTTCAGACTTCCAGCCTCTAGAACTGTAAGAGAATAAATTTCTGTTGTTTTAAGCCACCCAGTTTGTGGTAGTTTGTTACAGCAGCCACAGAAAACTAATACGATGCCTCCCCTTCCCTCTGCCCACCCAACCCTGCCATACCGCTTGCCTTCCACCCCCTCTAGACCGCAGCCATTCTGTAACTATTTGTATTTGCCCAAACAGATGGTTCCATGTAGCCTTTAGCTCTTAGCGTATGCTCTGTCCTCCTCCAAGAGACTCCCGACAGTTGAAAATCAGGACGTGGAGGGACACCAAGGTGGAAAATAGAAATAAACTTTGATTCTGTGCCTAGATTGGTAAAAACAGAGTTACAGGTGCAGCTCTTACACGTTTGCAGTGCTTTGCAATTTACAAAGGGCTTTTCCCCATCACATCTGATCCTTAAAGAGCCCTGTAATGTAGGGAAGGATAAGTAATAGTTTCACCCTTTACACGTTAAGAAAACTATGGCTCAGAGAGTGGATCTCATAACTGGTTAATGACATAATTAGGCTCCTGACTCTGTCTCCAATGTTTTTTTCTGATCCGAATCTGTTGTGAATGTTCAGTGTCCCATAAAAACAGCATCAGCATCCAGTGTTCAACCTGAGTTCAAATAGTCTGTCTATTGGTTGTTCTCAATGCTTTCCTAGGCACAGGGCCTTTAAGCACAAACCAGACTCACATATCTTTCCAGAAGAGACAGCCTGGACCAATCTGCAAACCCAAAAGTGACACATCACAGAGCAAGCCAGGAACATGTGCCTAATCCCGCCTGTCCACTCTCCCTGGACTCAGAACCAATGGAGAACTGTCCCGCAGTCTGCCCTGATCCAAAGAAACCCTCTTCTGTTTGCATATGAGAGCGCTCCCTCAAAAACCCTTCCCAGCCTCGCTTCTGAAATAGAGGTCGCATGAGAAGGAGGATCTGAGTGCACATGACAGTAGAACATCATCCAGAGAATCGGGCTTAGAAAGCAGCAAATGCCACCAAAAGTAGGAGCAATGTGACTTTTAGTAATGCGTAAAAAATAAGAAAAACAAACAGCAGTTAGCATTTGTGGCAAAAGCAGTGGCGGCCACTCTTACAAATAACTCAGGTAGCAGACAGCACAAGCAGAGCAGAGGAGATCTAAGCGTACACTCAAGATCAGCAGCAAAGTACCAGCACATCAGCACTGAAATGACCCCCTAAACCAGGTCTCCCAAGGTGCTGCCTCTCCAGGGAACCGGTTGTTTGCCGACTTACATATGAAGGAAGTTAGACAAGTCAAACACCCCTAATGCCTCAACAGTCTAGGAACTATAATAGCCCACTGGTGAGCATAACCTTTCAGCAACTGCTATGGGATCAGTGAGATGGGAGAGCTTACTGAACAGGGCTGGCTGCACAGTTTGCGATGCCCAGTGCAAAATGAAAATGCTGGGCCCGTTGTTCAAAATCATTAAAACTTCAGCGACAGCAGAGCATTAAACTAAGTGTGGGTCCTTCTGTGCCCAGGTCTCACGCCCATGAAGCAGATCCTGCAATGAATTATAGCTCACTCTCCAAACAGGTGAGAAATTATAGTTTACTGGGCTGAAGCCAGAGGAGGTAGGGAAGGGAGACTCTCAAACTATGACTTCATGATGTGAAAGAGAAAGAGGGGGGTGTTCCAGTCAGACTATGTAAATAATAGAATTTTCCTAGTGATGTCTATATTATATAATAGACTCATTGTGAGCCAGCCATTTTGCCTGCAAACTTGCGTCATCTTATTTCATTCTCTCCATCACCCGTGAGTAAGTAATATTGCTCTCCCCATTTTATAAATTAGGAAATTGAGGTCATAGGGGTTAATTTTTCCAAGGTCTGATGTCTAAATAACTAGTTCCTAATTACTATATTATACTGTTTATAATATGTCTAGAACAACAGGTGTCTAGAAAAGTACCACCACCTAAATTAATAGCAAAATATTAAACATCCCAAATTCCCGTAATACACATGAAGACGTTCATGTGCTAAGATAGCTGACTTTGCACTCATGTTCCTCAGTTCCCATGTTAGTTGTAGCATCTCTTTACAGGACCATATGCTTGCAGACATCTCTCTTCTGGATTTGGTAATGTTTCTCACAGGAAATCCTTAGTGAAAGCATGCAACCCAGAGAAGCTTAGCATCAAACAGAGGCAATCAACATGAATACATTAAACTGTACCTTACCCAGGAGTGTTACATACTGGGTTAACCAAGACACATGGAGTTTATAGGAACTCAGGAGAGGAGAGAATATTTTTGACTGGGGAATCTGTGAAGAATTCACACAAAAGGTGATAGTTGAGCTGGGGCATGAAATGGATCTTTTAATGTTTATGTTATGTTTATTTTTGTGATAATTAACTAGAAAATTTCAAAAATTAAAAGTTGTATAAGTATAAAAACATCTACAGGCTCACCATCCCAGAAGTAATCATTGCTAACAATTTGATATATTTCTATATTTTGCATATATGCATATTAATTGAAGATGGGATTGTACAATGAATATAGTTTTGAATCCTGCTTTTTCACTTAATATAGTATTTGGGTTATTCAAATCACATTTTTAATAGTTTCAAATAGCCCAGTTTATGGAAGTACCATCATTTATTTGACATGTTCCTTTTTGCAGGTCATTTAAATTGTTGAGTTTCAATGCTGCTATTAACAATGGTGCAAAGAACAACTCTGGTTTTAACTGATCTTCACTTGTACTCACTTCTAGGATCCTTTGAGGAAGAATCACTGGGTCAAAGACTCTTTATTCTTATATTTAAAAGTGCATATTTTAGAAGCATAAAGAATTTGCTTTCTTAAAAAGTTTGTTCCAGTGTGTACTAAACTTATTTACACCTCAGCCACATTAGGCTTCAGTTCTTCAACATGTTGATCCCTTTCTATCCCAGGACTGTGGCGCATGCTGTTCTGTTCACATTGTCTGCAACATTCACATATCCTAGGATCTGTCTAGAGGTATCTGCAACTGTTCTTTGATTTGACCTTTATTTCTGGGTACAGTACCTTGCTGTTACAGTGTTCATACCATTGTAATGCATTTTAGTATCTACTAGGGCAAGTCCTATTCCACTCTCCCCATCATTTTACTTTACAGATTTTTCTTGTTTTTTAAAATTTTTTATTATTTTATATTTAGATGTTTGTCAAGCCAACCATAAAAATCCCATGTAGATTTTGATTGGAATTATATGAAAACTCTTAATTAGGGGGAAAGTAAGATAATTTTATTTTACACTGTTTCCATCCAGCAACACAATATGCACTTCCATTTATACAAATCTTCTTTTATATTGCTCAATAAAATTTTGTGGTTTTCTTCATATAGGTGTCATGCATTTCTTGATAATTCATAGGTTTAGTTGTCATTATATCTTCTAGCATGTTTATTGCTGTTATATAGAAGTGTCATTGATTCTTATATATTTATCTTGAAGCCATTCACTTTTGATGAATTTGCTTATTAATTCAAAACATTATTTAGTTGTTTCCCTGGATTTTCTAGATGTGTCTAATCATACTGTCATCATATAACCATAATTTTATCTCCCATTCTGTAGTTATTCTTATTTTCATGGTTTATTGTATTTGCCTGAACTTTCAGACAATGCTAAATAACAATGGTGACAGTAAGAATTCATCTCTTGTCTCTAGTTTAAATGAAAATGCCTCCACTGTCTCACCATGAAGTATGATGTTGGCTCTTGGTTTCAGATACTCTTTATCAGGTTAAGGAAAGATCCTTCTATTCTTAGTGTTCCAAGGAATTTTTATGAGGCATAGATATTTAATTGTATTGAATACCTTTTCAGCATCTACTGAGCTCTATGTTCATAAAATTAGTGGATTTCTTGATTTGATGCATTATATTAATGCATTTGCTAATATTAAACTATCATTATGATCCTGAAATGAGTATGGATGAATATTCTTTTAATGTTCTGTTGAACATAGCTTCCTGGTCTTTTATTTACATTTTCCTCATCTTTATTTATATATGCGATTGGTCTATTGCTTTCTGCATGTGTTTTAACAGAGTTTGACACTAAGGTTGATAAAAAGTAAACTTCACACTGGCTAGGATTTTGGTCTATTTCATTCACTGCCAGGTTCTCTCTGCCTAGGACATTGCCTGGTATATAGTAAGTACTTGATAAATATTTGCTGAGTTAATAGAATATATCTGGTATTTGTTTAAAGTTCTTGAGTCAATGTTCATAATTGCTGTCTTGTAAAATTATCTATTTCATCACTTTGTCAAATTTCTTGGCATATATTTTTCATGCATTTATCAGAGGCCTGTATGTTATCAGTTTCTTCAAGATCTGTTGCCTGAATTTAATTTTCCTTTCTATTTCTTTTTAGTTTTCTAATTTACTGAATTCTTTTCTTTCATTTTTATATCAGTCTGTAAGTTTTATTTTGTTTTCTTCTCAACTTATTGAGATTATTGCCTATTTATTTTTATTATGAAAAATTATGAAATTATAAACTCACCTTTGACAATAACCTTGCCCACATCCCGTAAGTTGGTAGTTTAGTGCAATTGTACAACAGATTCATCTGTGAAGCTTTTTCAAAAGGCAATGCTCACTCAGGAGCTACTGAATCAGAATGTCTGGAACACGACACAGGCATCTGTATATTTGGATAGCTCCATGAGTGATTCTGATACACAGCCAGAGTTCAGACACAGTTCTATTGTACAGGGTTTGGATGGAGGAGAAGAGAATTGTTGGTGACACTCAAAGATGGCAGATGGCTTTAAGCACTATGTGAAAGAATTTGGATTTTGTGCTACAGCTACAAGGGTCATCAAAAGTTTGTAGCAGGTTTAAAGCTTAGATTAGATCAGTTCTTTTGGAAAATAACTCTGGAGTTCCAATGTGAAAGATAGAATGAGGAAGAAGAGCGAAGAACTGTAGTTGGAGTTGGCATCATCTTTCATTGGCATTATCATCATCACCATCTGTGGGCCTTACGAAAATGGTTCTTGCAGCATTAACATCACCTGGGAAAGTGTTAAAATGCAAATTCTTGGGCCCCACTTCAGATCTACTAAATCAGGGACCCTGAGGGTGAAACTCAGCAATGTATGTTTTGAAAAGCCTTACAGATGATTCTCATGCATGCTAAGGAACCACTGCTTTACAGTTATTCATTATTCAATAAAGGAAATGGTATTTTATCTGTCCACAGTAACATAAGAAAAAATTATTCATTCATTCCAAAGGTATTTATTATCATCTGTGTTTTAGCCTCTCAGGGATGTGATGTGGAGCTTACACAGGTTGTACATTGTGCTCTGTGTGAATAGCACCCCCTGGAGTTGTGCAGTGCACAGCACATTCTACCAAACCACAGGCTTTACTCCACCCTGGCTATGCATTAGTTTGATATTATGGAGAATATGACAGACAATGTGACTGTACTCATAGAGTATGCATTCCATTGGGGAAGACACACATTAAACTGGTAAACAATTACATGCATAAGATAATTATAGACTGTGGGAGTGCTTTGAAGAAACTCAATAGGCTACGCAATAGAGAAAAATATTTATATTCAGATCCTTAGGTATATTCACCAATGCACCCACAGTCATGTCATTTTGAAACACAGAAAGGAAAGAGGTCCCCCGTTTCAAAAATATCCTATCTCTCCCTTGATTTTATTCATTGCAGGTGCTGACACAGCACTGCTCCCTCCTATACAGCACTTCCGAAATCACAGCGACTTGATGTGGGTCCTCAGGGCAAACCACACACACAGGTTACACACAGCAGCTGACTTTCTCTGACCGGACATTCTCTTAATAGCCACACACGTGCTTTGGCAGATGGAGCCCCATAAACAACTGACTGCAGTGCCCAGAGGCACCATGAGGAAGGATATGGCCTGGTTCTCCTGGGCCACGGTGGTTTGCAATATTATTGAGTGCACGCAAATGATGGAAAACACTTTCAGAATTGGTATTCAACAAGCAGATCCCTGTTCATAGGCAGAGATGTGGGATACAGTAGAATGTGATGTTTTATGAACTGAGTTGACTTGTTTCATTGTCCACAGGCATCTATAGGACTTCTGTCAAAGAGGTCATCTCCACACCGTTGAGAAGGTGTTGTGGAGCATAACATAACTTTAAATAAGCTCCTTCTAGTTCCCTCTTCCATGTCACCAATGGAAAAAAAACTGAGGTCCAGAAAATGTGTTCCAGAGTGAAATACAGTGACTGGAGAAAACAAAAATCATATTTAAAGTAGATGGAGCCAATTAAGTCTCATTTCTCTTTCCCTTTCTCCATAAACACAGAGTCTAACACTGCAGGCTACTTTTACCTTGAACTCTGTTTTTGTCAGATCAATGACAAGTCACGTTAACAGCAGTGTTTAATTCTATCAATATGTGACCAATTGTGTTAGATTGTTTGGCCATTGATTTCACTTAGTGCTACAGTTGAGTCTGAAAGGAACTGCTTTTCCTTGCAAAGCCTCACACAGTGACAGACGCTGAGTGCTGACTTTCCATCTGGCTTGTACACATGGATTTCACTTTAAAAATACTCAGCTCACATAGCAAAGCCCAATGACACGATATAAATATTATTACTGAAATCTCAGGGTCATTACTTGCCCCCTTGATTAGCTATGAAAGAGTGTGTGGGGACAGAGCCACAGAGAGCAGTTTCCGGGCTCTCGGCCTCACGTGGAAAGGTGCTGGCTCGGGTAGTAGATGGCCGTCAGCTGTGACTAGTTGGCCGTCAGCTGTAACCAGTGAGCCATTGGCCACTAATACAACTGCCGAGACTGCGCTGGGGACTGGAGTCGAGGAGAGTCGGTCGGTTGGCAGAAAAGCGGACAGCAGGTCGCACGTCGTGTGAATCCAGCCTCCAGTGAGACCATAGTGGTATGACTCCCCTACCTATGGCTCCGTGGGTGTTCCTTTTTGGCCTCACCGTGTCCTGCGTTCTTATGTGGGGAGCTAGAGTAGAGACCCCGCAGGCCGCCTCGCACGACAAAGTGCATGGCCCAAGATGAGCAAGTGAAGAGATAAGAATCAAGAAGTATTGGAATTAAACAACTGAAAAGAATTCAATGTCCCCATGGTTCACAAAAAAAAGGGTTATGAACAACTTTGAATTCAGATGGTTAGACTTTGATGCTCTCCTATTACTTTAGTCTTATGAATAGTTTTCCAAACTGGAAAATTTTGGCCAGCCAAATTATTTTTGAACTGGAAACATGATTATTATTCAGCAGTCGCATCAATTCTCTCTGTCACATGTTCCCATGCTGTTGGATATATTAGGACATCTCTCCTTTACTTCCCAAATGGCTGCCACTTATGAAGCTGAAGCACATCACTCTCTAGCCAGCCAAAGGAGCCTCTCCAATGTTTAAAAAAGATTAAATAATAAAGCAAAACAAAGTTAATAATTTCCTAAACTCCAGGCCACAGTCTCCTGAGTTAGTAAATTTTTCAAAATGGGTTTGACACTTAAAATACCTATCCCACATCCAGGAGGATATAGACAATGAGGGTAGCCCTTTAAGAAAGAACAGCTCGTAGTCATTCAATGTGACTATAGATTTAGAGTCTGCTCCTCTGCCCCAACTGAGTCATGGTCAAGGACTCTTTTTGAAAGCTGGTGGCCTTGGTCAGCGGAGGTGGTCAGAAAGAATACTCGCTCCCCTGAAGCAGCTAGGCCAAAGCAGAAGCACGCCACTGCCAAGTCCTCAGCCCTTGTGCAGGGTTACAGCACTCAGCTTATCAATTTACTTGCAAATGGCTCCCTGAAGTATTAACCCAGGTTAATTATTCGTCAAATATGATTATGCAATGGTAATGTAAAAAATCGGAAATGCGGGATGGAATTTTTCACTCCAGCGGTTTGGCAATTGTGGCAGCTGGTAGAGGAGCTGGAGTAATTACGAGGCCATTCCAGCTGGTGGATCAGCACTCTGGTTCAGCAGGGGAAGGGGGAAAAAAGCAATAAAGAACTAGAGGAGCGGGAATATGAGCCGTGCCAATCGACGTGGGGAAAATTTCACAGCTGCTGGTGGTGATAAATGAGAAACGGTGGCCCTGCTTCTAATCAATACATGTAAATGCTACTCATTACAGCCTTTATACACACTTCTCAATTAGCCCTTCCTCCCACTGGTAACAGGGAATGTCATGCTTTCTGGACTGTGAAAGTGGTTCACCTGCAGCCGGGAGGCACCGCAACAACGCTCGCAGCGCGCTGGGCAGCAGGTGGGAGCGCACAAAGTCCACATTCCTCTCCAACTCCGGGAAACGAAATCCCAAGTGTGGCCTTTTAATTAAATGGTATCTTTTAAGATGCCACTTGTTCATTTTGGGTGAGTGACAATCCCACCCAAACCCTACTTAGCATCTGAAAATTCAGGAGCATTTTAGGACAGGGTCTATAATGGATTGTTTTTTTAAATAAATTATTTTCTTCCTCTTTGAAAAAACTCTGGGTTTTTATTGTTCTGAGTAATAAACTTCATTGTGATTAAGTGCCTTTTCCACGTATATTTGCAAAACTGTTTTCTAAAAAATCATCTATAGGGGATTATCTAATTTGTTGTATGTAGTTTCATTTTACTTTTGGGTAGGGAGATTAGGAAACACTATAAAATCAGAAAATTCCAAGCCATAGTAGCTTAGCTCAGCATGTTGGTCGTAACTGCATGACTTCTCTCAAGTGAACTTTTTACAGCCCTGATACAGTGCCATACATTGTCAACAATGTCAAATAGCATGGCCTAGCCCTAGTGTGTTTAAATGACAGTGTGTCCTATTTTCAAAGAGTAAAATTCTTAGGGAAAAATGCAGGTCTATAGGTGTAGTGTTTCCCTGCCTTCAGCTTATTCGAATTTGATTACCTTCATTTGTTTTGTTGGATATGAAATATAATTTTTCCCAGTTAACAAAGAATATCCTACAGACAAAAAACAAAACAAAACAAAACAAAAAAACAATAAACACACACACACACATCTTTCTTTAGTTTTTATAAAATGATATTTTACTTCAGTCTATGTTGTGAAAACATTTTTTAAATAGTTATAATAATGCTTCAAACTTAAAGTTTGAATTGTTACCTGGAAAAAAAAATCTCTCAAATTGTGTTAAAAGTAACAAATAAGGAGCCAGAATGTCCACCACTTCAAAATTAAATTGTATGATAAGTCCACTGTCAGTTAAGGTAAGGGTGGGTGTTTGGGGAGAGTAAAGGTGGGGTGTGTGTGGGAGGGTGGGGAGTTGTACTTCAAGGTTTGCCTAAAGAATGTTTTATATTTAAGTCAGTTCACGTCGAATTTCATTTAACTGGTATTGATAGAGCATCTGTCGTATGCTGAGCACCCTTCTGGATGATAAGAATGCAACAGTGAACGATATAGGCACAATTTCTACTCTCATGGAGCCTTGGGATTCTGACTAATGATTTGGAGTTACTAAATCATGAGATTCCTAAGGAGAAAGTTGTTCTCCTAAGAAACCGCAGACATAATGACCAGCGACAACTTAACATTTTTTTCTGACCACACTAAGAAATGACCAATTACCAAGATAAAGAGTCAGTGGTTTGAATGCTTCACCAGCCTTTTATTCAGTCTGAACTCCTGAGGGACATTCACGTCTTTTCAGATATGTTGATTTCCACCATGATATTCCAAAGTGATAGCCACTCTTATCCTGATCCTGGATTTTATCCTAACTACATTTAGGGAGTCCTTTACTAAATAAGGATGCTAGCAGGAGATTTGTTCTTAAAGTCTAATATACTCCCACATAATTTCAGTTGCATTCCTTTTCAGAGGTAAATGTACTTTCTTCACTCTGCAGAAAACTTAAATCAGAAAGCAGGAATAACTTTTGATTCTAATAGGAGATAAGAAATGGCTTATATCTGGCTGCCAGGCTGCCTGAGAACACATGGCGATCATAGATCCACACAACTGGATACCTCTGGTTTTCTTTCTTGTTTCCTAGCGGTACACACGTTGAATAAAAATAAAATACCACCAGTTTCATCCTGTGCACATTTGTCACTGATAATAATCAAAATTTTGTATAAAGACTGACAGACTAGAATTTTACCTTTGCACACCAAAAAGTCTAAATGTACAGTCCCATGCGGGGATATTTCCATGAATAATCATCAAATTAACATACACATCTACTGTAACCCAGGTATATGTAATAATCCACATGTCCCAATTTTTGCTAATTTCAGATTAGCTGCCTAATCTCTGCACCAGCCCTAACATGCAATTTATGTCTTGGATTCAGCTCTTCTATACTTGGGAGGCAGATCTCACCACTGGTGATTTGATTAATGAAAGCATTGTTTGAGTAAAGTTCAGAAATTTCATTTTGCCCATATAGAAGATAATCTTTGAGAGATTATATGATCAAAAGGGAAATTCATCAATAAAAATAAATAAAAATATAAATGCAAGTACATATAAATGATATTGCCTAAACCATTCTCTATAGAGAATCCAGATAGATCTTGCCATGCCTTGGTTCAAACCTTTCCAATGGCTTTCCACCTTATTTAGAGTAAATTAAAGCCAGAGTCCTCAGTGGCTTATAGGACTATATGAAATTTACCTTCCTGCGTCATGGCCTTTGCAGCTGCTCCCAAAAATAATCTTTCTCTAGATGGTCACAGGACCCAAGGTCTCCCTTCATTTTGGTCTCAGCTCAAATGCTCCCTTATCAGATACCTTTGCAGCACCCTCCAGTCTAGCACGGCACCACCACCACTCTCTAGTCCTCTACCCACTTCATTTTTCTTCAGATCACTTGTCTCCATCTGATGGATTACATATTCACTTGTCTTTCTCTTCCTGTATCCCAAACTGGAATGTCAGCTGCATGATAGAAGAGACCTTGTCATTCTTTTTCACTTCTACACATTGTACCCATGTCTGATGCATCCTGACTTTCCTCAGGTGCCTAGTACATGACAGGTGCTGGATATTTGTTGACTGAATAAGTAAATGGATAGATTGTGCTTGCCTAAGCCAAGATATTATCAAGATCTCTGCTATGGTGTGTAAGTTTGGTTCCCCCCAAAATTCATATGTTGAAACCCTAATGTCCAATGTGATGGTATTAAGGAGTAGGGTATTTGGGAGGTGCTTAGGTCATGAGACAGAGTCCTCATTAATGAGATTAATGTTCTTACAAAAGAGTCCCCACAGAGATCCTTCACCCCGTTCACCATATGAAGACAAAAGAATTTGTCAGTGTGCAACCCAGAAGAGGGCCTTCACCAGAATCCAACCTGGCACCCTGAATTGGACTTCCAACAATTGTGAGAAATTTCTCTTGCTTTTCTTTTTAAGCCACCCAGTCTATAGTATTTTGTTATAGCTGCCCGAACAGACCTAGACAATCGTTCTTCATTATTTCTTAAAAAGCCACATTTTGGTAAGGAACCGGAGCTTCTTATGAGTCACTATGGCTGTGTGAAGCGGTGCTGTCTGCTACAGCAGCTACGAGCCACGCGTGGCTATGAAATGTTTAAAATGTGCCAAGTCCGACTGAAATGTGGTGTAATCATAAACTACATACTGGGTTTCAAAGACTAAATACAAAAAAAAAAATTGTAAAACATCTCAATAATTTTTATTTTATCTAATAAATAACTTTAATTTCCATGTCAAAATGATAATATTTTATATATTAGATTAAATAAAATGTATTATTAAAATTTATTTCACCTGATTCTTTTTATTTTTTAAATGTGGTTACTAGAAGATTTAAAATTACAAGTGTGGCTCACATTGAATTTCTATTGGGCAGTGCTAGTAAAGCACACCTAAAACATATCTCACCTACTTTTTAAGTCCTTCATGTATTTCTTTAGCCCCATGACCTAACGTACCCTACCCACACTCAATACCAATGAGCATTTGCAGATAAGTACATCTTGATATACATTGTCAATATCTATGTGTATCTCTGTGTACTTTTAAGAAAACTTATACACAGCATTGGCTTCTGCTTTCTCATATGCAGCATTAGAGAGAGTGTTAACTTCCAGATGCAGGAGACTGGCTGACCAAAATACTGAGAATTTGGACCATCTTTGAATTGTTCTCTGAGGCCTGCTTAGGAGAAACTTAGGCCAGGTGTGATAACTTATATCTAAATAAAGAAATCCATGAACCATGCAGTAGTTCGTTGAGCCATTTCTAGAAGGAAAAGAAACTCACAACACATACTTAACTGGCATGGACCGATTCCATACCCTAGTAAATGACTGAGTGCTCATGGCTAAATATGGCAGTCGACGTTAGACATAAAGGATCCAGGAGACTTGCATCCGTTTCCAGATCTACAATTTAAATTTGCCTTCACCTGCTCACAGTTGAACTGTCCTCGGAAGTTTTCTTGCCTCTAATGGTAAGTAGTGGATTTTAACCAAACGGAAGTTCTTCAGTTTGTGAATCCTAAGGAATCCATGCCTTGTCTCCACTTTCCTTTTCTTTTTCCTGATTCCTTTAGATGTGACATAGTTTGCACATATGCCCACATTACTTTATACCTTAGCCAAGGCCGAGTTCAGTTTACATGGCAACAAGGGTTAGGTCCAACATGCAGGTAAAGATGTGTGTCCTTACTGTCTGGTGTAAGAGCTGATAATGAGCCAGACTGAAATGGAAGCTGTCACTTTGCATCATATCAGAGCAACCTGAACAAAATGTAAAGAAATTAAAAGCTCCCAGTGGCAATGGATCCCATTTCAGTCATTAGCTGCGTGGGAGGGACAGGCACCGTTCAGAAGACTGGAACCAGTGGGAGTCTTTGGTCCTCAGGGAATTTACCACTAAGGTTGCTTTATGCCCCACTTCTCTTTAATGCACACCAAGTAAAACTGAATTTCTATTCTTTGTTTTTATTATTATTTAGGTCCAGCTACTGTGGATGGAGAAGAAAAATAAAATGAGGCAAGGGATGTGAGAAAGACCCAATGCATTAATCTAGCAATCAAGATAGCAAAACAAAAATGTTTTTAACAAGTGTGTATGCAAAAGTATATTTGCGTGCATGTGAGAAATAAAAAATGAATATAAAAGTGTGACTTCTTTATAATACTTCTTTCTCTCTCTCTCTCCCCCCTACACTCTTCTCTCTCTTTCTCAGTTTTTTGTTGTTGTTTTTGTTTTTTATGAAGCTGGCAGGCAGAAAATGAATGAGACAAGCAAACTCAGGACTGACTCTTATTTCAGGCTCAGAAATATGAAAGAAAAAAAAGTAATATATTTTTTAACAGAAAGCCTCAGAATATATGCTTCAATCTTTGAGTTTCAAAAAAGGCAGCGAATCAGGCAGAAGGACAGAAGGTTACAGATTAGTACTGGTCATTGCTCAAAGAGTACAGGTTATAAATAATAAAGGAAGAAAGGGTGAAGGACACTAAAATATAACTGGGAACTCACAATGGAATAATCAAAGCGGGGAATCTAATTTCAGCTTTAAAAATACCATCCAACATTGAATTCCAACTGTATCTTTCTAACACAGTCTACAGATATACAAAACCCTACTTCACGTATACACAGTTCCAAAGTTTCAATGTAAGTACTAGGATAGTATGTGATCTCAAGTTTAATGGCATAGTATTTTTTTCATTTGTAAAGTGAAAAATAGTATATTTTCTATGAAAGTTAAAATGTAATTTAAAAAAGGAAAGGAAAACTATAAAGGATAGTGACAAGTATTTTCATATAAGGACCCAAGATCTATAATTCTACATATTAAAAACAAGTATACAACACATAGACATTTTAATAGACATTACATTAGGGGCCTCACACACACATGGATTATTTTGGTAAATTTATGAATCTTTCTATAGGTAATATAAACTTCACCTTCCTCCATACCCAACTGTACATGCAAAGAAAATATAACAAGGGAAGAAGAGAAAAATAAAGCCTAACCAGAAGCTTAAGGATGTATCTGTATATCAGCTAATTGTCCCAACCAAAATGTAGGTAAATTCAACTTCTGAAAATATATCTGGCTTTACAGAGACAAGAAAACTTGTTAGGTGAACCTCCGCCATTTTGAGTTATTCTGTGAGTCACATAATTTGTATCCACTGATGGTTTGATGTGGTGGTTTTGTTACAAGACTCAGTCTTCACCAGTGGGCTTTTGGTTGTTGTGGTTGTTGTGGAGTTTATTTTTAATCTGCTTCTGTGAAATGAGCCCCTAGTACTGTGTAGAACACTTGAGAATTATACTCTTTATTATGTCTCAGAAGCCACTATTGTTGTTACCAGAATGACAATAGCTGTCATGACAATAACAAGTGTGTTCATGCTGTCTGGGAAGTTATTCCTATTTATTTCAAAATACAACTGGCCATTTCATTAAAGTATAGTAGTTGATCACCAAACAATACATTTGCATAGTGCATTTCATTTCTGAAAATGCACAAAGATAAACAGAATTTCCATGTCAGTGGAAATTTAGTAGCAAGCTGAATTTTGTAGCAACTAGCCAGGAACTGAAGTGTTTTTCACTTCTATTGCCCTTGTTTACGGAAGTGTTCAGATACAATTTTCCATAGATGTTAACTCAATAATCTGTACCAGATCCGCATGAGCCTAAAATAGGGAAAGCCTACTCTATGGACAAGGGAACAAAGGCAGAGAAAGCTTATGGAAGTCTGGAGAACATTTTTGGTTTCTTAGTCATGGCTGGTAACTATGGTACGTATATGCAATTTAATTTATATTCTGTATATGTTTATAAATACTTGTATTATTATTAATTAAAAGATTCCAAAACTAGTTACTTAACTTTTCTTCTTGACATATGTGAAATTGTTGAAATATCAGTTTATATACTGTAAATTTAAAACAAAAATAAAAAGAAAATAAAGGTCTAACCTAGGAAAACTAAAACTCCCTCTCCAAGAAACTGAGGGGTCATTGCTCCAAGATAGTACAATCAAAATAGATGCCTTAAAAATACCCAAGACATTCTGAAAATGAGCAAGAGATAATAGAAATGTTATTGTATTTTAAAGCCTGGCAAAGCCAAAACGGACAATAGAGACAACTTCACAAAAGTTTTGAAAATGTCCCAAATTTGGAAGCAATTGATTCTCTAACAGTATTTGAAAAAATCATGCTAACCTACAAGGAACTACATTTTAGTTTTAATTCGTGCTCAAACCAAAGAAAATTGAAGATATAGTAACACAAGTATAGAAGCAAGTATTCTATCTCCTACCAACTTTCTGAATGCTTGATTCCTTGGTTGTTCACTGAGGTCTATGTTTGGGATTTTCGTATCTCTATGACGATGAACCTACCCTTCTATTTCATGTCCACAGGGCCTGAGGATTGTGTATCTGTGCCATAGGAAGATGGGCTGGTAAACAAAGAGCTAGTGCACACTACATACCGCACGCCAAAACAATTGCTTGTATTGCACAATAATCAATTTGCATAACTTTAGCACTACTGCGGACCTACTATTTTTGCCAATTATCGTGACAGCTGATTTATGCACATCAGCTCTAATCTGTACAATAACAAAACATGGTTCAGTATTTACACATGAGGAAACTGAGGCTCAGAGAAATTAAGTAACTTGCCCAGATAACACAGGTGGTAATTGGTGAAGTGTTCAGAGGCGTCTGTATCTATGGCCTTCCCAATTTAGGCCTTGGCTGAACTGCAATCACCAAGCAATTTGAGACGGAAGTGGTCAGTTTAAAATAAATAAAGGAGTATCAGGGAAAGGCAATCTTCTTGCTTCCTGAGACTCCTCCAATCTATTATATGCACCCTCAGTTATATGCACCCTTCAAGTCCACTTGTTCAAAATATTTTGACTCTTTATTCTGCATGAAGCCTGTGCTAATTATTCTACAAACTTTATTTCACACAGTGGCCTATAAATATGCCCATTCAACTGATGGAGAAACTGAGTCCCTTTAGAGGCTAACTCGCACAAGCTTCCATAGTAAGTGGGAGAGCTACCTTTTGAGTGGTGGTCTGGCTACACCTCATGCTGTGCCCAAATTTTAGTGTATGTGAATCATGTGAATTTTATAAATCAGTCCCATTCTAAACATACAAAGCAGTTTATTATTTAAAGGTAGATTATAGTACAACTTTCAGGAAGTGTAGAATCCTTCTGAATATACATATATTTCATAAAACAGATGTTTGCCAAAAGGCACAAATGATAGGATTTAGAGTACATTACAAATTAGGTATGAAAATGGGAATGGAACCAGATCTCTTATTCTTGGTGTATTATCAATGATCACCACCATTATCTAAACCTGATTACTAAATATTTATCTATATGGAGCCATATAAACTAACAATGCACACTAATCTTTTCCTTCTGGGTGTACATACAAACTTGAACAAAAGATATCCTAGTCAAATGCATAAATTAAGTAAGAAAACAGTAAACATATTGCCTATTATAAGTTTAAGGAAGCCTTATAATGAGGAAAAATAACAAGACATACAAGTTTTGATAGAAAAATATTGACCAATCTCTTCTAACCAGTTGTGGAAAATCACTTATAAATTGCCAATCTTAATTATGCTACTTAGCAAAGAATTTTGCTGAGAAACAAGTCTGTATGAGAAAAAAACGATTGATAATGAAAGCCAGCTTCTGCTGAGGGTTTTCTCTCTGCCATGAACTGGGAAAAGTGCTTCAACAGGGGTTATCTCATTTAATCCTGAAAAGAACCATGATGAAGATATTAGCATTCCCACTTAACATATGAGGAAATCAAGGTTCATAAAGTATAAGCAACTTTACACACACACACACACACACACACACACACACACAACTGAAACAAGAGTTTCACAGAACACTAACCATCCTTAATTGCATTCTTTGCATGTCGACATTTTTCACAGTGGGTCATGGTAAAAATTATTTTTAAGAATTGAAAAAATAGCTACCTGGTCTAGCAGACTCTTGCATGCTGGCTAGAAAGTCCATCACAGCACTAAGACTACTGGTTCATCAGATTTCTCTAGCTTACGTGATTCTCACCACTCTTGGGACTTATGTGTCACATTCCAATGAGTACTGAGGCTTTGGAGAAGTACAGTGAAAGGATTAGGATTTTTATTAAGGAAACAAAATATTTTTCAAATTAGGGGTCATAAATACTTTAATTTCATAATACTCTGTAACATTCTATTTTATTCCATTTTTAAAATAAATGTTCCTATTAATCCACTATATTGATTTCATGACACTAGTTAGAAATCAACATTTTAAAAATGAAATAGAAAATAGCCCATCAAGATGGCAGAGTAGGTAAATACTGTGCTTGCCTCTTCCATGCACACATTAAAATTACAACTAAATTATAGAACAATGAACATGGAGAACCACCTGACGACTAGCTGAACAGAAGTCCTATAACTAAAGATGAAGCCACATGGAGACTAGTAGGAAGAGCAGAGACGGGCGGGCCCGACATCCAGGTGGGGTGTTTGAGAATCAAGAGTGATATCTCAGTTGTAGTGGTTCCCACTGAGGAATGAGGGTCCCTGTCCCACACTGGGTTCCCCAGCCTGAAGCACTAGTGCTGGGAAGAGGAGGTCTGACAACATCTGGATGTGAAACTCAGCAGAGATTCAGTCAGTTTGGGCGAGATGAAGGGCTGCTAGAAACCCAGGCAATCTCTTAAAGGGTACAGGTACAGACTCTCTTGTTCCAAGGCACTCAGCCAGCAGAGACATAGTGGTTTGGGAGGGGCAAGAGACATACAGGGTGAGACTGAATTGTGTGGCTTTGGGACTAGGGCTGGAGGCACAGAAGCCATTGTCCCTGTGTTGAGCCCTCTCCCATGCAGCCAGCAGGCAGCATTATCTTTCCTGTGTTGAGCCTTCCCTCCATAAAGTCAAATCTAAATCTGAATTGGACTGCTGAACTTCACTCAGTCCACCTTGGTGACTCCCTGAGACCCTGCTCCACCCACTTGAGCACTACCTAATGCTCTTTTGGTGGCAGGCAGCTGGTATTAGTCCATGTTGCAGTCTTTCTTGGATACCTCTTGGGGGTCTGCAGGCCCCAGGCAGACAGAGGTTGACATTGATGTACCCTGAGCCCTTTGCTGAGTGGCCCCAGGCTCAGCACTGGTGACAAATCTAAATCTGTATTAACCTGGTGAACACCACTTGCCCCACCCTAGTGATGCCCTTTGACCCCGACTCATCCAATTCTTATACTGCCCGAGGCTCTTTCAGTGGTTGAGTTTAATGGGCAGCCAGCAGGCAGAGGCGGACCTCAGGGTACCCTGGGTATTTGCTGAGCTTCCCCAGGTGTGGTATTGGTGGTAATTGGGCTCAGCTTGCAGCATGGCCTCTCCCACATGCCTCCAGGTCCAGCACAGGCAGCAACCAGCCTGGGATTGCTTTGTAGCTTCTACCAGGTAGCCCCAAGCCAGTCACCTTGGCCTGTGTGGTGCCCCACCCAAGAGGTCCCAGAACACATCCTTTGTTCTGAAAAACATCCTTTGGCGGGTTTCAGACCATAACAGAGCATCATCCAATTAGCCCCAAAAATATCACACTCAAAACGTGGTATTGGCAGGCACTAGAAACCACTGGGGTGCATCTTGCTCCATGAGGTCAGCCCCCACACAGAAGCTTGTGTGCTGTGGTTGTGGTCAATCCTCATAGACAGTCAGCCTGAGGGTCAATCCTACCCACTGACAAGCCAACAGCAATCGGGCTCAACTACAACCGGAGAGCGTACACAACAGGCAAAAAGGACACTCCTGGAGCACCCAGCTCAGGTGATCAGGGAGACTGTGCCACTGGGCCCCACAGCACACCTAATACACAGTCCACAATATCGAGACTGGGAGACATAGTACATCTACTTAATACATATAAACAAACACAGAAGGCAACCAAAATGAGGAGACAAACAAACATGTCCCCAGTGAAAGATTAAGAGAAAACTTCAGAAAAAGAACTATACTAAATGGAGGCAAGCAATCTAACAGATATAGTGGTTATAAGTATGCTCAAGAAACTTAGTGACAACTTCAACAAAAAGATAGTAAGCATAAAAAATGAGATAGAAACCATAAAAAGAACCAGTCAAAAATGAAAAATACAATAACCAAGATGAAGGATACACTAGAAGGAATCACCACAAGACTAGATGAAGCAGAGGACTGAACCAGTGATTTAGAAGACAAGGTAGCAGAAAACATCCAAGCAGAACAGCAGAAAGAAAAAAAAAATCCAAAAAATTGAGGAGAGTTTAAGTGACTTCTAAAACAACATCAAGTGTAGCAATATTCACATCATAAGGATACCAGAGAAGAAGAGAGAGAGCAAAAGATTGAGAACCTGTTTGAAGAAAGAATGTCTGAAAGTTCCTTAACCTGGCAAAGAAAATAGACATACAAGCCCAGCAAGCACAGAGAGTACTAAACAACATAAACCCAAAGAGGTCCATACTAAGACACATTATAATTAAAATACCAAAGGTTAAATACAAAGAGATAATATTAAAAGTAGCAAGAGAAAGGCAGTTGGTTACCTACAAGGGAGCTCCCTTAAGACTGTCAGCTGATTTCTCAACAGAAACTTTGCAGGCCAGAAGGGATTGGCATAAAATACTCAAAGTGATGAAAAATAAAGGCCTACACCCAAGACTAACCTATGTAGCAAAGCTTTCGTTTAAAATTTAAAAAGAGATAAAGAGCTTCCCAGACAAGAAATAGCTAAAGGAGCTCATCACCACTAAAACAGTATTACAAGAAATGTTACAGGGACTTCTTTAAGAAGAAGAAGAAAAAAGAACATAAATATGAATAAGAAATTGACAATAATTACATACTATCAATAATCACTTTAAATATAAATGGACTAAATGCTCCAATCAAAAGACACAGGGTAGCTAAATGGATTTAAAGAAGAAGAAGAAGAAGAACTCTCATACCTATGCTGTCTATAAGAGACTCACTTAAGATCGAAAGACACACAGACTGAAAGTAAAGGGATGGAAAATCCCATTTCATGCAAATGGAAATGAAAAACTAAAAGGTGGGTAGCAATACTTATATCAGACAAAATAGACTTTAAAGCAAAGGCAATAATAGAAGACAAAGAATAACATTTCATAATGATAAAGGGATTGATTCAACAACAGGGTATAACTCTTGCAAACATTTATGCACCCAACATAGAAGCATCTAAATAAAGCAAATATTGACAGGCATACAGGGAGGAATTAACAGGAATACAGTTACACCAACGGACTCTGCCACCCCATTGACACTAATGGATAGATCTTCCAGACAGAAAATCAACAAGGAAACAGCAGACTTAAACAACACATTAGACCAGATGGATTTAATTGGTATTTTTAGAGCATTTTACTCCAAAGCAGCAGAATTTACATTCGTTTCAAGTGCACATGGCATAGTTCCCAAGATAGACCACATGCTAGGTTACAAAACAAGTCTCAATAAATTTAAGAAGATTGAAATCACTTAAAACGTCTTCTCTGACCACAATGGTATGAAACTAGAAGTCAATTACAAGAAAAAAGTGGAAAAACACACAAACACATACAAGCTAAATAACATGCTGCTAAACAATGAATGGATTAACAATGAGATTAAGGACAAAATTAGAAGTTACCTTTAGAAAAATGAAAACACAATGACCCAAAATCTATGGGACACAGAGAAAGCAGTCCTAAGAGGGAAATTCACAGCAACACAAGTCTACCTAAGAAACAAGAAAAATCTTAAATAGTCGAACCTTTCCTTAAAGGAACTAGAAAAAGAACAACAAACAAAGCCCAAAGTGAGTACAAGGATGGAAACAACAAAAATCAGAGCAAAAATACACAAAATATGGTCTGAAAAAATAATACAAAAGATCAGTGAAACCAAGATCTGGTTCTTTGAAAACATAAACAAAATTGATAAACCTTTAACCAGCCTCATCAAGAAAAAAAGAGAGAGGACCCAAATAAACAAAATCAGGAATGAAAGAGAAGTGACAAATGACACACAGAAACACAAAGAATTATAACAAAATACTACCAACAATTACATTCCAATAGATGGGACAATCTGGAAGAAATTGATAAATTCCTAGAAACACACAATCTGCCAAGACTGAATCAAGAAGAAATAGAATATCTGAACAGACCGATTAATACTAATGAAATCAAATTAGTAATCCAAAAACTCCCCAAAAAAGTCCTAAAACAGACGGTATCACAGGAGAATTTTGCCAAACATTCAAAAGAGAATTAACACTTATCCTTCTCAAACTATTCCAAAATATCAAGCTGGAGGGAGGGCTCCCAAGCTCATTTTATGAGGCCACCATTACCCTGAATCCAAAACCAGACAAAGACATTACAGAAAAAGAAAACTATAGGGCGATATTTTTGATGAGCATAGATGCAAAAATCCTCAACGAAATATTAACAAACTGAATTCAGCAATACATTAAAAAGATCATACATCATGATCAAGTAGGATTTATTCCTGGGATGCAAGGTTTGCTCAGTATCCACAAATCAATTCATGTGATATATCACATAAACAAAATAAAGGATAAAAATCATATGATATCAACAGATGCACAAAACAGGTTTGACAAAATCCAGCATCCGTTTATGATATAAAAAACTCTCATTTATGATTAAAAAAAATCAAATTATGATAAAAAGTGGGACTAGAGGGAGCATATCTCAATATAATAAAGGCCATATATGACAAATGCACAACTAACATCATACTCAATGGGGAAAAGCTAAAAGCATTTTCCTTAAGATCAGGAACAAAACAAGGATGTCCACTTTCTCCACTTCTATTCAACATAGTGTTGGAAGTTCTAGCCACAGCAATCAGACAAGAAAAAGAAATAAAAGGCATCCAAATTGGAATGGAAGAAGTAAAACTGTCATTATTTACAGATGACATAATACTATGTAGACAGAACCCAAAAGATTCCACTAAAAAACTATTAGAACTGGTACATATTTCTTTATTTTCCTACTTTTGCCATTATTCATAGCTTTGTCTTCTGGAAGATGAGAATTCAGTTCTCTCTGGCCCATTTCGTCTCTCCTCCCCCCAGTCTTCTTTTTATCCTCCTCCCAAAATAATATAATTGACTTTAAATAAATCAGTTTTGGATGTTTACATTATTACTATTAGGCATTTATTTCTCACAATTAAAACACTTACTATGCAGTTATGTTTAATTATTTTTTAAAACTTTTTTGGTAATGAATACTTGCCTTGTCTATTTATTTGGTAATTCTCTATCTGAAATATCATTGTTTTTTCTCCCAAACTCTATGTAAAATGCCTTCAACATTGTCAAATACATCAGGCGATAACAGAGCCTTTATAAATCCTAGAGACACCCCTGACATCCCAGTGTTCTCCTATTCCAAATAGGATTGCCAGCTCTCCAGGCCTTATTTATCATCCTCCTGGGAATTCCCTCCACCTCTCTCCTGGAATGCAACCCCATTATGGCTTTTAAGTATTCTTTCTTGCCTTATCCTCTCATTTTGGTGGAGCACATCCTCCAGAAGCTTTGCAAGTTAACGGTGTATGGGAGACACATTTTTAAAAAGTAAAAAATTAGTGAATGAAAACTATTTCTTGCTAAAGTTAGAATTCTAAGCTATTGATAAATCTTATACCATCTCAATTCCTGATATGTGCCTTTTTGTTGTTTCTGAAAATGTTTAGAATGTTCTAAAATTTCACAATGGTATGTTCATTTGTCATTTATTTTATGCAGGGTATTTAGTGGGTCTTTTCGATCTGGAAGCTAATATCCTTAATTTGTTGGAAATTGTTTTCACAGTTTTTATTTGATAATTTGCCTCCCTTCCATTTTCACCATTCTTCTTCTGTTGTTCTTGTTAACCAGATAGTGAATTTCCAGGTTCTAATCTCTAATTTTCTATTCAATCTTTTCTACACTACAAGGTGTGATCAAACAATATGGTAAATGCTTAAAGTTTTTAAAAAATTTATTACAGTAAAAGAGACATTGCCATTAATTCCTCTTAAAATACTCCCCCTCATTTCAAACACACTTATCTCATCATTCTTGCCACTTCCTGAAGTAGTTCTGGGAGTCCTCTTTTGTGAGTGTCTTTAGTTGCACTGTCGTGGCTGCCTCAATGTCCTGAATCATTTTGACTTTGGGGAAGAGCCAGAAGTCACACAGTGCCAGATTCGGTGAATAAGGTGGATGAGGACATGCCGTAATGCTTTTATTTAGCAGAAATTGTCGCATACCAGAAACGATGTGTGACACAGAGCATTGTCATGATGGAGGATGATTTACAGCACACTTTAAAACACAACTTCTCTCAACCATAGCTCACACCTGACTGACTGCACCGAACAAGTTGAAACTTGTCACACAGTTACTAAGATTCAATGCGTCGCTTGTCACACAGCGACCTATATAGGGACCTATATTGCAGGTCCCTGCCTTTCCGTTGGATGGCACTCAGCAGCAGCATTCACCGTATTTTGTGATCATAATGGAAAGACTGTGTCACACATCGCTTATGGTATATGCAATTTCTATCAAATAAAAACATTACACATAGGGAATAGAGTCAATGGAATTGTAACAGCTATATATAATGTCACAGGGTTAGTAGATTGGGGGAGGGGGTTAATCACTTTGTGAGGGATGTAAACGTCTAATTATTACATTGTTTTGTATACCTGAAACTAAAACAAAACAAGACAAAACAAAAAACACTGCAGTGTGCCTTCATCCACCTTATTCACTGAATCTGGCACCATGCAACTTCTGGCTCTTCACCAAAATCAAAGCGACCATGAAAGGTAAACATTTTGAATCAATTCAGGATATTGAGGCAGCCACAACAGTGCAACTAAAGACACTCACAAAAGACGGCTTCCAGAACTGTTTCAGAAAGTGTCAAGAATGATGGGATAAGTGTGTTTGAAGCAAGGGGGAACATTTTGAGGGGGATTAATGGCAATGTGTCTTTCACTGTAATAAATTTTTTATTTTAAACATTAACTGTATTTTTTATCACAACTTGTGTGTTCATTTTCTATATTTTCTGGAAACAACTGGTAGATTACAACATCTGTTCCAAACCTTCTATTCAATTTTGATTTCTGCTTTCTTATTTTTTATTTTCAGGAGCTCTCACTTGATACCTGAGTGTCCCTTTTCTGTAACATCATTTTCTTGTTTCACCATTATAGTATCTTATGTTGTTGATGGAATTATTCTTTTCTCCAAGTTTTATTTTGCTGCTTTTTTTTTTTTTTTTTGGAGTTCCTCTTTCAAATCCTATTTTTTATTATCTGTCTTTCATATTGAAACCTTTCCTCAAATATTGGTTAACCTTCCTCCAGTTTTTGTTACAAAACAAGGCAATAAAAAGCTGATTGGTCCCAATGGATAGATGGTATTTTTTGACTTAGAATTAGGATTAGAACCAGTCAATTTGCTGAAGAACACTCAACATCAACCCTATGGGTCTTTTATATGGGACCATACCACTTCCCCAGAGAATAATTTTCTAATCTTCTGCTAAGGAAAGATATGGTGGTGGTGGTGGTGGTGGTATAAGGGTGTAAGACTGACTACTGGCATTCTAGAAGGTAAGCAGGGAAAGGGAATTGAGGGCCCAACTTTTGTATATCTAACTCTCACTCAATACCTTTGTTTTCAGTCCTGTGGTTTTTTTCCCCCTTGCTGGTCTTGTCTGTTGTCCCTGGGATGGGAAGCTCTCTGTTTCAGTTTCCACAAATAGTAAAGCTCCTGTCTCTGATAGGTGGGGGAGGACTCACCTTCAAAGGGGGAAGCAGAAGAGGCCTTGGAGCTCTAACTGCTTTTTATAGGACTTTCAACAAATTCTCTTGCTTTCAACCGCATACCAATACTCCCTGTGCAGAGGCACTTGGTGTCTCCAGTGCCTGAATCAAGGGCTCTGCCATGTGGATTGACTTCCTCTTGTTGGTTTCTCCTCCTGCAAGTTGTAAGGGGTTAACTTTCTCTACTCAGTTACATCAGTTATTATTCATTTCCCCTCTTCTAAAAGCTTGTTGACATATCACGGTCAGGGTCACTTCTGCTCTGCTCCTCTTTGTTCTTGCTGGTTTATACCTTTGTAAATTCCTCTGTGGTTATGTTTATTGTGTTTCAGTAGAGACTGAAGAGAAATGTTCAATCTAAAAGTCTGCTGTAGTGTTTTTACTTGTTTGTTTGTTTGTTTTATCTATCTTCTGGTGGTATCAATATGGAACTTGGTTTCCTGGGGAAGATAATTTGATAACTCAAGTGTGTTCTTCCTTCTGAGGCATTTATGCTTACTTCTCTGATGCTCCACACCCTAAAGTCCAAGATTTCAGCAACCATACCGTTGTATTACCATAATGACTTATTATATAACAAGTGAAGCAATAATTCATTTGCCATTAAGTAATTGTCTGGGTACACAATGCTAAATTCTCTTGAAACATACCAGTCTTGCAAAATGAACAAAGTTGATATGCAACTGAATATGTGGACTTCCTGGCTGTAAATCACTTTTAAAAAGGAGCTTTCTCAGGCTCAACATACAAATAAAAAGGTACCTCTTACATAAAGTAATTTCAGAGAAATCAGGATAGGCTCCTTAAAGAAGTCTCTTTAACATTTCTTGTAAAGATGAGTTAGTGGTAATGAACTCTTTAGCTTATGCTTCTCTGGAAAGCCACCTCTTCTCCAATTCCAAATAATGACTTTGCTATATAGAGTATTCTTGGTGGGATTTTTGCTTCTTTTAGCACTCTGAATATATCATGCCATTCCCTCCTGGCATGCAAAGTTTCTCCTGAAAAATTGGATAGTCTTATACAGGCTCCCTTATATGTAACACGTGGTTTTCCTCTTGCTGCTTTTAAAATTCTCTCCATGTATTTAACTTTTGACATTTATTTAGAATGTATCTTGGGCATCTTTGGGTTCATCATATTTGGAACTCTCTAAGCTTCCTGGATCTGAATGTCTCTTTCTTTCCCCAGGTTAGAGAAATTTTCAGCCATTGTTTCTTCAAATAAGTGTTCTGCCCCTTTCTCTCTCTCTCTCTCTTCTCCTTCTGGGACTCCTACAATGAAAGTGTTTGTCTGCTTGATATTGTTCCATAAGTCTCTTATCTTTATTGTTTTACATGCTGTTTTCTTTTTTGCTGCTCTGATTGAGTTCCTCTGCCCTGTCTTCGAGTTCACTGATCCTTTCTTCTGCTGTTGAACACCTCTAGTGTATTTTACAGTTGTTATTGTATTCTTCAGTTCTGTGACTTCTGTTTGAAACTTCCTTATATTTTCTATCCCTTTGCTGAAGTTCTCAGTGTGTTCATCCAATCTTCTTCTGAGTTCAGTGAGCATCTTTATGATCATTACATTGAACTCTTTATCAGGTAAATTACTTATCTCTGTTGCATTAAGGTTTTTTGTTTTTGTTTTTTGTTTGTTTGTTTGTTTGTTTTAATTCCCCTTAGTTTTTCTCTTGTTCTTTCATTTGGAACATATTCCATTGTTTCTTCTTTCACTTGACTCTCTGTGTTTGTTTCTATGCATTAAATGAAATGGCTGTATCTCCCCTCTTGAAGGGTTGGACTCGTGTAGATGAGCTTTATTATTCAATGCTTGGTTGTCTCTCAAACCTTTGTGATTGTTCAAGCAGCCTGTTTTATTTTTAACACCTTCCGGGTAGTTGATGGTGTGTCAAGACCAGTCATTGTCCCAAAGGGAAGGATCTCAGTCAGCACCTAGATTCAAGTTGATTGGAAGCTAAATCCTCAGGCAACAGCTTTTAAAGAATGCAAGTATATACAGTCCTGTGAGACTGTATAGAAGCATACAGTCCCAGTTGGCCCGAGAATCAGGTGAATGAACGTGTTTCATGAGCAGCAGTTACAAAACTCATGGCTCCAGACCAGTGTATAGTTCCTTTCTGGGGATACCCGTGAGCTGTAGCAAGGCAGAGGGAGAGCACAAAGATGATGTCCCTCTGTCTATGATCCCTGAGAGCACTGCTATAGCCTTTAGATGTGTGCTACACCTGAAGCCTGCCCCTGAGGTCAAAGCTGGACAAGCAAATAGGCCTCTTTCTCAGAAAGACTGGGGATGTGTTTCATTCTGCTATCTCTACAGTGCCCTGGGAATGGCAGTTTGCCAGTAACTGTCTCTCCAATTTTTATAATCCTCTGGGACTCAGGAACACAAGTACCCTGGCCTCCTAAGGCAGGCATCAAGAGGAGTTCCCTGGACATGAGACGTAAAAACTGGGACACCAGGCACGTGTAGAAGCTCCCCTCTCAGAGATACTGGTTCTCTGGAGCACAGCAAAGGAAGAGCACTAAGATGGTGCCCACTGGCTGGAGTGAGGCAGAGGGCAAGTGCAAAAATGGCACTCACTGAAAAAAATGCAAAGAAGAAAGAAGAAGAAATAGAAAAAAGAAAAGAAAACAAAGGAAAGAGGTACAAAAAGAAGAAAAAGAGAAAAGAGAAATTTCAAAAAATGAAAAAGATGGTGCCCACAGCTTCAGCAAGGCCAAGGGCAAGCATGGAAGATGGTGCCTGCCAACTGAAACATAAAGATGGCAGCAACAGGAAAGGAAAAAAAAATGATGGTCCCTGCTGGCTTTAACAAGGCAGAGGAAGAGCAGCAAGATGCCCATCCCCCACCCCCCCTCCCCACCAGCTTCCATGCCCAGAAAGTATTGTAGCAGGCTCCTGTCCCCTTAAAGACCAACACTTTTAAAATTAAGCAATGAGTCTCTTTTACATAAAGTCTGGGCAGTTTTCAAAGGGCTGCATCTATGCTGAACCCTGAGGTTGGTGAGTCTGTTTGTGAGTCCTTTCAGACATTCCTCAGTTCGCCACAGCCCCACAGGTCTTGTGCAACCAAGCCCCATTGGTTTTCAAAGCCAGATGTTTTGGGGGCTTGTCTCTTAGGTGCTGGTCTTAAAAGTTGGGGTTCCTGATGTGTTGTACAAACCCTTTGCTCCTCAGGGAGAAGTTCTGGGTTTCAAGGTCCCTCTTGAGGGTGGGTCACTGTGCCAGGGGTGGGGGTTATGGCGATATCGTGTTCGGCTTTTTCTACCCTCTTCAATGTGGCTTCTGTTTCATTTGTCCAGTGTAAGGGGGTTGCTCCACCAGTTTTTAGGGTTTGTTTTTTCCCCAGAGGAAATTGTTCCATGATAGCTATAGGTTCGTTGTGTCTGTGGGAGGAAGTGAGCTCAGGATCTTCCTATGTCATCATCTTGAACAGGACCTGTAGGATAGGCTCCTAATTCACTCCTGAACCTCAACAATTCCTGTCTGACTTAATACCTAAAATTGTACTGTTATTTTATAAATTTTTTTGCTTAAGACTTTCTCTGCTTGATGTACAAGGACACTTTGGAGGTGATAACATAAAAATCTTGGTGTAAATGAAAAGTCTGAAGACTTTTATTTGAAGGGAGGGAGATAATCAGGGTACCTGACAGTGGAGGGAAGACAGAAAGATGTTCTGGAGAAAGGGAAAGGCACAGGATGGAAGGAGAGTGGAAGGCACCAAGCTCAGGTAGCGTGGTTCTGCAGGTCAGCAATTTAGCGGCTAAGAGAAAGGCAATTTAGGGTCGTGAGTTCAAATCCTACTTTCCTCATACATTAGCTGTGCATATTAAACAGTTAGCTTCTCTTTGTTTTCTCATCTGCAAAAGAGGGATGATAATATGTATTTCAAAGGAGGTGAGAATTAAGTGAGGTTATATATGACAAGTACTTAGCAAAGTGCCTGGCACCTCGTAAATGCTCAATAAACGGTAGTTAGTAATGACAGTGATCACCATAATGATAACTTGCTTTATAGTTTTAAGTAGAGCTGGCTGAGACTGTCTTGGAACAAAAAGATAATACCCAGGGGGAGGTGCAGGTCTGCTAAGGAGACTCTGTCCAGATTCACTGCAAGGTGGTGAACAAATTACTTAACCTCAGAACAATCTCTTATTTTCTGTAAATAAGAACAAGTGCTCACGCCCGATGGCTCAGGCTGTTGGAGCTCCGTGCTCCTAACTCCGAAGGCAGTTGGATTCCCACATGGGCCAGTGGGCTCTCAACCACAAGGTTGCTGGTTCAAATCCTCCAGTCCCACAAGGAATGGTGGGCTCTGCCCCCTGCAACTAAGATTGAACACGGGCACCTTGAGCTGAGTTGCCTCCCGGATGGCTCAGTTGGTTGGAGCGCGTCCTCTCAACCACAAGGTTGCCAGTTCGACTCCCGCAAGGGATAGTGGGCTGTGCCCCCTGAAACTAGCAAATGCAACTGAACCTGGAGGTGAGTTGCGCCCTCCACAACTAAGACTGAAAGGACAACTTGACTTGGAAAAGAAAAAAGTTCTGGAAGTACACACTGTTCCCCAATAAAGTCCTGTTCCCTTTCTCCAATAAAATCTTTGAAAAAAAAAAAAAAAGAACAAGTGCTCAAAGTGGAATTTGGTCTATAATCAAATATGTCCTTTCGTAATCTAGGTAAGAACAGCTGCTTCTAGGACTCCATACGTATACGCTACAAAGAGAAGGTGCCTTTTTAAAAAAACAGATCTTACTTCAGTTTATTTTTGCCAAATGCTCTTATTCTTCTACCTGTTAAACATGGTGGTATCAGAAAATGTACCAGGTCTAACACCTGAGCTCAGGAGCTGTAACCTGGTAACTCTCACCTTTCCTCAGAAAACATGCCAGCCCCAATTGGAGTTCCTATGATTTCTGTCTCAGTGAATACAGAAAAGGTTCTGCTCTCACTTCTAAGATTTCCAAGTAACCGAAGATGTCTTTATGGGTTAGGCAAGTTCTGGTCTGCTTTGAAAGAGGTGAACTCTCTGTGGGCGGTGGAGTAGCAGGCTCCACAGAACCCAGGAAACAGGACAAGACAGCAGAGAGGGACTTTCAAATTAGGCAGGAAGTTACCTCTTTGGAGTCCCATGTACTGAAAAACAAAGAGCAGGGGATGGAGGGAAAGAAATGTAAGTTGAAGGTACATTTAAAAAGCCTTGAAAATTTTGAGGAAAGCTGAGATTTAGTATGAGGGTGAAAAGAAGTTGAAATTTGTTGAGAAAAAAAATATGGCTGCATATCACGCCTCTGGGCATTTCACCACAGAATAATTAAGATCTGAGAAACGGTGAGTTACGTCTGGCTCTCCCACAAGGGGCTGCATAATCATAGGTGCCAATCTCATAGTCTTGTCTGCGGAATGAAGAGTCAGGCCAGTGATTTCAAAGGTTTGCTTTTCATGCCTACCTGGTACTGGGGCTATCTCTCCTCTCTTTTCACTGTGAACATAAACTGCTAATTGTATGTATTTTAACTGCTAATATGTATTTTAGCTACCTAAATCACTATGATTTATACCATGTAAATCAAAGGAATATAGGAATAACACACAAGTACACATATATACACATATCTATCTACTATCTATCTGCGTATGTATTCATATAGTGTGTGTATAATTAATTTGGTATGCATCTTTATAAAATTTAAAATTTCTCTTCAGCTAAGTTACTTGGGTAATTTCTCCGATTAGCAGCACAGTGTTCCCAGCACAAAACAATTATTGTTAAACATTAAAAGACAATCTTCCTTTGGTGTAAGATTTAGCAACTTTATTTTTATGGCATTAAACTGTTATTCAGCACTTGGAGAACAATTTTTTAAATAAAACTCCTTGCCTTTAATACCATCAAAAATCAGTTCCATCAGTTCTCTTTTTTTCCAGAAAAATCACCTTTTCATTAACTTGAAGTGACAATTTCCATGAGAATGATATTGTTTATCTGTACTTTCCCCACATTTGACCTTATTTCTTCTAAGAAATATGGAATATTGCTCTGGGCCTTTGAAAGGCAGGGGGCTGAAGGAAGCTTCTGCTGGAATAATCTTCCCCTAAAGAGGTTTTAAGCCTCACCTTTCCATTGACCCATGAAGGGTAAATGCTAAGTTCCTATAGTCAAATATTCATTCTAACCCTTCAGAATAGATGAATGAGCTTACCTCTTATTTAAATTACTCTAAGATGGAGAAGATTTTTACTATCAGTTGAAAGGTAATAATCATGATCACCAACACCATGACTTAGCTGTTAACGACGACAAAAATGACAAAGAAATTTGGCTTTACCCAATGACTTTCTTTGTAATGTTTATGAGTGTGTGTGTTTGCGGGGGAGAGTTAGTTAGTTCTAGGCACTTTTCTATGAGATCCCATGTCCATATTCAGTACGCGTTCACCTATACAGTAAAGTATTCATGCACTTTTTATAAGGCTTACAATCTAGCACCCTAGCACACTGACACCTCCATATTAAAAGCGTGCTGTTGACCTAGCCAGAAGGGCATTTCCCTGAATTTTTTCCATGATAATGGCTACCTGTGCCCTGTTCTCCACACTTGCACACCATCAGCGAGCCTGTGACCAACAGCATTGCCACATGTTGAAAGCAAATGCAGGCTGGCAAATCTCCATTGTAAGTGTAGTTCAGACTGTTTTGATCTAGGGTGGATTTTATTGAAATGAGGCACTTTCCTAGCTTATGTAGACTACAAATGAACTATTTCGGAGACCCAGTCTCTGAACAGCCAATTTGCAATGTAAAGAAACAAATCTAGGATGAGAGATGCAATGACATCACGCCCCGTTCTTCCAGTTGTTACCCCGTTTGTGAATTGACTGGGTTGGTTCAGTACCCCGGTTCTACCTCAGCTCATTTCCGCTCCTGTTTCCTCTCCAAAACTTTAAGAAAAGTGTCTATTCCCTTGACTATTTTCTCTCCTTGAATATTCTCCTTCTCTTTTTTTTTCTTTTTTTTGTGATTTGAGGAGAAAACATAAGGTTTGTTTTTCCTTTGGTGAGTTGGCGCAAGCAGTAGTCTGGGCTATTGTAACCATGAACCTCTGAGACAACAACACATACCCAGGCAAAAGTTGTTTGGTGGTATTATTTTAAAATTCTAGCAAATTTTACCCATTCATTTAACTTGGAGTGTTTCTCTTTTCTATTCCTGATGCTTAAAAAAACAAACTAAATTAAAACTAGGAGGATCAAATATATGGTGATGGAAGAAGAACTGACTCTGGGTGGTGAACACACAATGTAATTTATAGATGATGTAATACAGAATTGTACACCTGAAATCTATGTAATTTTACTAACAATTGTCACCCCAATAAGTTAAAAACAAAACAAAACACTAAACTAAGAGCACTTTCTCCCTGCTTTCATCGTTTTGCAAACAATGGTGGTATATTTTCATAAAGTGGGTACCAAGAGGTACTTTCCTTAGTTTAAATTCAAGACAATGATATATTTCAAAAGTTTTTCCCATGTTTCTTTTTGTATCTTGTGTATACTTGTTACTTATATTTCAAACTGACTTAAGGATAAAACTACGATGTTCATGTGAGTTTCCTGATCCCGGGAAATATTTTTTTCTGTAAGAATAAAATTTAAAACTTTCAACTGTCTTATAAAAATCAAGAATAATTAAGGGGTTAAAAATATAAACATCTAATCCATAGTCACTTAGGATGGTACTACCTTTTCTCTGGGGAACAGAAACATCAGAGATCTGATCAGCATTCCTAACCAACACAGACCCTTTCAGTATATGGTTATTATATTCCTACATGCCGACTCTAATTAATATTCCAGTCTGCCAGTCAAGATTCAGTTTTGTTCATTTGATCTATGAACATTTTCAAGTAAAACACTGATTGGGGGGATATAATTGGCCCCTAGAGGGTATAATGTATTTTAAAAGTACAAGAAAAAAACCCCACTCAATTCTTGTACCCTAAGCAATTCCATGTAGATACTTACTGAAATAGCTTGCCAGTGGTAACTCAGTTTAAACAGTGGTTTTGACTGTTTCCTCTCTACCCTGTCTTCTTTTTAAAGCTATAAAGTAACTGTATTGAAAACTGAGTGGGCCAAAAGGGAATGTGTGGTCAAGCATAACACCAGTAGTGTAAGCATGCAATAATATCCATCCACTGTTAATAGGTCGCAGGGCTCGTTTGCTACGGCTACTTCCAGGAGACAGAAATATTTTTGTTATAGAGAATGCTTCTTTGCATAGGAATTTGTTCCAGTTGGAACAAATCCAATTTGTTACCTGGATTTATTCAGTTAAAAGTAGTATATGATCATGTGTACATTTCAATTATCACATTTGAAAGGTTAATTTCATTTTTTAGCTTTCTTGAAAAACATGTTCAGCCAATTTTCTTTTTTTAAATATTTTTTAAATTAAAGTTTATTAGGGTGACAATTGTCAGCCAATTTTCAAATAAGCAGACACATTAACAAGGTCCGATTGCTCCTTGGGGGTTAATATACAACTGAGAAGTCAGGTGACTCGCAGAATTACAGAATTGGAAAGGTGACCACAATGATCATGTGACTCCCGTCTATAACACTTCTTACCTCTGCCTGAGGACTTCTAATGATGAGGAAATCACCACCTCTTTAGGAGGCACTGTTTCATTTTGGACAGTTCTAGCTGTTAGATAATTCTTACATCATGTGAAAGCCATCCCCCTACAATTCCATACACTGGAGTTTGTTAAGGCCTCTGAAACCACCCAGAATAAACCTCGTCTTTCTCCAACATTTTTCTAAAAACCTTCCAATATTTGCAGACTTCTGCCATGGACTTCCAAGTTTTCTTTACTACAGGTTGACTGTTTTGTTTCATTATCAGTCCCTGTGTGACATGTTATGAATCCTTTTATCTTCCAGAGCACTCTCATCTGAATTGCTGCATTTCTTTACTTCTAAACAGGGCAGTGTGTGGACTGAATGTTCTCCACTTTTAAAAGCATATCATGTAATTTCATAAACAGATTCTTCTTTTAAGAAAAAAAAAGGAAGAAAGAAAGAAAAAGAAAAAGCAATTGGTATTAGAGCCAACCTGCTACTAGAATAATCTTTCCTAAAAGTTTCCTGGGGTAAATATGGTATTTCTGGGGTAAAACACTTTTTAGTAAAACTTCTTAATCTCTTTGTGGGTCTTCACAAACCGAAAGCTGATATGTTGAGACCAAGATGCAGAGTTTTTCAGACTTGTTGTTAGAACTAATAACATCCAATCAACCGTGTGCTGGTAACTGCTTAATAGCCAGCTCTCCAGAAGAAAAAAGCATGCATATACACGTGTGCACACATTTATTATAAATTAACATAAAGAACAGTAACACGTAATTTAGAAATAATAACAAAATATGTAATACTAAAATTCTCTATACCTATAATTCTGAAATTTACTATTTCTTACAAAATCCACTATAAATTTCTTTTGCCAATAATCGTGTTACAAAACTAAGACTACAAATAAATGTTTGATTACTACCTGATTTAGCAAAGTCTCTCATGCCATTGCAAACATTCTGAGTGAATGTTTGGTTGATATTTTCATTTATGATAACAAGTAAGATGAAAGTGAGATAGTAAAGGTGAATGCCAGACTTCATTTATTCGTCATGACATAAGTGATTTCCATTTAGATTCATATAATAATTTTAGAATACTAGAAGAATATTTCTTCATTTCCTTGTGTTATTCACAATATAATACCTACAGACACAACACACTTTTAAGTTTAATCTACATTATTAGCATTTCCTCCATCACTTTCTCAAGTCTAGATAATCAACAAGACAATAAATACAGTCTTCTCTGATTTTTAGCATTTGCCCGTTTCCATGGTACAAATATTCTCTCCATGGCCGGTTTCAAGCTACCAACACATCACTGAAGGTAGGGTTGAGAAGAGATACACAATATCATTACATTGTATTTCCACCATGTGAATACAACAAATGTAAAAACCCCAAGAGCATAGATAATACAGTATTAAAATATTTAGGAAATGGTAGTTTTGAGTATTTATTACCTTTGTTTTTAAATGTAATTTATATAATTATAGAATTGTATAATTTAATTCTTAATAGTGATTTGTTTAACAACTGGCTCACAAAATTCCTGAATATAACAATTGTCTTTCACAAGATAGCATAGGCTGGCTCCACTACACCAGTGGTAGTAGAGCTAGATAGATATTCAATTTTTCAAAATCTACCTCGATCTGCTAGACTCCTCTCTGAGCTCTGAAATCACTGATTCAAATTGGAAACATTACTCAAAATTTAAAGCCAAAATAACTTCATCAATAATGCCAACCATACGTTTACATTTCCTACTGTGTAATAGATGTACCTGAACTACATCTCTAATGTTTATTCTGTCATTAAAATGTAATATAAATCACTCTTTTAAACTAAACAACTATTTTTACCAATCCTATACAAATGTTATAAGCTCATACACAAGAACTAAAGTTGCTTCTCAGAATAATCTAAAGTCTCCATCAGGCAGATGGAGGGACTGTCCCAGCATATGCATGGCCACAGTATGCTAATATTCATCAGTCAGAATTTATTCCTGTCCAAATCCCAACTCAAGCTAGATATCAATGCCTTGGACAGATACCAACAAACACACGTTTTCAATTTCATAGTATTAAAATAGTAATAGTTGTGTATAGAATTATCCTTACTTCATTCAGAAAGTAATAATCAACAGTGAAATTAAGAAACCCAACACAGAGCCAACTAAAGGCTCCCAGGAAGTAATTTTTGCTTATAATTGTATACTTAAAAGTTTCTTCTAGTTTTGATTGAGAAATTCTTCTATTAATTCTCCAAGAGAAGATAGGCTTTTTGTTGCAAATTATTATCTAGAAAATCTGAAGAGTATATGTAACTTTATGAGTTAATGCACGCTCAGTTACACAAACTTCTTCACACATTTATTTTGTTGGGTTGATAATTTTGTTTCATTTTTTAATCTAGAAAGCAAACATTGAAACAAAAACCTCTAGATGGCTTCTAAAGACCCATCTCATGTGGTTATTGTGAGAACAAGGAAAAATTTCCTTTTGGGAGATACATTTATTTTATCTCATAATTTCTCTGAGCAAGTTAAAGCATCTCTGGGAAAGACTTCCTGAGTGTATGTGCCATGACTGGAAAGTACCCAGGCTGGAGGAATATGATAAAATGCTGGGGACGTGACATAGGGGAGCTCAGAGCCTCCCGAGTAAGTGGTTGGAGGACCCACAGGGAGCTAGCAGGTCTGTCTGGATGCTGGATGGGAGCCATTGCCACGAATTCTCTAGCCAAGTTCTGAGAAAAGGAACAGGGTTGGCCCTGGTGATTTACATTCAGGATGCCCAGCCAAATGCCAACCAGGCTGTGTTAGAAGTGGGGATTATTAACGGACAAGGGGAAAGGGAAGGAGAAAGAAGACATCAATGAAAGTTTCCTTGGACCCTCAACTGCATACACACTGCATTCTCGTTACGCCAAGACTGTATCAACTGCTTTAACTCCTTCATCTATCACAAAAGCCATATGAGGTGGGTACAGTTTTGCGATAGTTGATTATCCTCATGTTACAGGTGAGGGTCATAGACTTTAAATAATAGGTAAGTAGCAAGGCCGGGGGACTGAGCCTTTTTGAGACCAATTCCAGATTCATAGCTATATTCCATTATGCTGAAACCATTTGTCCCTACAGATGATACTCTACTCTTTTCCATCCTGCTTGGCGTTCTGGGAGGCTGATCTATATGGACTACATGGAAACCTTTCTTTTCCTTTGGTTTCCAGTTGGGTTCTGTCAATGGAGGGAGGGAAGAGAATGAAATTGGGTTATTTATTTTCATTTTCTCCCTATCTGTGATGTCTTAAAATGGCTGCATCCTCCTACAGAGGTGGTACTTTCCAAATAACACTCCCTTTCTAGGTTTTGGTGTATGCCTTCTCCTTTACCATTTCAGGGTAACTGTATCCTTTCAGGTAAAGAGACACCATGGATCAAAGGGTGATAGATTCAAGGGTCAAGGGTCAGAAGGACATTGTATCACTAATATTGGGGAGGAAATTCCCACTCTCTTTCGTATTCGCCTACAGTCTATCTAAACTTTTACAAACACTATACCATTATTAAACTCTCCTCAATTTACCCAGTTTGAGTGTGCCATTTCTTTCCTGCCAAGATCTTGACTAAAACAACTATTATAATATTCTGCCATGTATAATCAGTTAGCGGTCTTTAGAACAATAGCCAATTCAAAAGAAAATATTTTCCCATCATACTTTTGTTAATATGTTCTATTTGCTCTCATCAGCAAAGTTTATGCAAGTTTATAAATATGGAAAAATTAATACTGGTGTCATTTTTTGTAAAGAGCTTACATAAAGCAATAAGAAAAAAGATGGATTTCCCAATAGAAGTTAAGAACAAGCATTCACAGAGGAATTTCCAATAGCCATAAATTGCAAAAAGACTATTTAAGCCTGATTAGTAATCTAAGAAACGCAAAGTAAGAAATATAAAATTTCTCAACTATCAAATTATCCAAAACCAAAAAGAATGATAAAAATTAGGTTTAGTGAAGGAATCAGAAAATGGATAGTCTAAAATACTGTTCATGGATATATAAATTGCTTATACATCAAGATAATCAAGATAAATTGCTTATCTTTCCTGGAGGGCCTTAAAATATGCATACCTATTAATCTGTTTAATATAAAACAGATAGTTTAATAGTAATTCTGCTTAATAAATAAATAAATTATGTTAATTTATCTTAAGGAAATGATTAAGGATATAAACAAAGTTTAAATTTAAATATTTAAGTTAAAAAAACTGTAAACCATCTAACTGTTCAACTGTAGCAGATTAATTAAATAAATGATGACACATCCATATGATAAAATACTTTATAGTCATTTGAGCTATTGATATAAAAATTTTTGTTTGCATAGAAAAACGTTTAGGCATATATAGTTTCCATACAAACAAGCTCAATAAGGAAAAAGCAAGCTATAAAAACATTTTATTACAGCATGGTTATAGACTACCTGCAGGGAAGCAAGGGGCATACCATTTAGAACATAGAAACCATGTTACTGGAGGAGTTTGAAATTTATTCTGAGCTAGGAAGCCACCATAAGGCTTTAAGTAGTAGAGAAAAACTATGCTCACAACTCCATAAATTCTATATTACCTGAGGTCTAACAGTCAAATCCCTGTAAGTATCTACCTCATTTGGTTTCTGAGAATAAAAATACTTATAAAATGTTAATCTATTCTATCATCACCATCATCATCATCAAAGAAAGCCTGGAAGTAGAAGTCGGCTTGTAGACACACTCAGAAATCTACGTTATTATGAAGTTGTTCTAGCTGGATTTAAAGAAAACGCTTTTTGAAGAATCCTGTAAACTGGCATTTCATATTGTATATTTGTGGCATATGCCATGACCTATAGAGAATGGTTACAAGCACCAACCTTAACATTTTTTCGTGGTGCCCTACTCCCCTGCCCATCTAGGCACAGTCACCGACACTGACGGCACTGTGTGTGAAGGCTGGCACCCAGCAAAGTTTGAACTCGAATTCTCAAGTGTTCCCTGGTGGAAATGGAGGGCTGGAGAGTATTGGTCCAAGGAAAACACAATTCTGGGCTAGAATTCTTATCATAATGAAAAGAATTCAGAAATCAGTTCATGACTTCTTCAGTTAATAAAATTGCTTAGTCTGGTCACTATTTGAACAACACGTAGCAGATGAGCACATTCTAATTTGCTGAGTCCGTATTTAAAACGTCCACAGCTAATACTAAGTTTGAACGGGGTCTTTTGCTGCCCCTCTTTCCTCAACAGAACCAGAAAGAACCTTATACTTTATTTATACATTTGTCTGTCTAAAAACACCACGAATATTCATTCTTTCCTCTGGTGATCCTTTTTAATAAAAATCTTCATACATTAGGAAATATAGAATAAATTTTTATAAGAATTCAAAATGTTTGAAGAGAGAATATCCTAGATATAACCAGAAAAAGAAATTTCGAGCCAAAAACCTTAAATTTAGAATTTATTTAATTTAAAGATATTTTTAGAAAATTGTGGTACAGATGATATTCTTATAATCAACAATAATTACTGTGAAATGCCTTCAGACATACCCACTTTCTTTTACCAGCTCATCCTTCTTTGGAATGTCTAGTGGTAGACATAAATGCTCAGAATGGTTTATTATAACTGAAATTTCTGTCTTTTATTACCTACAAGAAATGTATTGAACTTAATATGTTAGGTTTGGGAAATCTATTTTCATTTGCTATAACCAATGGTCTGTCATAAGCGTGGACATAGTGGACTTCCAGATTCTATCTTCCATCTGCCCCTGACATCCTAAGATGAGACTTCCTTTATTTTTTTCATGTTTATAGAGTAACAATCCAGTTTCCAAAATCTAAACTAAACCTCTTAATCTCTATGAGAAAAATGAAAGTGATAAAAAGGTAACTTTCAGTACAACTAAACACACAAATATCTAGAAGTTACTGAGTTATGCTCATTATGTGGTGTACAAGTCATCCCCAATTTAACTTTGCCCCAAATAAAAACTTCTGATTCATTACCAATGTTTGTTTACTAATAACAGAATACTGCCTCTAAAATGATTTTGCTTACTTTAATTCATTAGAGAAAAAAGGAATAGATATGTAAAAGTAATATAACCTGTGTAGTGGTTCTATAATTTTCCACAAATTTTTTGACACTCTTCTCATCAAAAAATGGAGTTTAATTCCCCCCTTTTTGAATATGAGACAACCTTAATGACTTGATCCTAATAAACTGAAAGTGGTGGAAGTGATGCTATTGACTTCCAAGGACAAGTTAGAAAACTCTAGTTTATGACAGCTAGATTCCACCTCTCTCTCTCTGTCTCTCTCTCTCTCTGAACCAGCTACCATATTGTGAGCAAGCCAAGGTCACATGGAGAAGCACATGTAGGTATTCTGCTCAATAGCCCCAGATAAGGTCCCAGCCAACAGTCAGCATCAACCACCAGACGTTAAAAACAAGTTTTTGGATGATTCCAACCCCCAGCCTTTGAACTGAACTGCCTCAGTTGAAACCAAGTGGAAGAGAAATGCACTGTTTCTACTAACTACTCTCCAAATTGAAGAATTGTGAGCAAAATAAATGTTGTCATTGTTTAAGCCACTAAGTTTTGGGATAGATTAGAACATAGCAACAGATAATGGGAACAACTGTATAACCATGAGTACTTGTACTTTAAAAATACGTGGTACTTTAAATAATGTCTTAGTAGAAGGCATTTACGGCTGGTGATGGGTGCTCTGGGTGGGTCTGAAACTAGGCAGGAAGAATGGGAGGCAGACGCAGAATTGCAGCCTATGAAGCTGCTCTCAAGCTTTCCCAGTTTTGCTGCTTCAGAAAGCAGATTCCCATATTTTACGTAACACTTCACCTGACCCTACCCTTTTTCTACCAGGAAAGCATAGTTTTTATTTTCCATCAGAGAAAGTTGTAGCTGAACACAACGCCCTCACTCTGTTCCTTTGTCCCTGCTGTCTGTCCAAGCTGGAATACCTTCTCTGTTCTAACCGTGAGATACTGATTTTAGAAAAATGTCTTGTCTAAAAGCAGCTCTGGAGGTCATGATCATCCAGTACAAGGGTGATTCAGTTGTAGGTAACAAGAACCTGTTCTGGCTTACTTATGCAAAAAATAGAAAGGGAGAGAAAAAACTGTTTTAAGAGCTTAAAGTAGCCCGCAGAGTCAAAGGCCAAAGCTAAAGATCTAGATCTCTGAAAAGATAGTAATCAAGACTCTTCCAGGAATCAAGGTGATAAAAGCTAAGGGCAGTCTCTAGGGCCAGCACCATCTAGACACACTCCAGCTGTTGTTCAGTCCTTCGATCACTCAGGTGAAGAATCATCTCCCCAGGAGAAAGCACCTGATTATCTACTTTGGGGCACATACGAGCCCTTTATCCAGGCTAATATGGAACGTCTTGTTTGATAGTTTCACCGAAACTGTATCCAATTGGAGAAGAGTAATTTGCCCAAGTAATAACTACATATTGTCCACTTGATGTCTACCACAACACCTGATCCTTCAAACTAAGTCGCATCCCCCATTACATTCCTATAGCATCCAGTACTTCTCTTGCAGAGCATGTCACACAACAGAAAATTATTAAATTTCTGGATAATCACTGCTTAATATCTGAGTTCCCTGCCACCTGTAAACTATGAAAACAGGGACCAATTCTGTATAATTTATCACGGTATTCTCAGCACCTAGTACAATAGTGAAAGGTTCTCAGTGAATACTTTTTGAACATGTGAACAAACACTTCTTTACCTTTGTTTTGTTATTCATTTTTGCTGATACACACACAAAACACACACACACATACACACACACACATTCTTACTTTAGTTGAACAGTTGAATAGACTCCTGTGGGTAGAGTCTATTTCCCCTTAATATTCAGTTAGTATTTACCAAGTGTGGATGATGTCCAGAAATATCCAATTCAGAGGCAGTTCAATTCAAAAAACATTTATCTGGGACTTAATATATGCAAGATCTATTATCTGTCCTCTAGGGGTTTGCTATCCAGCAAGGAAGGCAGACAAATGCACAAGTCATTATAATACCAGGCAAACACTGGAAAGGGCTGCAAAAGAGGTTTAAAAATGAGAGAACAGTTGGAAAGCAAGGGAAGGCAAGATTCATTGTAATGTGGGACATCAAGAAGCTTAGCCAAAATATTTTGACCATGAAAAACAAGGTGGCAGCAGACTGGGACGCATGCAATAAGTGTTTCTGAGTAAATTAAGCTCTCAATAAGTTCATTATAAGCAACTTAGAGAACATATCAAAATATGAAATGGTTATTTGAACCTGGCCCTTTCACCCAATTGAAACAAAGTGATATTAGCTAATAGTGTATTGTTACATAGATTCTATAGATTTTTCTCTAAAAGGCTGATATTTGATAGGAAAATAAATGCATCTCTGAAGAATCGGAAGACCAAGAACCAAGGTGTCCTTCATAAGGATAGTATAAAATTATTGCCATTTTCAAAGGCCAATCACCTTAAAGAGTGCCTAATAGTTAGCAAGCCTATTTTAATATTTAAATGAAGAAGACAAGCTACAAATTCCCAGGAGTACTTAAGACTGTTAAAGTTGAAGATTTTGAGGAAGAAAGAGTTTTGAACCATCGTGAAGCATAAAGGCAGAGAAATCAGTTAAAAAAAAAAATCTTCTCTAGAAGAAGCAATTAAGATGCAGCTTAATTTTTATAAAAATGTGAAAAAAATGGCAGATTCAGCTGTAGCTTGCAGGGCTGGATTGAAGTATCTCGCATGATGCGGCTAACAGGAGTGGTGTGGGAAAGGCACAGCAGAGCCGGATGAGAGGTTCACTAAATAAATCTGTGCCCCATCCACAGCACAGCTTGCAGCGGTGGCTTTTTCCTGCTTCTGTACATACATCCCTTAATAGAGCCCAACCCCGTATTAGTTTTCCCAACATTGTCCTTCCCACGATGCCACTATCCAGGTGCCCAGCCAAGTGGACACAGATCTGTTTAGTCCCCAATGACAAAATGACAGAGAGAACAGCAATAAAAGCTAGGACTCCTAAGGGACAAAACGTCCTATACACTCTGTGAAAAAAGTCAAAACTGTCAAAAGACACGTTATATAAAGGGGTATGGTCATTGCCACTGGCTTCAAGAAGGGTTGTCACTTCTTAACATTCACACAAACATGTACCTTAACTCAATCTGAAAGCACGATTTAATATTTTTCAATATCACCATGTATTTATTGACGTCAATCGACACACTTTAAATAAGTGCTTTTAGAAGTGCCAATAACTTCTGATAAACGTGCATGGGTCATGAATAAAAATGTAATTGAAAACATCTGGGGTTGCCATGGTGACAACAACAACACAAAGATGCTCCCTCAGTGATCCTGACTACTTTTGTGTTTATAACAGGAAGTAGATGTTAGTAATCTCAACCAAAATCCCTAAATATCCTTAAGAAAGATAACATATTTTCTGCAAATACAGCATCAAATGTCAATTTAACATACTTAAATATTTACAGCATGTTCTATTCTTAGAAGTGTTGTATTGAAGGTTTTTTGAGGTTATCTTATTTTTGGTTTATTCCTTAAAAAATGTGTTTACTTGAAGATCAGAAAATCTTAATTAAACATTGGCTATAAATATCCCCAAAGGAATAAAGACACCATGGATTTCTCGTTGCAGCCATGTTCCAGTACCTAACACATAATTAACCCTTTGAGACAAGTGCTTTACTTTGAAGGCAGAAAAGAGCTCCCCATTGGGACAGAGAAGACCCACAACCTAATCAAATTCTCTTTACTTCTGGAGCAGAGATAATTCTCTCTATACCTAGCTTGAGTTTTGGCTTTTATGAAGAAACTTAGACTAGGAAAGCATATCTTATCATAAAAAACTCCTCCCTCATCTTATCATTAATGTCTGCTTCACACTCCCGACAGGGTCGCTTTTCAGACCTGAGAAAGACACACTATTGCTCTAAGATGTAGGGAAAAGGAACTCACTTTATTAAATACCCCCATGTGCAGCCACCTTACTTGCCTTCCTTTCCGTAGTTTTCAACACCCTATCAGATTATTTGAACTCTCATGTTCAAATAACCCTCTGCGTAGATAGAAAGCTGTGATTCAAACCCTGGTTACGATCCTACTGCTGAACCATCCTTCCCTTTTCTTCACCTGATTTCAAGGGGATGTTTCTCTTGCTCTGAAATTTTGTGTCCTTCATCTTGACTGCATAACAAAAGCATCCTCTGAAGGATCTCTGAGCATTTAGTTGGAGGCAAAAGCTATGTTTTCCTAGTTTGGGTAACAAGGTAGTCAAGGTAGAGAGGTACGTGCTTGGCCTCAGAGCTGGCAAATTCCCTGGCATCCACAGCTAGCACCTTAGAGAAACACCCTCAAAGGGAGGCTGCCACCAGGGTATCTGGTTGAGCCACCATTAGAGAAGCATTTGCTGTTGCCCACAGACATCTGGTTTCATATCATTTCTTACTGCCAAAATTATTTTTTAAATCCCTAAATCCCTATGATTCAAAAGAATCACATTCCCATATTTTAAATTTAGAGGATAAGATATGTAACTGCCTCCTTCTATCCTGCTCACCACCTTGCCCACACACTCTCCAAGATAAAGACTGTGAATTATGGTCTTCTCTAGAAAGTGCTTGCCATCTATTTATGTCTGAATCTTTTCCTGAGTACTTTCAGAGAAAGCGGCATCTAATGTATCTGAAGAAGGAAGGGGTGCTGTCATCAGGAGAAAGTATCCCCAGAACTTCTTTTGGCCAAGGGAGCCCTGAGAGCTGATGCTTCCTTGGGGAGGGAGCACGGTTAATTCTGAAGACCTCAGAATTTGGTTTCTTGATTTCTGTTGCAAAAAGTAATCAAATTCCTTCTAACAATGGCAAGTTCATTTGCAACTCTTAGTTGTAGTTTGGAACGACTGGTATTTATTCAAAGCTGGTTATATTCCAGGCAGTCAACAGGGCTCTCTACTGGTGTCACCCATGTCAACCTCAAGCCTGCCCTATGAGTTAAGGCCATAAGTACCTCCATTTAGAGATAGGGAAAATGAAGCTTGAACCTACATGTACTTGCACAACCAGTGAACAAAAACATCCTGACGCCAGAGCCTTGACCTACTACATGATACTATACGACAAGCAAACATGAATTTTGGAAGAAGAATAGAGGCAGGAGAGACAGGGAGAAAAGATAAATCTAGTTCCTTCTCTCTTCAGGCACAATTAACAAACTATTTGAGGGTGAGGTGTCCGTGCCTTGTTCATTTCCGCATCCTCAGCGTCCAGTGCAGCAGGTGAGCTAGACTAGGTAACTGATTCCGTCTGCTGTGTCCTCCACTGCGTCCCCAGAACCACACAGCCCCTGCCACAGAGCAGGCGCCCACAACTATTTGTTCAGTGGATGAAGTCACTGCTGAATGTGGAACACGTAAACTGTGTCACGTAGAAAAGTCCTAGATAACAAAAAGGACAAATTACAGGTTTCGTTCTATTACAGCTCATTGTGACTACACTATATGTGTGCACCTCCTTTCTGTTTTGTAGGTGAAAGTAGCACAAAGTAAGAAAGTCAGTTTCAAAATGCTTCATGGCAAAGAAGAGAAATATAAGAAATGGAGACAGACACACAGAGTTGATGAAAATTCCTAGGAAAGTAATTTCAAAGATACAATATAGAAGTGATCCAAGGATATCATGGCTTATTTTCATCAATTGTTTATTTTGAGAGGAAAAGCTGGTTCTTCTAACTTCTATAGATGTGTCTCCCTCCAAAAAAAAAAAAAATGTTTCTTTGTACTGCTTTGTGACTGTCAGAGAGCAAAGGAGGCATGTGATGGATTTTGACAGAGAATAGTAATAATAATTTAACAACTCCTTTATTTATTCTTTAGTACCCTCTCTGGAAAAGGGCATATCTACTAAGAATGGCATAAAATGACAATATAATGACACTGTAATTTCAAAGAGTGCAAAATGTTAAAAATTTGATAACCATTATAAAATACCCTCATAATTACATTTATATTGAAAATGTCATCATCTTTTATCTATATATTAAATATATGAAATCAATTTTAAAGTATTTACAAATAAATTTCACATATATATTTCTTTCCTCTGATAGGCACAATTGTGCTATTTGCTTTTACATTGCATGAAGTATTTCATTATATAAGCTAATTTAAATACTGCTAAACTAAAAGCATTAAATTATTTTTATGTTCACTTATTAAATGTTCAAATATGGTCACCTTAAAGGAAGCAATTTCGACTTTCAGCCACGTATTTTTAAATTTTAAGTCATCTTTTTTTTCTAGGCTGCAAAAGTGTATTTACCAAATAAACTGACAAAACATCTCAGCAACTAACATAAATGTGCAATTTAATGCTTTCTAATCACACAAATCAATATGAGATTTTTGTGCTTGTGCATGACCTTCTTCAATTATCCCCCCATTTTGGCTGAATCAGAACGAGTGTGGGCTATTTGATAAAAAACCCTAAGTGTGTGAAATAAGAGCTCTCGCCTCTTCTGCCAGACTCCTCTTGACAGAAAGATGATAGAAGCGTCACATCCCTGGGAGAGTAAATGCAAACTGACAAGAGATGAGCCTTTAGATGTTGAATATAATCTTGAATTGTGCTTGAAGTGGTCTTATTATCTTGTCTTTTGATGTCTGAAGGGGCGGCTCATTGTTAGAAAAAGGAAACCCCTCGCCCATCCTTGCCATCTTTAAAAATTGTTTGGCCTTTAACAACTGCTTTTCCAACTAATGTCCATTTCTCCTGACAATAAATATGGCAGGTCGTCGGCAAGTGACAAACAATTTACTTTACATGCCACACTTTATGGGTTTTGAGAGCTCATGTGGAAGTGTATTTTTAAAAGCCCACAGAAATTAGCAGTATTACAATGTTAAGAAGACGGAGGTCTACGTGCATATACTGGTGAGAAGTTACTTGTCATGGTTATTTCCTGCTCTTTCTGGTTTTATATCTCACTGGTGCCAGATTCAAAATTCAGGTTCTTGTTTACCATTGACTAAAAATAGGCAGGGAGAATGAAAAAGCAACAACCAAGTCTGATAGATTCCACCAAGGAAATGCACTGATGCAGATTTCCTATGCATGCTGCAATATTCAGAACTGTATTTAAACAAAATCTTATTTCCAAGCTGGATATCAAGAGCAATGTTGGGTTTGCTGGATTTTGCCTCTTATCGCAGACCCTTCAGCACTTTTTAATTTCTGCTATCCTTTTGGGTACCCCCACCCTTTGTATCTACTATTTGTTTTGTGGGTTTTGTTTTAACGTAAAGTTTAAAAATGTTCCCAGTCAATAGGATTCCTTAGCAGCTAAATCAAAGCCATGCCCATTTTCTGTCACCTAGCCAGATTTTGTGAAAGCTTTCAAGATCTTTTCTCAGACCTCCGTCACTCTAAGAATCCATAAGAATTCTCCAAAGGACCATAAACTGTTACAGGGTTCAGGTTATTGTATCATTATAAAACATATTGATACTCTACAGAAGACAAGACGAGTAGCTACCATTCTAGGCTAGTGCAACCAACCATCTCAATGTCGTCAGCAATCTCCAATCTCACCAGCTCTGTTTTTTGTTTTTTTTAAGTAGTCACCTATAGACATTAATCCCTTTGAAAGCATAATGCTTAATTTTCAACACTTATCCTATTGCCTGCAGATTCTGATTGGATGTTAGGAAATTACTACATATGTAGAATCTAATGGAAGAAGTAAAGATTCCAAACTAGAGCAAAGAACTAGACCAGTATTTCTGAAAATTTGAATAACTTCTTAAGTAATGCTTAAGAATAAAACCTGCCTTAATCTTAGGAATCAGAAAAAGATGAGTCTATGAACACCTAAACTTCTTTCCAAAAGTTTATGAAAGTTTTCCCACATAATCCAGATGAGCCCTGCTCTGAATATTAACCCTGGCATAGATTACAGCATACACTATATTTATATAATTAAACAAATCCATAAAAATGTTAACTTATTCAGTGTTTATTTCATGCCTTCTTTGTAGACTGTATGCTTCCTTTCTGATATGTTGTTATCTTATGCTATTTTGCTAAATGAAATTAGATATATTAAAGGAAAACTGTACCGTTTGGGAAAAGGCATCTCACTCCACCACCACTTCCACATCTATACATTTTTAAATACAGGGCAATGTGTTCCATTTGATTTTGTATTCTCTTTTAGCCTCGGTTGATTTTGGCAAAAATTCACTCTGCAATAATCATTTGTCATGATTTTTAAACAGCTTCGAATTTTGAAGTTAGCCTGAGAATGAGGTAAATCAAATTAATCCCTCAGTCCCCTTCTACTTCAACAGCGATGATTCTCTCATGCAATAAATAACCCCAACCATTAATTTATAAGAATAAATCTTGCCATATTGATATTAAAAGACAAATCACCACTATGTGGCCATCAAGAACTGCAAAAGGGGATTAATCACAACACACTATTTTGACAGCAAATGTTTAAAATGTGATTTCTTTATTGTGCATCTGTCTTGATATGTGTCCATTCTGTCTGATATGTGTACATGTAAATGCATATTTAGGGACATGGAATCCTTACAGGAATATGTAACAAAAATTGTGCTTACTAACTATTGAAAAAATGTCTTTTACTTAAAAAAAGAAAAAGACATTTATTGTATAATATACATATACATATACATAGGATATACACCTACAAATAGACAAATATTTAGGTTCCCAATATTTAGAGTGCAAGAGTCCTCCCTAATTTGGGCAGATTATATCTATATCTGTATCTATATCTTTATCTATGTATCTACATCTATACAGAGGGTGCCAAAAATGTATAATATATAGAGATATATATATATATCTCTATCTATATCTATACATAGATATAGATAGAGATATATATACACATTTTAAGAAAGGAAACCTGTATTAAAATTGTAATACTCAATATATACTGATAACAAAAGATGAATACAAGTCACGTTTGACTTCTGCAATTACAAGAGGTGCTCAAAGTGGTTGCCATCAGCATCCAGACACTGCTGATTATGGTGAACTACTGCTTGAGCAACGCTGATCAAAGTGTCCACTTGTGTACATCTTTTTTGGCACCCCCAGTATATATAAATATATATATATGTGTGTGTGTGTGTGTGTGTGTGTATGTGTATATATATGTATATATACACACATATATATTTATATTTATACACATATATATAATTTCCTATAGATGTATAATTTCCCACAAATATATATAAATATATAATTTCTTATAAATCAAACTGTGTAGAAACCCCCAAATCTTTTGACTGAATTAAACTGCACAAATTTTGAGAAATCCTGTTTTCTCTTCTGCTCAGTGAATAGAAGCTTCAGAGAAGACACTGGAACTTGGATTATAGCCCAAATACGCCACAAGCAATACAATAATATAATTAGTTGTCTTTTATTGGCAAACTATTAAATTTGATAAGCTTGTCTGAAAACTATTTTTCTAAACTATACATGAGTACAGGAGAACTACATTAAGTGATGTATAGATAGCGGGGAAATAAATAAAGTGTATTATTATAAATTAGCCATTATTAATTTTACGATAAAGAAAATACATGCATACTAAAAATTTAGTAAGACAATTTGAAGTCTCATATGAACTCAAGAGAAAATACGGCAAACATACCATAGACACACACAAATGTTTCACATGAGTAGCATCACATTTATTCAGTGTGCATGCATAGTGCCTAAGAACAAAAACACAGGGAAACAAAATTAAGGCATGGACCTCACAAGAAAATGAAAAATGTGCAATGTTATTTTAAAACACTGTATTAATGTTAATCTTTATATATGTGTTTCTTGGCTTTCAGAAACTTTTATCACAGTTGAAGGGTTGTGTTTTTTTTTTCTCATTAATAGGATGAAATTAAAGTAACACAAGATATTTGGAAAGTGCATCTCTCTGGAAAACACTGATTACTTTACAGAAAACGATGAAATACTAAACAAACTGCTAATGAATGCCAAACACTATGGAGTAGGACAAACACATTCATTAAATTGTTAAATGGTTTCATGTTGGTTATCGTTGGTACATTATAAGTGTCCTTAAAATACCTTAATATTCTACTTCATTCTCAGGCTAAATTAACAGGTTTTATTTTAGTAATTTACTTAGAATACTTTTAAGCATCTTAGTAAATGAAGATTTCATTATAGGATTCCATTTTCAAATGGTTTTCATTAGAGCAAACTTCTTAAGCATTTATTAGGTTGGTGGTACAAAAGTAATCGCAATTTTTGCAATTATTTTTAACTTTTAAAACAGCAGTTACTTTTGTACCAACCTAATAGTTTATGTGTAATGATATTACTTAGGTTCTCTAATTGTAATCTATAAATTTTTCCTCATATTTTCAAATAGTTTTTATGGTAGTGAAGTCTTCTAATAAAAGTGACTGATACTGTATTAGATATGCTGTTCCAGCTAGCTAATTTTTTAATTAAAATAAAAAGCAATGTATTTTTGCCACATACAGGACCTTAAGAGCACTTTAAAAAGGAAAGACTGTAAAGAAGTTTGAGCATGAATTTTCTTTTAAATTCTCAAATAAAATATAGACATTCATATAACATACTAAGATATTTTCAAAAGTAGTGGCTAACTATTAGAAAGAGATGTCAGGAACTATGTATCTTTATTAGGTGGGTTTTAAAAATGATCTTTGAATACTTACAAAAAAAATTAATTTCCATTTCCATTTCTCTGAGCATGACAAACTTTCTTCCACCTAAAGAGATTGAGTATTTTTGTTTCTGACCTCTGTGTCCACACTAAAAAGGTCCATTTTTGATAGCACAATAGTGTCACAACACAGAGTAAGAGATGTTAGCAAACTAGTGTGCCTTTGCTTCATATTTTTATGAAAGCTGACTTTGAGAATCAGAAGGTGGGAGTTTACATTTAAAATATTGAGTCAGGTCAACATGTTTAATGAACAGATAAGCCCCCATACTGCCAAAGCCCAAATACTCCTGTATGAATTAATATAAATATTACTTAAAGGTACTCCCAAAGAAAGGTCCAATGTTGGCAGATTTAAAACCTCCTTTAGGCTCATAGCATAGGGTATGTGTTCAACTGGAAAACACCATATTTAAACAAATTATGCTCATTTTATTTCCCTCTAAAAGAAAAGACACTTGAAATTTAAAATGATAAACAATAAAAAAGTATTAATAAAGGGAAAACTGAACAAAAGCGCCAGCGAAGTATAGAACCTACGAAGACAGCAAGAAAATTCCAGAGCCACACTGGGTGTTTAAGACAAACCCACCCGCTGGAGAATGGCAACTGTTACTATGAGCTTTCTCCACCTACCTCTGCCTTTGGATATTTTTAAAAAATTTATTAACCTGACAGCAGGAAACTTTACACAGATTGCCCCCTGACAGGGTGCCGGTTTGGTATAAACACTTTGCTATCTTTCCCTTTAGCATAAGAAAATCAAGAAACATGTTAAGGGGAGCCAGGTGCATCTCTGGGCAAATGCTACGGCTCCTCCAACAGTCTCCGTTCTCAGGAATCCTGAATAATCAGGAGCAGCCCAACAGCGGAACTGCACCCTCCGCCCTGCCTCCTTCACATCCACTTCCTTTTTAATGTGTGAATGTCTGATGTATTATTAATCCCCAAACATAAACCAGCAAGGTCCCCAATCAAAGAAAGAACCGGTTCTCTCACAAATTACCTGTTTACTCTCTAATAACAAGCAAGGTCCACTTCCAACAGTCACTTATGTCTCATTTTTGAAATGAAACAAAATTTTATTTGGTCAATTCTTGAAAAGAATAATGCTAACTCTATAGTTAAATCAGGTAATTGAGAAAGAAGGCAATCTACTTAAGGACTGAGCCTAGAGAGCTGGAATCTGGACTGACCCTCTATTTATTAATTATGACAGAAACTGGGCTGGGGAAACTACAAAAACATTATAATGCCATGTGACCTTTAAGTCAGAAACACCCAAGACATTAAAAAGCCTAAAATGGGATCGTTTTAAGGGATGATGGTACAGATTAATGTAATTTCTAGTACTTTGTCTTATTGCCAGTTGTTTATAGTACCATTTAACAACAACAACAACATAAGAACCGTTAACAATCAAAATAAAAGAAAAAACGTCAAACCGTATCAGCATTTCAGTCTGCTGATGTGTTACCACGTAGTAGCATCCTCAGACACTGCAACATTGAACTTTCCTCTTTAGACAGAGGGCTGACCTGAGCTCCCCAGGCATGGAAAAGGGACAGAAAAGAAAGACACTAAAAAATCCCCACTGAATCTTATGTCTCGGATTATGCACTGTCCTCCATTAAAGTGCCACTTAGAAATGAGTGCAGGTCAATGAACGAATATGGTGAAAAGTTTGAACATCACTGCCATTTTACATGGATTTATTTTCTATCTCAAAGCTCACGCCTGCTATTTAAAGTGGATTTATTTATCAGTGCAGTATTACAATGGTTTTCTGGGATAAAAAAAACACAGCTAAATTTGTTTAAACTCACAGACTCTCACTGGGTTTTTTAAAGAAGTACCTCAGTGTATTAGATTTCCTTAAATGTTAAGAAATGTATCTAACTGTCCATTTTCCCCCTCAGTAGTCAGAGAGCAGCACTACAAGTTTTGTTTGACTATTAACCTATAATTGACTTTTAACAAACACATTATCATGCATCCCATTTACTTACACAAATACAGGTTTCTACTGGTTTCTTTGAAATAACTGTTTTTATATAGACTCTATTGCTCAAATTATTTAATTGATAAAAAATATCCTGTTTCAATATTTCCCTAGCAAAACACACTTTCTTCAGTGAAAAATAAAATTTTTAATTGGTATGATATTGAAACTCCTAAAATATGAAAGCATGATGCATATTTTAAATAAATAGATTCCTCTAGGGAATTTTCCTCATCACCTCCCAGCTAAGTCCCTCTTGGGCTTAAGCCCTCTGTCCTGATTACGGGCCCCAGCATATTTTATCAGAATATTATAAATACCCACGGCACTGAAACCCTGAGAGAGACATTTAAATAAAGTAATAAAGACAGTGATGCCATAAGGAAGGGCACACGTGTGCACAGGCGAGAGGCAGCATCCCCAAAAGTGCAGCCATGCCCTACCAATGACCTCCACACTGACCTGCAGAGACCACTGTCTCAAGGGCTGAAAGACAATTTAGTCCTTTATCCTTTTGTCATTGAAAACGATTCCACTGCCATAAATTCTAATCAAGTCAAACTGGACGGTAATTTTTGTTTTTAAATCTTTTAATGCATGTTTCTATGAGAAAGATAACAGACAGGGAAGGAAAAAAACAGCCCTGCAGATAGTACATTTTCTAGCAAGGAAGAATCACTGACCTAACTTTCAACCCTTTTCCCATAGTTCACAGATAAATGACATTGAAAATACCCATTCTTACAAGTATCATTGCATGCAATTTCCTTTAACCTAGAAAAACACAGTATCATAAGAGTAAACCAACCACCAATTTTTATTTCAGGTGCAATGTTTATAAATGGTGTTTCGTTTACATCTCAGCTCAGGCTTTAGAACTGTGTGCCACAGTTCGCGTACAGTGTGGCACAACCAAGAAGCAAGAGACTACTAACCCAACCACTCAAGGCAGTCGGGACTTTAAGGAACACTATCATGAGGTTTAACTTGAAACAATAAAAATATTCCTAGGAGGAAACTGTCAATAAATCATCTTTCAAATTTCAAATATATATGGGAGAAAATATATCGGGCATGTTTTATGTGGTCTCACTTCTTTGGCTGAGACTGCATGGGCAAACTTTAGTACAGATATTTTTCTAGGGATATATATTACTTTTATCCTTTCTGTGGCCATTTTCCTGACCAGGTTGTTGATGCTACCATTTGAATTTTAGCATCCACCTTGACTGAGCCTGGAACACTGAATTCTTGATGGGCATAACTAAAAATGAAGTACCACGTTGACACGAGAGCTATAAATGTCACTGGAGAAACACAGCAACGTCTTCCTTTGAGATTGTTTGCTAAAGTCCGCTTTTGAAAATGGTTTCATATATGTACATCACTAGTCACACATTAAATGGGGCCCTGTGTGGCATCACGCATTTGATCCCACAGCTGAAACCCAGTGAAACAGAGCCAGGTTCTCTGATTAAAATCCCCTGACATGGAAGTCTGTTCTCCAAACTGTTTCCTACGGCTTGGAGCTTAGCATAATACTTCCTGACTAGGAAGTGAAAAAGGAGAGAGTTACTCCACAGACTTTACAAGAGTAAATAATGCACCACTTAATGATATCACAGAGAACTACCTAACCACATGTTTCTCAATGAAATGTGGATTCATCTCTCCTAAGTGTACTTTAGTTTCCATGCTGTTCAATTTAAGCAAAACATTACCTCTGATGTAATTACTCTGTAAAACACAAGGGCGCTTTTCTGAACTTTCTACTTAGGCTGGCACATGGCTTCTGGTTTCTCTTTCTGGTATTCTGAGCTGCTCAGAGCACTGAAACATTCTGCACACTATGTTTGCTTTTGGAGGCAGTTCGGTGCAGAGGTGCAATTTAAGGGAGGCATAAAAGGCCCAATGGTTCCTGAAATTTCCTTTGTTTATCCATAGAGGGCATCAGTATTAATTTTTCTCCTGCAGTTCTGTGCTGAAGGTGCCATACTGTGAGAGAAACAGACTTGTCCTCTGGACTGCTAATCTGCACAAGACACCCAAGGGGAATAACCTCCGAAGAAGTCCATTTACACAGAAATTTCAGGTACAATAGAACAGCGAACTCCCCTTACCTTCTGATGTTGCTTAATGTCTCTCCACAAAAGTAAACATATCAAGATGCACATGGTTTGTCTTAAACTGCCTCTTTCATTATAGAAGTACGGTTTTCAGTAATTCAGTGCATATATTTTAGGAAGGATGGTTTAAGAGAGTATGTTAGAAAATCATTGTTTAGCGATAAACCTGGATGCTCTAAGTTATTCAGGAAGAATGTAATTCTTCATTATCAAGTAAAGAGTATAGCCAACACTACATAAATAATCAGAAACCTTGAACATATTCATGTCAAATAAAATAATGGTCCACTAAATTATCACCCATTAAGTGTTACCACAGTTGCTAAAAATTCTGGGAGAGAATTATTCTACGAAGTTTTAGTCAGTTACATAAACTAGAATTCCTAAGTGATATTAAAAAGTGAGAACACAATAGACCCACTACCTAAGGAAACCTTAGAGGACTTGGGGATGCTTTCTTTCCAACGTGTATTATTTCTCTCTGTCTCAGATTGTCTCCAGTTTTTTTCTCAAGTTTTCAAAACTGTTCATCTACTGATTTTGTCTTCACCTAATTGGAAACTGAAAAATATTGACATTGAGTTTGAAAAGCATGCTACAGACCAAATAAAATTAAGTGAATACTTAAGAATGATAGTTATAGGATGTAAATTGTGCTGGCTTCTCTGTCACAAATTCAGCAGTTGAGAATTCCAAAGTAAGATGAGTACCTTCTAAAATCTACTATGATTTCTAAACTATGATTCCTAGTTTAACCATAAGATTCCACTTGAGATATATTTTCAATGAAGTCTTAATTCAAATTTCTTTGACCCTCTTAGATTTTTCAAAAGCTATTTCTCTACACATGCAAATCAGTAAGAAGTAACATAACAAACATATAACGATTTTCAACTGTGGAAATTTTTTTAAAATGTAGAGGAGCCAAATTAATCACCCCTCCATTGAAACCAATGAGGGAAAAAAGATTAAGTCATAGAAAAAATGAAGAAAACAAGCAACAAAACAAAACCACGTTGGGGTTGTAAGTCAAAGTCTTCAAAATGCATTTACTTTTTAAAAAATGCATGGAGAGTTTAGAAACAAATAATCCATTATGTGAAGTTACGTTGAATACACACTTGATTACTTTTGAAAAGTCAAAGTGCTTAGTATTAGTATACTCAACATCAGAGAGGCTAGAGCCTGGCTTTTGCCTTCCTGTAATTTATAATTGTATCTGGCCTCTCCTGCTAACGCCCTGAAATGAAATGAGTGTTTTGGACATAACTCTTCCTACACAGATAAAAACTTAGACTACAACAAAATATTTCTTTTGAGTGAAAATGCTCAAACCTTAGTGCCTAGGTATGGAAAATTTATGTCAGAGGAGGAATTGCTGCTTTCTGAAGAAAGGGTAGTATGTTAGAATTTCTTGAAACTGGAATCTATTATACTGTTAACTATAAAACAGTATTTTACCAATAGAAAAATTGAAACAGAAAGTTTCTCTAAAACACCCCTCTAATGTTTGATTGAGCTTTAAAATCAGAGAAAATCTCCTCTGTGGAACCTGGCCTCGAGTTGCCAAACTGTTAAGGCTTCTTTCTTGCTACAGGTTAAAAAAAATAATAACAAAGCTTATTTTTTAACTGAATTAATGACTTTTTAACAAAGTAGTCTATGCACTGATCTTTTTTTTCTTAAGCTCAGGCATACAACTGTTTTTAATGTGAGACCAAGCAGTTCTCTGCCATATATATGTATATATGTATAAGATCATACATATACATGTAAAATATATATTATATATAATCATATTATATACAATTTATATATATATAAAATCAGATATATATGTCAGGTTAGTATATGTGTATAAACAGGTTGTAGGTATTATAGATATTTAGTGATACAAGTACATAAACACTGGAAAATAATTAAAAGCAAGTGTTTCAAGAGCAAGTGTTCTGGAAGGCGCGTGTCACTCTAGCCCAGAAAACGCGTCTCCAGCAGAGACATCTGTCGCCATCCATCAGTCAGTCACGCGCCTCAACAGCCCGCTCGCCTCTCTGATCAGAGACCACAGTTGCTTGAGTCGGCTTACAGAGTGTCATCTGTTTGAATGACAGATGTCTTTGCTGGAGTGGCACTCTGCTTGTTCGTGTTTTGTTTATGAAACAAAGGTTCCTAAAAGGTGCTGAGCTGCCTCTGCACTTAGGCTGGGGCTGTAAACATCTGTTAAAGGGGACAGGGTCAGGGAGGGCCGCCAAGGACCTGTTTTCTTTCCTCATCACCCTTTTAAAAGAAGAGAGAGATATTCATTCTAATTGTGATTACAAAGTGGTATTTCTTTGAACAATTCCCGCAGCCACCTTTGTTTACCGGGCCTGGAACGACTTGTATTGATATTTTTCATTTCCCTCTCCCGTCCTTTGACTACAGATAACAACACTTTACTCTCCTTCCCCTTAACAAAAGGCAGCAGAGCAACCCGAAACCGAGTCGATATTTATTCAGTAAACGTTAACCAATTCTCAAAGTGGAACTGATTTCCTGATTAGGATTACCACCTTCCTTTTCCAAATAATTCCTAGCCTGGGAATTAGCAATATTTGGCAAGTCAGAATGGGCAGCGAGGAAGTTCCTTGTCGGGAAAAGTTTGGAGGACGTCCTCCTGAGCCAGCTGGCACGGCTGCAGTGGCTCGGCCCCTTCAGGATGCGAAGCTCCTCTTTTCAGCACACACGCGCGAGCACACTGCACGGAGCACGGGGAAGGGGTGCGTGTGCGGACTGCTCTTCTGGACAGCGCGGTGGGACTGAAATGAACACCTAGGCAGACTTACCGAAGAGCTTGCTGGGAGGGTCCTCGCTGTCATTTGATTCCACAGGCGCCAGCCGGGGCTCAGTCAGCTCGCTGTCTGAAGTAGCAGCCTCGTCCTCACCTCTCAGCTCCGCATTCATTTCACTCCGCACTGACAGCAAGGGCTTACCGACTTGTCCAGCTATCATTGGATCCTAGGATAGGGGAAGAGTGCAGGGAGGAAAAAAGTGGCAGCTTCAGTGTGCGTGTCCTCGCTCCCTCTCCCTTCCCTTCTCCCTCTTCCACACGCACAGTCTCCCTCTCTCCTCTTATCTCTGGCTGCTCCCGCTGTTATGTCTGGCTGCAGTCAAGTGAAGAGCTATTACAGATCCGAGGAGTTCTCCATTACTCCCCACCCTATTAAAGCTCAACTAGCATGTGAGAGATTCAGGAGGCTTCGGAGGGGAGGGAAAAAAAAACTTCTTTGAAAGCAACCTAACCAACACAGCTTTAATTGAGGGATGTGCTTTTTGTGCAAATGTTTTTACACCTTGTTCTGTCTTTAATGCAGTAAGAAAAAAGAAAGTGCTGGGTTTGTACTTCAGCAACACACTGAAAAGGAAGGCGCACCCTATGGAGGAACCGCCGGCTATTTTAAGAAGCCCTCTCCCTGGGGGACAAGCAATTAAACCCTGTCCCCAGAGCAGAGAAAAAAGATAGGGAGAAAAGAGTCGGCAAAACGCTGTCACTGGAATAAAAGCGATTTCTTATGTAAATTCCATAAGCGCCCTTAGAAGTTGACTCCAGCCGTCCCAGATTTGGGCGGAAACTAACCTCCAATCAAATGAACATTTCAAAGCAAACAATACACGACAAAGTAGATGAAAATTAGTTTTAACATTTTTAAAGGAATCGGAAACATACTTACAAACTGTGTTCAAGAATTCGGAAATCTAGAGCATCTTACACTCAGAGCATTAAAGAAAAAGAAAACAAAAATCACCTCCAAAAAAGGGCAAACTTTCAGCCCCAGTAATTTAAATCTGTTTTATCTTCAGCTCATTAGGAGGGCATTCTAGGATCAGAAATATTTTCCAAGTGTAGTCTTTTATTGCATTTGCAAACCCCGATGCCCAATATTGTTTTGGCACAAATATCAGATGCAGAAGGAAAAGAAAAGCAAGAGGTGCCCTTTTTGCATTATCTGCAGGCTATTTATTGCCAAGTTCATGCCTAAGTGGTTCCTGAGCAGGAAACAGGTGACCGGCATAGGAGCAGGTGGGGCCGCAAGCTCTCTGGTGCCATCATTGCATTGGTTGCGGTATGCCTGTGGTTATTATTTTTTTTAATGTATTCATGCCTGAAAAGTGAATTTGATATGACACATGATAATCTATGAAAATGTTAATCAATACAAATAGTTTAAGCTGTCATCAAATGCACTTCTTAAGTCAATACTCATACCACTGAAAACAATGTCACTGTCACCAGGGCTTAATTTGCACAGCACTTAAATATTGGACTCTGTGCATCAATGCACTTCTTCAAATACTGTAGGTAAACACATTTTCTCCCTATTTAAGGCTGAAGCACTCTGCACGCAGTTAGCCGAGCTGAATCCTCCCTTTTGAATACCTTGATAGGTCCACTGGAGGGCAAAATTAATACTTAATTGAATCTCACAGTCATCAAAATAATCAATACTTTTTTATTATTTATTCTTTACAGTCTGTTGACTGTTTCAAACCTCTGAGGGAATGGTGGAAAGGATTCATGGCTTTGAAACACTGTCATTTAACAAGGTAATTTTCAGTGGGGCATTAGGGGTTGTGAAACATATAATAAAACAAAAATGGTGGCTTATAATAGGAAGAAAGAAAAGAATTATATTTCTGCCATCTAACAAAACAGGATAAATAAAAAAGCAAGTGCGGAGAGAGAGCGAGAAAGGAGGGGGCCGAGGGTGAGAGAAAGACTGGCTTTTGAAGGGTTTTATCATATCAAGAGCAGAGCCGAGCTTTCATAATGCTGACATTTCTCATCCTGACAATCCTAAACAAGTGGAAAGGATGAGATCGCAGATATCATCTTTCATCACATTCCCCAGCTTAAGAACCAACATGACAGCTCCTCTCCCCTTTACACTGTTAATTACTAAATAAAATACTACTCTCTGTCAGCATCAGATTATTGCAGATAGCAACCACAAACATTTCTCCGTTGTTCCCCCCTCTGGAATGGTGATACCTACCTTGAACTCTTTAGAAAATAAATTAGGCTTGTCTCACCATATTGTAAATATTTGAAATATAATCAATGTGGTCGATTCACAGTATTGTCAGCCTAAATTTGCTAGTGATACATTAGCATTTCATATGCTGTGTTTGGTTGCTGAGATTTGGAGTCCTTGAAATTGGGGGGGAAGCAGGCAGAGGGGAAAGGAAACACAAAATTTTCAAATTTCCCCCAAATTTCTTTCCTCTGTATCTAAGAAAGAATGTGTATGTGGACTCTTCTGATTCAGTTGGTGGAGCAGGGTGGGTAGGAGGGGAACACTGTTTCACCTCATGGCTTTGATAGGTATACTCATCACGTGAAGTAAAGAGCCCAGGTTTAAATTCTAGCACATTCTTTTTACTTTACAAAATGTTGAATACTCAGTCTTTCTCATCCAAAGGAAGGAGTGTGACTTGTGCCTTCGAGACATGAGTCTTTGAGGCCACACTGCTCATTTGAGTACTTTTTAAGGTAGTGTTAATGGCAAACGTACTTAAAATGCCAGGCACTACCCTCATGATGTGCCAAACGTGGCCTTTAGTGTATCAGTGAAGATCTGGGTAATCTTTAAACAAGAATATCCTGTTTTTGCTCTATTTGTGAATGGTCAAACTGAATCCCGAATCACACAGAGGAGCTGAAATGCAGCTACTAAGTTCAAGTGCACTCAAATCTTTAAGATGTTCAGTCTGGTTGATGTATGCAAAGCATGTCCTGGCAGATGGTATACATTCACTGACCATTCACTCTGCTTCTTTAAATTACTTTTATGTACCTCACGCATGGCTGGGTTCCCAACTAGTGTCTCTCAGTGACTTAAGCTTGGAAAATTCAGGAGTTTATCATTCAAGTACTCATTTGATTTTTCATCTTACAAAACACTATGTTTGCCATGATGCAGCTGCAATCCACATATATATGTGCATGACATGGTTAAACAGGAAACCCCCAGTGAGGCAGAGAGCAGACAGCTTTTAATCACAGCTGCAGCCACTGGGGGGTCCATTTGAAAATGTGTCACAAGCAGTAACCACTGAGTACAGGCGTATAAGTGATGGGGAAATGCCTCTTTCAAGCAGCACTCAGCTTGGAAGTCATTCTCTCTCTGCCAAAAGCGGTGGCAGTCTGTAAAATTCTTTTCTGCCAGAGTGAGGAAAGGATTTTCCAATGTGCACCTACATAAGTGCTTGCAGGGATGAAAGAGAGCTGCAACTTCAATACGTGCAAGGATCCCTGCAGCAGCAAACAGGAACAGAAATAGCTAGTACAGGCAAAAAAAAAAAAAAAAAGGAAATCGAATTGGTGAAGAGTTCTTACTAGAAAATCTGAACTTGTCACAGCTACAGTTGAAGAAGCTGGGACTTCTCTGCAATTTGTTTATCAGCCCTGATAGAAGAAAGTGACTGGTCCAATATGAACAATGCCAAGTATGTACAAGAATAGGACACAGCATAGGCCAATACAGGACACTCACAGGGGTCATCAGAGACCCAAGAGCCAGATGGTAAGAAAAGAAGTGGGAGAGGTAGTTTGCATAAACAAAAATTTCACCGCATACTACAATGAAAGAGCTGCAATCAACAGCAGAACTACACAGATATTATTTAAATCTCTTTCAGGCCTAAACAATAGGTCCCTTTTATTGAATGCCTTTACCAGATAGGTGCTTCAGATATATTTCAAGTCACCCAACTGTGCCAGGTATTTACCATTTCAGGGTTAAAGGACTGAGACTCAGAGAGGCTAAGTGACTTGTCCCAAAGCCATACAGCTAGCTAATAAGTCGTGGATCTGCATTTTGAATCCTAGTAGACTCATCTCCAAATATTAACATTTTTTTGTACTCAATGGGCACCGGGTGAAAAAACGGAGAGTCATGGCCTTCGGAACCCAGGGGATCTCCCATAACTTGGATTATGGACTGCGAAGAGTGCTAAGTCCTGGAAAATGGATTCCCAGAGCATGTTGTGTATTCAATCTTCTTCCCTTCAGACTCTAGGAACAAAATACTTTTCGGTCTGATGCTGGTTGGGTGAAATCTATGGCGCGATGTGGTGTAGTAGACAGAACATCATGGAGTGTCAAACACCCAGGCATGCATTCAGGTTCACTCTCTTAGCCTAAATTTAGCAAATCGCTAACCACTTTCACCCTCAGTTTTCTCACCTAGAAAATGAAAAGGTTGGAATAAGACAGTATTTCTCAAACAGCATTCCACAGAATACTTGCCCCAAAAGATACTGTACAATAAATGGGTATTGGATCACACCCTCATGGAACATGCAGCAGAAAAGTCTACTGGGAAAGAAACCAATTCAAGTCTGCTTAACCTAACATTCCCCCAAACTGTCTGACCAAGGAAGGCCTTTCCCTTATCACCTTTATTATATTATCTAATGGACCTAGTGCTTCTTGAAACTCAGTTTAGAATGCACCCACTTGGATTACAGCTACTGGAAATTCGCTAATGTAAGTTAGAGCTCTAATTTTTAACGATTCTGCAATAATAGGTTAGGAAGCTTCAACAAGTACATATATGTCAAGCACTTCTCACATTCTAATAACTTTTACCTAATTAATATTCCTTACAGTTCATTTATATACAATTATATACGGTTTAGTATAGACTAAGTGTGTATACTCTCTCATCATATACTAATTCCTGATAGTTTAATACCATTTTTCAATAAAGATGTCCCCATGCACTTCTGTTGTGAAAACTTGATTTGAAGAGCAGACATAGGGTACTGTATGAAGGAGGAGAATTCAACTTGGGCTTTTACCAGGCTGTTAAAAATAATACCAGATAAACAAAAATATAATTCAACTAACCGCCTTCAATAATTTAACCAACAGGGTTTTTGTAAGCATAATCATTCTCATTTTATAGTCAAAGAAACTAAAGACAGAGAGATTATTAACTCAGCAAAGCATCTGTGCCCAGCGGCAGCCACGCGATGGAAGTATCTGTCCCCCTCTAAACAGCTTGAACTGAGTCCAGCATATTCTTATGTACGCACAAACAAACTTTGAAACAGGCGATCAGAAGGGCTTTTAAGAAACTGTAAATAAGACAGGCAGGCTTCAAAAATCCAAGGAAACAATTCATTTGGTTGTGAAGAGCCAGGATATGGCAAAGTTGTACTCAACAGATCAATAGAAAAATTATATCCATTATAAAGGGAAAAAATATATATATATTGGATTTCGCTCTCTCTTAAAATGCCACATTTCAATTTAGGAAAAAGGTGGGAACAAGTTATCTACAGTCAATTTAAGATGTAAAGACAGCATCATGTTTTGTATTTCATTTCTCTCACTAAGAAGAGGTGAAACACTCAAAATCACAAATAATTAAGAGGAAGAAACTAGACCTTCGTAGGTTTGGGGAAAAGAAAACTTCAAGTGTGTATTTTGTTACCTTAGTCATGAAGAAAAGCAATTTTTATTTTTATTTTACCAATTACCAAATATTATTGAGTAGGTTAGTTCTCAATATGATATTTAATGTACTGCAGAATGTTTTCTCTCAAAAATTATGAAGACTTTCAATTTTTATTATTCATATTTCCTCCCTCTATCAATAATTTTTAAAAACAATCTATTTGACTTTTGGAAATAAGACCATAGTTTATTTTTACTTTTTTTTCCATTGATATAAGTATATATATTTATTGTTGAAAATTTTGACAATTACTGATGATCAAAAGACACTGTAAATTTACCCACCACTGATTATTTTATTTTAAATGTCACTTCCTACACTGAAAACAAAAATTGTTTTGAGAAAACCAGAAAATCTCACATTTTTAGCAAATAATAAACGACAGAAATTTACATTATAATGAACGTAATTACAAAGCTTACACATACATACTGTTGATTTTCACAGCAAAATGTTGATCCCAACCTGTATTTCCTTCCTCAGCCTAATATTCCCAACTGCTATGTATTTCCCCCATCTCTCACTTTGCAGTTAGTATGGCTGAAATTTTATTTAATCCCATCCCGAAATAAAGGAAAATTCTGTGAAAGTCAAGCAGGGCACTGAAAATCCAAAATGAATGCTGGGCTTGGAGTGTGCAGTACTGAGGAACCTTCAGGAGACGCATGGCTGCTCCCTGATTTAGCACTAAGCACTTGCATGACCATGAGGGAATCATCATCTCTTCCATCTTGATTTCCATACCAACATGGCTTTCTATATCTTAAGGGTGATAGTGTGAGATTAGAGTGAGGTAATGTAGATAATGTATATGAATATGTTTTGAAAGATAGAAAGTGCTATATAGATAGACCACTTTCCATCGTACAACTTCCACATGAAGGCATACGATTGACTGCAGGTTCCTTTTCTCCCCTGCTCTAGCTTGGAACAGGAGAATATGCCGTAGTGGATGCTTTCGTGTGCTGTCCAGATCCCCTTTTAAGGACCAACATACTCATTTCTCAGCTGCCAGGGATGGATCTGAGGATGGATCACAGTTGGGTCCATTGCTAGGACTTGCCTTTGCCTGAGAAGGGACTGTCTCTCCAAAGTCGTGTCCTTTCCTCAGGGGCAGCCTACATTTTGCCTTATGGCCTACAAGACCTAAAATATTTACTGTCTGCTTCTTCACAAAAAAGGTTTTTAGACCCTTGAGCTCCACCCTAGGTTCAGTCAATTCCCTTAATCAGTATTCGTGTGCCAAGGCTAGCATTTAATCAGAAACGCCCTACTCTAGGCGTGGCCCCCACAGACTCTTTAGCTACCTCAGTTCACTTCATTGTTCGCTGTCCACCACTCCCTCACCCTGCATTTTGTTGATTAATATAATTTGTATTAGACTTAAATTAATGATTTGATCAGCATTAACAAAGGTTGAAATATGTATTAGCTAAAGTATTTTGGAGACAACACTCCCCACACTTGTGTGAAACCAGAGAATAAGAATCTAGCAAGTCCTGTGATCTATGTACCTGGGGCCAGGGAACGAAGGCTTGATCCCCAAACCATCCCATGTCCAGTCTTTGGGTCAGAGAGTTCTAGTTGCCTGATGATGACTGCAAGAGAAACAGATTTTGCTTCTAGAATGTTTCTGTATCTGCCTTAATGAACCTTCCATGCAAGGTGTGTAAGCTTCACTGGAAATAAGAATTATGACTTCATTAAGCTTACAGACAGATTGAACAAATTATTTTGGGATAGTTTGTTAATAAAAGTGTACTTAATAATGTATGGCAGCTTTTGGTCTCAGAGCTCACTTTCATTATAACCAGGTAGCAAGGCTTTGGGGATGTAGCAAGCCCTTACCCATTTCTAAGCATTACTGACTACCATGATCTACCAAAAAGGAACCCAAAAGTTGTGCCTACAAAGTTGGTGCAGGCCTTCTGCAACCCAACCCTGTCTACTGAATTATGACCCATACCTAGGTGAACACAGCCTTAGGGACAGGCTAGGTCATTATGGAGTGAAATAGGGTGTAGAGCACCTGTTCAAAGATGTCCTGGGCAAATCACACTATTTGCTGCCCCTACCAATCCCTAACACTTTATCTGGGGGATATTTATTAGGTGAATATTCAGAGTCATAGGATAAAATGAGGCTGCAAAATATCTGATTTGCTTTGGTGTCAGGATGGTATTTCATCTAAGTGTGTACCTGTGGGCACAGTTTAAGAGTCTCTTGTCTCTTTGCTGAACCTCAGATATGTATGCAATCTCCTGCTCCCCTGTCAGTCACCACCTAGGGTCTCTAGGTCTCTCGAAATACCGCCATGAGTGATGCATCCTCTTAACTATGCTTATACTCTAGAGACAACTCCAATTAAAGATGAAAGCGTCAGACACAGCTGTATTTAAACAAAACAAGCAAATAATACAAGCAAAACAGCTCATCAATGCACATGTGTAGGTTGAAATGACAATAACCAGTCAAACAAGAGTCTGCCAGTTCTGGACTTCTACAAAGCATCTCCTCACCTCGATCATCACCTTGAACCTCTATAGCTCCTTTGCCCCCAAGAGTTTAAAATGACTGTATGGATGCTGCTTCATGTATACTTATCTGGGAAGAAAGGGAGACACTGGTATTGACAACCTAATAGCTCCATCAATTCAGTTTCTGCTGCCTTTGTGAAAAAGCATCAATAAGAGTTCAAACCAGGCTCCTCTGGACCTGGTTGTTTGGTAATGGGGTTATACAGCAGTATCGACATTGCATACACATACCCTATATTCATACATTCTTCATAATCTGATGGCTTCCCACAGGCATCAGAATTTAATCAGAATAAAATGCAGATTAAAGTGAATTTGCATTTAGTGATTGAAATGTACAAACAGAGAACATCCAACTTCTATCCTAAAAAACAGCTTACTTTCAGCATCTTAGAAATTCTAACAGAGGTACTTAATTAACGTGTGTGCGTATACATTTTGTCTATATCTTTGCGTTTATAGATAGATAGATAGATAGATAGATAGATAGATAGATAGATAGATAGATAGATAGATAGATAGAAATAGATGATACAGATATATAAAGTCTCAACACTTGTAACCTTTTGCAGAAGGGGATGGCTCAGTTCATAGAAAAGGACGACCTGGTCTCTAGCCTCAGAATTGTCAAATTGAGCATTGAACTGAGAAGCCCTAAGGTTTTGGGGAAGGAATGCAGGGGAGGGCCAAAGTGCCCACTCCTGGTGTTTAACACCATATGGGCTTCTCTCACCTATTTTACATGGCATCTTCAGTATACTTGAAGAAAGGTTTCCGGGTTGGCCCATTTTACATATTTGCAATGCAGCACCGATGCAATAAAATCACAACACTGTTTTCTATTGGATAATTGTTTACCGTCTCAAAATATTTATGTTTGAGTCCTTTGCAGGCAGACATGTTTCAGAATTCCCAATACCAAGCATTGTGTCTGATACAAAATAGGCTCTCAATAAATGCATTTTGATTGATTGTGGTTCTGAGGAAGGAAGGAAGGAAGGAAGGAAGGAAGGAAGGAAGGAAGGAAGGAAGGAAGGAAGGAAGGAAGGAAGGAAGAAGGGAAGGAAAGAAGGGAGGTTACAGCAAGGATTGTCTTTGGTTGATACTCATACGTTTAATGTTTTAAAAATACATTTAATTGTGTCTAAAAGCACACAGTGTAAAACTTAGGCTTCACCTGGCTATTTTATGTCTGACATGCACACTGACCCATATTCTGCTTCCAGAAATGGAAGTGAGTTTGGCTTTGTGTGATTGTGTTACTTTGTTTTACTGTAGGACAAAATGGAAGAATTTAACAGCAACACTAAAAGAGAAAAGGAAAGTGGATTTTTGTTGTTATTGGTTTGTTTTTTTCTCCTTGGAAGAAAAGCTACCACTGGTCGGGGGGATAAGCTCTCCCAAGCAAAGGCACTGAGCACTGGAGCCCAGGGGGCCCCAGATGAGGGGGGGGGGGGGGGGGGGGGGGGGGGGGGGGGGGGGAGTGCAGGGCCAGTCGGCCAGGAGCCTACGCCTCATGGGCTGTCCATGGCCCTTGTTCAGCCTGGAAGAGTTTCCCTCTCAACAAGGAGAGCCTGACACCACTCCTGTACAATTCACCCTCCTTCTAGTTCCCTCATAGTCATTCAGGAGCAGTATCATCTCACACATACAGCATGTTAGAAACATAATTTTGTTATAAATGTTCTTATTCTATCGTGTTTTGCTCAGAGGCAAATATTCATTTAAATGAATAATACATTAAATATGTGGAGACATCTAATTCTATTCTTCCATTCTGAATGGCAAAGGACCACAGTTGAGGAGAAAAACTTTTTATTCGAGAACTATCCAGTTCCCTATAGTTTCCAATTTCCAAAAATAAATAGAAACTCCATTCTGCCCTCTGCTGATAGACTAATATTCCTAAAAATCCAGTTTGAAACCTAATCGTTCCTCAGTACCTTCTAAGTTAGGTCTAAATGATACAGGAGAGTTAGCACGTCCCTAGGTAGACAGGGAGGTCCCTGGTGGAATAAACAAAGACAGTCATATCCTAAAACTTCAGGTTTTGAAATCACACCTTCGCTCCAGGACATAATGTAACAAGGCCTTGAGGTTAATCATAAAATTCATTTTGGCCTGACACATGGAGCAGATCTGATAGATAAAGAGTGGGTTACTTTGCTAATTCCTTTAAGATGGGCAAGTAGAACACACCTGGTAGACGAATTTCATTAGAAGGCGCCAGTTCCCTTCTTCAAACAAGTTCCCTTCTCCAAACAGCTCCCCTTCCCCAAGCAGGCAAAGGGAAGGTATAAAAGTAAGAGCTTTTGCCTCAGTCATGGGGCACCACCATTTGGGACCCTTCCCTCTCGGGAGCTGCAACCTCTCTCTGCCTCTAATAAACTATCCTCTTTTTAAAACTTTTTGCCTCTCCCTGGTCCGTGTTTCCATTTTTCGGCTTCAGGAGACATGATCCCGGCTGATCCAACATCACCTACAACGTTCACTCCTGCTTAACACCCCAGACCCCTCATAGTCAGCCCATGGCATATGGATAACCACTGCACAGCCAGAGAATATGCCACGTACATTTTTATAATGATTGTAAACATGCTGAGATTTTCTTCTGGCAGGTGGCAATGATGTGTCAGGCACTGCCTGATCTACCTGATGCAGAGACCGGCCCCCATCAGCCCACAGAGGGGAACAGAGGCCAGGCTCACAAGGACCTTGCGCGCGTCTGGAGACCCGCAGTGCCGGCGCGAGAACCTGGACCCTGGAGCCAAGAGCCTGTGCGTGTGCCTGGGGTCACGTTTTCCTCACTGAAGGGCATGGGGCAAGGGACAACTCTCTGAGCCTCAGTTTCCCAGAACGGAAATGGGAGTAATTATAGTATATGCCTCATGGGATAGCTGTGCAGATTAGATAAATAAATCACAAATAGTGCTCAGAATAGGCCAACTGTAATCATAAGAGATGCATATATTGCATTTCGTCTGCGACTCTTCTGACAAAGTATGACTGTGCATCCATTTTACTATGGAAAGCTCCTTAGTCTTCATCAGGTTTTCAAAAAGATTCATGATCCACCTCCCAATCTCCCCCACCACAAAATAAGAGTAAGTAACCACTGTTGAGGCGCAGGGGCCTGTCACCGCGTCCTCTCACTCCAAATATTAGGACACTGCTTGGCACATAATAAGCCTTCACTAAATATCCATTGATTTTATTTGAAAAACAAAAACAAGAATCAATATCTATAAATGATGGAAGAAAGGTCAAAAAATAGATTTTTGAAAACTGAATTACTTAGACGTCTTTTGAGAAGAAATTCGCTTTATAAATTCCAAGGCCTTATTATCTTAAGAAATAAGTAACTGTCAAGGGGCTGTACATTCCGTAGAATTATATCCCTGAACTAACAATATCTGGCTTTTAATTTTCCAAGGTTCATGTATTCATGCTCTCTAAGGGAAGCATTCTGTTTCTGTTCAAAAGGCCATTGCCTAATTGATTTCACGAATACGTGTTTTCCTGTCCTCTGCTCTCAAACTCCACTAGCACGCACTAGACACTGATAATGTGGGTTGCTGCGTTGCTACTTCCTGTCCTTCCTAACAATCCGGGCAGCTTTCTCTCGGCCAACACCGGCTCCTGTGGCGTTTTCCTCTCATTTTCTGCCCTGGCTATGCCTGGCCCCAGCTGCTCCCTTCCCTCCCTCTCCTGTAATCCACTCTCCTTTAATATTCCAAGGGTGACCCTTGACTGTCCTTTGAATGCAGCTCCAATTCAAAAGGCTTCTGAGCTTTTAAACCGAGCAGAGATAACATAATTCCAAGGAGATGGGGGTGGGGAGGGACTGAGAATGTGATTGGAAAGATGAGCTAAATCTTCTCATTCCTGGGGATTTAGCCTCTCACAAATACATGAACTGGGGGGGTCGTTTTTTTTTTTATGGGTTCTCCCCACAATCAGCTATCTTATTAATCCTTATTAAAAATATTTTATTTCCAACCCCAACTATAAAAAGAGGCTTAACTAAATATTTCTTTGAGTCTCTAGTCTTTGAAATTGAGGCTCACTTTTATTAATATTTATTTTTGTCCCTTTAGTTTGCATGATCGGGGATGGCTCTGAATCAGGGTCCACTTAAAATAAAACTGATGCAATTCAACAAATATTTATTGACCATTCATCCTGTATGAGGCGTTGTGCTAGGGAGTTTGGGGAATGTAAGGATCAAGAAACATTTGCTACCATCAAAAATGTCACCATCTGGTAGACGTCAGCAAAGGAAAGAGATTATTCAGCAACTTCTATGAGCCTAGTGTATTGTTTCACAGATATAACCTTTTCTTGGCATCCCTTGCCTCCCCTTCCTGTAAAATGCCAACGTATACTGAACATGTGTGTCACGCATGCGCTCACACAAACACACAACACTTTCTCTGAAGCACTGTTTTAGCATCGTTACAGATGCTAATGAATAAGCATATTCCCCCTCCCAGGGAGTTTTAAGTGTTTTTTTCTAGACTTAATTCCTTATTTTAGGGAGCTAGCCTGTAACTGATGACCCCAATGTGTTTGAGTCACACACTAAAACAATATATAATATCAACACAGCCATCCACAGGATCCCAGGCCATCAAAGGCTGCAGTGCCAGACGCAGCAGATGAAGCATCTGAGTTACTAGTTGGGCAGAGAGTATTTTTAAAGAATTGCTTCCCTAATATCCTGAAGCACCTACTGTAACGAGAATGAGTAATATGTTATCAAGAAGAAAATAGAACTGTTTTAACAAGTCAGTAAGACACACTCATAGAAACAGATGTGCTGAAGTCTCTATAGACAATTGGCTCTTTTCAGTGGGTTGAGAAGCCTCCATTTATCCCCTCTTCATACCTCCACCATTAATTGCTTAGACTAAAGCTTCATAGATTAAAAACAGACCATTTCAACTCAGTGCTAGCTGAATTATCCCCAGTCTGCCTATGTGAGCAGGCCCATCCCAATGACATTAGTGTATCAGCGCCCTAGGAAGGCTTGATCTGCCAGGGCTGGCACACAGCCTCTTATACAACCCCTTTCTATTCTATTCCGCTGAGCTTCTGCACAATTTGTCCACATGCACATGCGTAATGCCTGAAATTTCTGTTTCCTGCACAGAACAAATGAGAAATGGACCATTGCTAGGTCCTCCTATTTCCTCACTACTTACACTACTAGGGTCAGTCTGCTCTCCTCCACGCCTGGGAACAGAGTCTTGCTGGAAGCCTGCGGGATCTGCACTCTCCTGCAAGGCTTGCCCTTGGCTTTTGGATCTTGAGTGGGCCACCTGTGGGCACTCATTTCCTTAGTATGTCAAGCAAAACTCTAATCAAGCCTGCAGAGTACTTAATTTAAAAATCAGCAAGAAATCATCTCTTTGATTAAAAGCAACTGGAAAAGTAAGTTCAAATGAGCATTGAGATAAACTGGGAAATAAATTCCCAAGTCTTTGAAATAAAAATAGATGCAGTCATTTACAATAGATTTTTAAAAATTGAGTAAATTTTTTAAATCCAGTTGGAAACATTTTGATTGTTGTTGCACAAGGATTATTGGAGATTGTTTTTTCTCTTCAATTAGCTTTGATATTGGGAATGTTTTTAATGCTATTTATATTCATTTATTTCAACAACTACAGATTGAGTGAGTACTTGCATGCCATACCACCCACTCAGCAAGGATATAGGAACACGTCATTGAACAAGCCAGATCAAGGTGCAGGCCCTCCTGCAACTGAAATGACAGTGGAGAGACGGAAAATAGCCAAATAAACAATTAAGGAAATATCATGATGTGAGGCAGTGATGAGTGCTATGAACAGAAAGAAATCAGGCTGAAGTGTGTGGAGGACTAAGGGTGTGTAATTTACAGAAGATGATCAGAAAGGTCACACAGATAAGGGACTTTATGAAGAGGCCACCATGAGCGAGGGAAAGTCATGCAAGCATCATAATGGGAACTTGATTAAAGGGCTGTGGCCTGGGAGCCTGTCCCATGCCCTCCGGGGACCAGGAGGCCAAGGTAGCTGACTGGGAGTGAGTGGGTGTGGCTGAAGCTGAGGCCAGAGAAGTGGGTGTCAGGGAAACGGCCAGGGACAAGATCAGGTGGGCCTTGTGGACCATTGTGGGGCCTTGGGGTTTAACTGGAAACATGAAAGGAATCTACTTGAGGGTTTGAGCAAGATGTGACAGGATCTGACTTGCCTTTCAAAGGCTGCTTGGAGGGAAATGCCTTGTATTAATAGTTTAGGTACTAGATAAAAAGAAAACTAACAGTTTGATTGAGATATAATTGATATATAAAAAAGTTTGCATATATTTAAATGTATACAATTTGGTGAGTTTGGACATATAAATACATGCGTGAAAACATCACCACAATATAGGTAATAAACATATCCATCACCTCCAAAAGATTTTTTTGGGGGGAGGAGATAAATTTTTTATTAAAAATAAAAGATTGCAAAGATCTACTTTACCATATAAAAAGTCTACCGCACGATGTCTATGGAACCATAAATAATTTCAATAACTTGAATCTTACGAAAACCCAAATATAAACCACATTTTTTCCTTACTGTCTACCCAACAGCCTTTATGTCAACTTAATTTTCTTTGAAAAGTAATCAAACGAATCATTCCTCAGCTTTACCTGCCTTTGCAGAATCTGCACTGGCTGCTTCTTCTTGCCTGTCAGGCTTAGGTGGATTGTTCCCAGAGTCCTCCTGGGCACTGAGGCCAGATGGGGAAGGGAGTGTGTCCCTAAGATCACTGAAGTCCCATTCTTGTTGACACCCTACCAGCTCCCGATGCAGTCTTAGGTAAGTCACCTGAACTTCTCTGAATGCTCCTTCAGCTAAAATAATATTTGTCCACTTCCCAGTGGGGCTTAAGGACTGTACAGAGTCCTGAGCTTGTCAGAAAAAGAGCGTCACCTACAGGACTCTCCTGGCATTAATGCATCTCCATTGCCTGGATAGCACTTGGGAAGGGGCCTCTGCTCCACCTCTGAAAGCAAGTCTCTCCTAGCACACTTGGTCCCTCGAATTCTAGGACTTTTGACCTAGTCACACATAACAGAAGCCCCTTTTTAAACTGTCAATGGCTTGCACAGACCGCGGTTTAGGACCTCTGCTTTTAAGAGACCTCTTCTTAATGCAGCTTTTGTGTTTTGCAGTGGTACTGGCAAGAAGCATGTACTTTTTATGTCTCCACTTCAATCCTAACCTGTCCTCTCTATTGTCACCTATTCTGAGTCACTCAAACCTGCAGAACTCAGGCAGGTAAGCCAGTCAGGCACTGTATTTGCCCTTACAGATACTATTATATTGTAACCATGTTCTTAAAATTAAATATTACCTGAAATTGTGATTTTAAACACCAGCATAATATTTACTCTGATGGATGTGCCATGATTTATTTAATTCTTCTCTAACTGCAGGAACATTCTGGGCTGTGGTCTTTGAAACGGGATGCATGCATACTGAGATATTGCAAGACAATGCATTGAGGTGCAGGAAGAAAGTATTAGCATTTCTGTTTTCATTTCAATTATTTCAATTCTTTTTTGTTTATGTTTGTAGTGGTAAGAATATATAGTACAAAAAACAGGAATAAATACATTTATATTTATTAGGAGTCCATGGTAAAATTATTTTCATTGATAAAACTGAGTCATCACAAAACCTTGGAGTCCCTTGATTTAAGATATGTCCAACTATTTACACGAAATTAAAATTTTGACATTTTAAAATATATTTTCAAGAGTGAAATTACAGGCCAAAGAGTTTGGACCATTGCCAAATTATAATACCTTCAAGGTCAGTTGTTGGGAAATTTATGCTCCCAGTACATGAGGAAACTTCTGTTTCGTATTATATTTTAAAATTATTTTTCTAATTTATTAACTAGAAACTGACATTTTATTAATGTTTTAATTTGCATCTCATTAGCAAGGCTAATTTTTTCAAGTTTATTAGCTAATTAAGTTCTTCTTTCATAAATTACTCACATCTTTTGCCTGTCTTTCTATTGGGACCTAAGTATTTTTCTCATTGAAATTTGTATAGCTACATAGAAGTAGTAATAATTATAAAAAATAATTGCTGACACTTACTGTGTTGAGCACTGGGCTGTGATATTAAAATATACTGCATTTCTAGTCCTCTAAACAACCGATAGCATTATTATTCCAATTTCATCAATGATCAAATTGAGATGAATGATGGTAAATAACATGTAACCTGGCAGAGTCGTCTTGATTTCAAACATTAAGAATTCCAAATATTTTCTCTAGAATTCATTATTTCCTTTTGATTTCTTTTAATGTTGATTTTCAAAAAAGATTTTTTAAATTCTTATCCAGTTATATGTATCAATCCTTTCCTTTATGATTTATTCTAGTGCGTTTATGATGAGAAAATCATCGTGAAAAAGTATAAATATTCACCAAAATTCTTTATTTTCTCTGATTTTATTTTTTAGGCGATTCTAGAATCCATCGGGAATTTATGTGCATATTAATTGAAAATTTTACAGTATCCGAAATAGTCAATTTTTAGAATACAGTTAGTTAAATAACCCATTGGCATATAATGCTTCCTCTTTTTTGAATCAAAAACTAAGTTCTAATGGAATCTCAGGTGTGTTTTTGGACCATATATATGTATGACCATATATAATGGACAAAATATGTTTAAAATATATATATATATATATATATATATATATATATACACACACACATATACACACACTATGTATAATATATACATTTTAGATAATACTATATGTCTAATGTATATTTATATAGTTATATATGTACTATGTAATATGTATAATAGAGCAAAAATCCTCTATATAGTCTATTCCTCTTTTTCAAAAACTTCATACTTAATCTCAGCTGTTTCCAGATGAACTTTAAATCATTTTGTCAAATTCTAAAATTAAAACAGGGATGGATAAATGTCATCTTTATAATATTCAGTGTCACCATCAAGAAACTTGGCCCTGTCCATTTATTTAAATTTTCTTGTATCAGTAATTTTTGGTTATTTTTTCATATCTATTATAGACATTTTAATTTTAAAACTTCCAAATATTTTATGTTTTGTTCCTATTATGAATAAAATCAATTTCCCTTTCTATAATCTACTGAGTTTTCAGTTGATTCAATTAGAACCATACATATATATTCATGCATTTAACAAACAAAAATAGTTGTCTCCTCCTTTCTATTAATGGCTGTTTCATATTTCTTATAACATTATAAGAAAGATAGTGCATAACAGTAATGATGTGAGGCCTTGATTTAATTGGAATGCTTCTGGTGTTTCACTTAAATAAGGTATTTGTAGATTTTTGGTGTTGGTTTAAATTTGGCTTTATCATGTAAGAAACTACCATTCATTAATTTTTTTTTTTTTAATGTAAGAAATGGCTTTTGTACTTTATTAGATGCTTTCTCTTTTTCTTTCAGTTAACTTCCTGATAAGTTTCCTAATAGTAAAGCATCTTTGGATACCAGGAATATTCTGTTGAAAATTAAGCTGAATTGGTGTCCGTATTTTTAAGGAGTATTTTGCACTGATATCCAGTATAAATAAAACTAGTTTATAATTGTTTTTCAATTGCCGTGTTGAGATGAAGACTGGTTCATAATACGGTTCAGGTCATTTTTTCAGATTTTTTATCTATATAATAATTTATGTAGTAGGAGAATCACTCTCTAGAAAGTTTGAAATAATTTACTAGTAAAATTATTTGCCGTGAATGATTTTAACTTCTCTCTTTTTTCTTTGGGAGGGATTTAAAAATAATTGCATAATTTTACTATGGTATTACCCTACTTATTTCTTAGTCAATTTAGATAATTCATATTTATCAATATTTCTAAGTATATTTGAATGGAATTGTACATGTCTTTATCATTTTAGTCTCCTTCACATCCATTGTTGCTGTATTTTTCCTATTTATGTTGCTTAAATTGATCAAATCTTTATTTTATTAGTTTTCCTCAAAGAACTAACTCTTGCATTTGTCAACTTAAATTTTTTTTTGATTTCTTTTATTTTCAGTATATCTGTCTACCCAATGTCCTTACGTTTCTTGATTTTCACACTTACTTTATTCATGTATTCTATTAAAAAATGAGAGAATGGACAGTTACAAGTTTGACATATCCTGTGAATCTTCATATTTTTCCTTTATATTTTTGTTAATTAATAAGGAGCTCATCTTGTGATTTTGTTTTGTTCTTTGACCCAACAATTATTTTGGAGATGTTTTAGATATAGCAGTTTTTTTAAAGAAATCATTATTAGGTCTTTATTATTAATTTTTAATTTTAATGTATCATGCCAGGTAATGTGATTTTTGAGGTTTCTTGAGAGAAAATTTTCTTGTGTGGTTTATTTTATGAACACCTTTTGCAAATGTTTTTTGGATGCATAAAAACAAAATCTGTTTTAAGTTTATAAGAGAACCTATTAAATAAATCAATATTTAAAAATTAAAATTTTTGTCATTATCTACCTTGTGACTCCTTTGTCTAGCTAAATTTGATCGACTTGTGTTAATATTTCTCATAATGCTGTTTTCAATAAATTTGGCATTGAATTTTTAAGGGTTTGCTTTATGTATTTTTTAACTTGTTATTTGATGTGTTGTATTTTCCAGAAATATAAATAAGCTGTTTTTCATTTAGTGTTTCTTGTCTTAAATTCTGATTTGCATATTTGTCTGTTTGAATTTTCCTGGTAACATTGCTTCTTCTTTTGATTTTACCATTTTTATAATATTTTGTTTTAGGTGTGTCTCGTTACTAAGATTTTTTTCATACAAAACTGACACTTTGTATCTATGGAGAAATTAAAAACATTTATGTTTATTGTCATAATCAATATATTTGATCTTATTTTGGTTACCTCAGTTTTTATTTTCAGTCATTTGTAGTTTTATTAGTATTTTCTATTTAATTTTAATTTTCAGTTATTATGTCTCTTTTGCTTTTGGAGTTAATTGTTTATTTGTCTTACTGATTTTGGTTTCATTTGTGTTGGTATTGATCTTTGACAGAAATTTGGAAGTTTTATATCCTGCTTTTTGTTCTTCAAATGGTTACCACTATTAAAATATACATATCAGGTTTTAATTTTTAACTATCATAGTTGAGAATATAATGATATCACTTAAGCACCCTCTCTATGGAAGATTTAAAAGAAAGAGAATGGTTGTATACACAACCACCAACACACACCTCATTTCAAGTCTTTAACTTGGAATTTTACACCAAATTTACTATTATTATTAAATATTTTATATTCTGAATTCTCTGTTACTTTTTATTTGTATTCAATTTCTTAACTAAAGTTACAGTAATTATTTAGTCAATTTTGTATTTAAGTGGCTTGAAATTTCTTGATGTCCCCTTTCTTTAGTTCTTCATTTTGATTCATCTCTCATTTGCTTTTTTGTAATTTTAAAGAAGATTTTTGTCAAAGTCCTTGTTTACCGGATAATGCCTTTCTATTGCCTTCACACATTAAAGATGTCTTGACCGAGTGAATTTTTTATATTGCTACTTTGGGCTCAAAACTCTGTAAACAGAGATTATTCATATGGCTGCTGAAATTTGTTTCTAAATAGGAATGTTTTGAGACTAAACTGGTTTTTGTTCCTTTATAAATAACATTTTTTTGTTTCCTGCCACATGCTTATAAAATTATTGTTTCTCTTTCTTATTAAAAAAGAGGGGTCAGCCTGGTGGCTCAGGTGGTTGGAACGCCGTGCTCCTAACGCCGAGATTGCTGGTTCGATTCCCACATGGGCCAGTGAGCTGTGCCCTCTACAGCTAAGATTGTGAACAACTGCTCTGCCTGGAGCTGGGCTGCCGTGGGCTGCCGTGGGCTGCTGTGGGCTGCCGTGGGCTACTGTGGGCTACCGTGTGCTGCCATGAATGTCCAGTGGCTCATAATACCAGCATGGGTCAGGGAGCTGTTTCCTACACAACTAGACTGAGAAAACAATGGCTTGAACCACAACAGGGGAGAGGCGAAAAAGGGGGGAAAAAGTGTCCAAGATAGCTCTAGGGTGGGTGTCTTATTGATTTTCTTAGAACTAAGAGAACCCTCTCAACCTTAATTTCTCAGGGATTTTTTTTTCCTCCCACTCAGTTTTAGTTAAGTTTTATTTAATTATGGCCTTAATCATAAGTTAATTTTAAGTTATTTTCCTCTCATCTTCAGGAAGTCTTCATTGCTCTCCATTCTGCGTTCTTCTTGGCCATTGTACCTCATCATTTTAAGTTCTTTTAACTGTCTCTGTTCTGCAGAAGTTTTGTGAGTTTCTTCTCTATACACTGATTTAACTTGCCAGTGGAAAGCCTGCTTTTTGATCCTCTAATGTTATTTTTTTATTTTGTCGTTGAAATGCTTTCTGACTTCACAGAACTCTTTGCATCTCACCTGCTGCCTTTCCTCTTTGCTCCTTTTCCTCTTATGATTTTCTGATCCTATGACAGAAAGCCTATAGGCTTTTATACACTTTTAAGGATGCTAATGAAATTTCTAAATCCTTGTTCTGATTTTTACTACTAGAATCACATTTAGAAGCTTGCTGTCGCAGTGTTCATAATAATCCTTCCTTTTCTTGTTCTGTAGCATCTTTATATAGGTCTAATTTTGTTCTTTTTTCTAATTATCTGTATATCAAAAGAAAGCTATCCAGACTATTACCTACTTAGGTAAAAGGTGACTTTGGCCCCACTTTCAGAAGTCCACTTAAGGGAATCACCAAATCTCTTTCTCAGTTCTGCTGTGACCAGGAGTTTTCTTACACATAACTCCTGGTCACATATGCAGCATCTTGTAATTTTTCTTGTCCCTACTATGACTTTTTACCACCAATGACCATTGTGACATTAAAGATTGTGTATCTGTTCAAGTTTTATCTAGTATGACTTGGCTGGACTACGATTGGATCTTGTCCTCCATCTGTCTGACTTTCTGACCCTGATACTGTACATAAGCAAGTACAACCACTAGAGTTCAGTATGCCCAGGGCTCTCCCTGAATGCGCCCCTGAGTCATGTGCTTTGTGGGCAAGCTTCCTGTCTCTGGATAGTATGGGTGAGTGCCTTCTATCCTCTCCTCTCTTTGTCGTTGCTTGTGGTAATAAAAACGTCTGTATATAGAAGGTGAAGAAGAGTGGTGGAAGGTTCACAGTTTGATTCATTTTCTTGTTTTTATTATTAAAGTTTATTGGGGTGAAAATTGTTTGTAAAGTTACATAGGTTTCAGGTGTACAATTCTGTAGTACATCATCTATATATCACATTGTGTGTTTCAAACCGTCTAAAATATGACACTACAGGAGAAAAGGGGCACCTTACAAGTCCTTTCATTCAACAGTTCCAAAAGCATGATCTGCAAATCCCTGAGGGTCCCTGACACCCTATAAGGGGGTCTGCAGGGTCAAAACTATTTTCATAGTAATACTACTATATAATATTATAATACTATTTTGTGATAATACTTAGACATGTTTGCCTTTCACTAAGTTGACATTTATACTTACTATGCAAAAGCATAGTAAGTGCTGGATAAAATTGCTGCTGTCTTGGCATAATTCATACCAATGGCAGCAAACTACATATGTAGTATCCATGAACTCACACTAAGGGAAGAAGAAGAAGAAGAAGGATGAAGAGTAGGAGGAGGAGGGAAAGAGGAAGAAGAAAGGAGAAGAAGAAGAAGAAGGAGAGGAGGAGAAGGAGGAGAAGACAGTTTCATTCCAAAATGTCTCTGATGGAGTGGTCAAATATTAATTTTATTAAATTGCAACCCTTGAGTACATTTTTAAGAACTATTCTGTGTGAGGAACTGGGCAGCACACGTAAAGCACCTTGGGAGCATACCAAATATAATGATGGTTTCAAGGGAAGCACTGGTGAGATTGTTTAGGTTGAAAAACCATCGACAGACAAACTATGGTTTTTCAGTCTTGGGTATTTGGCAGATAAACATGTTTTGAACCTGTTATTTCAAAGGAAACAGCTAAAAGTACTTGTTGCCAGTGATAACATTCGAGCTCGAAAGAGAAAATTAGAATTTTGGAAAACTTGTATCTGCCACCAAAAGTCTGAGAACTTCCCAGTACTTAAAGAATTTTTCTTTAAGTGAAATAAGTGGTGATATTAAGAAACATGATTTTTTTACATTGTGTAATTAAATGCGCCAACATTTAAAAGAGCTGTGTAACACAGTGAATCAATATTTTCCAAATGATCAATGCATGATGTTGCAAAATTATGCATTGGTAATAGATCCATTCAAAGTGCAAGACACATCAATGGATTTTAGTGTAAATGACTACAAAAAGTTTATCGATATGGTTTTCAACTCTACATTACAACAAAGTTTTATAAAACTACCACTTGTCAGATTTTGGGGTAGTATCAAAGAATAACCATAATTATCCTCAAAACCAACTAAAATTTTACTTCCTTTTTCTATCACGTATCTGCATGACACTTGATTTCTCCATAAGTCTAAACCAAAGGAACGTATCACAAAATTTAAATGCAGAAATAGATATAAGATTCCAACTGCTTTCATTTTTAAGTGAAATTTTTATTAAAACTTAGTTTTTTAATGAAATATATTAGCATGAGTTTATTATTATTTTTAAATGCATTAATATATAATGTTACAAAATTTCCTCAATTTGTGTTTCTAATTTGATAAATATCAATAGATATTACCCACATAAATGAAAGCTCTTTGCCATTCTCAACAATTTTTAAGATTGTAATGAAGTCCTGAGATCAGAAAGTTTGAGAACCCCCACTCTATTTTGTGCATAGAGAAAGGGACAACTTTCTACTTTCTGTTTCTGGTCATACAACATTGTTGGACCATTAACTGTATTTTTCTTTCAAATTTCATCTATAATATCTTGAAGTTAGTAAAAATTCCTCTCAGACTTGAATAATAAATAGGTGAGTTTTAATTCTATTTGGGGATTTTGTAAATTTTCATGTTTTCAGTTCCTTCAGATATTTAGTGGAAGGCTGAGAGCTTTTTTAAAAAATTTAAGATATAACTTACATGTCATAAAATCCACCATTCTAAAGTGTACAATTCTCTGGTTTTTACTATATCAAAGAGTTGTGCAACCAGCACCGCAGTAAATTTTAGAATATTTCAATACCTCGGGAAAAAAATCCTTTAGCTATACCCCTGCATCTTCTTATTCCCTAAGCACTAAGAAACCATTCATATTCTTTCTGTCTCTATAGATTTATTTATTCTGGACATCTCATATAAATGAAGTCATATAATATGTGACTTTTTGTGTCTGGCTTCTTTCACTTAGCACAATGTATTCAAGGTTCATCTATGTTGTAGCAGGTGTCAATGCTTCATTCCTTCCTATGGCTGAATAATCCATTGTATGGATATATTAATTGCTGGGTATCTGGGTTGTTCCAACTACTTTGGCTGTTATGAATAATGCTGCTATAGACATTTGTATACAGGTATTTTTATGTACCTATGCTTCTAGTTCTCCTAGAAATGTACTTAGGAATATAATTACTGGATCATATGGTAATTATGTGTTTAACTTTTTTGAGGAGCTACCAGTGTTTTTCACAGCAGGTGCACCATTTTGCATTCCCACCAACAATGTATGAGGGTTCCAATTTCTCCACATGTTTTCTAACACTTATTATTTTCCACTTTTTTATCATAGCCATCTTTTGGGGTATAAAGTGGCATCTCATTTTGGTTTCAAGTAATTGAGCATGTTTTAAATATTATATTTATGAATAAGGTCTGGCCACTCATTTTAAACATACATGCAAGTTTCTGAAGTTTTTCAATTAATAATCTTCCCTTTATTTATTTTCTTTGTTCTCTTGAGTCTTCTTGAAGTACATATTCATTTTTCTAAGACCTTAATTTAAAAGATTTCAACATTGCTTTTCTTTCCTAATTAAAACCTTTATCTCTAATATAATATTCTAAAATTCTTCTTGAAGCTTATGTTCCTATGTGACCACTTGAGGATGATACTGCCATTCTCTGACAAGTCATTACGGAAATGATTATGCTGTTTCATTATTTACATGCTGTTTTGTCAGCTCACCACAAAGGTACTGTACAAAAACACACCAAGAACCTTTATTTGCTGTCACAGTATCTTTCTAAAGGGTATGGGATTTTTTTTACATTTTTAGTTTCTTAAGTCTTTCAGGTGATTTTGTACCTTCTCAGGAAATTAAACACTTAATTGTCATAAAATCTAGATTGTTTTCATAAAAACAAATTTGAAAAAAGTAATCATTCTGGATGTTGGTTTGGAGTCAGCAGCTGGTAATAGTCAACTTAATAAAACTCCTTACCCTAGTATAAATCACCCACAATTTGAATTTTCATAGATATTCTTTTCATCATTCAAATTACAGGAAAATATTAATGAGCATTTGCCATACAAAACTGATAACCCCCATACATATCTAATCATACAAAAATGAATTTATTACCTTAAGACTTTGCAAATGTTAGAATCATCTAAATTCATTTCTTGCAATTCCAGGTTTCCACCTGTATTCCAGGTGACAGATCGTCTCATCTCCAAATTTTACTCACTAAGAGCCCGAAAATGACTAAACACTAGAAACAAGAAGGCAGGCTGATGAAAAAAGATGATTTCCCAAATTCCAAGGGGAGATGTACAACAATTGCAGTGTCACTGGTTTGTGGTGCAGTGGGATCGCTGCAGAAATGCATTCCCAAAGCAGAGGCATTCTGCATTGTGCAAGGAGACTGGTGGATCCATGCCTCTTTCTAGCCCTAGTCATGATAATGCAAGGATTCACCACTAAGAATCTTCCCATTTTTTTCCTCCTAATTCCATTCCCAACCCCATCAGTAGCTGTGCTCACTCTCACAATACATCTGGAAACTTTGGTTGCTTGTAGTATGGAACTCACCTAGATGTAGATGTTGGTGTATTGCCCTTTGTGAGATCGACTTACATGAGAGAACTGAGGATGGCTTGGAGAAGAGTATACGTGCTAGACTATGTTGCCCTTCAAGTAATACATTTAAATAAGGAGTAAATAGATACTGTTTCTGGCTTTATGGAATCTGAGAAAGTCTAAGCGTTGGAAGAGGAGAAACATTAACTTGGATCAATCAGACCTTACATCCTAAGGACCTGCTGGACCTGCTGAACAGAATGGACAAATTCTGTTCATTAACTTTGCTGGCCAGCCAGGAGTTGGGCAGACAGGAGGACAGCTGGAGACAATACTGATCTCCAACTGGAGGAATGAATCAACACTCAGTGTATGCCTCACTATGTGAGGAATAGACCAAGTTAGACAAACACTTACCACACAAAACATCACAAATCTTTGGGAAAGCAAGAGATTTTCCAGTGAATGATTTGGGAAAATGACTACTTGGGGAACTCTCAATTGAAATTTTTACCTCACATTAAATAATGAAATAAAATAAAGAGCTAAACACAAAAAGTGAAACTACAAAAAAAATAGAATAAAAATGTGAAAATTAACTGGTTTTGGAATAGGGAACTGTTTTCTAAGCATAGAGCAATGGAAGAAATCACAAAGAAAAATATTAAGTTACACAAAACTATTGAACATCTATGTGCCAAAAACACTATTGAAAAATTAGGAGGCAAATGACAGGCTAAGACTAATAACTGCAACAAACTAGAGATACAATGAGTTAATGTTCCTTTGAACATTGAAAAAATGTTCCTTTGCAAATTGAAAAAAGAAAAACACTGACAAATTGGTAAAGGTAAGAAATAAAGCACATTGGAAGAAATAAGAAAAGATTAAAAAGTCCAATGACTAATATTAAAGGAAATGCAAATTAAATAAACTAAAACCAAGGTCTACCTTTTTTTCAAATTAAAAAGATTTTACCAAAAAACAATTTTTTTGGGTGGGTGGGTTTTAGAATCATGGTGTAAATGTGAGGTTTCCAAAATTATATCTTTAAATGCATGCAAAAGTAATACAGACAATAAAAAACAGAAGCACGAACTCCACCTTCAACAAAACTAGGAGACATCTGAGAGAGAGATCCAAGATGGTGGAATACATATACTCTGTGCTTGCATCATCCCATGAATATATTAAAATTACAACTAAATACACAACAATCAACCTGGAAAACAATCTGAAGTCTAGCTGAACAAAAGTTATAACTAAGGATATAAAGAAGAAGCCACATCAAGACTGGTAGGAGGGTTGAAGATGCGAAATGGGCTGGCCCCAAACCCCACATGACAGTTGAGAACTGGGAGGGATATCTTGGCCACAGAGGTTCCCCTTGAAGGAGCCAGGGACCTGAGCCCCCACACCAGGCTCGCCAGCCTGGAATACAGGTGGTGGGAAAAGGAGCTCCTCTGTGAAAAATAATGGGGATTTTGACAATCAGGATGGGATGGAAGGCTGTGGAAAACCCAGTCATCCTCTTAAAGGGCCCACATACAGACTCACTCATAGGCACTCACCCTGGGCTCTGGTGGAGAGACAGTGATTTGGAGGGTGTAGGAGGCATACAGGGGCACACTGAGGTGTGTGGTTTCCAAGCAAGGGCTGGAGGACAGTCGGCATTTTCCCTGTATGGGGTCCTGCTTCTGTGCAGCCAACAGGCAGGTGCCATTTTTCCTATTATGAACCCTCCCCCTCATGGTCAAATCTGAATCTAATTGTTCTGGTGAGCTCCACTGGGACCCTACCCTGCCCAACACCCCCAATGCCAGAATAACTTTCTCTGGGAAAAGCCAGCCCCACACGCATTGCACTCTTGGAAAACTGTTCAAGTCCATGGCCCCAGGAAGGTGGCAACTGGCCTCAGTGTGCTCTAAGACTTTTGCTGAGTAGCTCTAAGACTTTTGCTAAGTAACTTCAGGTTCAGCACTGGCACCAAACCAGAGTCTACATTAACTTGGTGACCACAACTCTTCCAACTCTAGTGACTCCCTGAGACCCTGCCTCACCGAACTTGCATACCACATGAGGCTTTATCAGTGGCTGAACCTTATGGGAGCCAGCAGCTGTCAGCAGGCATCTGAGTGTTCTGGCTTTCTGCATAGCTACCTCAGGCTCAGTACTGGTGGCAGCAGTTTGTGGTTCACAGTGTGGCCTCTCTCACAGCCTCTAGGTCCAGTACAGGGAGTGAACAACCGTGGATTGCTTTATAGCTCCTACCAAGTAGTCCCTGGCTGGTCACAGGCAGTGGGTGACCTGAGCCTGTACAGGAGCCCCTTTCAAGAGGCCCCAGAACAAACATACTTGGAAGTGAGGCAAATCCAGCTCTGTGCGGTAAGCCACCCATACAGTAGCCCGTAAGCTTTGGACAGGGCCAAACCCCACCCACAGCCAACCTGAGGGTCAGTCCCACCTGCTGACAAACCAACAGCAATCAAGGCTCAAATATAATAGGAGGGCACACACAAGGGACACTCCTGGAACACCCAGCACAGGTGACTAGGGAGACTGTGCCACTGGGCCCCACAGGGCACCTACTATGTAAGGCTACTTGTCAAGACTGGGAGACATAGAAGATCTACCTAATACATAGAAACAAACACAGAGAGGCAGCCATGAGGAAACAAATAAATACATCTCAAATGAAAGAACAGGAGAAAATTCCAGAAAAAAAAATAAACAAAATGGAGGCAATCAACCTACAAGAGACAGAGTTGAAAACAATGGTTAAAAGGATGCTCAAGGATCTTAGTGAAAACTTCAACAAAGAGATCAGAAGCATAAAAAAGGACATAAAAACCATAAAAAAGAACCAGTCAGAAGTGAAGAAAACAATACTGAAATGAAATCACTAGCAGACTAAATCGAATAAGTGATTTGAAAGACAAGGTAGCAGAGCACACCCAATTGGAACAGCAAAAAAAAAAAAAAAGAAAAGAAAAGAATTTTAAAAAATGAGGATAGTTTAAGAGACTTCTGGGACAACATCAAGCGTAACAACATTTGCATCATAGAGGTACCAGAAGGAGAAGAGATAAAACAAAGATTGAGAACATATTTGAAGAAATAATGACTGGTGACTTTCCTAACCTGACAAAAGAAATAGACATACAAGCTCAGGAGGCACAGAGACTCCCAGACAAGATGAATCTAGACAGGCCCAAACCAAGACACATTATAGTTAAGATAGCAAAAGTTAAAGACAAAGAGAAAATCCTAAAAGTAGCAAGAGAAAGGCAACTAGTAACTTATAAGGGAGCTCCCATAAGATTGTTAGCTGACTTCTCAACAGAAATGTTGCAGCTTAGAAGGGATTGGCATGAAGTATTCAATGTGATAAAAACCGAGGACCTACAACTAAGATTACTCTACCCAGCAAGGCTATCATTTTAATTCAAAGGACAGAAAAAGAGCTTCCTAGACAAGAGAAAGCTAAAGGAGTTTATCACCACCAAACCAGTATTAAAAGGACGTTAAAGAGACTTCTTTAAGATGGAAAAAAAATAAAAATATGAATAATAAAATGGCAATAACTACATATCTATTAACAACTACTTTCAAGGTAATTGATGCTCCAATCAAAAATATAGGAGGGTTGAATGGATAAGAAAACAAAACACTTACATATGCTGCCCACAAGAGACTCACTTCAGATTGAAAGACACACAGAGACTGAAAGTAAAGGCATAGAAAAAGATATTTCATGAAAATGGAAACAACAACAAAAAAAGCTGTGGTAGCAATACTTATACCAGACAACATAGACTTTACACAAAAGGCTATAAAAAGAGTTAAAGAAGGTTATTTTGCTGAGTGGAACAAGTCAGACAGAGAAAGACAAATGTCATATGATTCCACTTATATGTATACTCTAGAGAACAGGATAAATTAACAAACAAAACAGAAGGAAGCTCATAGATGCCATGTTTCCCAGAAAATAAGACTTAGCCAGAAAATCAGCTCTAATGTGTCTTTTGGAGCAAAAATTAATATAAGATCCAGTTTTATTTTACTATAATATAAGACCGGGTCTTTAATATAATATAATGTAATGTAATGTAGTGTAACGTAACATAATGTAATGTAATATAATATAATACTGGGTCTTATGTTAATTTTTCTTCCAAAAGACGCATTAGAGCTGATTGTGCAGGTAGGTCTTATTTTCGGGGAAACACAGTACAGAGAGCATTTTGATGGTTGTCGAATGGTGGGAGGAGGAGGAGTGAAGGGGGAGAGGATTAAGAAGTACAAATTGGTTGTTACAAAATAGTCATGGGGATGTAGAGTATAGCACGGGAAAAACATTCAGTAGTATTGTGATAACTATATGTGGTTTCAGATGGGTACTAGATTTATCAGGGTGATCACTTTGTAAGTTATATAAATGTTTAATTACTGTGGTGTACACTTGAAATATAATATTTTACGTCACTGTAGTTGAAATATAAAAAAAATAATAATTTTAAAAAGAAATAATTCTAATGGTATTCTATCTACCCCTGGTGATTTATTTCTTCCCAGCTTTTTCTTTGCATCCTAAAATTATAGGTTTTTCCTCATTTAAACAACAATACAAAGAAGATAGTCAATAACTCAGGAAAGATATGATAAGACCACAGAGATAAAACACTAGTTGGCAGAGCTAAAAAAATAAAAGCAGAAAAAAATTACAAAAATAAAGACAAAGGTAAAACCACACCTAAGAAAATAGACATTTCTGAAAATATGGCCAAATGCAAACAAAACAAAACCAGAGTTCTTTTAAAGATTAGAATGATATTGACAGGTGAGGAATCCAGATTTAAAAAGATTCAAAGTGAATACCAGATGAAGAAAACTAAAACATACTTTAATAACATTTTCTAGAAATAAAAGAAAACTTTAATCTATACTTTGAAAAGGCCCATCCTGCCTCAGGAAAAATTGATAGGTAACAGTCAACATCAAGACACAGTCATGTTATTACACAAAAAAGAACTCTGTATGTGTCGTGTTTGTGTGGATATAGAAGGAATCTACATTTTTTAGTTTCAGGAGTGTGTTTTTTCTATAAGTCTAGAATGTTATTTTATTTTTGTTTTTGGTCAAACACATACAATCTGACCACAAAATTAAAGAAACATGACTTAACAGAGAAGGGAAAGAAGAAAAATGTCACGGTTTGAGGGAAGAAAAAAATTCCCATTTACTCTATTTGAAGGGCTTAAGGATAAATATCTTTAACATGCAGAGTAATTTCAATAACATTATTTGTTTAATATTCTCACTCATGAAGGTAGAATCTTTTTAAAAGTATGACTCTGTCTACTGTGTTAGTGTTCAGAACAACAGAATTTATTGTAAAAAAAAAAAAAAGTTCAAGTTTGACAGTGTTCTGAGGACCATGGCTTCCTGGAAGACAATGATGAATAATCTCCTGCCTCGGAGGAAGAAAACCTGCCATTGCATCTTTTCTCACATCCAAAGAGAAAGCTGTAAACAACATATGAATCATAGCACCACACAGCTCTTTTACAACTTTACTAATAGCATAAAACAAAGAAAATCAAACAAAAACATTTTAAGAGCTACATTTTGAAGTATCATTTCCCCTTGCTCACTGTCCACACTTAATCCCAAATCCAATCAATTCATTTTCTTGACTATCTTTTGACTCTATCTTCTACTTTGTCCCCACAGTCTACCGCTTCTAGTCTAAGTCACTTTCAGGTAAACATTCTTGCCCCCATCCAATTTATTCTTCCCTCTGCACCCAAAGTGATAATTTTAAATAACCAATATGATCATGTTGTCCTCCCCCATCAACACAATCCAACCCTCCATAACACTCTTCAGTGGCTACTACCTTGAGGATAAGAAATATTCCTTACAGGATGCGTCCTCACCAACCTCTCAGCCTCAACTTCTCCAGTTTTTTCCTCTGTGCTCACATAGCTGTTCTTTCAGTTCCCCCAAAAAGCGCTGATTTTTCCTCTGTGCTCTGTTAGGAGCATCCCTCTCCTTACTTCTTCCTCAACCCCCACCATAGCCAGCTCAACTTTTGTGTCTCTGTTTCAACACCCTACATCAGAGTAGCCTCTCCAGAGCCACGGATCCCCTTTCCTCTCAATATTTGTCTCTTCCAACTTTATGCCCATGATTGAAGGACCATTGCCTGTACTCATATTCCTGTTCTACCTCTCAATCTCAGAAAATTAAACATGACTGTTTTGAAGTTATCAGATCCAAGATGAATCCACTCCCTTGAGATTTCCATTTACTCCATTTATTCAGTGTTGTCACCACCTTGTAGGATTGAGTAGGTTGCTTAAACTTTCTGTGGCGAATTATCTTATCTATAATATAGGAACAATTACACCTTCCCTGACTGTGAGGGTCAGAGTTGATAATAAATTTTGTAACTGTTTATAAAGAATTGTGGAACACTAATTAATAGATAATCATTATTATTATTTGAAAAGTGCATTATTTGACCAGTCGTATATCTAAAGGGAAGAATAAAAAAGTAATGTTTAAGGATATATTTTAAATTTTCATTTTGTTGTTTTATTTGCCAGTGCTGATTTCTTTTAGGCCGAGAAATGGACTATTTCAAAAGTATTTATACAGCATTTCCTGAGAAAAAGTTTTCATTTCTCTCGTAAGAATAGTTGAACTAATGGTAAGGGGCAGAAAAAATGGGCAATGACAGTAATTCCCCTCCCCCGCTTTTCTGTTTCACTTTTCAGTTTCAGTTACCTGCAGTCAACCACAGTCCAAAACTATTAAATGGGAAATTCTACAAGTAAACAATTCATAAGTTAAATCGCATGCCATTCTGAGGAGCAAGATGAAAGCTCACGCCATCCTGCTCCATCCTGCCTAAGAAGTGAATCATCCCTTTTCCAGGGTCTCCAGGCTATGTCCACTCCCTGCCCATTAGTCAATTAGTAGCCATGTCAGTTATCAGACTGACTGCCTTGGTATCGCAATGCTTGTGTTCAGGTAACCCTTATTTTACTTAATAATGACCTCAAAGCATAACAGGTAGTGATGCTGGCAGAGAAGTCATAAACTGCTTCCTTTAAGTGAAAAGGTATGTATGTATAGGAAGAAACAGTATGTATAGGGTTCATAGTATGTATGGTTTCAGGCACCCACTGGGGGCCTTGGAAAACATCCTCGGTGGATAAGCAATGACTACTGTACCTAAAACACATGCTCACAGCTCAGACATACCAGTATGTATGTGAACACACAAATGAGGTATCCATTTCATGCATTCAGGAAAGAAAATTATACTTTAAGTAATCCATCTTCTCCTAAGGATCTTCTGCAGAGAAAAGGATGATGGTCTTGCCAAAGTGTATATATATTTAATATATCTAAGAAAGAAAGAAAAAAGTAGGGAGAGACAGAGAAGAAGGAAAGAAGGGAGGATAAAAAGGAAAGAATTATCAGGACTCTCTACTACAGAGTCCCTTACTTAATGGACAAAGTTACCAGAGATCAAGTGTAGAAAAGGCACTTTGACATAGTCCACACTGCAAACCTTCCCCAGTGAATGCTTACTTTCAGGAATACGCATAGAAGACTTCCTTCTTCACTTTAGGAAAGGAGGATAGTCCCTCTCCCGCCACCCTAAAGGGTCTATTTCTTCACCAATTAGCCCTGCCAAGGCCTTTCAGAGTGTGAGGTATTATTCTGTCTCTTCAATATAGCCCTAGAGTTTCTGATTCAGTAGGTCTGAGGCAAACCCAAGAATATGCCTTTTTAATGAGTTTCCAGGTGACCCTGAGGCTGCTTGTCTGGGAATCCTGACCTTCAAGAAGCTCTGGAAGCCCAGAGGCAAGGGCAAGAAACCTGGGAAGTAGAGTCATGTTTTAAAAAGCTAGGAGAATGAACAGAGCCAAGATCTAGCATGTTTCTGGAATACACTGGGCACCCCACAAAATTGGGTGAATGAATGGACAATGAATGAGTGATGTTTTTGCTAACAGCTTCTATGAATAGCCTAGGGAAGCAGTATATAATAGTGGTCCGGGGAACAGGCTTTGCAATCAGATACATCAGGTTTCAAAAACTGCCTTCCAACTTACTGGTTTTATGACATTTGATGATTATTTAATTTCTCTGGTCCTAAATTTTTCTCATCTTTTTATTGGGGTCATCGTAATATATACCTTATGGAGTTATTCTGGAAGTGAAAAATAATAGACATTAAACTAGCCCAGCACAGCACCACTTGTCACATTGTAAAAACACAATATATAATGTTTATTTTCCACTGTTGTTTCAGGGTTCCCAAAAGTTACATGTGCCACCTGATATGCAATGTGCTTCAGAGCTGGATCACCTGACGCCCCAATGGTCATGGTTAGTTGCCTATCACTTATCAGTTACCAGTAGGAGTGAACCTAGACGGGTTCAGAGCTCATGAGCATGTGAAAGGCAAATAGCCACACAAATGGCAACTATATAGTTAATTTACATACATCCCAACACCACATTATTGTGTATCACAAGGATACCCTCAGCTTCAACAGACAATAAATGAACCAGAAAGAAGAAAAACACTCACAGATACACTGAGGAGCTAGAGTTTAAACCCTTTTCATGAGCGTCCTCTTCACTCCCCTAGCCACTAGACCCATATTACTTCTGTGAAAACGCCTTACGGCAGTAACTGTTTTAACAGAACATTCTCCCTTTTCCTGGAGAGGATAGCAATCAACATGAAAGAAATAGCTACGTACGCCTCAGCAAAAAAAAACCTCTTCTATAAACGTCTCAAAGAATATTACTAAATGCCTTACTCAAACATCGTTCAATTCATACACCAAGAGTTTTGACTTTCTTTTTCAAGTTTAATATTTCTGCAGAGTATCTCTGAAAAGCATAGGTAGAGAAATTTGATCATTCCTCAAATGTTCTAATGTTTTCCTATCAGATATCTCAGCAACCTGAATATTATGTGCATATTAAGTAACAAGTAGACTACTGAGCATTAGCTCTCATGGACATTTTCTAACTAAATACTTTCAAGCATATATAGTACGCTACAAAACCTGAAAACGAGCCGGCTCTGCAGCTTGATCTTCAGCAAAGACAGAAAGTGAGTTGTTCGTGTTCAGTGATGTCAACATAGGTTGGTGCCCTTTGTCTTCTTTGATGGTAGGAATTTCGCTTATCAGAAACTCACTCTAAGTAATGACCTGAAGCTCCCTGGCATTAAAATATAAAAGAATAAAAATAGATTTAATTATTTCTTCTCCAAGATGTCTGAGTCCCATCGTTAGAGCTGTAGGCTAGGCTACGTGAGGTGCCCTATAGTCTGGGCTAGGCTGTGTACCTGCAGCAGCCTAGGCTGCAGTTTCTGGAGACACAAAAATCAAAGCGAATGGATTGGTGGAGTGAGGATGTCAAAAACCTTTTCACCAAATAGTAACTATAAAAATGGACAAATGTATCAAAAACAACTGTTTCAGTGCCCTGGAAATTGACCAAATGTATGGAACAAACAGATAAGCACTTATTAATGAAAAACTACTGAATTTTGAGTTAAAACATTCCCTTCCCTAGCTCCTTCTTCATGGTAGTCCCAACAAGATAGGGAAAGTGGTGAATAACCAGCAGCTTAACTGTAGAAGGAAAGTGACTAGATTTGGAGCAGTAGTTGGAAAATCCCATGCTCAGCAGAGTTGTCAGTAATAAGCAACAATCTAAATGACAAAAGAAAATAAAATTGTAGATCAATATCCCTCATTGAATACAGTGGGAAATATCTTTTTAAAAACTAGCAAACAAAACAAATCAAGATATAAAAGTACTTTATACCATGAGATTTATCCTAAGAATGAAAGTTTGGTTTAACATCTTGTAACCTCAGAACCAGCTCAAAATGGTGCCTTCCTGTTTAAGGAGATACTGAGTTGTTTTTAAGAGACAACAGACCAAACCACAAGCCGTGCAGCCAGAGAACACGCAGAGATGAGAACTTTGACCGTCAGCTGCATCCAGAACCAAAGTCTCATCCTCCCCTCCCCCCATCCATGGACCCAAAGGACCAGGACGTAACTGGAACTTGAACACTGGAACACTTTCAGAAGCTAAGGGTCCATTGTCCGGGAAGATGCAGTGTTGACACCCCTTTACCATCAATGGCTAAGTTCAAGGTTCTCCAATTAAAACTTGCCCCACCCGCACTTCCACAATCTTGTTCTACCTAGCTCCTTAAAAACCCTTAACCTAGTCCAGCGAGCAAGATGGATTTGAGGAACGATTAGGTCTCCCATCTTTTTGGTTGGTGCCTTCTTGATCAATAAACATTTTCTTACTCAAAACTCTTACATTTTTGAGTTTTGGCCTTTTGAAACATATGGGCACATGGAGTTTCAGCAACAATCTGGCAATCACCTTACACAATCATTTTAATAAATATAGAAAAAGAAAAAGCATTTGACAAAACTCCACACCCATTCATGACTATTTTAAAAGATCTCAACAAACTTGGAATAAAAAGGAATTTCCTCAATCTCCACCAAAACAAGTTCAAGGCATTCAGACTAGAAAGGAAGAATTAAAATTGTTTTTATAGGCATATGACAAACTCTTATACGGAGAAAATCCTAAGGAATACACACACACACACACACAAACACACACACACACACTCTAAAGTAGCATGACGTACAACACTCAATTGTAGCTTCAAATATTAGAAATGAACAATCTGAATATTAAGAAAATACTTTCATTCACAATAGTATCAGAAAGAATGTAATACTTAATAAATTTAACAAAGTATAAGACTTATACATTGAAAACTATAAACAAGTGTTGAGAGAAATTAAAGAAGGTATAATTTAATGGAGCTACACTGTTCAGGGATTGCAAATTTTCATTACTGTTAAAATCACAATTGTCCTCAAAATTATCTATACAGATTCACAGCAATTCCTACTAAAACTCCAATAGGATCTTTTTGGTAGAAATTTATATAAAATTTATATATAAATGCAAAGGAGCTAGAATAACCAGAACAATTTTGTAAAAGAAAAATAAAGTCACGGAACTTACATTGCCTTATTTTAAAACTTACTATAACGCTACAGTAATCAAGACAGTGTGGAATTTGTATATATACACACACACACATACACACACACAGAAGGTACCAAAAGAATCTATACACATTTTAAGAAAGGAAAAAACTATTAAAATTGTAATACACAATAAATACCGATAATGAAAGATGAATACAAGTCATGTTTGACTTCTACAATTACAAGAGGTGTTCAAAGTGGTTACCATCAGCATCCAGACACTTCTGATTGATTATGGTGAATTACTGTTTGATCAACGTTGACCAAAGTGTCCATTTGTTTCCTTTTTTTTGGCACCACCTGTATAAAAATACATATATATACATATATATATGTATATATATATATATATATATATGCATATATATGCACACATATATATACACATATATATGTGTATACACACACATGTGTGTATGTGTGTGTGTGTATCTCAATAAAACAAAATGAAAATTTCAGAAGTAAAACCTTATAATTTTGGTCAATTGATTTTTGAGAAAGGTGACAAGACAATTTTAATTTTTTTCCTTCTGCCCACTTGTCAGATTTTCACAAAATTTATTTTTTCCTAACTGTATTGAGTTATGGTTGACAATTAAAATTGTATATGTTTAAGATATACAACTTAGTTTAATGTATGCATACATTTTAAAATATTCGCCACAATCAAGCTAATCAACACATCCATCACCTCAGTTACTTTTTCTTATGGTGAGAACAATTAAGATGTACCTTTTTAGCAAATTTCAATTATAAAACACAATATTGTTAATTGTAGTAACATTGGTGCACATCAGTTCTCCAAAACTTATTTATCTTGCATAACTGAAACTTTGTACTCCTTAATTAACATTTTCCCATTTCCTCCTTTCCCAGTCCCTGGTAAACACCATTCTACTCTTTCCTTGAGTTTGACATTTTTAGATTACACATATAAATGAGATCAGGGTAGCATTTGTCTCTCTGTATCTGGCTTAACTCACTTTGCATAATGTCCTCCAAGTTCACCATGTTGTCACAACCATCAGGATTTCTTTCTTTTAATGGCAGAATGATAATTCGTTGTATATATGATATATATATACATATATATATAACACTATAGTATATATTCTATATCACATTTTCATATATACACACTATGTATATTATAGAATATATTCTAACATATATAGAATATATTCTAACATTCGGGAATATATAGACTATATTCCATAGTACATATAGTGTGTGTGTGTGTGTGTGTGTGTGTGTGTGTGTGTGTGTATTACATATATATTTTTTATCTATTCATCTGTCGGTGAACATTTAGATTCTTTCCATATCTTGGATACTGTGAATAATGCTAAAATAAACATGAGAGTTTAGGTATCTCTTCAAGATAATGATTTCACTTACTGCGAATATATACCCAGAAGTGAAGTGGGATTACTAAATCATGAGGTATTTTTTGAATAACACCCATACTGTTTTCCATAAGAGCTGTACCAATTTACATTCCCATAAACAGTGTATGTGGATTGCCTTTTCCCCATATCTTTGCCAGCACTTCTTACTGATAACATCTTTCTGATAACAGCCATTCTAACAGGTGTGAGGTGATATCTTATCATGATTTTGATTTGCATTTCCCTGATGATTCATGAAATTGAGCACTTGTTCATATACCTGTTGGCCATTTGTAAGTCTTATAAGAAATGTTTATTCAGGCCTTCCGGTCAAGATGGCAGAGTAGGTCAATGCTGTGCTTGCATCCTCTCTGGACCACATCAAAATTACGACTAATCTACAGAACAACCATCATGTAGAATTGCGTCAAGTCTAGTTGAACAGAAGTCCTATAACTAAGGATATACAGAAGAAGCCACGTTTAGACTGGTAAGAGGGGCTGAGATGCAGAACAGGCTGGTCCTACAACCACATATGGTGGTGAAAAATTGGGAGGGATATCTCAGCTGCAGAGGTCCACCGTGAGGAGCAAGAGGTCCCTCTTCCACACCAGGCTCCCCAGCTCAGGGTTCCAGTGCCAGAAAAAAAAGTCCCCACAACTTCTGGCTGTGAGAAACAGTGGAGATTGTGGCTGAGTGAAACAGAGGGCTGCTAGAGTCCCAGGCACTCCTCTTAAAGGGCCCACACATGGACTTACTCCCTGATGGACTAACTCATTCTGAGCTCCAGCACTGGGGCAGCAGCTTGAAAGGTGCCAGGGACATAAGGGGAGGAACCGAATTGTCTGGCTTCATAGCAAGGGCTGCAGGGGCAGCTTTCTCCCAGACAGAAGGGCTGGCAGAAGCCATTGTTCCTTTGTTGAGCGTTCCTACGACTCAGCCTGCAGCTGCCATATTTGAATCTCCATCAACCTGGCTAACACCATTTGCCTCACCCTGATGATTCCCTGAGACCCCACACCACCCAACTGCAGGCCAACCCAAGGCACCTCCAGTGGCTTTTCTGTAAAAAATACCCTATCTTTGCTCATGCTGCAGACTTTCCTTAAATCTCTCAAAGGTTCACAAACCCCAGACAAGCATAATCTGGACTCAGAGTGCCCTGTACCTCTTGCTAAGGAGCTCAAAACTTGACAATAGTGGCAGCTGGTCTTGGTTCCCAGCTTAGGCTCTCTTAGGCACCTCCAAGACCAGCACAAGTGGCAACCATCTGCAGATCACTTTGTAGCTCATACCAAGAGTTCCCATCCAGGGCATAGGCAGAAGGTTGAACTTGGCCTGCAACACAGCCTCTCACAAGAGGCTCCATAACCAATATACCTCGTGGCCAGCTTCAGATCACACTAGCGCACCACCCAACCACCTCAACAAATGACACACCCAAGGGCAGATTCAGCAGGCACCAGAGTACCACTAAAGTGAATCCTACTCCATAAAATTATAATATATAACTTTATTTACCAATGTTACCCCAATATATTTAATTTTAAAAACAGCACAGGTGAACTCCAAACAAGTTCTTTATATAAATTATACCTATAATCTCCATATAAAAATAAATATATGGGCATGTATTCTCATGCACAACAAATATTGAATGTGACATGCCTTAAACTAGCATGAAAATTATTTGGAAAGCTCATATAAATTTGAATGTTTCAGTTTCTCTGAATAAAGTTACTTCACAAATGTAAAACAAAATGATAATAAAAATATAACCTCTATATTCTTTAAATTTTTCATATGGGTCATAGGTTATGGACATTCTTTCCTCACTGCCAGGTTTCCAGACTCTACTATTCATAAGAATCCACTAAGGTGCTTGTTCAAATGCACGTTTCAAGGCCTTATTCCCTTGAGATTCTGCTTCAATATGTCCAAGACAAAGCCTAGCAACCTGGTGATTCTGATGCAGGTGGTGTCAGAATCACACCTTAAATGACACTGCTCCAGACTCTGGCAGTCTGCTTAAAGAGAGGTGTATTTCCCAAAGCTTTCACACTGGAGCCTGAGATAAGTTAAAGTGAATAACAGAGAACTTTATGGGGATTTGTGAAAACCTGGACAATCAGGGGCCAAAAGGACAGAATGGATCCAGACTAAACCAAGGGAGCAACTTGAAAATGTTTTTCCTTTGGATGACGCAAAAAATTATACTAACACCAAACCCAAGTCACATAACATCTGTGCCTTCTATGAGTATTCAAGCGGGACAATTGCTAATAATAAGTCCCTGATTACTGAACAGTCAATGCAAGGAAGCCTGAGGAATCTGTGTGGGCATTACCATGTTCTTATCTAGTCACAAAATCCAGTTGGTGTGCAATTACTCCAATGTGACACCTTATATAAGCCAGAAATCGTGTCTTCACATTGTAAACCAATAAAATTACATTGTAGCCATTGACACATACAATTACAATTTTTGCCTGTTTGATGTTCCAATACTGCAACAGCACTTGCCCTGGCTTGGAAAGCAGTCATTCTCTTCCTTAAGACAGCATTACAGGGAGTTTCATTTGGTCTTCCTGTATATAGGACATATTTATAGACAGCAGAATAATGTCACACAAATTGCTCTCACAAATATTCCTTGCTTCTTTGCAGTATCAGTGTCCATTTCTAGGCTAGAGTGTGAAATTTCCACGAGTTACAATTCTTTTCCAATGTATTTTCTTGCCATTATTAGTACACAAAAAGATGGTGGAGTGGATGACTGCATTCTTGAATCAAATGTGTAATGTTGAACACAAACATGTGCAGCATTTAACTTTGGTCCTATGATATAAATATAAAATTCCTACAAGAATAAAATTAAGGAGATTGTCTCATGTGGGATATTAGGAAACCTTACCCTCTCCATTATCCCCTCTGAGTTCCAACCTACAGAGAATATACACATACTCAAGAATCACTTGCCTAATAGTGGATCAGTGTGCCCACTTTATTCATGCCCTAGTAGGTGTCCCCAACCCTCTAAAAGTAGGGCTTTCTGATCGAAGGATGCAGCATAGGACAGATCCCAAGACAAAAAGATTTTTATTCCTCTGCCCCAATTGAAAACAGGTCAGTGTGCACTGAAGGCATGACTTAGCCATCTACATGGAAGTGTAAAGCTGAAACAAACAAACAGCAGGTACCTCACTGGGTTTCCAGCAGGCTCTGATAAAGATCCATTTACCACTTGGAGAATAGTGGTGCAAGGTAAGCCCCACTAAAGAGGCTGACATCAAAGGGAATGAGCCTGGGGTGGGGACTACACCATTTGTTGATGAATGTGACAGTCAGCAAAGGCTAGGTTAGGCTGCAGTAACAAAGAGCTTCAAAATCTCAGAAACTTGAAGAGCATTTTATTTTCTTTCTCAAGCTAGTTGTAAAACATGGGTTGGGAGTGGGGAGGCGAGTAGTGGCCTTCTGTTCTTTGTAGTCACTCAGAGACTCTGCTGACAGAGGCTCGTTCTCAACATATATTGCCATTACCAGTGCAGCTGAAGGGTCTCACAGCCTCAATAGAATGTTCTGGCTGGGCAGTAATACACTTCACTTCTCCTTATAATCCACTGGCCAGAACTTGTCAAATAGCTCCTTCTAATTTCAAAGGGACAGAGAAGTCCAATTTTCCCAGTAAACACCAGGAATGTATGCTACAGTGGGGAGTAGCATTTTAAAATCATCATACATTGTACTTTATCTCTAGTATCTTACAGCTTGACCACTCATACTTTAATTGCCCACTTCCTTCTGCCTCCTCCAATGTCTTATTTTCATAGTCTTAACAAGCATTGGAAAGGCACTTTCATAAAAAATGTACACAGGGAGACCAACGATTCTCTCTGTTCCTCCCACATCCTCTTCTAACTACCCTTTCTTTACACTTTAGTGTATATGTCCAAGAAGTCAATGGGCTGTGCCATAGGAAACTATGATTTTTTAACACATAGGCCACACATTTGTAATTCTGGCCCAATAAATGCTCATGATACTTACCAATCAAATTAGCAATTCCTTCTACCATGGGGACAAGTAAAGAAGCAGAGAAGAGATCATTCTAACACTCTGTGGGTCTGTTGGTGGGAACGGGAATGCTCTTTTCCATGAAATCATGTGGAGGAAGTCTAAAAACATCACTTAATAATTTCATAGCCTTAGGTTACAAAATCCTTTATAATTCTGACATGAAACTTAGATTTCATAAAGCAAGATTTTAACTCCCATAGGCCAAAGAAGCCTTGGATATTATGAAAGGAACATAACATATTGGAAGAAAATATTTACTACACATGACAAAAATGCAGTATCCATAATATATACAGAGTGCTTACAAATCAATAATAAAAAACTGAAAAGAAATACCGTATTTTGCCATGCATGTTGTGCTCCCATGTATAATGTGCACCCACATTTTTGGCCCAAACTTTTAGGGAAAAAAATCTTTAATTTTAATTTTAATTCAAATTTTTATTAGTTTATATTTAGGTACTTATTTTTTGTATTATAAAGGAATTTTAACATTTATTTATTTATTTATGTATTATTACACTTTTAACTCATAAGCATAAATAAAAGAATTAAAAACATTTATATAGATATGGAATTAGTACTACCCATGTATAATGCCCTTATTTTTCCCTAAAAGTTTGGGCCAAAAATGTGGGTGTATATTATACATGGCAACATATGGTACATATGAATAATAAGCTTATAAAACATGATTAGTCTCATTGATAATTAAACGAAGTCCCAATTATTTTGCCTAAATTTAGGCTAAAATTAGAAAAAAATGTAAAGATTGATAATATCAAGTAATGGTCAGAAGATGAAGACCTGGTTGATGTACAAAGTAGAATAATGATTTTGGAGAGCAATTTGTCAGGAGTAGTCAAACTTTAAATTTGTATGCTTTATGACAGAGGGACTTCCTCTTCTAGGAATCTGTCCTACAGAATTACTTGCACAAATACGTCAAGGGCTACAAGCATGATACTTCTTACAGTATTGTTTGTGATATCAAAAATTGGGAAAAGCATAAAGTTTGTCAATGGAGAGGTTGATACACCCATGCAATAACAAGCTGCTCAACCATAAAAAGAATCAGGTAAGAGCTATAAATACCGATGCGGAACATGGTCTTCATTGCTAAGTAAAAAGCAAGTTACAGAATAAAATGTATAGTATGGGTCAGTGATGTGCTGGAAAACAAGGTGTCATTTAAAAAAGAAGGCTTTATCAGAGTTTGCTGATTTCAATGAGGTACACTCATCATGGCTGCATTTCAGCTACCAATGTTTAATAATTGGCTTGTAAAATTCTGCAAGCCATTTTATGGGACTATTTTCATTTTTTTATAGTACATACGTGAATGTGTGCGAGTATGTAAGTATGTGAGCATGTATTTGCATGTGAGCATTGAGACACAGAAAAAATATCAGAAAGGGTAAACAAAAACTAGAGCAGAATCACCGTGGAATAAGAGGTAATGTACCATTTTGTAATTTTCATACTTCAGTACTGTTTGCATTTTTTTCATTGAACACGTATTGCTTCAATAGTTTTCTTAAATTAAGATGTACGTATTTTATTCCAAAAGTAATACATTACTACTTTAGAAAAATTGCAAAATATAAAAGGAGAAAATATAAATTACCCATACTTATTCTACTTCAGGATAACCACTATTAATATTTTGGTGTAATTTCTTCCCATTGTTTTCTCTAGGAAAAAGTAACTTTGGGGTTTTTCAACCCAAGTTTACACTTTATGAATAATTTGTTAACTGTACATGAATTTTGACACCATTTCTGATTATTTTCTTAGGAAATTATGTTGCTTATTATCATAGAAGTGGTATTAATTATTGATTACAGGTAAGATTACAAAAATATATCCTAAAGAGAGGATGACTAGATTTTATTCAATGCAATTCAGGCTAGATTTTATTTCTCAAATTTGCTAAAGAAATATGTAACCAGATTTTATTTCTTAAATTTACTAAAATCATCTAGATAGGGACTTTTTAATGGCAGTAGAGTTAAAGAAATGCTATTAATATAGTTGTCATGTATACATTTTACATATGCATTGTTTTACATGAAGAAAACTGTTGGCCCTGTAATGTCTACAACAGAAGCAAAAGACAGTGGAAGTTGCCTTGGTTAATTTCAGATAAAGGAATTTAAGGGGAAGAAAAAGTGTTTCACAGATATGTCAGGAAGAAAAGAGGTATTAGAAAGAAAGCAAGACCATTAATAAATGAGAAAGATGATGAAATTGGTGGTGACTAAAATGGTAAGGCGACCGGTGGCTTTTATATATATAAATACCAAACTTTAACAAGAAAAATAAAGAAAGCCAGGGCAGACATTTAGGAAGTAATGAAAATCTTGTCAATACTGTTTCTGATAAAAAAGCAGGTGAGGAAATTCAGTACAGCACTTAAATCCAGGATTCCAGACACCTGTCTTCACCAGGGATTTAAAGTCATGAATTCAGCTCTGTAGCTAATCCAAGACCTCACCCAGTTGAGCCCCAGTCAAACTTCTGGTTTCAAAGTCTACTTTCCAATGCATTCTGCACCTAACCCTTGCACAAAATTCATCACTCAAAACTGGAAATGCAAATTTTTAGACTTGTCTTTCATCAGGCACTATATTCAGAATTATCTTAATAGCAGAATCAGGGGCATTATCTGTGCTTCAAGCCGATTGTTTTACTTGGCTCTACCAACCCACATGCCAATACATACTTCTTCACCCAACACACCCCCAGCTCCCTAAGCCATTTCAGTAATTGATAGAGCTCAAGTATCCACTGAACTAATTAGGATTACTTGGGATCACTATTGTACCTTGCTTTTCTTTTTGTAATTATGGAGAATGTCTATAGTGAGTGAGTAAAGAAAAAAATAGTCTCCCCTTTTTTTTTCTTTAAGCAAATTCAATTAGTTGATGTATCCATAAAGGGGCTCATCTATACTTCACAAAATTAAAGATATAGACATCAGAGGACACAGATGACAAAAAAGTCACATTTCAATGGAAATTAACTAATAAGATTTCTCAACTATTGATTCTTCTTCTTCTTTTAATAAATTGCAGAGAACAAAGTGAATGTCCCAGAATCAAGGAAATTAAATGTGATGGCGGCATTCTATACATGAGTAACTTCTTGTATCTGTCATTCCTAAACAGAACTTTTGACCACAGTAAGACAGCAAGGGAAATGTTGAGAAAATCAGATGGAGAGTAATGGAATTGCGGAACGAATAAACTGCAAATCAGTAGAGAAAGAGGCACCCCAGAGGCCCTAATTTGGACTTGAGTCAATATTGTGATACAATTGTCCAACAAAAGTTATGTGAATTCAAACTGGCTTGAATCTATGCTCTTAATCCATATGGATTAAGAGCATAGATTCAAGCCAGTTTGAATATAAAATATCACTTCTTCCAAGGAACTAAAAACATTTTATAGGCAGTTTTGTCTTCACCCTTATTACACACCCCAATTTTCCCCTCTGGTGTTTCTGTGCTCTGTGGTGACAAAATATTCTCTGTCAACAGAGAGACTGGAGTAAGAGGAAACTCTCACTTGCCCAAGACAAATCACGAAAGTGCAACCAAGGTCAGCCCAAGTACTGTATTTTCAATGGGGCATATTCTACACCAGTCAAGATATAACCAGAGGACTGAAAGAGATAATTAAGGTAACAGGAAAAGCTAGAGTGAGCATAGATAATGAAACAAGGTTTTTAGGAGTTCAGCAGCATTACTAAAGAGGTTTTTAAAGGGATCTACAAGAAAGAATAAATGCTTTATTTAATTCCAAGGTTATAACAAAGTCAAGCCATATTGAAAAATGGGAAGACATTTCTCCAAGATCCAAATTCCCTTAAGGATAAATTTTAGAGATGTGAATTTTTTGTGTGGGACCTTTGCTGTTAGTTAGCGTCTTTAAACTAACTTAAACCTTTTGTGATTCAAATACATTTACTCTTGGCAAAATAAAGCTATATTTTCTGTGAAAAACAGAAGCCTTCGAATGTTCATAGGAGTATTCAAATTCTTTAGAAATACCTTAATTTTCTCTTGAAGCAAATGCAATGTTTAATGCCCAGAGGAGCTAATGCCCAGATGACTTAAGTGATGGAAAAGTACTCATACAGTACAGTTGACCCTTGAACAGCATGGGTTAGGGACTCTGAACCCCCACCCGTTGAAAATCCATGTATATATTTTGAGCCCCCCAAAATTTACCTGTAGTCGACCCTTTGCATCTGCAAATTCAACCAAGATTGGGAAAGCAAAAATACTGTTTTCCATCCTTGGTTGGTTGAACCTGCAGATACGAAACCCATGGATATTAAAGGAGGGAAAATTGCATGTAAGTGGACACGTATAGTTCAATTTCCTGTTGTTCAAGAGTCACTTGTATAAGAGAGTAATGTACGTGGCAGAAAAATGTGAACTATACCTGTATCTTGGTGGGACAGAGTAAATCCTCCAGATAATTCTTCCAAGTGGAAAGGAACAACCCTGTGCTGCAAGACAGACTCCGGAGCTGGTAAACTGCTTTCTTCCTTAATTTTTGAACGCTCAGTTAGCTGCGGCTTCTATTGTCACCAGTCTGTGGACAGCACATTCCTTCACTTTGGTGTCTTTAGATTACCCAGGAGAGTAAAAGGTTTCAACAAGGGCCCCTTCTTCAAGGCCATCAGTATAAACCTACTATCCATTTGATTTTCGGGAAATTTATGGAAAACTGCTTATTTCACATTTCTTCTTTGACTAATCTGATTTGAGGTGATAAGTGGGGAAGAGATGTTTTATTTACTCTTGGCCTTCAGAAAACTAGAAAGATATCCTAAACTGCTGATGGTACTTCTAAACCATCAGGATGACATAGACAAGGATCTCTCAGAGAGCAAAATCAATCAAAACCTTTCCCCAGAACTAGATCCGGTTTTGAAAAACAACAAGAAACATGATTTGTTAGTCTGTGGTACTGGACACATGCAAGAGGTGCTTCCAAACACAAATGAAAACATATTACATACAGAATCAGACCCTGTACCTCTTTATTTGCCTGATACATTGCTGAAGATGCATAATAGAAAGCAAACATCACAGAAAAGTGGGATTTTCTCAGAAATAACCACAATAAATGTCTTCTCAAAAAAAACCAATTAAGACAGAAGGAAGACCTCCTTCATCTTTGAAATCAAAGAAAAGCCCATTTGGGTCTAAAACAATGAAAAAATTGTTCATGAGCAGTTCATCTGGATGAAAATATGACCTCTGTGTTCTCAAGGTCTCTGAACCCCAGGGTTCTGTTGAATGAATGCCAATTGCATATGTTGGAGCAGTTAAAGGAACACTTTAATTTATGTGCTCAGTTTTTCTGAGACCTCAAAAAAGAAAAAAAATGAAGGTGGGGGAAGGGGATGAATGAGGTTAATTTTCAGGTGGCACATTCAGGGGTGCTTTTGAGATTAAGGATTTTTCCATCATCTCAGTACCCTCATCTGAAGGGCAGTGATTTTGTAGGCAGAAGCATCTCAGTGACAGTCTTAATCCACCCTCCCCAAAAGGCCTCAGGGTCTTTAAATAGTGACTAAGTCTCTTGAATCCATTTTTCAACTGAAGACCACGTAATAAATATTTCAAAATCATAATCAATGAGGAGGAACCCTTTCTTTTTGCCATGGACCCTACAAGTTAAAATACGGGGACACTAAGAGTTAAATGGAATAATAAATATAATAGCAAATATAATAAAATAATAAATATAAGCAATAATAAATATAAATTCAATGATAAATAAAACAATACTAAATATAAATAAATATCATATATTACAAAATATAAAATGACATACATTGTAAGTTTATATACAAAGTACATTTACCAGATATTCCTTCTTGGAATATAAAACATATGATTAAAAAAAAAAATCTATGTTGGAGAAAATTTAAGTATCCCATTATTTTCACAAATAAACTTATTTTGGACAGTAAGAATCACAACTACAAATTTCAAAGTTCTCTCCTTCCTTTCATTTTTAAAGAATCACTGGTAAAACAAAGAAAAAAAATCATTCTGCTCATATGTCAAATTTTGTATTTAGTAGTATGTAAAATAAATGTTGATTACTCCCTTAAAAAATAACTGGGTGACTAGAATAAAACAATAGAGCATCACTCGTGACAATTAATTATAATGAAATCATTCTTTCCATATCCTCCAGATGTTTACATCATATTTCACATACCTGAGATTTAAGGTTCTACCCAATGGAAACATATTCTAAAATTTTTAGTGGGTTATTTCTGAGTTGTTTTGTGATTATTATAATTAATACACAAAATGGTTTGGCTGAGAACTCTAGTCATTCCAAGTGCCCCAAATTCTAGAGATCATTAAAAGAAGACTTTGGAGAGATAAGGATGATAATGCAAACCAAATTCTGTAGTTTTTCCTGACTACAAAGACCCATAACTGCAGGCACAGACAAACTGTCTCGGTTGCAAAGGTCTGCTAACAACATCCTATAGGCAAAATTCTTCCCTTGCTCTCCACATACCTTTCCTTGCCTCCTTCTCATGTTTCTTATTCTCTGGGGGCATTTTTCCAGTTTCAGCAAACAAATTTAGAGCTCTTTGTATGTGACCTGTACTATTACAAATATACTTAATTAGCATTTTGTATAAAAACCACATTTATTTGAATGTGAAAGGCTGCCAGGCCTGTTTGGGCGAGGGAGCATGAACTTGGCTCTTTGCCATGGGTCAACAGTAATTTCAACTTATTTCCTCCTGTCTTCTTTTACTAAATTAAAACTCTGGAAGTTCAAATTAAATTAAGTTTAAATTAAAAGCTGGGCAGCAATATGATCTTTTAGAGTGTAAGAAAAAACATAAAGTGACAATTCAGTGGCAAATATGCTTCAATGTAATGGAAGGTTAATATTCCTTAATTTCTCCAGCTTTCAGGTCCTTCAATAAGTGGAGTCTTTGGCACGTTTTTCTCTGTAGATCACAACCCTGATTCGCAGGAAGAAGTAAAATTTTACCCTAAGTAAAACGCATAAATATTTTATGCCAGTTACTTTTGTCTTTGGGGCTACCGGTCCTCCTGTGGGAAAGAGCAAAAGAGGCGTCCCTCAAAGACTTAGAATATTTTTATAAACTCCAGTCTCTCCTAACTTGCCTTCTCTCCCAAACAGAAAGCAACAGTGCCTTCCCTCCATAATCTGTTTTCCTAAATGACAGTGTATCTCAGTGGCAATGTGACTTGATGAAGAGAAACCAGTAAAAGATCTTTCAGCAGCTCCAGAACTTTTATTCTGGTGGGAAAACTGCATTTATAATTTGTCATTTTAAATAGCAAGCTTCTTGCCACTGCAGAGTAAGAGAGCTTGAAGAGTTGATGCAAAATCAGAACCTTCTAGCTTCGCGGATAATAAAAAATCTTCCATTCACATTCTGACCGAACAAGACTTTTTAAAAATTTATATTATAAATGGTATTGATGCAAAAAACATACATTAGAAAATCCTTCTATTTATCTTCCAATCAGCAAACTGATGAGGGATAAATAGATCATGGATGGATGGATGGATAAAACGGATACGCAGAATATAGAAAAGATTTAGAAATACTTTGGTTTAGTAACAATTTGCTTTTCATTTTTAAAGGGTCTCCTTATTTTAAAATCATTTAAAAAAGCAAAATAAACAAAACACAAGGGACCCTCCAGCAATCAGCTGGCTCCTAATTTGGTTGCCCAAATAACAGAGCGCCAAACTTGAAAGCAGTATTTGCAGGTTGCTTCTCCTGTTCTGCCTTTGCCATATCATCTCATCTCAATTATGATAATAAACAGCCTATTTGCACTGCAATCTACTCTTGATCTGAAAAGCTGAGCCAAACCACATTTGGCGCTTGAGACTCACACCCAGCAGTGTCCACTTTAAATAGAAAAATCGCATTGATTGCATGAAACTCAGGGCTCATTTTGGTCCATCGATTCCCCTGGTGACCTTCCGCAGCATCAAAGCCCAGAGCGAACCCAGTCTGACCCCGACTTTATGTGTATTATTATATCAAGAGACAGCAGCTACTTACAGTCCATGCCATTGTCTCCATAGATATGTAATAAAGTATCCTAGAACTGCTCCTGCCGAGAACACTTCAGGTGCGCGTCATTTTCTTCTGTATCCTTCTCCCCTCTCTCTCCTACTTGCACGCAAACACATACACACTAGCCTCCTGGCAGTATTAAAATTCTTCGTTTACTGAAGGTTTCTTCCCTCCCAATACAGAACAACTCAAAGAGCAACTTCAGACTTTGAGTAATGCTCACATAACCCAGTAAACAACATCCTTCACCCAAATCCATTAATAATAATGCTCTTTATTAAGCTCTTCTGTGAAACAGTATGTCTAATACAAAGCTCCTCTCCACACTGTTTTAATTATAATAAATCACCTTCATTATGATGCATACATCAGGATAGCATGCCGGCTGCTTCGCTACTCTGATACTCCCATAATGAGGGGCAGCAGACATGCACGTCTCTAAGAAAGTTATTTACACACACACTGAGAAATTCTACAGCATCCCACAGCTTTGCAGCATGAATTTCAACAACTTTTATCTTACCTTACTGTTCATAACATCACAGCTGAGAAGACAGGGGTAAAAAAGAAAAAGCACATCTGAAAAATGCTGTTTACACAAATAACGGTACCCTGAATACATCCACTAGCACGGAAAAATAAGTCCTGCAGTACTATCATTTCTCTATAAATGTAGGAAAGTATTTTACTGCCTGGTGCAACAAATCAGTGCTGAGACTCTCAGCTGTGGTGTGCAAGTTCCAAGGGACTGCGTGTCAAAGTCAACTTCCCAGGCAGTCCCCTGAGAACCACGCTGGGCACATTCTCATGAAAGGTGTGAAAATCTGATTTTCTAAAATGGATCAGTAATTCTCTATGAAGGGGGAAAGGATCGATAAATCTTTGCTAAGTAGATTGTAAAGGAAAAATTATTCTTTCAGTGACAGTACATTAGGATCCTCAAACAATCTCAATAAACTAAAGATGGAGCATTTCTCCACAAGCTACTTTTGACTTCTGATATATTTTTGTAATCTCAGATCATTCTGCAATGCACATACATTTATATTTGCTAAGCAATGTTCCATGCTGATGTGATTTATGGTTTGTGCCATTATAATGTTTGGCTGTGACTAGAAAAAGAAAATTATAAGCTGCTTGTGACCTGATAGATGTGATACGATGAAATGTCATTACAGCCATACACACATCTGTGTTTATAACTACACCTGTTCTCTGGGTGGCCCTGGCTATGATTCAGGCATTCCGAAGCCAAATATGTCGGTGTCGTTCTTAGGTACCTGTTCATCAGTATATAGGTTGTACCTCTCGATACCTAAAAATACCTGGGGTATGATATGCATAGAATCGTGGGTGTTACTAGTTTCCATGACTATTTCTTTCTCTCCCTAGGCAAAGACCCAGGAAACCCAGTCACTGGTTATATCACATACACTCTGACAGACCTGCTGTAGCTACCAGCCCTTCCCCACTAACACATTTGCCATTTGTCTCTCAACTAGAGAGTCCATGCTCTTTACCACTCTGAGGCAGAGAAGCCTTGATAAAGAATTTAGACAGAAGATGTGTGTCACAAGGAAACAAGCCTAGGAGTGGACAGACTGCTCCCAGGAGGCTCCGTGGTTATAGCATCCTGAGCTGTGTGTGGCTGAGATTTCCCCTGCACTGTGTTAAAGCGGTTATTAAAAACTATGGCCTGTGCGGTAGTGAGGTATTTCAGGGGCCTCAGAGAATGCTGAACATCCTGTGTCCGTAATACCCGGATAAAACCAAGCAAACTCTCAGCATGGCAGGCTTAAATCTGAATTTCCTTGTACGTCATGCAAGTTTATGTCAGAATTAACAGTAACATAGCTCCTTTGGGAATAAAAGGCTCTTCTATGGGATGCTACATTCCTCCTTAGACAAAGAAGGGGACACAAGGGATTGGTATGTTAAACCCTAGGAAACAGGTGTGATTGATGCATGCAAGCTGTCTACGGCCATACCTCCCTGAACACACCTGATCTCGTCTAATGTATGCAAACCTCATTCAACTAAATGTCCACATTTGTTATAGGGTTTACGTCAACAAGTATCTTTTAAGGGGTGGGGGATGTACCAAAGTTTTTATTAAATGCCTCCTTTCCTCCTTTTTCATTGAAAAATGCTATATTGACACTCATACAGGTACAATAGAGTGACTATCATTTCTTTTGGACATGAAGGACTCACTGTGATTAAAATCTCTCTCACCATCTCACCTTTTTGATGGTTTCTGACTAGAGAGTGAAGGAGTTCCAGAAGCAGTCAAAGTTTCTCCATAAAGTCCATCATCCAATGCTCACTAGTAAACAATATGCCACAGGAAAGTTTGTGGGGCTAGCAAGTGAAAGAAGACCTCCTGGTATCTCTAAACATTTTGGGGAAATGTGTCTTCTTGTTAGCATCCAAAGTAGAGCACCAATCCAGAAATCATGAGTAGCATCCTTTTTCATTCGAAAGTCATATTCAACTATTGAAATATGAAAACTCAATTTTCTACAAGTGAGGGCTGTGATAATACAGAGTCCTGCATCTAACCTATCACATGACAAGTGCAATTCTAAGGAAGCTAAATGATAGGAGGGAGAGAATGCAGCCCCTTTTCAAAGAAAACCTAGAAGCCGCTTAGTAAATAAAATACTAATAGAGATATAGAGTCGGTATTTTGTTACATGCTTGTATCCACATGGGAATCTTAAAATGGAATGATTTCTCTGCTGTTGCTTCAATTTGCACTCTAAATATAAGAAGTAGTATTGATGATGTCATAGAAATGGCAGCGTGACGTGAGCGTCTTGAAATCTCCCCTGGAATTTACAACAAATTTGAACAGCTATAATTTCACAAGAGACTCTGTGTGCAGTAGACAGGCAAGACTAAAAGGCACGCAATTGAAATCATCTAAAGGTGGGCAAATTGCGCAAACGGGGGAGGAGGGAAGGGAGAAGTGCGGAGACGGAGCCGCGTGGGCAGGCGCAGGACGCAGACCTGGCTCAGGGCTCCGAGCTCGCTGCATCCCGGAGCTACCGCAGCTGCGGGAGAGGGAAGCACTCGGACTGCGAGGGCTCCGCTTATGGCCCACAGGGCTGAGGGGGCAGCATATAACACGGGGGAACCCAACGCTCACGGCAGAGACCTCGAAGCAAAGACTGAGGGAAGGAGAGTCAAAATGGCGGTTTAAGCCCTCACTGCCGAGCAGAGGATGGAAGGCTTAGAAACTGGCCTAGCCGCCCTCTCCCCACCCTCCCAGAGCTCGCCCCACTCCCACCTGCCCACTGCTAGAAGCGGAACAGTAGCAGTGTCAGATATAAAGAACAGAATATTTGCAGTTCTGAGAACTGTGGTCCACAGATACGGACTTGCAGCCCAACTAGTTCCGGCAGAGGGGAGGGAGCCTTGGGTGCGGGACCGGCTGTGCTGGTGGTCGTTGCCATTGCTCAGAGCCACCTCTCACAACTCATGCCACCCATGTCCCCACCTATCTGGGCGGATTCCCGCAGGGGTAAACAGAGCCACTGAAACACACAGGCCCTGAATATGGTACAGGAAGAACTTTGGAACTTCAGAAGCTCTCCACATATCTCCACGGAGGTGGTGCCTTAAGACTCAGGTGACCTGCTCATAGAGGAGAAGCCCATGTTCCAGGGATTCCCACCATAGAGTGAGAAGCTGGAACGGTGCAGAGAAAATATGACACTACACCATGAGACAGAATAAAAGGCTGAAGTTGGACAGGAAATAAAGCGTTCTACCAACACCTACTGGAAAGCAAAAGAAAGACCTCTTTCTACCAACCTGTTGTAGAACCCACTCTTTTAGATGCCTAGGAAGACAACTAATAATTCATTAATTGCCATGAATAATCAAGATAAAAAGAGAGCTCAGAAAGGAAATGAAGTGTCCAGATTAACTTGAAGACGTGGGAATATGTGATTAAATGACAGAGAAGGCAAGACTGCAGATCTGAAGAAACTCAGCGAGATGCAAGAACACACAGACAGGCAGTGTAATGAACTCAGAAACACAATCAAAGAACAAAATGAACATTTTACCAAAGAGATTGAAATTTCAAAAAAGAACCAAATAAGGGATATGGAGATTAAGAACTCAATAAAAGAAATGAAGAATGAAATAGCCAGCTTAGGTAATAGAGCTGACCAGATGGAGGAAAGAATCAGTGACATCAAAGATAGAAATCTGGATATGACACAGATAGAAGAAGAGAGACTTGAGAGTTAAAAGAAATGAAAGAACTCTACAAAAACTTTCTGACTCCATGAGAAAGAGCAATATAAGAATAATGGCCATACCAGAAGGAGAAGAAAGGGAGAAAGTAACAGAGTATATTCAAATAGTAGATGAGAACTTCCCAAACTTGTGGAAAGAACTGGATCCTCGAATCCAAGAAGCAAATAGAACACCAAATTATCTCAATCCCAACAGGCCTTCTCCAAGGCACATTGTATTGAAGCTGTCAAAAATTAACGACAAAGAAAGAATCCTCAGGGCAGCCATGGAAAAGAAGATGGTGACCTACAAAGGAAAGCCCATTAGATTATCATCATATAATCTAATGGGCTTTCCTTTTAAAAATATGATGATAATCTAATGGATTTTTCCTCTACTAGCCAGGAGGGAGTGGAATCAAATATTCAAACTATTGAAAGGGAGAAATTAGGAGCCAAGAATAACATATTCAGCAAAGATATCCTTTAGATATGAAGGCGGAATAAAGACCTTTCCAGGCATACAGAAGCTGAGGGAATTTTCTAACACACGACCTACACTACAAGAAATACTGAAGGAGGCTATTCAACCTGAAACAAAAAAAGCAAAAGAATACAAAACCATGAACAGTACTACGAACAGACAGACAGAAGCAGGAAATGGCAATCCCTACACCAAATAAGACACTATATACTTAAACATAACATAAAGGGTAAAGTAGAAGAAAAAAAAACACTTAAAAAAAAAGAGGAAAAAGACAATTTGCTACTTCAATGCAGAAATCAACTCACAACATAAACAGGGATAATTTTTGACAACAAAAATATAAAAGGGGAGAGAGTAAGGTCTGAATCAACACAAAGGAATGGAGAAAGTAAGCATGCTGAAGAAAATGGAATACTCTAGATATAAAACTTTCTTTTACATAAACTTAATGGTAACCATTCAAAAAAAAAAAATCCAGAACTGAAATATATAACATAAAAAAAGAAGCAGAGGGAAAAATTATAGAATACCACCACACTGAAATAATAGGGAGCAACAAAAAGGCAAAGAAACAATGGAGACACAGTCCTACCAGAAAGCCAAAGATAGAATGATAGGAAATCCTCATATATCAATAATCACCCTAAATGTAAATGGGCTAACCTCACCAATAAAAAGACACAGAGAAGCAGATTGATTAAAAAAAAAAAAAAAAACTAAACCCAACGATATGCTGCCTCCAAGAGACACATCTCAGCTACAACGACAAATATAGACTCAAAGTGAGAGGGTGGAAATTGACACTGCAAGCAAATGGTACCCAGAGAAAATCAGGTGTAGCCATAATGATATCAGATGAAACAGACTTCAAGATAAAAAAGGCAACAAGAGACAAAGATGGACATTTCATAATGATAAAGGGGACTATACAACAAGAAGACATAACAGTCATCAATATTTATGCCCCCAATCAGAGAGAATCAAAATATACAAAGATCTACTAACAGAACTAAAGGGAGAAATTGACCAAAACACAATTACAATAGGGAACCTAAATACATCATTGACAGCTATAGATAGATCACCCAAACAGAAAATAAAGCAGTATCAGCCCTAAATAACACATTAGATGAAATGCACATAATTGACATGTATAGAGCACTTCATCCTAGAACATCAGACTATATATTCTTTTCTAGTGTACATGGAACATTCTCAAGGATAGACCATATATTGGGACATAAAACTAGCCTCAGCAAATTTAAGAAAATTGAAATCATACCAAGCATATTCTCTGATCACAAGGCTTTGAAATTAGATATCAACTGCAAAAAGAAAGCAGGAAAAACTACAAATATGTGGAGATTAAACTTTTAAAGAATGGCTGGGTCAAAGGAGAAGTAAGGGGAGAGATCAAAAGATACATATAACAAATAAGAATGAAAATACATCCTACCAAAATTTTTGGGATGCAGCAAAAGCAGTTTTAAGGGGGAAATTTATATCATTACAGGCCTATCTCAAGAAAGAAGAAAAATCCCAGATAAATAACATCACATTGCACCTTAAAGAACTAGAAAAAGAAGAACAAATGAAACCCAAAGTCAGTAGAACGAAGGAAAATAATAAAAACCAGAACAGAACTAAATGAAATAGAGAATGAAAAGACACTAGAAAAATTAATGCAACAAAAATCTGGTTCTTTGAAAAGATTAATAAAATTGACAAATCTTTGGCCAGACTCACTAAGATAAAAGAGAAAAGACACAAATAAACAAAATCAGAAATGAAAGAGGGGACATTACCATGGATGCCACAGAAATACAAAGGATTATCCCAGAATACTATATGCCACCAAATTCAATAACCTAGAAGAAATGGACAAGTTCTTAGAAACATACAGCCTTCCTAGGCTGAATCACGAAGAACTGAAAAATCTAAATAGACAGATCAACAGTAAGGAAATTGAATCAGTCATGTGAAACCTTCCCAAAAGTAAAAGTCCAGGACCAGATGGCTTTACTAGTGAATTCTACCAAACATTCAGAGAGGATCTAATACCTGTCCTACTTAAACTCTTCCAAAAATTGAGGAAGAGACAATACTCCCTAACCCATTTTATGAGGCCAACATTACCCCGATACCAAAACCTGGTAAGAATAACACAAAAAAAGAAAATTACAAACGAATATTTCTGATAAATACAGATGCAAAAATCCTAAACAAAATTCTAGCAAATTGAATGCAACAATGCATTAAAAAGATTATCCATCACGACCAAGTGGGGTTCATCCCAGGGGCACAAGGATGGTTCAACATACACAAATCGATCAATGTACGGATACCACATAAACAAAATAAGAGACAAAAATCATATGATTTTATCAATAGGTACAGAAATAGCATTTGATGAGATACAACATCCATTTATGATTAAAACACTTAATAAAATGGGTATAGTAGGAAAATACCAAAATAAAGCCCATATGTGACAAACCCTCAGCAATGTCATAATTAACGGTCAAAATCTGAAACCCTTTGCTCTATGTTCAGGAACACGACGGTGCTGTCCCCTAGCACCTCTGCTTTCCATAGGGGAAGTCCTAGCCAGAGAAATCAGGCAAGAGAAAGGAATAAAATGCATCCAGAAAGGAAATGAAGAATTTAAATTGTCACTTTTTGCGGATGACATGATGCTATATATAGAAAATCCCAAAGACTCCACCACAAAACTGTTAGAAAGAAACGAATACAGTAAAGTTGCCAGCTACAAAATCAATGTACAAAAGCCCATTGCATTCCTATATACTAACAATGAAACCTAAGAAAAAGAAACAAAAAAACACACAATTCCTTTTGCAATTGCAACAAAAAGAATAATATACCTAGGAAAAAATTTAACCAAGGATATGAAAGACCTATATGCTGAAAACTATAAGACATTTTTGAAAGAAATTGAAGAAAACACAAAGAAATGGAAAGACATTCCGTGCTCATGGATTGGAAGAATCAACATAGTTAAAATGGCCGTATTACCCAAAGCAATATACAGACTTAATGCAATCCCCATCAAAATCCCAATGGCATTTTTTAAACAAATAGAACAAAAAAACATCAGATTTATATGGAACCACAATAGCCAAAGCAATCCTAAGAAAATGAACAATGCTGGAGGTATCACACTCCCTGACTTCAGCTTGTACTACAGGGTAACAATAACCCAAACAGTACAATTATTGGCAGAAAAATAGACACACATACAATGGAATAGAACTGAGCATCCAGAAATACAGCCACATAAATATGGACAGATAATTTTTGACAAAGAAACCAAAAACATATAATGGAGAAAAGATAGGCTCTTCAATAAATGGTGTTGGGAGAATTGAAAAGCCACATGCAAAAGAATGAAACTAGACTGCCGTCTGTCACCGTGTACCAAAATTAATTAAAAATGGATCAAAGACCTAAAAACATAAGAACTGAAACAATAAACTGAATAGAAGAAAACATAGGTACTACACTTATGGACCTTGAGTTCTAAGAGGATTTTATGAATTTGATTCCAAAGGCAAGGGAAGTAAAAGCCAAAATAAATGAATGGGACTATATCAAACTAACAAGCTTCTGCACAGCAAAAGACACCATTGACCAACTAAAGAGGCAACCAACTGAATGAGGGAAGATTTTTGCAAACAATATCTCTGATAAGGGGCTAATATCCAAAATACATAAGGAACTCATACAACTCAACAGCAACAACAAAAAATCCCAAACAATCCAAGTGAAAAATGGGCAAAGGACCTGAATAGACTTTTCAACAAAGAGGACATACAAATGACCAATAGACGTAGGAAAAAATGCTCAACATCATTAATCATCAGAGAAATGCAAATAAAAATCACAGTGAGATATCACCTCACACTAGTTAGAGTAACTATTATCAACAAGACAAATAGTAACAAGTGTTGCAGAAGCTGTGGAGAAAAAGGAACCCTCATACACTGTTGGTGAGAATGCAGATTGGTGCAGCTGCTATGGAGGGCAGTGTGGAGAGTCCTCAAAAATTTAAAAATAGAATTACCATATGACCCAGCAATCCCTCTCTTGGGTGTCTACAAAAAAAATCTGAAAACATTTATCTGTAAAGATATATGTGCTCTGATGTTCGTTGTAGCTTTATTTACGGTGGCCAAGACACGGAAACAACCAAAGTGTTCTTTGATAGATGAATGGGTAAAGAAGTTGTGGTATATATACACAATGGAATACTATTCTGCCATAAGAAAAGATGAAATAGTGCCATTTGTGACAACATGGATGGATCTTGAGATTATAATGTTAAGCAAAATAAATCAGACAGAAAAAGTCAAGAACCAAAATGATTTCACTGTATGTGGTATATAAAACTAAAAACAACAAAGGAACAAGACAAACAAATGAAGAAACAAAAACTCATAGACACAGACAATAGTTTAGTGATTACCAGAGTGTTGGGGGTGGAGGGGACTGGTGTGGTAGATGAGGGTAAAAGGGATCAAATGTATGATGATGGAAGGAGAACTGACTCTGGGTGGTGAACACACAATGTGATATATAGATGATGTATTACAGAATTGCACACCTGAAATCTATGTAACTTTACTAACAATTGTCATCCCAATAAACTTTAATTTTTAAAAAAGAAAAGTATTATTAGTATCAAAAATTAGTTTGCTGATCCTAATAATTATCCTTTACTAAACTTCTAATAAAATAGCTTACAGATAATTTTTCTAAAAGCAACATAACGTAGGTTCTGGCCAAAGGCATTAATTCATGGGCACCACCATCAGCTGACCACGATAGAGCTTTTGCACCAAGGTCTGGGGAAATCAGGCAGCTCTTGTCCACCTTTGTCTGTGCTATATGAAATCTTTTCTCCGTGAAAGGAAATGATCTCAGTGATCCAAACGATTGTTTTAGGCAAAATGGAAACCCTCCCATGAATCTCTCAGCCAACTTCCTCAAAGTTTGAGAAGAAGTAGCTTCTCTGCTCTCTGGGGACAGTTGAGAAAAATGGAAAAAGCATCTGCTTTAGAAAATGCCCCTTTATTTCTTAAATGACCCCCAATAAACTCTACAGCTCGTAATATCATGTCTTGGTTTTCTTTTTTCTCCTGACCTCTTTGTATTAAAGCAATACTTACTATTAGCAGGATTAATATATTAATAAATAATAATAATATCTTAAAAGCACATGCTTACTGAAGACAATCTGGGAAATAAACATGTGAGTTAGAAAATGTCATGTATCACCCACAGTCATACTACTTGATATATTTCTTTAATACATACACATACAAATTTGGTATCACATGGTATATTTACTATCCTATTTCATTCACTTAAGATTATGTTGCTAACATTTACCAAACTCAGTATTCTTCAATGACAGCCCCATAATGGCTGTATAATATTTAAGGTAATCTGTATTATGGCTGGATATTTAAACTATTTATAAAGTTTAATATTTAAGGTGACAATGAGCATCTTTTTAATGCATATATTTTGCCTGGATTACTATCATCATATAATAGCTTCTAATAGGAAAGCTTACTTAGCCTACAGTTTATATAAATAATTTTAAGGATTTTAGTCTAATTGTCTTGACCAAAACAAATGATGACAAATTGTTTTTCAAAAAATATCTAAGTACTTTGCATACTAACACTCTCTTTTTTTAACATCTCTATGTTTTGTCAGTTATTTTAATTTTTGTAAATTTTTCAGATGAAGAACAGCATCTCATAAATTTTAATTGTCTTACTTTAATTTTTATGTATGTCTAGATACTGCTTCACATGTTGATTATATTTTCATGTGCTTATATTTTCTTTCAATATTTTCTACTGTGGAGTATTATTTTTCTTATGTAATAAATAATTCTTTATAGGAATTATGACAACCCTTTGTCAGATTCACGCAAATATTTTTGAGTTTTGAGTTTCTCCTTGAATTTTGTTCAAAGCATGTTTTGACCTATAAAAGCTCCACACTTCTATTTCAGCCATATCTCTTAGTTTTCCACTTTTGTAACTACTTCCAGGCTTCTTTCTACCTGGGAAAATTTCTTTCTAAACTATTAGCAAATAAAAATTCTCCTATTTTTTAATATTAAAAATTATTGTATCATTTTTTTTCTATTTAACTATTAAATCAATCCGGATTTTATTTTGGTGTACAATGTGAGATAAAGTTCTAACACTTTTAAAGAGGTAATCTATTCAGTAATGGTTCTTGGTGGGCCCTTTGGTCTGCAGACAGGGGTCTTTCTTTAGTACAGGAAAGAGAGTTTCTGTTAGAACAACAGATCATGGATACACGTCACGTGACTTCCAGGATGCCGACCTTGGGAGGCTCTCCACCTACTTCACTGGCCACGCCTGAATCTCCTTTGCCGTTTCTAAACATTCTAGGGGTTTCTTGAGGAATATCAGTAAGGTGTAGATTATTTGTATTATCTGCTTGTGTAGCTTCTATCCTGGTATCATCTTTTTTCACACTTTGAGGGCTCAATTCATCCTCTACGCATATCAATTATTGGAAGGGGGCAAGGTCAATACTATTTTTGATCTAATGAAGATTTTTAGTATCACAGCAGTGTGCGCCCCCACCCCCACCTCCTGGGCTTTTCAAATCCTCTCATTTGAGGACCACTTGAAGCAGGCAGCCCTAACTGAATTCTAGTGGCTGGCTCTCATCTGCTTAGTGTGGCACTGCTGTACTGAAGCAGAGGGAGCATAACGACCAGTTCTCATGGACAGCAGCTCCAGTGCATTAGGTCACCAGGAGAGCATACGGGGCGGCCTCTGTCACACCACTTATTACAGAGACCCCACACCTCTGAGGTGGTAGCACACAGGTGGGTGAAATCTCTGCACCTTCTTCGTGGCATCTGTGTCCTACAAAGTGAAGTAAAGCTGAATTCTAGCAGTCGAATTAGCAATGGTAGTAATGGTTATTGGATACTGATACTGTGTCCAGGACAGCAACGTGCTGTCTTCAACAGTCCAAGGAGGAAGGTACAATTACTATATATTACTCTACTAAAGGTCGCTAGGCATGTCACATTGTTAAATCCAATAGTCAGTTCTTAGTTCTCATGTACTTGACCTTTTAGCAGCCTTTGGCACAATCAATCACTTGCTTTTCCTTCAAACCCTCTGTGTTTCCAGGACACTAAGTTCATCAGGTGTCCCTTCTACCTCTCAGGTTTCATCAGTCTCTTGCAGGTTCCTCTTCATTTCCCACCTTTTGAGCACTGAGATGCCCTAGAGCCTGGTACCCTGCCTTTTTCTTCTCTATCAACCCTCTCTCTTTTGGAGACATTCCCCAAGCTCTGGCTTTAAAGCCCACCCATATGCTGGCATCCCCAAATACTTAGACATGGTTTCCAAGTGCCAGTCTCAAATATTCAACCGCTCTCTCAATATATTTCCACTTAAATATCCAATAGCATAGTAAGCTTTATTTGTTAAAAACCGAACAACTGCTTTTTAACCCCTGTTACTCCTATAGGCTTTAGCATCTCAGCAAATGGCAATTTCATCCTTCAAACGGCTCCAATTTTTGGGGTTGTGTTTGACTCCTCTCTTTCCCACATCCCACATCCAACCCAATAATAAATCAAAATATATCCAGAATTCAAACACTTCTCACCAACTGCAGCACTTCTATCCTGACCCATGCCATCACTTACCAGGATTATGTTAATAGCCTCCAACTAGTCTCCCTGCTCTCACCCTTGCCAGTATATTGCCATCAAGGATCCCTTGTTCACGTCATGTTACTCTGAAAAAACACTGATGGTTTCTCAGCTTACTCAGAGAAAAAGCTAACGTCCTTCTAATGGTCTAGAACCATGTATCACCCAGCCAACCAGCCCCTCTCCACATCATCATCTCCTACTACTTCCTCTTATTTCCCCTGCTGCATCTTCCTTTGTCTCTATACAGTTCCTCTAAGGTACCTAGCAAAGTCTCATCTCAGAGTTTTGGCATGTGCTGTCCCTCTGTCTAGATGCTTCTCCTCTAAATAACCAAATGGTGCCCATTTCTACACCTTCATACCTCTACTCCAATATCACTTTTTTTTTGCATAGGTTAATTTAAAAACAAATTAAACATAACCAAAGATAGAATTAAAATACGAGAAGATATAGGTAAAGAAAATTTCCAGGATGCAATACAGAGGGACTAGCAGAAGGAAAAATAAAAGTGAAGTTAAGAGACACAGTGGATCCAATCATAAAGTCCAGGTTTACTTTAACAGAGTCCCAGAAGGAGAGAATAGAGAGAAATCAGGGAAGGCAACATTTGAAGAGGTAATAAATCAAAAACTTCCAGAAGTGATAAAAATGTGAATTCACATTCAGAAAATGTAACATTTTCCAAAATAAATAAAGAAAAAGTAATGTAAATCTGGACATATTTTAGTAATAAAGCAGGACACCAAAGACAAACAGAATTATGTATCTATAAAGGTTATCTGTCAATGACAAGGGTGGAAAAGAGACATTTTAGTTAAGTACAAATAGAAAATTTACCATCAACAGATTTTCACTATTGGAACTGAAAAAAACGCAGGTTAGGGAGAAGAGTGAATTGAAAGACATTATGGCAATCATTTAAAACATTAAATGCACAAATCCAAAAAAAAATTGTCTATATGAAACACTGATGACTAACTTAAAGAGTATTTAAAAAAGAAGAAAGAGAGAGAGAGAGAGAGAGAGAGAGAGAGAGAGAGAGAGAGAGAGAAGGAAGGAAGGAAGGAAGGAAGGAAGGAAGGAAGGAAGGAAGGAAGGAAGGAAGGAAAGAGAGAGAGAGAGAGAGAGAAAGAAAGAAAGAAAGAAAGAAAGAAAGAAAGAAAGAAAGAAAGAAAGAAAGAAAGAAAGAAAGAAAGAAAGAAAGAAAGAAAGAAAGAAAGAAAGAAAGAAAGGAAGGAAGAAAGAAAGAAAGAAAGAAGGAAAGAGAAACTAAAATATGGAACACCAGGAGCAGGTCAGTTTGGGAAGGAAGTGAATGAAGTTACATTTTTTTTAATATCCCTACATTTTTTCTTAAAGAAGTTAAAGTGTTTAGTTTTAAGCCTTTTTAAAAGTTAAATATGCAGAAATATCAAAGTATAATCACTTGGAAAATCAAAACAGAGTGTAAAAGTTGTTAATCACTAGAAGGACAATGAAGCAGGGATGAGAAATAAAAGGGACCACTCAAAAACTCAAACTGTCTCAAAAAAAGTAAAAAAAAAAAAGTGAAAGAGAAAGGAAATGCATAGAAAAAGTGGTTTATATGTTTTAACTCACCATTTTGTAAAGAGATTGTTAGGCATTTTAAAAATTAGTTATATACGGTTTACAAGATACATATAAAACATAAAGGCATAAACTATAGGAAAGTTGATATAAAAGTTTGGAAAAATACATACCAGACATGTACTAATAAAAAGAAATCAAGGCAAACTATATTATTTCAGATAAATAATCATTAAGACAAAAATTAGTATTAGATAGAGATTATCCCTGGATAATCATAGACTACTTTATTCATCTGGAAGCTAAAACAATACTGAACTTGTATGCATCTAATCAAAATAGCTGAAAATACATAAAGAAATAATAGAACTTTTGAAAATAGAGATATTTTGAAATCTTAAGAGATTTTTTTAATGCATCTCTATTTTTGCTAGGACAAATCTTCCAAAATTTGTAAAAGTATAGAAAATATGAACAGCATAATTAAGAAACTTGAGCTAATAGGCCTGTATAGAATTCTGTACCTAGTAATAGTAAAATAAATATTCTTCTCAAAACATGGAACAGTTATACAAAATAACTAGGTTATTAAGTAAATCTCAATAAATTTCAAAGAAACAACTTTAAGCATACCACATTGTATGACCAAAATGTGATTAATTTAGAAATCAATGTGAAAGAATATATATATTTTAAATCTCCATATTTGGTAGCATAAACAAAATCTAGTAAATAACTCATGGCTCAAAGGAGGAATAATAATGGAAATTAAAAATACTTAGACATGGGATTTCCAGTCCAGATGGCAGAGTAGGTAAATCCCGTGCTTGCATTTTCTTTTGACCACATCAAATTTACAACTAAACTACAGAATGACCATTATTGAGAGTCACCTGAAGTCTAGCTAAACCAAAGCCCTACAAATAAAGAAATACAGAAGAAGCCACCTCAAGACTGGTAGCAGGGGCTGAGATGTAGAACGGGCTGGTCTCACAGCCATGCGTGTTAAAAATCTGTAGGGATACTGCCGCTGCAGAGACCCCCTGAGCAGCAAGAGGTCCCAGCTCCACATAGGTTCCAAGAGTTCCAGTCCTGGGGAATGCAGTCCCTATAACTTCATGTGAAAACCAGCAGAGATTGTGGTTGAGTGAGATGAAGAGTGGCAGGAGTACCAGATGCACCACTTACAGGGCCTGCACATGGATTTACTTGCTGATGGACTCCCTCACCCTGAGCTCCTTCACTGAGGCAGCAGCTAGAAAGGTACCAGGGACATAAGGGAAAGAACTGAATTGTCTGACTTTGGGCAAGGGATGGAAAGGCAGCTTTCTCCCAGACAGAGTGCTGGCAAAAGCCATTGTTCCTTTGTTGAGCCCTCCTGCTACCCAGCCTACAGGTGCCATATCTGAGTCTCTATCAACTTGGCCAACACCATTTGACCCATCCTGGTGATTCCCTGAAAACCCACCACACTCAATTTGAGGGCCCACAAAAGCCGCTTCTGATGGCTTTTCCATATGAAAGGCCTGTCTTGGCTCATCTTACAAACTTTCCTAAAATCTCTCAGATTCACAAATCCCAAACAAGCAGCATCTAACCTCGGCATGCTGCATACTTCTTGCTACGCAGCCCCAAGCTTGGCACTAGCGATACCCTGCCTTGGTTTGCAGTTTAACATCTCCCAGGCACCTCCAAGCCACCGCAGGTGTCGGCCATCTGCAGATTGCTTCGTGGCTCATTTCAGGTGGCCCTGGACAGGGCACAGGCTGCAGCAGAATTTGGTCTGTGGCAGAGACCCTTCCACTGGCAGCCCAGTGGTCAGCTTCAGACCCAGCTGGAGCACCACCCGAACTACCTCCATGTATGATGCACCCAAAGGGCAGACTGGACAGGCACCAGCGATGGGCTAAAGCAAATCTTGCTTTGTAGGTTTAGCCCATGCACAACAGCTTCTCGACTGTAGTCCGCACAACCAATCAACTCGAGGGTCAATCCCTCCCATTGACATGACAACAGCAACTAAGGCTCAATTACAACAGGAGGGAACACAACCCACACAAGGGACACACCTAGAGCACCTGGCTCAGGAGACTAGGGAGACTGTGACACTGAGCCCCCTAGGACACCTACTATATAAAGCCACTCTACTAAGACCAAGAGACATATTAATAGCAGCTCTACCTAATACATAGAAACAAACAGAGGTAGGTAGCCAAAATGAGGAGACAAAGAAACATGTCCCAAATGAAGGAAGAGCAAAAGCTCTAGGAAAAGAACTAAAGAAAATGGAGACAAGCAATTTATCAGATGCAGAGTTCAAAGCACTGGTTTTAAGGCGGCTCAATGAACTTAGGGGAAGAATAGATGAACTCAGTGAGAACTTTAACAAAGAGGAAACATGGAAATAGAAAAATAAAAAATAAAAAAGAACCAGTGACAAATAAAGAATACAATCATGGAAATAAAAAATACATTAGAGAGAATCAACAGTAGATTAGATGAAGCAGAGGATCAAATCAGCAATTCAGAAGATAAGGTAGCAGAAAACACCCAATCAGAACATCAAAAAGAAAAAAGAATCCAAAAAATTGAGTATAGTTTGAGGGGCCTCTGGGATAACATTAAGTGCACCAACATTCACATCATAGGGGTACCAAAAGGAGAAGAGAGAGAGCAAGGAATTGAGAACCTATTTGAAGAGATAATGACTGAAAACCTCCCTAATCTGGTGAAGGAAATAGACATACAAGCCCAGGAAGTGCAGAGTCCCAAACAAGATGAACCCAAAGAGGCAACATCAAGAGACATCATAATTAAAATGCCAAAGGTTAAAGACAGAGAGAATCTGAAAAGTAGCAAGTGAAGGCAGTTAGTTACCAACAAAACTCCCATGAGACTGTTTCAGCTGATTTCTCCATAGAAACTTTGCAGGCCAGAAAGCACTGGCAGGAAATATTCAAAGTGATGAAAAGTAAGGACCTACAACCAAGATTACTGTACCTAGTATAGCTACTACTTAGAATCAAAAACAGATAAAAGAGCCTCCCACACAAGAAAAAAACAGTACTACAAGAAATATTAAAGAAAATTCTTTAAGAATAAGAAGAAAAAAACAGATAAAAAATATGAATAATAAAATGGCAATAACTACCGGGGGTGTCAAACAAATGTATACAAGTAGACACTTTGTTCAATGTTGCTCAAGCAGTAGTTTGCCGTAATCAGAAGTGTTTGGCCTCTGATGGTAACTGCTTTGAGCACCTCTTGTAAAATTTCAGAAGTCAAATGTGACTTGTATTTATCTTTTGTTATCAGTATATATTGAGTATTACAATTTTAATAGTTTTTTCCTTTCTGAAAACGTGTATACATTTTTTCGGCATCCTCTGTATATTTCTATCAACAATTACTTTCAAAGTAAATGGATTAAATGCTCCAATGAAAACACAGGGTGGCTAAATGGATAAGAAAACAAAACCCTTACATATATTGCCTACAAGAGACTCACTTCAGATTGAAAGACACACACAAACTGAAAGTAAAGTGATGGAAAAAGATATTTCATGAGGAATTGAAAAAAAATCTGGGGTAGCATTACTTATCCCAGACAAAACAGGCTTTAAAACAAAGGCTATAACAAGAGACAAAGAATAACCCAGTAATCACACTTCTGGGTATTTACCCAAAGAAACCCAAAACACTACATCAAAGAGATATGTGCATCTATATGTTCATTGCAGCATTATTTACAGCAGCCAAGATATGAAGGTACCCTTGGTGTCCATCAGTGGATGAATGGATGAAGAAGATCTGGTACATATATACAATGGAATATATCTCAGCCATAAAAAAGAATGAAATCTTGCCATCTGTAAGAACATGGATGGACCTGGGGGTATTAGGCTGAATGGAGTAAGTCAGACAGAGAAAGAGAAATGTCAGATGATTTCACTTATATGTGGAAGCTAAAGAAAAAAATAAACGAACAAACAAAAATAAAATCATAGATACAGAGAACATTTTGAGGGTTGCCAGATGGGAGGAGGTTGGGGTATGGGAGAAAAGGCGAATGGATTAAGTACAAATTGGTAGTTACAAAATAGTCATGAGGATATAAAGTATAGCAATAAAGAATATAGTCAGTACTATTGCAATAACTATTTTTGGTGTCAGATAGGTACTAGATTTATTGGGGTGATAACCTGGAAAGTTATATAAATGTCTAATCACTATGCTATACACCTGAAACTAATATAATATTGTATGTCAACTGTAATTGAAAAATTTTTAAAAATATAACATACTTAGACATGAATTATGATGACTATACTATATACTAAAACTTGTAGGATACAGAGAAAGCAGTTTTTCTAGGGAAAGTTATATTCTTAAATGCATATATTAGAAAATAATAAAAACCAAATATTAATGAGTTATACATGTATTTCAGTAGTTTGTGAAAAAAACAACAGGATAAACTCAAAGGAAAGAGCTAGTACAGATAAGAAAGTTTAGTTAACTATAAAAAAAGATTCAGTGGAGAAGATCAGCCAAAATTGCTCCTTAGAAAAAGCTAATAAATACTCGGATCTCAAGTAAGAATGATCTAGACAAAAAAGAGAATGCATAAGTAAACTATATTAGGAATAAAAATGGAAGTATATCTACAAATAAAATAAATATTGAAAGGACAGAATTCAATGAAAAATGTATAGCAATGAATATAAATTCCTAGTAAAAATGGACAATTTCCTAGAAAACAAAACTTTCTCAAAAAACTCAGTAATAGATAGAAACCTGCACATGTCTTTTCTTTATTAAATAAATTGAGTCTATAATTTCAAGTATACACACACACACACACACACACACACACACACACACACACACACACATCAAACTGGCTCAGATGATTACACAGATGAAACTTTTAAAGAGTCATTCTGAACTTTAAACACTCTTTCAAAGAATAAAGATGGTATAATTTCCAATCAATGAAGTCAATAAAACCTTAATACTAAAACCAGAGTAGGATACAGCACAAATGATATTTACAGGCCAATATCATTCATGAACAAAGATGCAAAAATACTATTAAAAACAGAATCTAGGGGTGTCTAAAAATATACATTATGAGCAGGTCACATTTACCCCAGAAATGCAAGGATTATTTAAAATTTTAAAATCTATAAAGGAAATTCATATATTAAATGATTAAAGGAAAACAATTATATGATAATTTTACTGTATTCAGAAAAAAACATTTGATTTAAATTCCACTGTAAATTTAAACTATAAGAAAAAAATTTTAGGAAACAGAATAGAAGAGAATGTTTTATTGTTTTAAAGAACTTCTAGAACCAATTTACGGGAAATATTATTCTTGATCATGAAAAATGGCAAGTACATTTAATGTGAAGAACAAGCCAAATATTCTCATTAGCACTATTTTTTTAACTATTAGCATCAACATTTTAGACAGTGTCACATGACAGAAACCAAAGGTGCAAAAGATATAAAAGAGAAACAAAACTTTAAAGATTATGCAATTGTCTTCTTCATAGAAAATCCAAAAGAATACAAGACAAAATATTAGAAATAGAGATAATTTGACTAACTTATGACAAGATGACTGATTTGTAATCTATATATTATCAACAATGACAATTAGAAAAGCTAAGTTAGAAAGGGTACAAATAATTGGAAAAGATCTGTTAAAAAGAAAAGGAACAATACTACAAGCTACCTAGAAATAAATCTAAAAGAGACGTTCAAGACCTGTACAAAAAGAACTGCACAAATTTTCTATGAATATGCAAAAAATATTATAGAAAGATATTAAAGAAAACCTATATAAATAATCATTGATTGGAAAACTCAAGGGTATAAACATGTTAATTCACCCAAGTTTTGAAAAAAGACGACATTCAAATCAAAATTCCCCACCAGATATCATGACCTTTATGAAGCAGTAATAATTAAGATGGTAGTGACCAAATTAAAAGTTAAGAAACAGTGAGTGATACTGAGACGGCGCAGTAGGTAAATGCTGTGCTTACCTTCTCTCACAACCACATCAAAAACACCACTCATCTACAAAGCCACCATTATTGAGAACCACCTAAAATCATTCTCAACTGAAGCCCTTCAACTAAGGATGCACAGAAGAAGCCACCTCCAGACTGGAAAAAGGGCAGAGACATGGAACAGGGCCTGGTCCCACACCCACGTGTGACCATTAAAGACCACAAGGGATATTTCAGCTGTGGGGGCCTCCCCAGCCGCCAGGTGAGTGAGAGGTCGCAGCCCCACCCCAGCCCAGGGTTCCAGTGCTAGGGAGAGAAGTCCCCATTATGTTTGGTTGTAAAAACGAGAGGAGATTGTGACTGAGTGAGACAGAGGGCAGCTGCACTCACAGGTGCTCCTCTTAAAGGGACTGTGCATGGACATATCCACCAATGGAATCACTTGCTTTGAGCTCCAGTGCTGGGGCAGCAGCTGGAGAGGCAGCAGGGGCAAATGTTAGGGAACTAACTTGCCTGGCTTGGGACGGGGGCTAGAAGGGCAGCTTTATCCTGGATGGAGGAACTGGAAGAGGCCATTGTTTCTTTGCTGAGCCCTCCCCCTTCCCTGCATGTGGCTGCCATATCTGAGTCTCTGCTGTTCATTTGCCATGCCCTGGCAATTCAAGACCTGGCTCCACCCCACTTTTGGGCACACCCAGGCTGCTTTCAGTGGCTTTCTCATACAGACTGCCTGCTTTGGCTCAAGCTGCAGACTTTCCTAGGGTCTCTCAAAGGTTCAGGTAACCCAGACAAGCAACATCTAGCTTGAGCAGGTCCTGCACCTCTGGCTGAGCATCCCTAAGCCAGCACTAGCGGCAACTGCCCTTGGTTCCCGGCTTGGACTGTCAAGGCACTTCCAAGCACGGCATGGGGGGCAGCCACCTGTGGATTGCTTTGTGGGTCCTGTGAGGTGGCCCTGGGTGGGGTACAGGTTGTGGCTGAACCTGACCTACAGCAAATCCCCTCCAAGGTGGTCCTGGGGATGGCGTCCCTGGTGGCCAGCTTCAAAATGAGCTGGAGCATCACCTAGCCACCTCCTAAAACAACATACTCAAGGGACGAATTGGGCACACTAGAGCCCTGCTGAGACCGATCCTGCTGTCTAGTGTCAGCCCCTGCACAACAACTCTTCCACTGTAATCAAGGCCAGTCCTCACAACCAGTGATCCCAAGGGTCAGTCCCTCCCACTGATGTGCAATCAAGGCTCTACTTCAAGAGAAGGGCACACACAACCCACACAAGGGACACACCTGGAGTGCATGGTTCAGGTGACCAGAAAGACTGCACCACTGAACCCGACAGCACACCTCGTACATAAGACCACTCTACTAAGATCGGGAGACATAAGAGCCCTACCTAATACATAGAAACAAACACAGGGAGGCACCCAAAATGGGGAGACAAAAAAACATGTCCCAAATAAAAGAACAGAACAAAGCTCCAGAAAAAGAACTAAATGAAAGGGAGTTAAGCAATCTATCAGATGCAAAGTTCCAAACACTGGTTGTAAAGATGCTCAATGATCACAGAGAGAACTTCAACAGAGAGATAGGAAGCCTAAAAATGGAGAAGGAAAACATGAAAAAAATTCCAGCCAGAAATAAAGGTTACAATAACGGAAATGAAGAATATATTACAGAGAATAAAAGAGTAGATTAGATGAAGCAGAGGATCCAACCAGCAATGTAGAAAATAAGGTAAAAGAAAACACCCAACCAGAATAGCAAAAAGAAAAAAGAATCCAAAAAATTGAGGAGTGTTTAAGGGGCCTCTGGGACAATATCAAGCATACCAACATTCACATGATAGGCATACCAGACAGAGAAGAGAAACAGCAAGGAATTGAAAACCTATTTGAAGAAATAATGACAGAAAAATTCCCTAACATGGTGAAGGAAATGGACATACAAGCCCAGGAAACACAGAGAGTCCCAAACAAGATGAACCTAAAGAGGCCAACATCAAGACACATCATAATTAAAATGCCAAAGGTTAAAGACAATGAGAGAATATTAAAAGCAGCAAGAGAAAAGCAGTTAGTTACCTACAAGGGAGCTCCCATAAGACTGTCAGCTGATTTCTCAACAGAAACTTTGCAGGCCAAAAGGGATTGGCAGGAAATGTCCCAAGTGATGAAAAGCAACGACCTTCAACCAAGATTACTGTACCCGGCAAAGCTATCATTTAGAATTGAAGGACAGGTAAGGAGCTTCCCAGACAAGAAAAAGTTGAAGGAGTTCATCGCCACCAAACCAGTATTATAAGGAATCTTAGAGGGACTTCTTTAAGATGGGAGGGGGGTTAAGAATGTGTGAAAGGGGAAGGGATTAAGTACAAATTGGTTGTTACACAGTAATCATTGGGATGTAGCATAGAACTAAGGAATTTAGTCAGTAATATTGTTATAACTAGATATGGTGCCAGACACATACTAGAATTATCAGGGTAGTAGATAGGAATGGGGTTGGTGACAGGGTGAAAAAGGTGAAGGTATTAAAAAATACAAATTGGTAGTTAATACAGTGTGGTGAATATAATCAACAATGCTGTAAAGATCAAGTGCACTGGACTTATCTTGGGGATCATTTCATAGACTGTGTAGATGCCTGACCACTGCACTATACACCTGAAGCTGAAGTAGAATAATATTGAATGTCAACTATAACTAAATATATATGGATATATAGTCACAGGATGTGGAATACAACATAGGGAAGATAATCAATGGAATTGTAACAGCTATATAAGTTGTCAGAGTGGTAGTATCTTGGGGGTGGGTTATCACTTTATGAAGGGTTTAAATGTCTAACTATTACATTGCTTTGTACACCTAAAACTAAAAAAAAAAGAAAGAAAAAGAAGTCAAGAAACAGATCCTCACATATATGGAATTTTAATCTATGACAGTGGTGACATTGCAGATTACTGGGGGAAAGACTGAGTGTTTAATAACTATTTCTTGGGATATTGGGTTATCCATATAGAGAAAAGGTGAAATTAGATTTCTGTACTCAAAAAAAATTAATTCCAGGTGGATTAAAGACTTCAGTGTAAAAAGCAAAAGTTTTTAATGTTTAAAAAATGTAAAAGAAGAATATCCTTGAAACATTGAGGTGGGTTAAGATTTCTTAAGCACGCCATGAAAAGAAACAAACATTGACAGTTTTAAAATTAATTTCATGTGCATCAAAATTATAAACCTCTGCCATCAAAAGGCATCTAAAGAAAGTAAAATATAAGACAAAAGCAGAGAGACTAATTTTAGAATGCATATTACAGACAAACTATTGTAATGGATATATAATATAATGAATATATAATATGGGGAAAACCAATAGAAAGTGTGGACAAAAAACATGAACTGACTTTTCAAAGAAAATAAAACAGGAATGGCAAATAAACATGTGAAAAGATGCTTAACCTTATTAATAACCAGGAAAATGCAATTAGAGAACAACAAGATGCAATTTTACTCCCCTTAAGTTGGGGAAAATTAATAAGTTCGATTACACCAAGTATTGGAGAGGATGAGGATCGATGGAGACTCTGAAATATTACTTTGCAGGAATGTAAATCGGTTTATCCACTTTAAATACAAATTGGCATTATCTTTTAAATTTGAACATTCTAGTACCCCAAATAGAAAAGAATGTCAGAGAATGCAAAACAAAATAAAATAACCCAGCATATGCAAACAGATGGAGACATGAAATAATAAAATACTTTCCATAAATTCCAGAGAACTGTGCAAACTTTTTATGGATAGAGCACAAGAAGCTCTGCAGTGAGTGCCACCATCTTAATTTATATTACAGAAGCATCACAGAATGTCAGTGTGATTAGATGATGGCAGAAAGCCTAATGAGTGTTTTTAGAGGACACCTGCTCAGTGTACAATAATGGGTAGGATTTCTGGAAAGATATCCAGCTGTAATATCAAAGGTACCCAATGTTTTTGAAAGAAGCCTCAAAGGTCTCCAGCGTCCAAATATATTTCCTATTACTCATTTAAATTGCTCGAAGCACTCTGAAAGTACACTATAATCTTCATAAGTAGTTTACTTACATTGTTTCTGTGCTGTCAGGAAAAATTGCTTATGTCTTTTATTAATCGTAAGCAAAACCTACTTGATACTACTTTCAATCACCAGAAAGTTGGACAGTCAAATGGAAAACTAAAACAAAAATAGAGAGAAGAGCAGTCAATTGCCTAAACTCATTCCTGAGGATGAGATGAGGCACTTGACCTCTGTTTCTTAGTTTGGCAATCTCTAAAGTAGGAATGAAAATATGTATCTCCTTACATTTCAACATGAGGTCCTCTATCATCGTAGCACAACTATAGCACACTTTTTTTTGGAGCATCAGTATTATTATAATATTAAAGTAAAACAGGTGATATAAGTGACAATTTAAGTTTTATATTAAAACACACACACACACACACAAAAGAACTTCTAGAGTCTTAAAATATCACACTGACCTAAACAGAAATCTTGGCTCTTTGACCTCAGGGATTTTTCTTCTCTGGCTTCAGTTTCTTCACCTGTAAAGTGCGGATCATACCTACTTGTCAGAGTTCAGTGAGATAATAATAAAGTACATAGAGTGGACCGGCTTCATAGTAAGTGCTCAATAAGTGGTAGATGTAGAATGATATAAAAGAATAGAAGACCTTATAAATTTATAAATTAGATAGAAAAACCTTCCCAATAAGAACCCTCCGTTAAGAAAAATGGAAAACTCATTTTGACATTTGTGTGTCCCTTTAAACCAGGATTTCTCAGCCTCTCTGCTTTTGACACTTGGGGCTCGGTAACTCCCAGTTCTGAGGAAGCTGTCCTGCACACTGCAGGATGCTCAGCAGCATCCCTGGCCACTAGATGCTAGCAGCATCTCCACCCACCCGGGCTGAAACAAACATTAATGTCTCCAGACATTGCCAAATGTCCACGGGGGGACAAAGCATGTTAGACATGATATGAAAAGCAGCAACCATAAAAGAAAAACAAGGCAAATTGGACTTGATCAAAATTTTAAATTTCTGCTCTTAAAAATTTCTGTTCAAAAATGAAAAGGCAAGCCAGAAATTGACAAAAAAAAATATTCACGATAAAGACTAGCATACATAATATATTTTAAAACTTTTCATTTTTTCAAACTAATTTAAAAATTGGGAAAAAGACTTGAACAAATACTTCAAAAATCAGATATACAAATGGTCAAGAAGCATATGAAAAGATGCTCAACATCCTGAGAGAACTGCATCACAAATCCACGAAATACTAGTACACACCGATTAGGATGGCTGAAGGTAGAAAGACCAACCATACCAAATGCTGGTGAGGATATGGAACAGCGGGGCTCTTGTACGGTGCTGTTGGGTGGGTAAAATGGTACAACCATTTGGAAAGCTGACAGACAATTTCTTATCAAGTTAGACAAATACCTACTCTATGACTTAGCAATTCCAGTCCTAAGTATTTATCCAAAAGAACTGAAAACATGTGTGCGTGCAAAGACTTTTATAAGAATGTTCATAACAGCTTATTCATAGTTGCTCAGAACTGGAAACAACCCAGTGCCTAAGAGACAAATTAGTGAAAACAGTGGTAAATCCCCTAGTGGAATACTCCTCATTGGAGAAAGGATAAAAGAAAAAGAAGTGGAAAAAGAAAAGGAAAGGAACGTAGAAAAGTAAAGAGAAAGAAAAAAGTACTATTCATGCAAAAACATGAATGAATCTCACAGACATTATGCTGAAATAAAGAAGCAAGACATAAAGGAGTATACACTGTAAGTCTATTTATATGAAGCTTTAGAACAGGAGAAATGAAATTGAGATGACAGAATCAACCCGATTGCCTCTGAGACACTAGGGAGCTTTCTGTGCCTGGTTTCACTCTATGTCTTGGTTGGGGTAGTGGTTACACAGGCATACACATGTGTCAAAACTGATTGAGATGAACATCTGTGTGTTTTACTGTGAAAAATGAGGGGTGAGAGGTTAATCAGGCTGAGCAACCAGAATTAACAACACAAAAAATAGTGAAGGTAGTAAACTGGAGAACAGTAAATATCCATGTACATTCAAGCCATTTCATTGAATTTTGAGAAGACAATTTATCCAGTAAAACAGGAGCAATCAGCACACACACAAAAAAATGAGTAATTAACAAATGACAAAGAAGACAAATTAGTAAACTGGAAGGCCAGAGAGAAAAAATATAGAAAATAACAAGTAGAGGATATCATTTAAAAAGAGAGAGAGAAAGAATAGAACATGGAAGAAAAGCATTAATCAGAGATATAATAAAAGAAATATTTCCTGAGTTGAAGAAAGTCATGTCTTTATATCTAAGAGCAAGCAGGGTTATTTGTTAGGGGATACATCTCTTGACATATTCTGACAAAGTTCTGAATTCTAAAGATAAAGATAAAACCCTGAATATGTGTAGAAAAAAGATAGAAAGAAAAAGATTACTTTCAAAGAAAAAAAATGCTAGAACTGTGGGTTCCAGAATTGTATTTTAGGTACCAAATAAAATTTTTAAAAATGGTTGCCAAATTTTATTTGTAGAACTAAAAATCTTAAAATATCGTTATCTACTATCACCATCATCTAATATCACCACAATAAAACAGGAAGGATATATCAAAATTACAGGCAGGCATTCCTCAAAATGACTATATATATATATATATATATATATACACACACACACACACACACACACACACACATATACCCACAAATATACTCATTGTTCTTATTTCCTTATTTCTTTGAAAATAAGTCAAAATATTTTCATACAAGAATCTCAAAACAAACATTTAGAAATGTAATAAGATTTCTAGAAATCTTTAGCAAAATGCACTATTTTCCTGGAATTTTATTCTTATGGAAATCATTATTTTTATATTGTTGAATGCACAAATTGAGATATGACATCTATGTGACCTTTGTAAAATATTATTTGAGGAAGACATGAATCAACATAAATGTAATAGAATGCAAGGAATTTGTAGTACTCAGGAAACATTTTGTGAATAAAACCAATAAATATTCATCCTAAGAATTGTTAACAATATGGTTTTGAAGCTTAATCGATTATGACGGAAGGATTGTTTAAAAAAAAATAAATTTGTTTTTTAATAAATTCTGGAGCTAAAATTTCACATACTTTCAATAAAATATGGCAAACTGGATGGAATAAATGAATACTAAAATTCTTATCCTAGGATTATGGAGAGAGGCTACCAGTACAGTTTAGATCTTGCTGTTAGAAACACACACACACACACACACACACACACACACGGTGCCAAAAAAAAATGTATACACATTTTAAGAAAGGAATAGACTGTATTACAATCACACTGATGGTAACCACTTTGAGCACCTCTTGTACTGCAGAAGTCAAACATGACTTGTGTTCATCTTTTGTTACCAGTATATATTTTGTACTACAATTTTAATACAGTTCTTTCCTTTCTTAAAATGTGTATACATTTTTTGCAACGTGTGTATGCACACATATATATATAATTTTTTCATGTATATTTCTTACAAAAAATTAATATTACCCACTAGTACAGAGTAATAAAACACAGAATTTCCAAATCGGTAAAGGAAAAAAAAATGATTACTCCAAGGAAAGATAGCAAAAGAAAGAAAACCACAAAACCTAAAATGTAGCAGGTAAGAATAAGACCAAGACCAAACAACTAACATAACAAATGGAATAAACTAAATTTCTCTATAAACAATAATGTCTAAAATTAGAGAAGTTAGAGAAGAAAAGTAAAACTCATCCAGAGGTTATTTAAAAGAGCATTTTAAATACAATTATAAGGAAAGGTTGAGAATAGTTGAAGATACTGAGGCAGGATAAGTAGCCTAGGAAATTGACCACCCCCGCCCAGATACAATGTGGAGTTCCTCCCTGATTACGCAAGTAACAAGTAATCTCATCTGATACCTCCAGCTGAAGAAAAACAAGGAGTTTATCCCCCACCGGACTAATACCCCTGACAGGGACCTGACCTTTAGCTGATTATAATGTCATTATAATGTCATTTACATTGCAGTTACTAAGACTGCCATCGTGCACCTGATGCCATGACAGTCCTGGAGGAACCAAATAAGGAAGAGAGAGTGGGAAACTGAGGTTGCCACCTACTGGGAAGAAACTGAGGAGCCACATCAGTGGGATGTGACCAATTTCCACCTCTAAGGGAGATAAATATCCCTGGTGAAGACTTCCTCCATGCAAGTCAGTCTTGGAGTTCACCTGCACTTCCCTCTCAAGTGTGTACTTTCCTTTCAATAAACTCCCTGTGCTTTCCTGCATCTGCCTCACACTTGAACTCTTTCTTGTGCAAAGACAAGAACTGGTCACTGCTGCTCGGGGATGAGTCCTCTTTAGGACATCCCCATGAGCCCCAGTGACAATATGCTAGGGAAATGGAAACAAAAGCAAAGCAGGTGGCACTATTACTATAAAAGTACAGCTGAAGCAAAATGCATTAAACGGGATATTTTGTATTTATGAAAGGTACATTCTACAAATAAACACGAGATATGAGTACGGTGAATGTTTAAATTTAAAAAAATTATTACAGTAAAGGACACATTGCCATTAATCCCCCTCAAAATACTCTGCTTCAGACACACTTAGCCCATCATTCTTGCCACTTTCTGAAGCAATTCTGGAAGTCCTCTTGTGTGTCTTTAGTTGCGCTGTCGTGGCTGCCCCAATGTCCTGAATCTATTCAAAATGTTTACTTTTCGTGGTCATTCTGACTTTGGGGAAGAGCCAGAAGTCGCACAACGCCAGATCCAGTGGACAAGGTGGGTGAGGACACACCATAATATTTGTATTTGACAAATTTTCGTACCAGAAATGATATGTGACACGGAGCCTTTCCATTGCGATCACAAAATACGGTGAATGCCGTTGCCGAGTGCCATCCAACAGATAGGCAGGGATCTTCAAAACGGGAAGCAGCGCATGGAAACTTAGTAACAGTGTGTGACAAGTTTCAACTTGTTCGGTACAGTCAGTCAGGTGTGAAGTATGGTTGAGAGATGTTGTATTTTACAGTGTGCTGTAAGTCATCTTCCATCGTGACAATGTTCCGTGTCACACATCACTTCTATTATACGACAATTTCTGTCAAATAAAAGCTTTACGGTGTGTCCTCATCCACCTTATTCACCGGCTCTGGCACCATGCGACTTCTGACTCTTTCCCAAAGTCAAAACAATTCAGGACATCAAGGCAGCCACGACAGTAATACTAAAGACACTCATGAAAGAGAACTTCCAGAACTGCTTCAGAAAGTGACAAGAACGATGGGATAAGTGTGTTTGAAGCGAGAGGTAGCATTTTGAGGGGTATTAATGGCAATGTGTATTTTACTGTAATAAATTTTATTTTACTTAAGCATTCACCTTATTGTTTGATCACACCGCATGTCAAGAAACTTTATACATCAGTAAAGATCTAACCTCAAAATACATTAGACAAAAACTTTTAGAAATTGGCAGAAATTGCAATCTTAAGGGAGATAACATACCTCTTTCAGAATGTGATAGATCAAGTAGATAAAAAATATAGAGAGTACTTGAATAACACAATTAAGGAGTTTGATATACTGAGGAGAAAAAGTAAGTGAAAAAAACCATTGTATCTCCCAGATGTAAAAAGACATATCTGTTTCAAATTTTCATGGAACAGTACTGCAAAGGAGTCATGGATGAGACTGCAAAGGCCATCTCAATAAATCCTCAAAACAGAAACACGAGTTAGCTCACACTTTATCCTCAATGCCATAATTGTGGAAATTAACACTACTGCACAGACTTTGGATATAAAAGAGCTCACATTCATAGCAGGCTGAGAAGACAAGACGGGTGATATCTGACCATAGTGTAGTAATATCCTGATAGATATTTGAGTATCTTGAGTAGATAAATACCATTTATTCCTTTCTCTTCCCATTCTCACAGCCTTATAAAAAGACTTTATTAATCAGGGCCTGAATGATGGTGTCTTGTCAACACTTTTTAAAATAGAAACACTAGTTTCCAGAGTGAGGATGGGATCTCAGAGTGGGGACAAACTTTCTTTTGGGGTCTGGGAGGGCACACCCAACCTGCTCACCTGCTCCTAGTTCCACACACCATAGGTAAGCTGCAAAGGAAAGACATTACAGTAACATGTAATAATTAACCTACTCCATTCATAAATACAAATGGACAGCCAACTATTGTCAGATATTTGAGAAAAATCATAAAAAATAACCAAAAGAATTAAAAAGAACAAACAATCGACCAAGGCTGGAGGAAACAATTCAGGGAGGAGAAGGAAATCTTAAAATAATTTTACTTGGGTTTATGAGAGATTTGACAAATTAGTTTATCCATAAAACAAGAACAGGTTGTAATGGCAAAAGAAACAATGGTTTGCGAAAATTCAAAATATAATTCTTGACATTTGATATCTTGATATAATGTGTATTTTACTGTAATAAATTTTATTTTACTTAAACATTCACCTTATTGTTTGATCACACCGCATGTCAAGAAGAAAAAGTCAGGGAATATTTCCAGAATCTAGAAAAAAATGACAAACAGAAAATGTGAAAGATTTCAACGCAGACAATCAATCCAGGAAGACCAACATCTAACTAATAGTTCCAGAAAGCAGTAGCTAAGAAAAGGGACATGAGCAATTTATCAAAGGAATAAAAGAAAGAAATTACCCAAAACTTAAAAAAACCAATAAAAAATATGTCTTATCTTGAAAGATTCCATCTGGTGCTGAGCGAAAAAAAAAAAATGGAGGAAAAAATCTACACACATTATTATAAAATTTCAGAACCTCAGGATTTTAAAGATTCTAAAAGCTTCCAAAGAGAGTACAACATTTATCTTCCACGGAAGAAGGACCAAATTGGTTTCAGACATTTCATAAGCAATGCTGGATGCCAAAAAACATCAAGTAATGTCTTTAAAAGTTCTGAGTGAAAATTATTTTGAACCTTGAATTCTAGTTATCAATCAAAAGTAAAGACATAATAGTCATTTTCAGACATGCAGGGACTCACAAAATTTACCATCTATAGATTTGTTCTTAAAGAATTATTTGAAAATGTACTTTAACAATAATATAAATGAAACAGAATTAAAGAGTGAGGAAAATATGAGATTTCAAAACCATGGACCAAATAAGTCATCAAAATGAAAAGAAATTCTAGAAGATGCCATGCAGTGGATCTGGGAAGCCAGGCTACAATAAAACGTGGAATACTGGAACTCTGAATTTAGTGTTTCCAAGAAGCAAATGAATTCTAAAAAATAAATTTCTTGGTAGAGGCAATGAATCTTCTTGATGAAAAGGCATATTAAAACATTTGAAGTAAAAATACCCCACTCTATTTCCCTTCCCACTTCCAACTTTTATTATCTGTATTTCTACTTTTAGTGACACTGCTTTAAAGACATATTATTATATGTCTTGACCTATGAAACATTCCATTTTGTTTTATAGTGAATATTTTAAATATTCACTATAAATATTTTTTCCCCATTTTTCTATTCAACTTATAGATAAACATGGAAAACTTAATTATACAGGCTGACAATCCCCTATGTGATTCCACGGGACCAAGATATGAATCAGAACTCAGAATTTCAGAGATTTTACAAGGATAGTATAATATTTAGGCTATATATTAAGTGACACTTCCAGCACATTCTGGATTATCATGCCAATTAACATTTCTGCAGGAAAAAAATGTGTAAATGTTTGACATATCAGTTCAGGTCAGGTTTTGCAGCAAATAAATTCAGGTTGTTGCTTCAAGCGTGGTTAATCCTGCCACTGGACACAGAAATTGTACTGGAGGGTGGGTTTGTAACCTCAGAAAGACCAATCAGAACATTCCGTATTTCCTACTGCAGGGAGAAAGGTATTTCTGAGAACAAAACTGATACAAAGGTGAGAGATGGAAACAGAGACATATCCCCGGAATACTTATTTGAACCTTTAAAGTCCACCTGTGTCTGAAGACTGCCCGATCCCCAGACTTACCAGTTAGGTGACCCAGCTTGCTTAACGGTTTGATTTGAATTTCTGTCATTTGCAACTCAAAGAGTTCAGGCTGGTTTTCTATTTAACACAAATCACAAGGACTTTCAATCGGCTGGGAGGAAAGTAAGGATGCCCGATATCACCTGAGTTTCCCACAATGACACGACAGTAATAGCCAATACAGCAAGACAAGGAAAACAAATTGAGAGAATAAGAGAATTCTAAAAAAAAAAAAAAAATCCATTCAAATCACACATACACACACAATATCTGGACATAAGCTTAATAACAATTCTGAATGACTTATGTAAAGGAGGAGTCATGCAGTTACTAGGGAAGAGGGCATCCAGGCAAAGAGAATGGAGTTCGAAGCCTGGGAGGTGAGAGCATGTGTGGCATGTTTGAGGAACAGCAAGAATGTCCAGTGTGGCTACAGCGGACGGCACGGGGCACAGCTGGTAGGAGATGAGGTCTACTGGACTACAAAGAGACAAGGACCAGACCCATCGCATCCCAATTCCTAGAACTGTGCACGGCCCACTGTAGGGGCCCAATACATATTTCTTAATAGGATGAATTAAGGCTATTATAACTACATTGCAATTATTTGTTATT